>NC_134710.1:244328841-245060716 GCF_043290135.1 Rhipicephalus microplus
CTAGCTAATAAACAATAGTCATTACTCACACAGCTGAAGCAAAACATAACTGTCAGAAGTGGGACTCGAACCCACGCCCGGAAGTCCGGACTGCGACCTGAACGCGCCTTGGACCGCTCGGCCATCCTGACATGCGGTTCGGCTGCTTTTGTCGAGAAATAAAAGATATAACTGAAGTTTATTTAAAACAAGAACAGGTATTGCGCGCGATAGAAGGAGTGAATGCCATCACATGGATATTTTCAAAAGTGGCCTATCAAGCGCGCTGGAATTTTCGTCGCCAAAAAAATGAAAGTAATGAACGCTGTGGAAAAAAAAATTTTTGTGCCGAGAGGTATTCACATTTATCTGTATTATGACTCCTAAATGTCTGTACCGGCACGCCCAGCCACCTAGCTAATAAACAATAGTCATTACTCACACAGCTGAAGCAAAATATAACTGTCAGAAGTGGGACTCGAACCCACGCCCGGAAGTCCGGACTGCGACCTGAACGCAGCGCCTTGGACCGCTCGGCCATCCTGACATGCGGTTCGGCTACATTTGTCGAGAAATAAAAGATGTAACTAAAGTTTATTTAAAAAAAAGAACAGGTATTGCGCGCGATAGAAGGAGTAAATGCCATCTCATGGCTATTTTCAAAAGTGGCCTATCAAGCGCGCTGGAGTTTTGGTCGCGAAAAAAAGTGAAAGTAATGAACGCTCTGGAAAAATTTTTTTTTGTGCCGATAGGTATTCACATTTATCTGTAATATGACTCCTAAATGTCTGTACCGGTACGCCCAGCCACCTAGCTAATAAACAATAGTCATTACTCACACAGCTGAAGCAAAACATAGGTGTCAGAAGTGGGATTCGAACCCACGCCCGGAAGACCGGACTGCGACCTGAACGCAGCGCCGTGGACCGCTCGGCAACCCTGACATGCAGTTCGGCTGCTTTTGTCGAGAAATAAAACCTGACTGAAGTTTATTTAAAAAAAGAACAGCTATTGCGTGCGATAGAAGAAGTAATTGACATCACTAGGATATTTTCAAAAGTGCCCTATAAGCGCGCTGGAATTTTCGTCGCAAAAGAAGTGAAAGTAATGAACGCTGTGGAAAAAATTTTTGTGCCGAAAGTTATTCACATTTATCTGTATTATAACTCCTAAATGTCTGTACCGGCACGCCCAGCCACCTAGCTAATAAACAATAGTCATTACCCACACAGCTGAAGCAAAACATAACTGTCAGAAGTGGGACTCGAACCCACGCCCGGAAGTCAGGACTGCGACCTGAACGCAGCGCCTTGGACCACTCGGCCATCCTGACATGCGGTTCGGCAGCTTTTGTCGTGAAATAAAAGATATGACTAAAGCTTAAAAAAAGAACAGGTATTGCGCGCAATAGAAGGAATAATTGACATCACACGGCTATTTTCAAAAGTGGCCTTCAAGCGCACTGGCATTTTCGTCGCGAAAAAAATTGAAAGTAATGAACGCTGCGGAAATTAATTTTTGGTTTACACATTTATCTGTATTATGACTCCTAATCGTCTGTACCGGTACGCCCAGCCACCTAGCTAATAAACAATAGTCATTACTCACACAGCTGAAGCAAAACATAAGTGTCAGAAGTGGGATTCGAACCAACGCCCGGAAGTCCGGACTGCGACCAGAACGCGCCTTGGACCGCTCGGCCATCCTGACATGCGGTTCGGCTGCTTTTGTCGAGAAATAAAAGATATAACTGAAGTTTATTTAAAAAAAAGAACAGGTATTGCGCGCGATAGAAGCAGTAAATGACATCACATGGCTATTTTCAAAAGTGGCCTATCAAGCGCGCTGGAATTTTCGTCGCGCAAAAAAGTGAAAGTAATGAACGTTGTGGGAAAGAATTTTTGTGCCGATAGGTATTCACAATTCTCTGTATTATGACTCTTAAAGTCTGTACCGGTACGCCCAGCCACCAAGCTAATAAACAATAGTCATTACTCACACAGCTGAAGCAAAGCATAAGTGCCAGAATGGGGATGCGAACCCACGCGCGGATGCCCGGACTGCGACCTGAACGCAGCGCCTAGGACCGCTCGGCCATCCTGACATGCGGTTCGGCTGCTTTTGTCGAGAATTAAAACATATGACTAAAGTTTATTTGAAAAAAGAACAGGCATTGCGTGCGGTACAAGGAGTAAATGCCATCACATGGCTCTTTTCAAAAGTGGCCTATCAAGCGCGCTGGAGTTTTGGTCGCGAAAAAAAGTGAAAGTAATGAACGCTCTGGAAAAATTTTTTTTTGTGCCGATAGGTATTCACATTTATCTGTAATATGACTCCTAAATGTCTGTACCGGTACGCCCAGCCACCTAGCTAATAAACAATAGTCAATACTCACACAGCTGAAGCAAAACAGAAGTGTCAGAAGTGGGATTCGAACCCACGCCCGGAAGACCGGACTGCGACCTGAACGCAGCGCCTTGGACCGCCCGGCCATCCTAACGGTTCGGCTGCTTTTGTCGAGAAATAAAACATATGACTAAAGCTTTTTAAAAAAGAACAGGTATTGCGCGCGATAGAAAGAACAATTAACATCACACGGCTATTTTCAAAAGTGGCCTTCAAGCGCACTGCCATTTTCGTCGCGAAAAAAATTGAAAGTAATGAACGCTGCGGAAAATAATTTTTGTGTCGACAGGTATACACATTCATCTGTATTATGACTCCTAAATGTCTGTACCGGTACGCCCAGCCACCTAGCTAATAAACAATAGTCATTACTCACACAGCTGAAGCAAAACATAACTGTCAGAAGTGGGATTCGATCCCACGCCCGTAAGTCCGGACTGCGACCTGAACGCAGCGCCTTGGACCGCTCGGCCATCCTGACATGCGGTTCGGCTGCTTTTGTCGAGAAATAAAACATATGACTAAAGTTTATTGAAAAAAAGAACAGGTATTGCTCGCGATAGAAGGAGTAAATGACATCACATGGCTATTTTCAAAACTGGCCTATCAAGCGCGCTAGAGTTTTCGTCGCGAAAAAAAGTGAAAGTAATGAGCGCTGTGGAAAAGAAATTTTGTGCCGATATGTATTCACATTTATCTGTATTATTACTCCTAAATGTCTGTACCGGTACGCCCAGCCACCTAGCTAATAAACAATAGTCATTACTCACACAGCTGAAGCAAAACATAGGTGTCAAAAGTGGGATTCGAACCCACGCCCGGAAGACCGGACTGCGACCTGAACGCAGCGCCGTGGACCGCTCGGCAACCCTGACATGCAGTTCGGCTGCTTTTGTCGAGAAATAAAACCTGACTGAAGTTTATTTAAAAAAAGAACAGCTATTGCGTGCGATAGAAGAAGTAATTGACATCACATGGATATTTTCAAAAGTGCCCTATAAGCGCGCTGGAATTTTCGTCGCAAAAAAAGTGAAAGTAATGAACGCTGTGGAAAAAATTTTTGTGCCGAAAGGTATTCACATTTATCTGTATTATGACTCCTAAATGTCTGTACCGGCACGCCCAGCCACCTAGCTAATAAACAATAGTCATTACCAACACAGCTGAAGCAAAACATAACTGTCAGAAGTGGGACTCGAACCCACGCCCGGAAGTCAGGACTGCGACCTGAACGCAGCGCCTTGGACCACTCGGCCATCCTGACATGCGGTTCGGCTGCTTTTGTCGTGAAATAAAAGATATGACTAAAGCTTAAAAAAAAGAACAGGTATTGCGCACAATAGAAGGAATAATTGACATCACACGGCAATTTCAAAAGTGGCCTACAAGCGCACTGGCATTTTCGTCGCGAAAATTGTGAAAGTAATGAACGCTGTGGAAAAAAAAATTTTTGTGCCGACATTTATCTGTAATATGACTCCTAAATGTCTGTACCGGTACGCCCAGCCACCTAGCTAATAAACAATAGTCATTACTCACACAGCTGAAGCAAAACGTAAGTGTCAGCAGTGGGATTCGAACCCACGCCCGGAAGACCGGACTGCGACCTGAACGCAGTGCCTTGGACCGCTCGGTCATCCTGACATGCGGTTTGGCTGCTTTTGTCGAGAAATAAAACATATGACTAAAGCTTTTTAAAAAAGAACAGGTATTGCGCGCGATAGAAAGAACAATTAACATCACACGGCTATTTTCAAAAGTGGCCTTCAAGCGCACTGCCATTTTCGTCGCGAAAAAAATTGAAAGTAATGAACGCTGCGGAAAATAATTTTTGTGTCGACAGGTATACACATTCATCTGTACTATGACTCCTAAATGTCTGTACCGGTACGCCCAGCCACCTAGCTAATAAACAATAGTCATTACTCACATAGCTGAAGCAAAACATAACTGTCAGAAGTGGGATTCGAACCCACGCCCGGAAGTCCGGACTGCGACCTGAACGCAGTTCCTTAGACCGGTCGGCCATCCTGACATGCGGTTTGGCTGCTTTTGTCGAGAAATAAAACATGACTGAAGTTTATTTAAAAAAAGAACAGGTATTGCGCGCGATAGAAGGAGTAATTGACATCACATGGATATTTTCAAAAGTGCCCTATCAAGCGCGCAGGAATTTTCGTCACAAAAAAAGTGAAAGTATTGAACGCTGTGGAAAAAAAAATTTTTTTGCCGATAGGTATTCACATTTATCTGTATTATGACTCCTAAATGTCTGTACCGGCACGCCCAGCCACCTAGCTAATAAACAATAGTCATTACTCACACAGCTGAAGCAAAATATAACTGTCAGAAGTGGGACTCGAACCCACGCCCGGAAGTCCGGACTGCGACCTGAACGCAGCGCCTTGGACCGCTCGGCCATCCTGACATGCGGTTCGGCTACTTTTGTCGAGAAATAAAAGATATAACTAAAGTTTATTTAAAAAAAAGAACAGGTATTGCGCGCGATAGAAGGAGTAAATGCCATCACATGGCTATTTTCAAAAGTGGCCTATCAAGCGCGCTGGAGTTTTGGTCGCGAAAAAAAGTGAAAGTAATGAACGCTCTGGAAAAAAAAATTTTTGTGCCGACATTTATCTGTAATATGACTCCTAAATGTCTGTACCGGTACGCCCAGCCACCTAGCTAATAAACAATAGTCATTACTCACACAGCTGAAGCAAAACGTAAGTGTCAGCAGTGGGATTCGAACCCACGCCCGGAAGACCGGACTGCGACCTGAACGCAGTGCCTTGGACCGCTCGGTCATCCTGACATGCGGTTTGGCTGCTTTTGTCGAGAAATAAAACATATGACTAAAGCTTTTTAAAAAAGAACAGGTATTGCGCGCGATAGAAAGAACAATTAACATCACACGGCTATTTTCAAAAGTGGCCTTCAAGCGCACTGCCATTTTCGTCGCGAAAAAAATTGAAAGTAATGAACGCTGCGGAAAATAATTTTTGTGTCGACAGGTATACACATTCATCTGTACTATGACTCCTAAATGTCTGTACCGGTACGCCCAGCCACCTAGCTAATAAACAATAGTCATTACTCACACAGCTGAAGCAAAACATAACTGTCAGAAGTGGGATTCAATCCCACGCCCGTAAGTCCGGACTGCGACCTGAACGCCGCGCCTTGGACCGCTCGGCCACCCTAACATGCGGCTCGGCTGCTTTTGTCGAGAAATAAAACATATGACTAAAGTTTATTGAAAAAATGAACAGGTATTGCGCACGATAGAAGGAGTAATTGACATCACATGGCTATTTTCAGAAGGGGCCTATCAAGCGCGTTGCAATTTTCGTCGCTAAAAATTGAAAGTAATGAACGCCGCGGAAAAGAAATTTTGTGCCGATAGGTATACACATTTATCTGTATTATGAGTTCTAAATGTCTGTACCGGTACGCCCAGCAACCTTGCTAATAAACAATAGTCATTACTCACACAGCTGAAGCAAAACATAAGTGTCAGAAGTGGGATTCGAACCCTCGCCCGTAAGACCGGACTGCGACCTGAACGCAGCGCCTTGGACCGCTCGGCCATCCTGACATGCGGTTCGGCTGCTTTTGTCGTGAAATAAAAGATATGACTAACGCTTAAAAAAAAAGAACAGGTATTGCGCGCAACAGAAGGAATAATTGACATCACACGGCTATTTTCAAAAGTGGCCTTCAAGCACACTGGCATTTTCGTCGCGAAAAAAATTGAAAGTAATGAACGCTACGGAAATTAAATTTTGGTATACAAATTTATCTGTATTATGACTCCTAATCGTCTGTACCGGTACGCCCAGCCACCTAGCTAATTAACAATAGTCATTACTCACACAGCTGAAGCAAAACATAAGTGTCAGAAGTGGGATTCGAACCAACGCCCTGAAGTCCGGACTGCAACCTGAACGCAGTGCCTCGGTCCGCTCGGTCATCCTGACATGCGGTTTGGCTGCTTGTGTCGAGAAATAAAAGATATGACTGAAGTTTATTTAAAAAAAGAACAGGAATTGCGCGCGATAGAAGCAGTAAATGACATCACATGGCTATTTTCAAAAGTGGCCTTCAAGCGCACTGGCATTTTCGTCGCGAAAAATGTGAAAGTAATGAACGCTGTGGAAAAGAATTTTTGTGCCGACAGGTTCACACATTTATCTGTATTATGACTCCTAAATGTCTGTACCGGTACACCCAGCCACCTAGCTAATAAACAATAGTCATTACTCACACAGCTGAAGCAAAACATAAGTGTCAGAAGTGGGATTCGTACCCACGCCCTGAAGACCGGACTGCGACCTTAACGCAGTGCCCTGGGCCGCTCCGCCATCCTGACATGCGGTTTGGCTGCTTTTGTCGAGAAATAAAACATATGACTAAAGTTTATGGAAAAAAAGAACAGGTGTTGCGTGCAATAGAAGGAGTTATTGACATCACATAGCTATTTTCAAAAGTGGCCTATCAAGCGCGCTGGAATTTTCGTCGCCAAAAAAATGAAAGTAATGAACGCCGCGGCAAAGAAATTTTGTGCCGATAGGTATACACATTTGTCTGTATTATGACTCCTAAATGTCTGTACCGGTGCGCCCAGCCACCTTGCTAATAAGCAATAGTCATTACTCACATAGCTGAAGCAAAACATAACTGTCAGAAGTGGGATTCGAACCCACGCCCGGAAATCCGGACTGCGACCTGAACGCAGCGCCTTAGACCGCTCGGCCATCCTGACATGCGGTTCGGCTGCTTTTGTCGAGAAATAAAACATATGACTAAACCTATTTAAAAAAGAACAGGTATTGCGCGCGTTAGAAGCAGTAAATGACATCACATGTCTATTTTCAAAAGTGGCCTATCAAGCGCGCTGGAATTTTCGTCGCGAAAAAAAGTGAAAGTAATGAACGCCTTGGGAAAGAATTTTCGTGCCGATAGGTATACACAATTCTCTGTATTATGACTCCTAAATGTCTGTACCGGTACGCCCAGCCACCTAGCTAATAAACAATAGTCATTACTCACACAGCTGAAGCAAAACTTGAGTGTCAAAGTGGGATTCGAACCCACGCCCTGAAGACCGGACTGCGACCTGAACGCAGTGCCTTGGACCACTCGGCCATCCTGACATGCGGTTTGGCTGCTTCTGTCGAGAAATAAAAGATATGACTAAAGTTTATTTAAAAAAAGAACAGGTATAGCGCACGATAGAAGGAGTAAATGCCATCACATGGCTATTTTCAAAAGTGGCCTATCAAGCGCGCTGGAGTTTTGGTCGCGAAAAAAAGTGAAATGAACGCTGTGGAAAAATATTTTTGTGCCGATAGGTATTCACATTTATCTGTATTATGACTCTTAAAGTCTGTACCGGTACGCCCAGCCACCTAGCTAATAAACAATAGTCATTACTCACACAGCTGAAGCAAAGCATAAGTGCCAGAATTGGGATGCGAACCCACGCCCGGATGCCCGGACTGCGACCTGAACGCAGCGCCTTGGACCGCTGGGCCATCCTGACATGAGGTTCGGCTGCTTTTGTCGAGAAATAAAACATATGACTAAAATTTATTGAAAAAAAGAACAAGTATTGCGCGCGATAGAAGGAGTAATTGATATCACATGGCTCTTTTCAAAAGTGGCCTATCAAGCGCGCTGGAGTTTTGGTTGCGAAAAAAGTGAAAGTGATGAACGCTGTGGAAAAAAAATTTTTGTGCCGATAGGTATTAAAATTTATCTGTAATATGACTACTAAATGTCTGTACCAGTACGCCCAGCCACCTAGCTAATAAACAATAGTCATTACTCACACAGCTGAAGCAAAGCATAAGTGCCAGAATTGGGATGCCAACCCAGGCCCGGATGCCCGGACTGCGACCTGAACGCAGCGCCTTGGACCGCTCGGCCATCCTGACATGCGGTTCGGCTGCTTTTGTCGAGAAATAAAACATTTGACTAAAATTTATTGAAAAAAAGAACAGGTATTGCGCACGATAGAAGGAGTAATTGACATCACATGGCTATTTTCAGAAGTGGCCTATCAAGCGCGTTGGAATTTTCGTCGCCAAAAATTGAAAGTAATGAACGCCGCGGAAAAGAAATTTTGTGCCGATAGGTATACACATTTATCTGTATTATGACTCCTAATTGTCTGTACCGGTACGCCCAGCAACCTTGCTAATAAACAATAGTCATTACTCACACAGCTGAAGCAAAACATAAGTGGCAGAAGTGGGATTCGAACCCACGCCCGTAAGACCGGACTGCGACCTGAACGCAGCGCCTTGGACCGCACGGCCATCCTGACCTGCGGTTTGGCTGCTTTTGTCGAGAAATAAAACATATGACTAATGTTTATTTAAAAAAGAACAGGTATTGCGTGCGATAGAAGAAGTAATTGACATCACATGGATATTTTCAAAAGTGCCCTATAGGCGCGCTGGAATTTTCGTCGCAAAAAAATTGAAAGTAATGAACGCTGTGGAAAAAAATTTTTTTGCCGATAGGTATTCACATTTATCTGTATTATGACTCCTAAATGTCTGTTCTTGCACGCCCAGCCACCTAGCTAATAAACAATAGTCATTACTCACACAGCTGAAGCAAAACATAACGGTCAGAAGTGGGACTCGAACCCACGCCCGGAAGTCCGGACTGAGACCTAAACGCAGCGCCTTGGACCGCTCGGCCATCCTGACATGCGGTTCGGCTGCTTTTGTCGTGAAATAAAAGATATGACTAAAGCTTAAAAAAAAGAACAGGTATTGCGCGCAATAGAAGGAATAATTGACATCACACGGCTATTTTCAAAAGTGGCCTTCAAGCGCACTGACATTTTCGTCGCGAAAAAAATTGAAAGTAATGAACGCTGCGGAAATTAATTTTTGGTTTACACATTTTTCTGTATTATGACTCCTAATCGTCTGTACCGGTACGCCCAGCCACCTAGCTAATAAACAATAGTCATTACTCACACAGCTGAAGCAAAATATAACTGTCAGAAGTGGGATTCAAACCCACGCCCCTAAGTCCGGACTGCGACCTGAACGCAGCGCCTTGGACCGCTCGGCCATCCTGACATGCAGTTTGGCTGCTTTTGTCGAGAAATAAAACATATGACTAAAGTTTATTGAAAAAATGAACAGGTATTGCGCACGATAGAAGGAGTAATTGACATCACATGGCTATTTTCAGAAGGGGCCTATCAAGCGCGTTGCAATTTTCGTCGCTAAAAATTGAAAGTAATGAACGCCGCGGAAAAGAAATTTTGTGCCGATAGGTATACACATTTATCTGTATTATGAGTTCTAAATGTCTGTACCGGTACGCCCAGCAACCTTGCTAATAAACAATAGTCATTACTCACACAGCTGAAGCAAAACATAAGTGTCAGAAGTGGGATTCGAACCCTCGCCCGTAAGACCGGACTGCGACCTGAACGCAGCGCCTTGGACCGCTCGGCCATCCTGACATGCGGTTCGGCTGCTTTTGTCGTGAAATAAAAGATATGACTAAAGCTTAAAAAAAAGAACAGGTATTGCGCGCAATAGAAGGAATAATTGACATCACACGGCTATTTTCAAAAGTGGCCTTCAAGCACACTGGCATTTTCGTCGCGAAAAAAATTGAAAGTAATGAACGCTACGGAAATTAAATTTTGGTATACAAATTTATCTGTATTATGACTCCTAATCGTCTGTACCGGTACGCCCAGCCACCTAGCTAATAAACAATAGTCATTACTCACACAGCTGAAGCAAAACATAAGTGTCAGAAGTGGGATTCGAACCAACGCCCTGAAGTCCGGACTGCAACCTGAACGCAGTGCCTCGGTCCGCTCGGTCATCCTGACATGCGGTTTGGCTGCTTGTGTCGAGAAATAAAAGATATGACTGAAGTTTATTTAAAAAAAGAACAGGAATTGCGCGCGATAGAAGCAGTAAATGACATCACATGGCTATTTTCAAAAGTGGCCTTCAAGCGCACTGGCATTTTCGTCGCGAAAAATGTGAAAGTAATGAACGCTGTGGAAAAGAATTTTTGTGCCGACAGGTTCACACATTTATCTGTATTATGACTCCTAAATGTCTGTACCGGTACACCCAGCCACCTAGCTAATAAACAATAGTCATTACTCACACAGCTGAAGCAAAACATAAGTGTCAGAAGTGGGATTCGTACCCACGCCCTGAAGACCGGACTGCGACCTTAACGCAGTGCCCTGGGCCGCTCCGCCATCCTGACATGCGGTTTGGCTGCTTTTGTCGAGAAATAAAACATATGACTAAAGTTTATGGAAAAAAAGAACAGGTGTTGCGTGCAATAGAAGGAGTTATTGACATCACATAGCTATTTTCAAAAGTGGCCTATCAAGCGCGCTGGAATTTTCGTCGCCAAAAAAATGAAAGTAATGAACGCCGCGGCAAAGAAATTTTGTGCCGATAGGTATACACATTTGTCTGTATTATGACTCCTAAATGTCTGTACCGGTGCGCCCAGCCACCTTGCTAATAAGCAATAGTCATTACTCACATAGCTGAAGCAAAACATAACTGTCAGAAGTGGGATTCGAACCCACGCCCGGAAATCCGGACTGCGACCTGAACGCAGCGCCTTAGACCGCTCGGCCATCCTGACATGCGGTTCGGCTGCTTTTGTCGAGAAATAAAACATATGACTAAACCTATTTAAAAAAGAACAGGTATTGCGCGCGTTAGAAGCAGTAAATGACATCACATGTCTATTTTCAAAAGTGGCCTATCAAGCGCGCTGGAATTTTCGTCGCGAAAAAAAGTGAAAGTAATGAACGCCTTGGGAAAGAATTTTCGTGCCGATAGGTATACACAATTCTCTGTATTATGACTCCTAAATGTCTGTACCGGTACGCCCAGCCACCTAGCTAATAAACAATAGTCATTACTCACACAGCTGAAGCAAAACTTGAGTGTCAAAGTGGGATTCGAACCCACGCCCTGAAGACCGGACTGCGACCTGAACGCAGTGCCTTGGACCACTCGGCCATCCTGACATGCGGTTTGGCTGCTTCTGTCGAGAAATAAAAGATATGACTAAAGTTTATTTAAAAAAAGAACAGGTATAGCGCACGATAGAAGGAGTAAATGCCATCACATGGCTATTTTCAAAAGTGGCCTATCAAGCGCGCTGGAGTTTTGGTCGCGAAAAAAAGTGAAATGAACGCTGTGGAAAAATATTTTTGTGCCGATAGGTATTCACATTTATCTGTATTATGACTCTTAAAGTCTGTACCGGTACGCCCAGCCACCTAGCTAATAAACAATAGTCATTACTCACACAGCTGAAGCAAAGCATAAGTGCCAGAATTGGGATGCGAACCCACGCCCGGATGCCCGGACTGCAACCTGAACGCAGCGCCTTGGACCGCTGGGCCATCCTGACATGAGGTTCGGCTGCTTTTGTCGAGAAATAAAACATATGACTAAAATTTATTGAAAAAAAGAACAAGTATTGCGCGCGATAGAAGGAGTAATTGATATCACATGGCTCTTTTCAAAAGTGGCCTATCAAGCGCGCTGGAGTTTTGGTTGCGAAAAAAGTGAAAGTGATGAACGCTGTGGAAAAAAAATTTTTGTGCCGATAGGTATTAACATTTATCTGTAATATGACTACTAAATGTCTGTACCAGTACGCCCAGCCACCTAGCTAATAAACAATAGTCATTACTCACACAGCTGAAGCAAAGCATAAGTGCCAGAATTGGGATGCCAACCCAGGCCCGGATGCCCGGACTGCGACCTGAACGCAGCGCCTTGGACCGCTCGGCCATCCTGACATGCGGTTCGGCTGCTTTTGTCGAGAAATAAAACATTTGACTAAAATTTATTGAAAAAAAGAACAGGTATTGCGCACGATAGAAGGAGTAATTGACATCACAAGGCTATTTTCAGAAGTGGCCTATCAAGCGCGTTGGAATTTTCGTCGCCAAAAATTGAAAGTAATGAACGCCGCGGAAAAGAAATTTTGTGCCGATAGGTATACACATTTATCTGTATTATGACTCCTAATTGTCTGTACCGGTACGCCCAGCAACCTTGCTAATAAACAATAGTCATTACTCACACAGCTGAAGCAAAACATAAGTGGCAAAAGTGGGATTCGAACCCACGCCCGTAAGACCGGACTGCGACCTGAACGCAGCGCCTTGGACCGCACGGAAATCCTGACATGCGGTTTGGCTGCTTTTGTCGAGAAATAAAACATATGACTAATGTTTATTTAAAAAAGAACAGGTATTGCGTGCGATAGAAGAAGTAATTGACATCACATGGATATTTTCAAAAGTGCCCTATAGGCGCGCTGGAATTTTCGTCGCAAAAAAATTGAAAGTAATGAACGCTGTGGAAAAAAATTTTTTTGCCGATAGGTATTCACATTTATCTGTATTATGACTCCTAAATGTCTGTTCTTGCACGCCCAGCCACCTAGCTAATAAACAATAGTCATTACTCACACAGCTGAAGCAAAACATAACGGTCAGAAGTGGGACTCGAACCCACGCCCGGAAGTCCGGACTGAGACCTGAACGCAGCGCCTTGGACCGCTCGGCCATCCTGACATGCGGTTCGGCTGCTTTTGTCGTGAAATAAAAGATATGACTAAAGCTTAAAAAAAAGAACAGGTATTGCGCGCAATAGAAGGAATAATTGACATCACACGGCTATTTTCAAAAGTGGCCTTCAAGCGCACTGACATTTTCGTCGCGAAAAAAATTGAAAGTAATGAACGCTGCGGAAATTAATTTTTGGTTTACACATTTTTCTGTATTATTTATTTATTTATTTATTTATTTTATTTATTTATTTACCCTCAGGGCCAAATGGCATTACAGAGGGGGGTGGGTTATTTACAATAAAATATTGAATTTAACAAAAAAAGCAGTGAATACGGTTAAATCGTACAAATAAATTTGGAAGAGCACAATGTTTGTTAATATGCTGTATAATAATACATGTTAGGTAATACAACAACAAGCCTAAATATACAATGTTAGCTGTTGCAACAAAACACAAAAAAAGAACTTATTACACAATGTTAGCTAAAGCATCACGGAACAAATTGTTATCAGTAATAGCAACAATGTCACCGGGAAGTCTGTTCCACTCCTTTGATGTGCGAGGCAAAAAAGAATTGAAAAAAGTTTTTGTGTTGCATGAAGGGATGCCTACTTTGTGATGGTGGTCAATGCGGTGGGAAATGTGCTGTGGGCGAAGTAGTAGTTGGGCATGCAAGATGGGATGATGGTAGATCTTGTGAAATAGAGTTAGACGGGAGACTTTTCTGCGAGATGCTAAGGAAGGAAGTGCAAGTGAAGTTTTCATGGTTGAAATGCTAGCGGTTCTGTTATAATTGGACAATATAAAACGAACGGAGTTATTCTGAACAAGTTCAAGGGAAGTTACCAGGTTATTATAGGTAGGGTCCCACACGGTTGTAGCATATTCTAGTTTAGAGCGTATTAGTGTTTTATAAAGTAGCAGTTTTAAACCATGTGGAGCGTTAAAAAAGTTACGTCGTAAATAGCCAAGCATGCGGTTAGCATTGATAATGATGTATTCAATATGAGTTGTCCAGTTGAGGTTAGTTGTTATGTGAACTCCAAGATACTTATAAGAGTTAACAGAATCCAAAGGAATGTTATTAAGATAGTAAATAGGTGAAGTAGTGCAACTTCTTGATACACGCATGATTTTACACTTTTTAATGTTTAGGTCCATTAGCCATTTATCACACCAGTTAGATATAGCGTTAAGGTCAGACTGCAATATATTAATGTCATTATCGGTAGTAATTTCTCGAAAAATAACACAGTCGTCAGCAAATAGATGAATTTTTGATGATACAACTGATGACAGGTCATTAATATAAATGAGAAACAACAAGGGACCTAAGACGGACCCTTGCGGAACGCCAGAATGAACTTCGCGAAATGGAGAATTATGACAGTTGGCAGTAACGAATTGTGATCTGTTAGTGAGAAAGCATTCAATCCACATTAGTAGGTTACCGTCAAGGTTTAGTTGGTGTAGTTTGTAAAGTAGAAGTCTATGGCAAACCTTGTCAAAAGCTTTTGAAAAATCTAAAAAAATACAGTCAGCATGGGATGATTTATCAAGGATCTGATGTAAGTGATGAGTGAATGATATTAGCTGTGTTTCACATGAATATGTTTTACGGAAGCCATGTTGTGCTGACGTGAAAAATGAATTTGATTCTAAAAAATTGACTATGTTTGTAAATATTATATGCTCGAGCATTTTACAACAAATACTGGTTAAAGAAATGGGACGATAATTATTCGAACAGTGTTTATTACCAGATTTATGGAGTGGAACGACTTTTCCGATTTTCCATTGACTAGGAATAGTAGAAGTATCTAGTGACTGTTGAAAAATTTTAGTAACTATAATGGAACTATAAGCGCTAGTATTTTTTAAAAATTTTGTGTTAATACCATCATAACCAGGAGATGAATCGTTCTTAAGTGATTCAATGAGACGTACAACTCCAGGAGTTTCGATAATCACGGATGACATGGGTGAATAATTGTGCAAGGTTGCGCTAGGTAAATCATTATGGCTATCTACGGAGAAGTTTTGGATAAAAGAATCGTTGAGAACAGAAGCGCAAAGGGCTTCACTAATTTCGTTACCGGATGAATCGATCAAGGAAATATGATTGTCAGATAGGGGGTTAATAACTCGCCAGAATTTTTTTGCATTTGTTTGTAACATAGACGGCAGGACTTGAGTGAGGAAGTTGTCTTTAGCGGATTTTAGTGCAGATATGTAGATGGATGATGCAGATTTGTAGGCAGCCCAGCGTGGGTGGTTAGTGGGTAAACATCTTGCTGCACGATAAAAACGTTTCTTTCGGTTAGATAAGCGTTTGATGTACGCGTTGTACCATGGCGCACGTGCGTTAGTTGTGATAGTACGGCAAGGGATATACTTATTGGTTAGTTGTTCAACTTCATCTGCAAACATATCCCAGTTACACTGCACTGAACGGGTATCAAAACTGCTTAGAAATATGTCTAGAAAAGTTGCTAGTTCACTGTTTATCTTGTCAAAGTTGGCTTTTTTATAGTCCCGTATCTTTTTCTTTTTTTTATCTCTATTAGGACAGGGTGCATTAAATGAAAATGAAAGTAAAGAATGGTCACTGATACCTGGTGCGTAGGTTATAGCGGTAACAAAGTCTGGTCGGTTTGTTAGTATCAGATCAAGAATGCTAGCACTGTTAGTAGTTGCCCTAGTCGGTAAGGCCACTACTTGCGTCAGGGAAAACGTTGAACATAGGTTAATGAATTCATTTGGTTGCGGCGAAGACGGTAAAGAGTAGGGTGCGTATGCGTTCCACATTATACTAGGAAAGTTAAAATCTCCGAGGAGAAACAGGGGATGTGATGGAAATCGTGTGCAAACTATATTAATTGCGTCGTGAAGTTCATCGACAAATGTTGAAGGTGAAGAGGGAGAACGATAGCATACACCTAATATTATCTTATGGTGTCCAATGGTTACTATAGCCCAGACTAGCTCTAGTTCAGTGTTAATATGAATACAGGAAGAAGGAGTGTCTTTTGAGACTGCCAGAAGAACGCCGCCTCCCCTGCGCACTGTCCGATCACAACGGTACATGTGAAAATTGGTTGCGTCATCAAAGATTTCTTGATCGCGGACATGCGCATGGAGCCAAGTTTCAGTCAATGCAACTATTTTTGCGCTACATGTATCAATAGCTGATGATAAAGAATTATATTTATTTAGTACACTTCTAACGTTAGAAAAAACGACAGATACCTGAAGATTTGATTTGTGGTCACCTCCCCTCGCGCAACCCTATGTAGTCGTGTTCACAGAAGAAGAAGCTCTCGCATTATTGACATAATTGGTACGTTTTTTCACCTCTAGAACTTTGTCGCACTCGGGAAAATACATGTAACATTTGTTATTTAGTAGTAACTTGTTGTAACGCAGCTTAAGTGGTGAAGAACCGGCCTGAGCTTTCCCAAAGTCAATAAGTTTTTTACGTGCCTGCCTCGTTGCCACAGAGAAATCGTCGCTTACTGAAATATTCTTATCTTTTAGTTGATTGCGCAGTGACAGCACTTTCTCTTTCGTTTTGAAGTCAGTGAACTTGGCGACGATGGGGCGGCACTTAGTGGGTGAAGGGTTACCCAAACGGTGCACCCTTTGAAATGACTCGCTGGAAAAACTGTCAAGAATAGCAGAAATAGAATTCGTCAATTTCGCCTCGGTTTCTTGCCACGTTTCTCTAGAGTCTGGAACACCATGAAAGATTAAATTGTCCCTTCTGGACCTGTCCTCTAGCTCGGTTAGTCTAGATTGCACGTGGTTATTCTCGTCGGTTAGTTCTTCTACGGCTTTTTGCACACTTGCTAATTCTTCAGTCATAGTATCCAGTTTGATCGATTTTTCTTCCAATTCGTCAAGCCGCTTCCGGATACCAGTAATTTCAACGTGAATGTTTTTTTGTCCGGCTTTAATTGCTTTTACATCAATAGCAAGCTCAGACTGACACTGTGAGCTCTGTAACGAACGCGAGTGCACGTCTTTCAACATATGGAATAAGACATTCATTTGTTCGGCAGGGTTTTCGGGTAACTCATGAAATTCTTGTTGTGTTGTGGCACGGGTATTGGGTCCAGGGTTAGTCTCAATGTCGCCGGAACAAAGCAAGGTGTGAGCCATTGAAAAACATTCACACAGAGTCTCGCACAACACCCGTGGGCACGGGAACAGCAGTAGACAGCGGTTGTCAGATTTTTTAGCGTGTAGTAAAGGAGTACACACCTGCATGGTGAAGAAATAGCGGCTTAGAGCTGTGCAGAGACCACTGCTCTCGTGCCCACTGAAGGCGGTGTCCAGGTGTTGCTTCTTAAAACTGTCGGTGGCGATTGCTGCTGTCGTCGATGGGGCTGGTGGATCCTCAAAGAGCACCCAAGGGGCGTCAGAGCTCGGCATGTGTTGATCGGCTACGCTGACGAGGTACATTGTCGGTAGCGGCGCACCTACATGCGCCAAGCCAGCAGAGCAAATTGATAACCACGGCAGGATGTTCGCAAAGAAGGCCTGCATGGTGAAGAAATAGCGGCTTAGAGCTGTGCAGAGACCACTGCTCTCGTGCCCACTGAAGGCGGTGTCCAGGTGTTGCTTCTTAAAACTGTCGGTGGCGATTGCTGCTGTCGTCGATGGGGCTGGTGGATCCTCAAAGAGCACCCAAGGGGCGTCAGAGCTCGGCATGTGTTGATCGGCTACGCTGACGAGGTACATTGTCGGTAGCGGCGCACCTACATGCGCCAAGCCAGCAGAGCAAATTGATAACCACGGCAGGATGTTCGCAAAGAAGGCCTGCATGGTGAAGAAATAGCGGCTTAGAGCTGTGCAGAGACCACTGCTCTCGTGCCCACTCATTATGACTCCTAATCGTCTGTACCGGTACGCCCAGCCACCTAGCTAATAAACAATAGTCATTACTCACACAGCTGAAGCAAAATATAACTGTCAGAAGTGGGATTCAAACCCACGCCCCTAAGTCCGGACTGCGACCTGAACGCAGCGCCTTGGACCGCTCGGCCATCCTGACATGCAGTTCGGCTGCTTTTGTCGAGAAATAAAACATATGACTAAAGTTTATTGAAAAAAAAACAGGTATTGCGCACGATAGAAGGAGTAATTGACATCACATGGCTATTTTCAGAAGTGGCCTATCAAGCGCATTGGAATTTTCGTCGCCAAAAATTGAAAGTAATGAACGCCGCGGAAAAGAAATTTTGTGCCGATAGGTATACACATTTATCTGTATTATGACTCCTAAATGTCTGTACCGGTACGCCCAGCAACCTTGCTAATAAACAATAGTCATTACTCACACAGCTGAAGCAAAACATAAGTGGCAGAAGTGGGATTCGAACCCACGCCCGTAAGACCGGACTGCGACCTGAACGCAGCGCCTTGGACCGCACGGCCATCCTGACATGCGGTTTGGCTGCTTTTGTCGAGAAATAAAACATATGACTAATGTTTATTTAAAAAAGAACAGGTATTGCGTGCGATAGAAGAAGTAATTGACATCACATGGATATTTTCAAAAGTGCCCTATAGGCGCGCTGGAGTTTTGGTTGCGAAAAAAGTGAAAGTGATGAACGCTGTGGAAAAAAAATTTTTGTGCCGATAGGTATTAACATTTATCTGTAATATGACTACTAAATGTCTGTACCAGTACGCCCAGCCACCTAGCTAATAAACAATAGTCATTACTCACACAGCTGAAGCAAAGCATAAGTGCCAGAATTGGGATGCCAACCCAGGCCCGGATGCCCGGACTGCGACCTGAACGCAGCGCCTTGGACCGCTCGGCCATCCTGACATGCGGTTCGGCTGCTTTTGTCGAGAAATAAAACATTTGACTAAAATTTATTGAAAAAAAGAACAGGTATTGCGCACGATAGAAGGAGTAATTGACATCACAAGGCTATTTTCAGAAGTGGCCTATCAAGCGCGTTGGAATTTTCGTCGCCAAAAATTGAAAGTAATGAACGCCGCGGAAAAGAAATTTTGTGCCGATAGGTATACACATTTATCTGTATTATGACTCCTAATTGTCTGTACCGGTACGCCCAGCAACCTTGCTAATAAACAATAGTCATTACTCACACAGCTGAAGCAAAACATAAGTGGCAAAAGTGGGATTCGAACCCACGCCCGTAAGACCGGACTGCGACCTGAACGCAGCGCCTTGGACCGCACGGCCATCCTGACATGCGGTTTGGCTGCTTTTGTCGAGAAATAAAACATATGACTAATGTTTATTTAAAAAAGAACAGGTATTGCGTGCGATAGAAGAAGTAATTGACATCACATGGATATTTTCAAAAGTGCCCTATAGGCGCGCTGGAATTTTCGTCGCAAAAAAATTGAAAGTAATGAACGCTGTGGAAAAAAATTTTTTTGCCGATAGGTATTCACATTTATCTGTATTATGACTCCTAAATGTCTGTTCTTGCACGCCCAGCCACCTAGCTAATAAACAATAGTCATTACTCACACAGCTGAAGCAAAACATAACGGTCAGAAGTGGGACTCGAACCCACGTCCGGAAGTCCGGACTGAGACCTGAACGCAGCGCCTTGGACCGCTCGGCCATCCTGACATGCGGTTCGGCTGCTTTTGTCGTGAAATAAAAGATATGACTAAAGCTTAAAAAAAAGAACAGGTATTGCGCGCAATAGAAGGAATAATTGACATCACACGGCTATTTTCAAAAGTGGCCTTCAAGCGCACTGACATTTTCGTCGCGAAAAAAATTGAAAGTAATGAACGCTGCGGAAATTAATTTTTGGTTTACACATTTTTCTGTATTATGACTCCTAATCGTCTGTACCGGTACGCCCAGCCACCTAGCTAATAAACAATAGTCATTACTCACACAGCTGAAGCAAAATATAACTGTCAGAAGTGGGATTCAAACCCACGCCCCTAAGTCCGGACTGCGACCTGAACGCAGCGCCTTGGACCGCTCGGCCATCCTGACATGCAGTTCGGCTGCTTTTGTCGAGAAATAAAACATATGACTAAAGTTTATTGAAAAAAAAACAGGTGTTGCGCACGATAGAAGGAGTAATTGACATCACATGGCTATTTTCAGAAGTGGCCTATCAAGCGCATTGGAATTTTCGTCGCCAAAAATTGAAAGTAATGAACGCCGCGGAAAAGAAATTTTGTGCCGATAGGTATACACATTTATCTGTATTATGACTCCTAAATGTCTGTACCGGTACGCCCAGCAACCTTGCTAATAAACAATAGTCATTACTCACACAGCTGAAGCAAAACATAAGTGGCAGAAGTGGGATTCGAACCCACGCCCGTAAGACCGGACTGCGACCTGAACGCAGCGCCTTGGACCGCACGGCCATCCTGACATGCGGTTTGGCTGCTTTTGTCGAGAAATAAAACATATGACTAATGTTTATTTAAAAAAGAACAGGTATTGCGTGCGATAGAAGAAGTAATTGACATCACATGGATATTTTCAAAAGTGCCCTATAGGCGCGCTGGAATTTTCGTCGCAAAAAAATTGAAAGTAATGAACGCTGCGGAAATTAATTTTTGGTATACACATTTTTCTGTATTATGACTCCTAATCGTCTGTACCGGTACGCCCAGCCACCTAGCTAATAAACAATAGTCATTACTCACACAGCTGAAGCAAAATATAAGTGTCAGAAGTGGGATTCGAACCAACGCCCTGAAGTCCGGACTGCGACCTGAACGCAGTGCCTTGGACCGCTCGGTCATCCTGACATGCGGTTTGGCTGCTTTTGTCGAGAAATAAAAGATATGACTGAAGTTTATTTAAAAAAAGAACAGGTATTGCGCGCGATAGAAACAGTAAATGACATCACATGGCTATTTTCAAAAGTAGCCTTCAAGCGCACTGGCATTTTTGTCGCGAAAAATGTGAAAGTATTGAACGCTGTGGAAAAGATTTTTGTGCCGACAGGTAAACACATTTATCTGTATTATGACTCCTAAATGTCTGTACCGGTGCGCCAAGCCACCTAGCTAATAAACAATAGTCAATACTCACATAGCTGAAGAAAAACATAACTGTCAGAAGTGGGATTCGAACCCACGCCCGGAAGTCCGGACTGCGACCTGAACGCAGCGCCTTTGACCGCTCGGCCATCCTGACATGCGGTTCGGCTGCTTTTGTCGAGAAATAAAACATATGACTAAAGTTTATTTTAAAAAAAGAACAGGTATTGCGAGCGATACAAGGAGTAAATGCCATCACATGGCTCTTTTCAAAAGTGGCCTATCAAGCACGCTGGAGTTTTGGTCGCGAAAAAAGTGAAAGTGATGAACGCTGTGGAAAAAAATTTTTTGTGCCGATAGGTATTAATATTTATCTGTAATAAGACTACTAAATGTCTGTACCAGTACGCCAAGCCACCTAGCTAATAAACAATAGTCATTTCTCACACAGCTGAAGCAAAACGTAAGTGTCAGAAGTGGGATTCGAACCCACGGCCGGAAGACCGGACTGCGACCTGAACGCAGTGCCTTGGACCGCTCGGCCATCCTGACATGCCGTTTGGCTGCTTTTGTCGAGAAATAAAAGATATGACTAATGTTTATTTAAAAAAAGAACAGGTATAGCGCGCGATAGAAGGAGTAAATGCCATCACATGGCTATTTTCAAAAGTGGCCTATCAAGCGCACTGGAGTTTTGGTCACGAAAAAAAGTGAAATGAACGCTGTGGAAAAATATTTTTGTGCCGATAGATGTACACATTTATCTGTATTATGACTCCTACATATCTGTACCGGTACGCCCAGCAACCTTGCTAATAAACAATAGTCATTACTCACACAGCTGAAGCAAAACATAAGTGTCAGAATTGGGATTCGAACCCACGCCCGTAAGACCGGACTGCGACCTGAACGCAGCGCCTTGGACCCCTCGGCCATCCTGACATGCGGTTCGGCTGCTTTTGTCGAGAAATAAAAGATATAACTGAAGTTTATTTAAAAAAAAGAACAGGTATTGCGCGCGATAGAAGGAGTGAATGCCATCACATGGATATTTTCAAATGTGGCCTATCAAGCGCGCTGGAGTTTTGGTCGCGAAAAAAGTGAAAGTAATGAACGCTGTGGAAAAAAATTTTTTGTGCCGATAGGTATTAATATTTATCTGTAATAAGACTACTAAATGTCTGTACCAGTACGCCCAGCCACCTAGCTAATAAACAATAGTCATTTCTCACACAGCTGAAGCAAAACGTAAGTGTCAGAAGTGGGATTCGAACCCACGGCCGGAAGACCGGACTGCGACCTGAACGCAGTGCCTTGGACCGCTCGGCCATCCTGACATGCCGTTTGGCTGCTTTTGTCGAGAAATAAAATATATGACTAAAGTTTATTTAAAAAAAGAACAGGTATAGCGCGCGATAGAAGGAGTAAATGCCATCACATGGCTATTTTCAAAAGTGGCCTATCAAGCGCACTGGAGTTTTGGTCACGAAAAAAAGTGAAATGAACGCTGTGGAAAAATATTTTTGTGCCGATAGATGTACACATTTATCTGTATTATGACTCCTAAATATCTGTACCGGTACGCCCAGCAACCTTGCTAATAAACAATAGTCATTACTCACACAGCTGAAGCAGAACATAAGTGTCAGAATTGGGATTCGAACCCACGCCCGTAAGACCGGACTGCGACCTGAACGCAGCGCCTTGGACAACTCGGCCATCCTGACATGCGGTTTGGCTGCTTTTGTCGAGAAATAAAACATATGACTAATGTTTATTTAAAAAAAGAACAGGTATTGCTCGCGATAGAAGGAGTAAATGACATCACATGGCTATTTTCAAAACTGGCCTATCAAGCGCGCTAGAGTTTTCGTCGCGAAAAAAAGTGAAAGTAATGAGCGCTGTGGAAAAGAAATTTTGTGCCGATACGTATTCACATTTATCTGTATTATGACTCCTAAATGTCTGTACCGGCACGCCCAGCCACCTAGCTAATAAACAATAGTCATTACTCACACAGCTGAAGCAAAACATAACTGTCAGAAGTGGGACTCAAACCCACGCCCGGAAGTCCGGACTGCGACCTGAACGCAGCGCCTTGGACCCCACGGCCATCCTGACATGCGGTTCGGCTGCTTTTGTCGAGAAATAAAAGATATAACTGAAGTTTATTTAAAAAAAAGAACAGGTATTGCGCGCGATAGAAGGAGTGAATGCCATCACATGGATATTTACAAATGTGGCCTATCAAGCGCGCTGGAGTTTTGGTCGCGAAAAAAGTGAAAGTGATGAACGCTGTGGAAAAAAAAAAATTTTTGTGGGTATTCACATTTATCTGTAATATGACTCCTAAATGTGTGTACCGATACGCCCAGCCACCTAGCTAATAAACAATAGTCATTACTCACACAGCTGAAGCAAAACGTAAGTGTCAGCAGTGGGATTCGAACCCACGCCCGGAAGACCGGACTGCGACCTGAACGCAGCGCCTTGGACCGCTCGGCCATCCTGACATGCGGTTTGGCTGCTTTAGTCGAGAAATAAAACGTATGACTAAAGCTTTTTAAAAAAAGAACAGGTATTGCGCGCAATAGAAGGAATAATTGACATCACGCGGCTATTTTCAAAAGTGGCCTTCAAGCGCACTGGCACTTTCGTCGCGAAAAAAAAATTGAAAGTATAGAACGCTGCGGAAATTCATTTTTGTGCCGACAGGTATACACATTTATCTGTATTATGACTCCTAAATGTCTGTACTGGTACGCCCAGCCACCTAGCTAATAAACAATAGTCATTACTCACACAGCTGAAGCAAAACATAAGTGTCAGGAGTGGGATTCAAACCCACGCCCCTAAGTCCGGACTGCGACCTGAACGCAGCGCCTTGGACCGCTTGGCCATCCTGACATGCGGTTCGGCTGCTTTTGTTGAGAAATAAAACATATGACTAAAGTTTATTGAAAAAAAGAACAGGTATTGCGCACGATAGAAGGAGTAATTGACATCACATGGCTATTTTCAGAAGTGGCCTATCAAGCGCGTTGGAATTTTCGTCGCCAAAAATTGAAAGTAATGAACGCCGCGGAAAAGAAATTTTGTGCCGATAGGTATACACATTTATCTGTATTATGACTCCTAAATGTCTGTACCGGTACGCCCAGCAACCTTGCTAATAAGCAATAGTCATTACTCACACAGCTGAAGCAAAACATAAGTGGCAGAAGTGGGATTCGAACCCACGCCCGTAAGACCGGACTGCGACCTGAACGCAGCGCCTTGGACCGCACGGCCATCCTGACATGCGGTTTGGCTGCTTTTGTCGAGAAATAAAACATATGACTAATGTTTATTTAAAAAAAGAACAGGTATTGCGTGCGATAGAAGAAGTAATTGACATCACATGGATATTTTCAAAAGTGCCCTATAGGCGCGCTGGAATTTTCGTCGCAAAAAAATTGAAAGTAATGAACGCTGTGGGAAAGAATTTTCGTGCCGATAGGTATACACAATTCTCTGTATTATGACTCCTAAATTTTGTACCGGTACGCCCAGCCACCTAGGTAATAAAGAATAGTCATTACTCACACAGCTGAAGCAAAACATAAGTGTCAGGAGTGGGATTCAAACCCACGCCCCTAAGTCCGGACTGCGACCTGAACGCAGCGCCTTGGACCGCTCGGCCATCCTGACATGCGGTTCGGCTGCTTTTGTTGAGAAATAAAACATATGACTAAAGTTTATTGAAAAAAAGAACAGGTATTGCGCACGATAGAAGGAGTAATTGACATCACATGGCTATTTTCAGAAGTGGCCTATCAAGCGCGTTGGAATTTTCGTCGCCAAAAATTGAAAGTAATGAACGCCGCGGAAAAGAAATTTTGTGGCGATTTGTATTCACATTTATCTGTATTATGACTCCTAAATGTCTGTTCTTGCACGCCCAGCCACCTAGCTAATAAACAATAGTCATTACTCACACAGCTGAAGCAAAACATAACGGTCAGAAGTGGGACTCGAACCCACGCCCGGAAGTCCGGACTGAGACCTGAACGCAGCGCCTTGGACCGCTCGGCCATCCTGACATGCGGTTCGGCTGCTTTTGTCGTGAAATAAAAGATATGACTAAAGCTTAAAAAAAAGAACAGGTATTGCGCGCAATAGAAGGAATAATTGACATCACACGGCTATTTTCAAAAGTGGCCTTCAAGCGCACTGGCATTTTCGTCGCGAAAAAAATTGAAAGTAATGAACGCTGCGGAAATTAATTTTTGGTATTCACATTTATCTGTATTATGACTCCTAATCGTCTGTACCGGTACGCCCAGCCACCTAGCTAATAAACAATAGTCATTACTCACACAGCTGAAGCAAAATATAAGTGTCAGAAGTGGGATTCGAACCAACGCCCTGAAGTCCGGACTGCGACCTGAACGCAGTGCCTTGGACCGCTCGGTCATCCTGACATGCGGTTTGGCTGCTTTTGTCGAGAAAAAAAAGATATGACTGAAGTTTATTTAAAAAAAGAACAGGTATTGCGCGCGATAGAAGCAGTAAATGACATCACATGGCTATTTTTAAAAGTAGCCTTCAAGCGCACTGGCATTTTCGTCGCGAAAAATGTGAAAGTATTGAACGCTGTGGAAAAGATTTTTGTGCCGACAGGTAAACACATTTATCTGTATTATGACCCCTAAATGTCTGTACCGGTACACCCAGCCACCTAGCTAATAAACAATAGTCATTTCTCACACAGCTGAAGCAAAACATAAGTGTCAGAAGTGGGATTCGTACCCACGCCCTGAAGACCGGACTGCAACCTGAACGCAGTGCCCTGGACCGCTCCGCCATCCTGACATGCGGTTTGGCTGCTTTTGTCGAGAATAAAAACATATGACTAAAGTTTATGGAAAAAAAGAACAGGTGTTGCGTGCGATAGAAGGAGTAATTGACATCACATAGCTATTTTCAAAAGTGGCCTATCAAGCGCGCTGGAATTTTCGTCGCCAAAAAAAATGAAAGTAATGAACGCCGCGGCAAAGAAATTTTGTGCCGATAGGTATACACATTTTTCTGTATTATGACTCCTAAATGTCTGTACCGGTGCGCCAAGCCACCTAGCTAATAAACAATAGTCATTACTCACATAGCTGAAGCAAAGCTAAAGTGCCAGAATTGGGATGCGAACCCACGCCCGGATGCCCGGACTGCGACCTGAACGCAGCGCCTTGGACCGCTCGGCCATCCTGACATGCAGTTCGGCTGCTTTTGTCGAGAAATAAAACATATGACTAAAATTTATTGAAAAAAAGAACAGGTATTGCGCGCGATAGAAGGAGTAATTGATATCACACGGCTATTTTCAAAAGTGGCCTTCAAGCGCACTGGCACTTTCGTCGCGAAAAAAATTGAAAGTAATGAACGCTGCGGAAATTCATTTTTGTGCCGACAGGTATACACATTTATCTGTATTATGACTCCTGAATGTCTGTTCCGGTACGCCCAGCCACCTAGCTAATAAACAATAGTCATTACTCACACAGCTGAAGCAAAACATAACTGTCAGAAGTGGGATTCGAACCCACGCCCGGAAGTCCGGACTGCGACCTGAACGCAGCGCCTTGGACCGCTCGGCCATCCTGACATGCGGTTCGGCTGCTTTTGTCGAGAAATAAAACATATGACTATAGTTTATTGAAAAAAAGAACACGTATTGCGCACAATAGAAGGAGTAATTGACATCACATGGCTATTTTCAGAAGTGGCCTATCAAGCGCGTTGGAATTTTCGTCGCCAAAAAAATGAAAGTAATGAACGCCGCGGAAAATAAATTTTGTGCCGATAGGTTTACACATTTATCTGTATTATGACTCCTAAATGTGTGTACCGGTACGCCCAGCAACCTTGCTAATAAACTATAGTCATTACTCACACAGCTGAAGCAAAACGTAAGTGTCAGAAGTGGGATTCGAACCCACGCCCGTAAGACCGGACTGCGACCTGAACACAGCACCTTGGACCGCTCGGCCATCCTGACATGCGGTTTGGCTGCTTTTGTCGAGAAATAAAACATATGACTAATGTTTATTTGAAAAAACAACAGGTATTGCTCGCGATAGAAGGAGTAAATGACATCACATGGCTATTTTCAAAACTGGCCTATCAAGCGCGCTAGAGTTTTGGTCGCGAAAAAAGTGAAAGTGATGAACGCTGTGGAAAAAAAAATTTTGTGCCGATAGGTATTAACATTTATCTGTAATATGACTACTAAATGTCTGTACCAGTACGCCCAGCCACCTAGCTAATAAACAATAGTCATTACTCACATAGCTGAAGCAAAGCTAAAGTGCCAGAATTGGGATGCGAACCCACGCCCGGATGCCCGGACTGCGACCTGAACGCAGCGCCTTGGACCGCTCGGCCATCCTGACATGCAGTTCGGCTGCTTTTGTCGAGAAATAAAACATATGACTAAAATTTACTGAAAAAAAGAACAGGTATTGCGCGCGATAGAAGCAGTAAATGACATCACATGGCTATTTTTAAAAGTAGCCTTCAAGCGCACTGGCATTTTCGTCGCGAAAAATGTGAAAGTATTGAACGCTGTGGAAAAGATTTTTGTGCCGACAGGTAAACACATTTATCTGTATTATGACCCCTAAATGTCTGTACCGGTACGCCCAGCCACCTAGCTAATAAACAATAGTCATTACTCACACAGCTGAAGCAAAACATAACTGTCAGAAGTGGGATTCAAACCCACGCCCCTAAGTCCGGACTGCGACCTGAACGCAGCGCCTTGGACCGCTCGGCCATCCTGACATGCGGTTCGGCTGCTTTTGTCGAGAAATAAAACATATGACTAAAGTTTATTGAAAAAAAGAACACGTATTGCGCACAATAGAAGGAGTAATTGACATCACATGGCTATTTTCAGAAGTGGCCTATCAAGCGCGTTGGAATTTTCGTCGCCAAAAAAATGAAAGTAATGAACGCCGCGGAAAATAAATTTTGTGCCGATAGGTATACACATTTTTCTGTATTATGACTCCTAAATGTCTGTACCGGTGCGCCAAGCCACCTAGCTAATAAACAATAGTCATTACTCACATAGCTGAAGCAAAGCTAAAGTGCCAGAATTGGGATGCGAACCCACGCCCGGATGCCCGGACTGCGACCTGAACGCAGCGCCTTGGACCGCTCGGCCATCCTGACATGCAGTTCGGCTGCTTTTGTCGAGAAATAAAACATATGACTAAAATTTACTGAAAAAAAGAACAGGTATTGCGCGCGATAGAAGGAGTAATTGACATCACATGGCTGTTTTCAAAAGTGGCCTATCAAGCGCGCAGGAATTTTCGTCGCCAAAAAATGAAAGTAATGAACGCCGCGGAAAAAAATTTTGTGCCGATAGGTATACATATTTATCTGTATTATGACTCCTAAATGTCTGTACCGGTACGCCCAGCCACCTAGCTAATAAACAATAGTCATTACTCACACAGCTGAAGCAAAACATAACTGTCAGAAGTGGGATTCAAACCCACGCCCCTAAGTCCGGACTGCGACCTGAACGCAGCGCCTTGGACCGCTCGGCCATCCTGACATGCGGTTCGGCTGCTTTTGTCGAGAAATAAAACATATGACTAAAGTTTATTGAAAAAAAGAACAGGTATTGCGCACGATAGAAGGAGTAATTGACATCACATGGCTATTTTCAGAAGTGGCCTATCAAGCGCGTTGGAATTTTCGTCGCCAAAAATTGAAAGTAATGAACGCCGCGGAAAAGAAATTTTGTGCCGATAGGTATACACATTAATCTGTATTATGACTCCTAAATGTCTGTACCGGTACGCCCAGCAACCTTGCTAATAAGCAATAGTCATTACTCACACAGCTGAAGCAAAACATAAGTGGCAGAAGTGGGATTCGAACCCACGCCCGTAAGACCGGACTGCGACCTGAACGCAGCGCCTGGGACCGCACGGCCATCCTGACATGCGGTTTGGCTGCTTTTGTCGAGAAATAAAACATATGACTAATGTTTATTTAAAAAAAGAACAGGTATTGCGTGCGATAGAAGAAGTAATTGACATCACATGGATATTTTCAAAATTTCCCTATAGGCGCGCTGGAATTTTCGTCGCAAAAAAATTGAAAGTAATGAACGCTGTGGAAAAAAATTTTTTTGCCGATAGGTATTCACATTTATCTGTATTATGACTCCTAAATGTCTGTTCTTGCACGCCCAACCACCTAGCTAATAAACAATAGTCATTACTCACACAGCTGAAGCAAAACATAACGGTCAGAAGTGGGACTCGAACCCACGCCCGGAAGTCCGGACTGAGACCTGAACGCAGCGCCTTGGACCGCTCGGCCATCCTGACATGCGGTTCGGCTGCTTTTGTCGTGAAATAAAAGATATGACTAAAGCTTAAAAAAAGAACAGGTATTGCGCGCAATACAAGGAATAATTGACATCACACGGCTATTTTCAAAAGTGGCCTTCAAGCGCACTGGCATTTTCGTCGCGAAAAAAATTGAAAGTAATGAACGCTGCGGAAATCAATTTTTGGTATACACATTTTTCTGTATTATGACTCCTAATCGTCTGTACCGGTACGCCCAGCCACCTAGCTAATAAACAATAGTCATTACTCACACAGCTGAAGCAAAATATAAGTGTCAGAAGTGGGATTCGAACCAACGCCCTGAAGTCCGGACTGCGACCTGAACGCAGTGCCTTGGACCGCTCGGTCATCCTGACATGCGGTTTGGCTGCTTTTGTCGAGAAATAAAAGATATGACTGAAGTTTATTTAAAAAAAGAACAGGTATTGCGCGCGATAGAAGCAGTAAATGACATCACATGGCTATTTTCAAAAGTAGCCTTCAAGCGCACTGGTATTTTCGTCGCGAAAAATGTGAAATTATTGAACGCTGTGGAAAAGATTTTTGTGCCGACAGGTAAACACATTTATCTGTATTATGACTCCTAAATGTCTGTACCGGTACACCCAGCCACCTAGCTAATAAACAATAGTCATTACTCACACAGCTGAAGCAAAACATAAGTGAAGGAAGTGGGATTCGTACCCACGCCCTGAAGACCGGACTGCGACCTGAACGCAGTGCCTTGGACCGCTCGGCCATCCTGACATGCGGTTCGGCTGCTTTTGTCGAGAAATAAAACATATGACTAAAGTTTATTGAAAAAAAGAACAGGTATTGCGCACGATAGAAGGAGTAATTGACATCACATGGCTATTTTCAGAAGTGGCCTATCAAGCGCGTTGGAATTTTCGTCGCCAAAAATTGAAAGTAATGAACGCCGCGGAAAAGAAATTTTGTGCCGATAGGTATACACATTTATCTGTATTATGACTCCTAAATGTCTGTACCGGTACGCCCAGCAACCTTGCTAATAAGCAATAGTCATTACTCACACAGCTGAAGCAAAACATAAGTGGCAGAAGTGGGATTCGAACCCACGCCCGTAAGACCGGACTGCGACCTGAACGCAGCGCCTTGGACCGCTCGGCCATCCTGACATGCAGTTCGGCTGCTTTTGTCGAGAAATAAAACATATGACTAAAATTTATTGAAAAAAAGAACAGGTATTGCGCGCGATAGAAGGAGTAATTGATATCACACGGCTATTTTCAAAAGTGGCCTTCAAGCACACTGGCACTTTCGTCGCGAAAAAAATTGAAAGTAATGAACGCTGCGGAAATTCATTTTTGTGCCGACAGGCATACACATTTATCTGTATTATGACTCCTGAATGTCTGTTCCGGTACGCCCAGCCACCTAGCTAATAAACAATAGTCATTACTCACACAGCTGAAGCAAAACATAACTGTCAGAAGTGGGATTCGAACCCACGCCCGGAAGTCCGGACTGCGACCTGAACGCAGCGCCTTGGACCGCTCGGCCATCCTGACATGCGGTTCGGCTGCTTTTGTCGAGAAATAAAACATATGACTATAGTTTATTGAAAAAAAGAACACGTATTGCGCACAATAGAAGGAGTAATTGACATCACATGGCTATTTTCAGAAGTGGCCTATCAAGCGCGTTGGAATTTTCGTCGCCAAAAAAATGAAAGTAATGAACGCCGCGGAAAATAAATTTTGTGCCGATAGGTTTACACATTTATCTGTATTATGACTCCTAAATGTGTGTACCGGTACGCCCAGCAACCTTGCTAATAAACTATAGTCATTACTCACACAGCTGAAGCAAAACGTAAGTGTCAGAAGTGGGATTCGAACCCACGCCCGTAAGACCGGACTGCGACCTGAACACAGCACCTTGGACCGCTCTGCCATCCTGACATGCGGTTTGGCTGCTTTTGTCGAGAAATAAAACATATGACTAATGTTTATTTGAAAAAACAACAGGTATTGCTCGCGATAGAAGGAGTAAATGACATCACATGGCTATTTTCAAAACTGGCCTATCAAGCGCGCTAGAGTTTTGGTCGCGAAAAAAGTGAAAGTGATGAACGCTGTGGAAAAAAAAATTTTGTGCCGATAGGTATTAACATTTATCTGTAATATGACTACTAAATGTCTGTACCAGTACGCCCAGCCACCTAGCTAATAAACAATAGTCATTACTCACATAGCTGAAGCAAAGCTAAAGTGCCAGAATTGGGATGCGAACCCACGCCCGGATGCCCGGACTGCGACCTGAACGCAGCGCCTTGGACCGCTCGGCCATCCTGACATGCAGTTCGGCTGCTTTTGTCGAGAAATAAAACATATGACTAAAATTTACTGAAAAAAAGAACAGGTATTGCGCGCGATAGAAGCAGTAAATGACATCACATGGCTATTTTTAAAAGTAGCCTTCAAGCGCACTGGCATTTTCGTCGCGAAAAATGTGAAAGTATTGAACGCTGTGGAAAAGATTTTTGTGCCGACAGGTAAACACATTTATCTGTATTATGACCCCTAAATGTCTGTACCGGTACGCCCAGCCACCTAGCTAATAAACAATAGTCATTACTCACACAGCTGAAGCAAAACATAACTGTCAGAAGTGGGATTCAAACCCACGCCCCTAAGTCCGGACTGCGACCTGAACGCAGCGCCTTGGACCGCTCGGCCATCCTGACATGCGGTTCGGCTGCTTTTGTCGAGAAATAAAACATATGACTAAAGTTTATTGAAAAAAAGAACACGTATTGCGCACAATAGAAGGAGTAATTGACATCACATGGCTATTTTCAGAAGTGGCCTATCAAGCGCGTTGGAATTTTCGTCGCCAAAAAAATGAAAGTAATGAACGCCGCGGAAAATAAATTTTGTGCCGATAGGTATACACATTTTTCTGTATTATGACTCCTAAATGTCTGTACCGGTGCGCCAAGCCACCTAGCTAATAAACAATAGTCATTACTCACATAGCTGAAGCAAAGCTAAAGTGCCAGAATTGGGATGCGAACCCACGCCCGGATGCCCGGACTGCGACCTGAACGCAGCGCCTTGGACCGCTCGGCCATCCTGACATGCAGTTCGGCTGCTTTTGTCGAGAAATAAAACATATGACTAAAATTTACTGAAAAAAAGAACAGGTATTGCGCGCGATAGAAGGAGTAATTGACATCACATGGCTGTTTTCAAAAGTGGCCTATCAAGCGCGCAGGAATTTTCGTCGCCAAAAAATGAAAGTAATGAACGCCGCGGAAAAAAATTTTGTGCCGATAGGTATACATATTTATCTGTATTATGACTCCTAAATGTCTGTACCGGTACGCCCAGCCACCTAGCTAATAAACAATAGTCATTACTCACACAGCTGAAGCAAAACATAACTGTCAGAAGTGGGATTCAAACCCACGCCCCTAAGTCCGGACTGCGACCTGAACGCAGCGCCTTGGACCGCTCGGCCATCCTGACATGCGGTTCGGCTGCTTTTGTCGAGAAATAAAACATATGACTAAAGTTTATTGAAAAAAAGAACAGGTATTGCGCACGATAGAAGGAGTAATTGACATCACATGGCTATTTTCAGAAGTGGCCTATCAAGCGCGTTGGAATTTTCGTCGCCAAAAATTGAAAGTAATGAACGCCGCGGAAAAGAAATTTTGTGCCGATAGGTATACACATTAATCTGTATTATGACTCCTAAATGTCTGTACCGGTACGCCCAGCAACCTTGCTAATAAGCAATAGTCATTACTCACACAGCTGAAGCAAAACATAAGTGGCAGAAGTGGGATTCGAACCCACGCCCGTAAGACCGGACTGCGACCTGAACGCAGCGCCTGGGACCGCACGGCCATCCTGACATGCGGTTTGGCTGCTTTTGTCGAGAAATAAAACATATGACTAATGTTTATTTAAAAAAAGAACAGGTATTGCGTGCGATAGAAGAAGTAATTGACATCACATGGATATTTTCAAAATTTCCCTATAGGCGCGCTGGAATTTTCGTCGCAAAAAAATTGAAAGTAATGAACGCTGTGGAAAAAAATTTTTTTGCCGATAGGTATTCACATTTATCTGTATTATGACTCCTAAATGTCTGTTCTTGCACGCCCAACCACCTAGCTAATAAACAATAGTCATTACTCACACAGCTGAAGCAAAACATAACGGTCAGAAGTGGGACTCGAACCCACGCCCGGAAGTCCGGACTGAGACCTGAACGCAGCGCCTTGGACCGCTCGGCCATCCTGACATGCGGTTCGGCTGCTTTTGTCGTGAAATAAAAGATATGACTAAAGCTTAAAAAAAGAACAGGTATTGCGCGCAATACAAGGAATAATTGACATCACACGGCTATTTTCAAAAGTGGCCTTCAAGCGCACTGGCATTTTCGTCGCGAAAAAAATTGAAAGTAATGAACGCTGCGGAAATCAATTTTTGGTATACACATTTTTCTGTATTATGACTCCTAATCGTCTGTACCGGTACGCCCAGCCACCTAGCTAATAAACAATAGTCATTACTCACACAGCTGAAGCAAAATATAAGTGTCAGAAGTGGGATTCGAACCAACGCCCTGAAGTCCGGACTGCGACCTGAACGCAGTGCCTTGGACCGCTCGGTCATCCTGACATGCGGTTTGGCTGCTTTTGTCGAGAAATAAAAGATATGACTGAAGTTTATTTAAAAAAAGAACAGGTATTGCGCGCGATAGAAGCAGTAAATGACATCACATGGCTATTTTCAAAAGTAGCCTTCAAGCGCACTGGTATTTTCGTCGCGAAAAATGTGAAAGTATTGAACGCTGTGGAAAAGATTTTTGTGCCGACAGGTAAACACATTTATCTGTATTATGACTCCTAAATGTCTGTACCGGTACACCCAGCCACCTAGCTAATAAACAATAGTCATTACTCACACAGCTGAAGCAAAACATAAGTGAAGGAAGTGGGATTCGTACCCACGCCCTGAAGACCGGACTGCGACCTGAACGCAGTGCCTTGGACCGCTCGGCCATCCTGACATGCGGTTCGGCTGCTTTTGTCGAGAAATAAAACATATGACTAAAGTTTATTGAAAAAAAGAACAGGTATTGCGCACGATAGAAGGAGTAATTGACATCACATGGCTATTTTCAGAAGTGGCCTATCAAGCGCGTTGGAATTTTCGTCGCCAAAAATTGAAAGTAATGAACGCCGCGGAAAAGAAATTTTGTGCCGATAGGTATACACATTTATCTGTATTATGACTCCTAAATGTCTGTACCGGTACGCCCAGCAACCTTGCTAATAAGCAATAGTCATTACTCACACAGCTGAAGCAAAACATAAGTGGCAGAAGTGGGACTCGAACCCACGCCCGTAAGACCGGACTGCGACCTGAACGCAGCGCCTTGGACCGCACGGCCATCCTGACATGCGGTTTGGCTGCTTTTGTCGAGAAATAAAACATATGACTAATGTTTATTTAAAAAAAGAACAGGTATTGCGTGCGATAGAAGAAGTAATTGACATCACATGGATATTTTCAAAAGTGCCCTATAGGCGCGCTGGAATTTTCGTCGCAAAAAAATGAAAGTAATGAACGCTGTGGAAAAAAATTTTTTTGCCGATAGGTATTCACATTTATCTGTGTTATGACTCCTAAATGTCTGTTCTTGCACGCCCAGCCACCTAGCTAATAAACAATAGTCATTACTCACACAGCTGAAGCAAAACATAACTGTCAGAAGTGGGATTCGAACCCACGCCCGGAAGTCCGGACTGCGACCTGAACGCAGCGCCTTGGACCGCTCGGCCAAGCTGACATGCGGTTCGGCTGCTTTTGTCGAGAAATAAAACATATGACTATAGTTTATTGAAAAAAAGAACACGTATTGCGCACAATAGAAGGAATAATTGACATCACACGGCTATTTTCAAAAGTGGCCTTCAAGCGCACTGGCATTTTCGTCGCGAAAAAAATTGAAAGTAATGAACGCTGCGGAAATCAATTTTTGGTATACACATTTTTCTGTATTATGACTCCTAATCGTCTGTACCGGTACGCCCAGCCACCTAGCTAATAAACAATAGTCATTACTCACACAGCTGAAGCAAAATATAAGTGTCAGAAGTGGGATTCGAACCAACGCCCTGAAGTCCGGACTGCGACCTGAACGCAGTGCCTTGGACCGCTCGGTCATCCTGACATGCGGTTTGGCTGCTTTTGTCGAGAAATAAAAGATATGACTGAAGTTTATTTAAAAAAAGCACAGGTATTGCGCGCGATAGAAGCAGTAAATGACATCACATGGCTATTTTCAAAAGTAGCCTTCAAGCGCACTGGTATTTTCGTCCCGAAAAATGTGAAAGTATTGAACGCTGTGGAAAAGATTTTTGTGCCGACAGGTAAACACATTTATCTGTATTATGACTCCTAAATGTCTGTACCGGTACACCCAGCCACCTAGCTAATAAACAATAGTCATTACTCACACAGCTGAAGCAAAACATAAGTGTCAGAAGTGGGATTCGTACCCACGCCCTGAAGACCGGACTGCGACCTGAACGCAGTGCCTTGGACCGCTCGGCCATCCTGACATGCGGTTCGGCTGCTTTTGTCGAGAAATAAAACATATGACTAAAGTTTATTGAAAAAAAGAACAGGTATTGCGCACGATAGAAGGAGTAATTGACATCACATGGCTATTTTCAGAAGTGGCCTATCAAGCGCGTTTGAATTTTCGTCGCCAAAAATTGAAAGTAATGAACGCCGCGGAAAAGAAATTTTGTGCCGATAGGTATACACATTTATCTGTATTATGACTCCTAAATGTCTGTACCGGTACGCCCAGCAACCTTGCTAATAAGCAATAGTCATTACTCACACAGCTGAAGCAAAACATAAGTGGCAGAAGTGGGATTCGAACCCACGCCCGTAAGACCGGACTGCGACCTGAACGCAGCGCCTTGGACCGCACGGCCATCCTGACATGCGGTTTGGCTGCTTTTGTCGAGAAATAAAACATATGACTAATGTTTATTTAAAAAAAGAACAGGTATTGCGTGCGATAGAAGAAGTAATTGACATCACATGGATATTTTCAAAAGTGCCCTATAGGCGCGCTGGAATTTTCGTCGCAAAAAAAATGAAAGTAATGAACGCTGTGGAAAAAAATTTTTTTGCCGATAGGTATTCACATTTATCTGTATTATGACTCCTAAATGTCTGTTCTTGCACGCCCAGCCACCTAGCTAATAAACAATAGTCATTACTCATACAGCTGAAGCAAAACATAACGGTCAGAAGTGGGACTCGAACCCACGCCCGGAAGTCCGGACTGAGACCTGAACGCAGCGCCTTGGACCGCTCGGCCATCCTGACATGCGGTTCGGCTGCTTTTGTCGTGAAATAAAAGATATGACTAAAGCTTAAAAAAAAGAACAGGTATTGCGCGCAATAGAAGGAATAATTGACATCACACGGCTATTTTCAAAAGTGGCCTTCAAGCGCACTGGCATTTTCGTCGCGAAAAAAATTGAAAGTAATGAACGCTGCGGAAATAAATTTTTGGTATACACATTTTTCTGTATTATGACTACTAATCGTCTGTACCGGTACGCCCAGCCACCTAGCTAATAAACAATAGTCATTACTCACACAGCTGAAGCAAAATATAAGTGTCAGAAGTGGGATTCGAACCAACGCCCTGAAGTCCGGACTGCGACCTGAACGCAGTGCCTTGGACCGCTCGGTCATCCTGACATGCGGTTTGGCTGCTTTTGTCGAGAAATAAAAGATATGACTGAAGTTTATTTAAAAAAAGAACAGGTATTGCGCGCGATAGAAGCAGTAAATGACATCACATGGCTATTTTCAAAAGTAGCCTTCAAGCGCACTGGCATTTTCGTCGCGAAAAATGTGAAAGTATTGAACGCTGTGGAAAAGATTTTTGTGCCGATAGGTATACACATTTTTCTTTATTATGACTCCTAAATGTCTGTACCGGTGCGCCAAGCCACCTAGCTAATAATTAATAGTCATTACTCACATAGCTGAAGCAAAGCTAAAGTGCCAGAATTGGGATGCGAACCCACGCCCGGATGCCCGGACTGCGACCTGAACACAGCGCCTTGGACCGCTCGGCCATCCTGACATGCGGTTTGGCTGCTTTTGTCGAGAAATAAAACATATGACTAATGTTTATTTAAAAAAACAACAGGTATTGCTCGCGATAGAAGGAGTGAATGACATCACATGGCTATTTTCAAAACTGGCCTATCAAGCGCGCTAGAGTTTTGGTCGCGAAAAAAGTGAAAGTGATGAACGCTGTGGAAAAAAAATTTTTGTGCCGATAGGTATTAACATTTATCTGTAATATGACTACTAAATGTCTGTACCAGTACGCCCAGCCACCTAGCTAATAAACAATAGTCATTACTCACATAGCTGAAACAAAGCATAAGTGCCAGAATTGGGATGCCAACCCAGACCCGGATGCCCGGACTGCGACCTGAACGCAGCGCCTTGGACCGCTCGGCCATCCTGACATGCGGTTCGGCTGCTTTTGTCGAGAAATAAAACATATGACTAAAATTTATTGAAAAAAAGAACAGGTATTGCGCGCGATAGAAGGAGTAATTGATATCACACGGCTATTTTCAAAAGTGGCCTTCAAGCGCACTGGCACTTTCGTCGCGAAAAAAATTGAAAGTAATGAACGCTGCGGAAATTCATTTTTGTGCCGACAGGTATACACATTTATCTGTATTATGACTCCTGAATGTCTGTTCCGGTACGCCCAGCCACCTAGCTAATAAACAATAGTCATTACTCACACAGCTGAAGCAAAACATAACTGTCAGAAGTGGGATTCGAACCCACGCCCGGAAGTCCGGACTGCGACCTGAACGCAGCGCCTTGGACCGCTCGGCCATCCTGACATGCGGTTCGGCTGCTTTTGTCGAGAAATAAAACATATGACTATAGTTTATTGAAAAAAAGAACACGTATTGCGCACAATAGAAGGAGTAATTGACATCACATGGCTATTTTCAGATGTGGCCTATCAAGCGCGTTGGAATTTTCGTCGCCAAAAAAATGAAAGTAATGAACGCCGCGGAAAATAAATTTTGTGCCGATAGGTTTACACATTTATCTGTATTATGACTCCTAAATGTGTGTACCGGTACGCCCAGCAACCTTGCTAATAAACTATAGTCATTACTCACACAGCTGAAGCAAAACGTAAGTGTCAGAAGTGGGATTCGAACCCACGCCCGTAAGACCGGACTGCGACCTGAACACAGCGCCTTGGACCGCTCGGCCATCCTGACATGCGGTTTGGCTGCTTTTGTCGAGAAATAAAACATATGACTAAAGTTTATTGAAAAAAAGAACAGGTATTGCGCACGATAGAAGGAGTAATTGACATCACATGGCTATTTTCAGAAGTGGCCTATCAAGCGCGCAGGAATTTTCGTCGCCAAAAAATGAAAGTAATGAACGCCGCGGAAAAAAATTTTGTGCCGACAGGTATACACATTTATCTGTATTATGACTCTTAAATGTCTGTACCGGTACGCCCAGCAACCTTGCTAATAAGCAATAGTCATTACTCACACAGCTGAAGCAAAACATAAGTGGCAGAAGTGGGATTCGAACCCACGCCCGTAAGACCGGACTGCGACCTGAACGCAGCGCCTGGGACCGCACGGCCATCCTGACATGCGGTTTGGCTGCTTTTGTCGAGAAATAAAACATATGACTAATGTTTATTTAAAAAAAGAACAGGTATTGCGTGCGATAGAAGAAGTATTTGACATCACATGGATATTTTCAAAATTTCCCTATAGGCGCGCTGGAATTTTCGTCGCAAAAAAATTGAAAGTAATGAACGCTGTAGAAAAAAATTTTTTTGCCGATAGGTATTCACATTTATCTGTATTATGACTCCTAAATGTCTGTTCTTGCACGCCCAACCACCTAGCTAATAAACAATAGTCATTACTCACACAGCTGAAGCAAAACATAACGGTCAGAAGTGGGACTCGAACCCACGCGCGGAAGTCCGGACTGAGACCTGAACGCAGCGCCTTGGACCGCTCGGCCATCCTGACATGCGGTTCGGCTGCTTTTGTCGTGAAATAAAAGATATGACTAAAGCTTAAAAAAAGAACAGGTATTGCGCGCAATAGAAGGAATAATTGACATCACACGGCTATTTTCAAAAGTGGCCTTCAAGCGCACTGGCATTTTCGTCGCGAAAAAAATTGAAAGTAATGAACGCTGCGGAAATCAATTTTTGGTATACACATTTTTCTGTATTATGACTCCTAATCGTCTGTACCGGTACGCCCAGCCACCTAGCTAATAAACAATAGTCATTACTCACACAGCTGAAGCAAAATGTAAGTGTCAGAAGTGGGATTCGAACCAACGCCCTGAAGTCCGGACTGCGACCTGAACGCAGTGCCTTGGACCGCTCGGTCATCCTGACATGCGGTTTGGCTGCTTTTGTCGAGAAATAAAAGATATGACTGAAGTTTATTTAAAAAAAGAACAGGTATTGCGCGCGATAGAAGCAGTAAATGACATCACATGGCTATTTTCAAAAGTAGCCTTCAAGCGCACTGGTATTTTCGTCGCGAAAAATGTGAAAGTATTGAACGCTGTGGAAAAGATTTTTGTGCCGACAGGTAAACACATTTATCTGTATTATGACTCCTAAATGTCTGTACCGGTACACCCAGCCACCTAGCTAATAAAAAATAGTCATTACTCACACAGCTGAAGCAAAACATAAGTGAAGGAAGTGGGATTCGTACCCACGCCCTGAAGACCGGACTGCGACCTGAACGCAGTGCCTTGGACCGCTCGGCCATCCTGACATGCGGTTCGGCTGCTTTTGTCGAGAAATAAAACATATGACTAAAGTTTATTGAAAAAAAGAACAGGTATTGCGCACGATAGAAGGAGTAATTGACATCACATGGCTATTTTCAGAAGTGGCCTATCAAGCGCGTTGGAATTTTCGTCGCCAAAAATTGAAAGTAATGAACGCCGCGGAAAAGAAATTTTGTGCCGATAGGTATACACATTTATCTGTATTATGACTCCTAAATGTCTGTACCGGTACGCCCAGCAACCTTGCTAATAAGCAATAGTCATTACTCACACAGCTGAAGCAAAACATAAGTGGCAGAAGTGGGATTCGAACCCACGCCCGTAAGACCGGACTGCGACCTGAACGCAGCGCCTTGGACCGCAAGGCCATCCTGACATGCGGTTTGGCTGCTTTTGTCGAGAAATAAAACATATGACTAATGTTTATTTAAAAAAAGAACAGGTATTGCGTGCGATAGAAGAAGTAATTGACATCACATGGATATTTTCAAAAGTGCCCTATAGGCGCGCTGGAATTTTCGTCGCAAAAAAAATGAAAGTAATGAACGCTGTGGAAAAAAATTTTTTTGCCGATAGGTATTCACATTTATCTGTATTATGACTCCTAAATGTCTGTTCTTGCACGCCCAGCCACCTAGCTAATAAACAATAGTCATTACTCATACAGCTGAAGCAAAACATAACGGTCAGAAGTGGGACTCGAACCCACGCCCGGAAGTCCGGACTGAGACCTTAACGCAGCGCCTTGGACCGCTCGGCCATCCTGACATGCGGTTCGGCTGCTTTTGTCGTGAAATAAAAGATATGACTAAAGCTTAAAAAAAAGAACAGGTATTGCGCGCAATAGAAGGAATAATTGACATCACACGGCTATTTTCAAAAGTGGCCTTCAAGCGCACTGGCATTTTCGTCGCGAAAAAAATTGAAAGTAATGAACGCTGCGGAAATAAATTTTTGGTATACACATTTTTCTGTATTATGACTACTAATCGTCTGTACCGGTACGCCCAGCCACCTAGCTAATAAACAATAGTCATTACTCACACAGCTGAAGCAAAATATAAGTGTCAGAAGTGGGATTCGAACCGACGCCCTGAAGTCCGGACTGCGACCTGAACGCAGTGCCTTGGACCGCTCGGTCATCCTGACATGCGGTTTGGCTGCTTTTGTCGAGAAATAAAAGATATGACTGAAGTTTATTTAAAAAAAGAACAGGTATTGCGCGCGATAGAAGCAGTAAATGACATCACATGGCTATTTTCAAAAGTAGCCTTCAAGCGCACTGGCATTTTCGTCGCGAAAAATGTGAAAGTATTGAACGCTGTGGAAAAGATTTTTGTGCCGACAGGTAAACACATTTATCTGTATTATGACCCCTAAATGTCTGTACCGGTACACCCAGCCACCTAGCTAATAAACAATAGTCATTTCTCACACAGCTGAAGCAAAACATAAGTGTCAGAAGTGGGATTCGTACCCACGCCCTGAAGACCGGACTGCAACCTGAACGCAGTGCCCTGGACCGCTCCGCCATCCTGACATGCGGTTTGGCTGCTTTTGTCGAGAATAAAAACATATGACTAAAGTTTATGGAAAAAAAGAACAGGTGTTGCGTGCGATAGAAGGAGTAATTGACATCACATAGCTATTTTCAAAAGTGGCCTATCAAGCGCGCTGGAATTTTCGTCGCCAAAAAAATGAAAGTAATGAACGCCGCGGCAAAGAAATTTTGTGCCGATAGGTATACACATTTTTCTGTATTATGACTCCTAAATGTCTGTACCGGTGCGCCAAGCCACCTAGCTAATAATTAATAGTCATTACTCACATAGCTGAAGCAAAGCTAAAGTGCCAGAATTGGGATGCGAACCCACGCCCGGATGCCAGGACAGCGACCTGAACGCAGCGCCTTGGACCGCTCGGCCATCCTGACATGCGGTTCGGCTGCTTTTGTCGAGAAATAAAACATATGACTAAAATTTATTGAAAAAAAGAACAGGTATTGCGCGCGATAGAAGGAGTAATTGACATCACATGGCTGTTTTCAAAAGTGGCCTATCAAGCGCGCAGGAATTTTCGTCGCCAAAAAATGAAAGTAATGAACGCCGCGGAAAAAAATTTTGTGCCGATAGGTATACATATTTATCTGTATTATGACTCCTAAATGTCTGTACCGGTACGCCCAGCCACCTAGCTAATAAACAATAGTCATTACTCACACAGCTGAAGCAAAACATAAGTGGCAGAAGTGGGATTCTAACCCACGCCCGTAAGACCGGACTGCGACCTGAACGCAGCGCCTGGGACCGCACGGCCATCCTGACATGCGGTTTGGCTGCTTTTGTCGAGAAATAAAACATATGACTAATGTTTATTTAAAAAAAAAACAGGTATTGCGTGCGATAGAAGAAGTAATTGACATCACATGGATATTTTCAAAATTTCCCTATAGGCGCGGTGGAATTTTCGTCGCAAAAAAATTGAAAGTAAAGAACGCTGTGGAAAAAAATTTTTTGCCGATAGGTATTCACATTTATCTGTATTATGACTCCTAAATGTCTGTTCTTGCACGCCCAGCCACCTAGCTAATAAACAATAGTCATTACTCACACAGCTGAAGCAAAACATAACGGTCAGAAGTGGGACTCGAACCCACGCCCGGAATTCCTGACTGAGACCTGAACGCAGCGCCTTGGACCGCTCGGCCATCCTGACATGCGGTTCGGCTGCTTTTGTCGTGAAATAAAAGATATGACTAAAGCTTAAAAAAAGAACAGGTATTGCGCGCAATAGAAGGAATAATTGACATCACACGGCTATTTTCAAAAGTGGCCTTCAAGCGCACTGGCATTTTCGTCGCGAAAAAAATTGAAAGTAATGAACGCTGCGGAAATCAATTTTTGGTATACACATTTTTCTGTATTATGACTCCTAATCGTCTGTACCGGTACGCCCAGCCACCTAGCTAATAAACAATAGTCATTACTCACACAGCTGAAGCAAAATGTAAGTGTCAGAAGTGGGATTCGAACCAACGCCCTGAAGTCCGGACTGCGACCTGAACGCAGTGCCTTGGACCGCTCGGTCATCCTGACATGCGGTTTGGCTGCTTTTGTCGAGAAATAAAAGATATGACTGAAGTTTATTTAAAAAAAGAACAGGTATTGCGCGCGATAGAAGCAGTAAATGACATCACATGGCTATTTTCAAAAGTAGCCTTCAAGCGCACTGGTATTTTCGTCGCGAAAAATGTGAAAGTATTGAACGCTGTGGAAAAGATTTTTGTGCCGACAGGTAAACACATTTATCTGTATTATGACTCCTAAATGTCTGTACCGGTACACCCAGCCACCTAGCTAATAAAAAATAGTCATTACTCACACAGCTGAAGCAAAACATAAGTGAAGGAAGTGGGATTCGTACCCACGCCCTGAAGACCGGACTGCGACCTGAACGCAGTGCCTTGGACCGCTCGGCCATCCTGACATGCGGTTCGGCTGCTTTTGTCGAGAAATAAAACATATGACTAAAGTTTATTGAAAAAAAGAACAGGTATTGCGCACGATAGAAGGAGTAATTGACATCACATGGCTATTTTCAGAAGTGGCCTATCAAGCGCGTTGGAATTTTCGTCGCCAAAAATTGAAAGTAATGAACGCCGCGGAAAAGAAATTTTGTGCCGATAGGTATACACATTTATCTGTATTATGACTCCTAAATGTCTGTACCGGTACGCCCAGCAACCTTGCTAATAAGCAATAGTCATTACTCACACAGCTGAAGCAAAACATAAGTGGCAGAAGTGGGATTCGAACCCACGCCCGTAAGACCGGACTGCGACCTGAACGCAGCGCCTTGGACCGCAAGGCCATCCTGACATGCGGTTTGGCTGCTTTTGTCGAGAAATAAAACATATGACTAATGTTTATTTAAAAAAAGAACAGGTATTGCGTGCGATAGAAGAAGTAATTGACATCACATGGATATTTTCAAAAGTGCCCTATAGGCGCGCTGGAATTTTCGTCGCAAAAAAAATGAAAGTAATGAACGCTGTGGAAAAAAATTTTTTTGCCGATAGGTATTCACATTTATCTGTATTATGACTCCTAAATGTCTGTTCTTGCACGCCCAGCCACCTAGCTAATAAACAATAGTCATTACTCATACAGCTGAAGCAAAACATAACGGTCAGAAGTGGGACTCGAACCCACGCCCGGAAGTCCGGACTGAGACCTTAACGCAGCGCCTTGGACCGCTCGGCCATCCTGACATGCGGTTCGGCTGCTTTTGTCGTGAAATAAAAGATATGACTAAAGCTTAAAAAAAAGAACAGGTATTGCGCGCAATAGAAGGAATAATTGACATCACACGGCTATTTTCAAAAGTGGCCTTCAAGCGCACTGGCATTTTCGTCGCGAAAAAAATTGAAAGTAATGAACGCTGCGGAAATAAATTTTTGGTATACACATTTTTCTGTATTATGACTACTAATCGTCTGTACCGGTACGCCCAGCCACCTAGCTAATAAACAATAGTCATTACTCACACAGCTGAAGCAAAATATAAGTGTCAGAAGTGGGATTCGAACCGACGCCCTGAAGTCCGGACTGCGACCTGAACGCAGTGCCTTGGACCGCTCGGTCATCCTGACATGCGGTTTGGCTGCTTTTGTCGAGAAATAAAAGATATGACTGAAGTTTATTTAAAAAAAGAACAGGTATTGCGCGCGATAGAAGCAGTAAATGACATCACATGGCTATTTTCAAAAGTAGCCTTCAAGCGCACTGGCATTTTCGTCGCGAAAAATGTGAAAGTATTGAACGCTGTGGAAAAGATTTTTGTGCCGACAGGTAAACACATTTATCTGTATTATGACCCCTAAATGTCTGTACCGGTACACCCAGCCACCTAGCTAATAAACAATAGTCATTTCTCACACAGCTGAAGCAAAACATAAGTGTCAGAAGTGGGATTCGTACCCACGCCCTGAAGACCGGACTGCAACCTGAACGCAGTGCCCTGGACCGCTCCGCCATCCTGACATGCGGTTTGGCTGCTTTTGTCGAGAATAAAAACATATGACTAAAGTTTATGGAAAAAAAGAACAGGTGTTGCGTGCGATAGAAGGAGTAATTGACATCACATAGCTATTTTCAAAAGTGGCCTATCAAGCGCGCTGGAATTTTCGTCGCCAAAAAAATGAAAGTAATGAACGCCGCGGCAAAGAAATTTTGTGCCGATAGGTATACACATTTTTCTGTATTATGACTCCTAAATGTCTGTACCGGTGCGCCAAGCCACCTAGCTAATAATTAATAGTCATTACTCACATAGCTGAAGCAAAGCTAAAGTGCCAGAATTGGGATGCGAACCCACGCCCGGATGCCAGGACAGCGACCTGAACGCAGCGCCTTGGACCGCTCGGCCATCCTGACATGCGGTTCGGCTGCTTTTGTCGAGAAATAAAACATATGACTAAAATTTATTGAAAAAAAGAACAGGTATTGCGCGCGATAGAAGGAGTAATTGACATCACATGGCTGTTTTCAAAAGTGGCCTATCAAGCGCGCAGGAATTTTCGTCGCCAAAAAATGAAAGTAATGAACGCCGCGGAAAAAAATTTTGTGCCGATAGGTATACATATTTATCTGTATTATGACTCCTAAATGTCTGTACCGGTACGCCCAGCCACCTAGCTAATAAACAATAGTCATTACTCACACAGCTGAAGCAAAACATAAGTGGCAGAAGTGGGATTCTAACCCACGCCCGTAAGACCGGACTGCGACCTGAACGCAGCGCCTGGGACCGCACGGCCATCCTGACATGCGGTTTGGCTGCTTTTGTCGAGAAATAAAACATATGACTAATGTTTATTTAAAAAAAAAACAGGTATTGCGTGCGATAGAAGAAGTAATTGACATCACATGGATATTTTCAAAATTTCCCTATAGGCGCGGTGGAATTTTCGTCGCAAAAAAATTGAAAGTAAAGAACGCTGTGGAAAAAAATTTTTTGCCGATAGGTATTCACATTTATCTGTATTATGACTCCTAAATGTCTGTTCTTGCACGCCCAGCCACCTAGCTAATAAACAATAGTCATTACTCACACAGCTGAAGCAAAACATAACGGTCAGAAGTGGGACTCGAACCCACGCCCGGAATTCCTGACTGAGACCTGAACGCAGCGCCTTGGACCGCTCGGCCATCCTGACATGCGGTTCGGCTGCTTTTGTCGTGAAATAAAAGATATGACTAAAGCTTAAAAAAAGAACAGGTATTGCGCGCAATAGAAGGAATAATTGACATCACACGGCTATTTTCAAAAGTGGCCTTCAAGCGCACTGGCATTTTCGTCGCGAAAAAAATTGAAAGTAATGAACGCTGCGGAAATCAATTTTTGGTATACACATTTTTCTGTATTATGACTCCTAATCGTCTGTACCGGTACGCCCAGCCACCTAGCTAATAAACAATAGTCATTACTCACACAGCTGAAGCAAAATATAAGTGTCAGAAGTGGGATTCGAACCAACGCCCTGAAGTCCGGACTGCGACCTGAACGCAGTGCCTTGGACCGCTCGGTCATCCTGACATGCGGTTTGGCTGCTTTTGTCGAGAAATAAAAGATATGACTGAAGTTTATTTAAAAAAAGAACAGGTATTGCGCGCGATAGAAGCAGTAAATGACATCACATGGCTATTTTCAGAAGTGGCCTATCAAGCGCGTTGGAATTTTCGTCGCCAGAAATTGAAAGTAATGAACGCCGCGGAAAAGAAATTTTGTGCCGACAGGTAAACACATTTATCTGTATTATGACTCCTAAATGTCTGTACCGGTACACCCAGCCACCTAGCTAATAAACAATAGTCAATACTCACACAGCAGAAGCAAAACATAAGTGTCAGAAGTGGGATTCGTACCCACGCCCTGAAGACCGGACTGCGACCTGAACGCAGTGCCCTGGACCGCTCCGCCATCCTGACATGCGGTTTGGCTGCTTTTGTCGAGAATAAAAACATATGACAAAATTTATGGAAAAAAAGAACAGGTGTTGCGTGCGATAGAAGGAGTAATTGACATCACACGGCTATTTTCAAAAGTGGCCTATCAAGCGCGCTGGAATTTTCGTCGCCAAAAAAATGAAAGTAATGAACGCCGCGGCAAAGAAATTTTGTGCCGATAGGTATACACATTTTTCTGTATTATGACTCCTAAATGTCTGTACCGGTGCGCCAAGCCACCTAGCTAATGAACAATAGTCATTACTCACATAGCTGAAGCAAAACATAACTGTCAGAAGTGGGATTCGAACCCACGCCCGGAAGTCCGGACTGCGACCTGAACGCAGCGCCTTAGACCGCTCGGCCATCCTGACATGCAGTTCGGCTGCTTTTGTCGAGAAATAAAACATATGACTAAAGTTTATTTTAAAAAAAGAACAGGTATTGCGCGCGATACAAGGAGTAAATGCCATCACATGGCTCTTTTCAAAAGTGGCCTATCAAGCACGCTGGAATTTTGGTCGCGAAAAAAGTGAAAGTGATGAACGCTGTGGAAAAAAATTTTTTGTGCCGATAGGTATTAATATTTATCTGTAATAAGACTACTAAATGTCTGTACCAGTACGCCCAGCCACCTATCTAATAAACAATAGTCATTACTCACACAGCTGAAGCAAAACATAAGTGTCAGAAGTCGGATTCGAACCCACGGCCGGAAGACCGGACTGCGACCTGAACGCAGCGCCTTGGACTTCTCGGCCATCCTAACGGTTTGGCTGCTTTTGTCGAGAAATAAAACATGACTAAAGCTATTTAAAAAAGAACAGGTATTGAACGCGTTAGAAGCAGTAAATGACATCACATGGCTATTTTCAAAAGTGGCCTATCAAGCGCGTTGGAATTTTCGTCGCGAAAAAAATTGAAAGTAATAAACGCCGTGGGAAAGAATTTTCGTGCCGATAGGTATACACAATTCTCTGTATTATGACTCCTAAATGTCTGTACCGGTACGCCCAGCCATCTAGCTCATAAACAATAGTCATTACTCACACAGCTGAAGCAAAAGTTGAGTGTCAGAAGTGGGATTCGAACCCACGCCCTGAAGACCGGACTGCGACCTGAACGCAGTGCCTTGGACCGCTCGGCCATCCTGACATGCCGTTTGGCTGCTTTTGTCGAGAAATAAAAGATATGACTAAAGTTTATTTAAAAAAAGAACAGGTATAGCGCGCGATAGAAGGAGTAAATGCCATCACATGGCTATTTTCAAAAGTGGCCTATCAAGCGCACTGGAGTTTTGGTCACGAAAAATAGTGAAATGAACGCTGTGGAAAAATATTTTTGTGCCGATAGGTATTAATATTTATCTGTAATAAGACTACTAAATGTCTGTACCAGTACGCCCAGCCACCTAGCTAATAAACAATAGTCATTACTCACACAGCTGAAGCAAAACATAAGTGTCAGAAGTGGGATTCGAACCCACGGCCGGAAGACCGGACTGCGACCTGAACGCAGCGCCTTGGACCGCTCGGCCATCGTAACGGTTTGGCTGCTTTTGTCGAGAAATAAAACATGACTAAAGCTATTTAAAAAAGAACAGGTATTGCGCGCGTTAGAAGCAGTAAATGACATCACATGGCTATTTTCAAAAGTGGCCTATCAAGCGCGTTGGAATTTTCGTCGCGAAAAAAAGTGAAAGTAATGAGCGCTGTGGAAAAGAAATTTTGTGCCGATACGTATTCACATTTATCTGTAATATGACTCCTAAATGTCTGTACCGATACGCCCAGCCACCTAGCTAATAAACAATAGTCATTACTCACACAGCTGAAGCAAAACGTAAGTGTCAGCAGTGGGATTCGAACACACGCCCGGAAGACCGGACTGCGACCTGAACGCAGCGCCTTGGACCGCTCGGCCATCCTGACATGCGGTTTGGCTGCTTTTGTCGAGAAATAAAACGTATGACTAAAGCTTTTTTAAAAAAGAACAGGTATTGCGCGCAATAGAAAGAATAATTGACATCACACGGCTATTTTCAAAAGTGGCCTTCAAGCGCACTGGCACTTTCTTCGCGAAAAAAATTGAACGTAATGAACGCTGCGGAAATTCATTTTTGTGCCGACAGGTATACACATTTATCTGTATTATGACTCCTAAATGTCTGTACCGGTACGCCCAGCCACCTAGCTAATAAACAATAGTCATTACTCACACAGCTGAAGCAAAACATAAGTGTCAGAAGTGGGATTCGAACCCACGCCCTGAAGACCGGACTGCGACCTGAACGCAGCGCCTTGGACCGCTCGGCCATTCTGACGTGCAGTTTGGCTGCTTTTGTCGAGAAATAAAAGATATGACTGAAGTTTATTTAAAAAAAGAACAGGTATTGCGCGCGATAGAAGCAGTAAATGACATCACATGGCTATTTTCAAAAGTGGCCTATCAAGCGCGCTGGAAGTTTCGTCGCGAAAAAAAGTGAAAGTAATGAACGTTGTGGAAAAGAATTTTTGTGCCGATAGGTATTCACAATTCTCTGTATTAAGACTCTTAAAGTCTGTACCGGTACGCCCAGCCACCTAGCTAATAAACAATAGTCATTACTCACACAGCTGAAGCCAAATATAAGTGTCAGAAGTGGGATTCGAACCCACGCCCCGAAGACCGGACTGCGACCTGAATGCAGAGCCTTGGACCGCTCGGCCATCCTGACATGCGGTTTGGCTGCTTTTGTCGAGAAATAAAACATACGACTAAAGTTTATTTAAAAAGAGAACAGGTATTGCTCGCCATAGATGTGTAAATGACATCACATGGCTATTTTCAAAACTGGCCTATCAAGCGCGCTGGAGTTTTCGTCGCGAAAAAAAGTGAAAGTAATGAACGCTGTGGAAAAGAATTTTTGTGCCGATAGGTGTTGAAATTTATCTGTATTATGACTCCTAAATGTCTGTACCGGTACGCCCAGCCACCTAGCTGATAAACAATAGTCATTACTCACACAGCTGAAGCAAAGCATAAGTGCCATAATTGGGATTCGAACCCACGCCCGGAAGTCCGGAATGCGACCTGAACGCAGCGCCTTGGACCGCTCGGCCATCCTGACACGCGGTTTGGCTGCTTTTGTCGAGAAATAAAACATATGACTAAAGTTTATTTAAAAAGAGAACAGGTATTGCGGGCCATAGATGTGTAAATGACATCACATGGCTATTTTCAAAACTGGCCTATCAAGCGCGCTGGAGTTTTCGTCGCGAAAAAAAGTGAAAGTAGTAATGCTGCAGAAAAGAATTTTTGTGCCGATAGGTGTTGAAATTTATCTGTATTATGACTCCTAAATGTTTGTACCGGTACGCCGAGCCACCTAGCTGATAAACAATAGTCATTACTCACACAGCTGAAGCAAAGCATAAGTGCCATAATTGGGATTCGAACCCACGCCCGGAAGTCCGGAATGCGACCTGAACGCAGCGCCTTGGACCGCTCGGCCATCCTGACATGCGGTTCAGCTGCTTTTGTCGAGAAATAAAACATATGACTAAAGTTTATTGAAAAAAAGAACAGGTATTGCGCACGATAGAAGGAGTAATTGACATCACATGGCTATTTTCAGAAGTGGCCAATCAAGCGCGTTGAAATTTTCGTCGCCAAATAATGAAAGTAATGAACGCCGCGGAAAAAAAAATTTGTGCCGATAGGTATACACATTTATCTCTATTATGACTCCTAAATGTGTGTACCGGTACGCCCAGCAACATGGCTAGTAAAATATAGTCATTACTCACAAAGCTGAAGCAAAACATAAGTGTCAGAAGTGGGACTCGAACCCACGCCCGTAAGTCCGCACTGCGACCTGAACGCAGCGCCTTGGACCGCTCGGCCATCCTGACAAGCGGTTCAGCTGCATTTGTCGAGAAATAAAAGATATAACTAAAGTTTATTTAAAAAAAGAACAGGTATTTCGCGCGATAGAAGGAATAAATGCCATCACATGGCTATTTTCAAAAGTGGCCTATCAAGCGCGCTGGAGTTTTGGTCGCGAAAAAAAGTGAAAGTAATAAACGCCGTGGGAAAGAATTTTCGTGCCGATAGGTATACACAATTCTCTGTATTATGACTCCTAAATATCTGTACCGGTACGCCCAGCAACCTTGCTAATAAACAATAGTCATTACTCACACAGCTGAAGCAAAACATAAGTGTCAGAATTGGGATTGGAACCCACGCGCGTAAGACCGGACTGCGACCTGAACGGTGCGCCTTGGACCACTCGGCCTTCCTGACATGCGGTTTGGCTGCTTTTGTCGAGAAATAAAACATATGACTAATGTTTATTTAAAAAAAGAACAGGTATTGCTCGCGATAGAAGGAGTAAATGACATCACATGGCTATTTTCAAAACTGGCCTATCAAGCGCGCTAGAGTTTTCGTCGCGAAAAAAAGTGAAAGTAATGAGCGCTGTGGAAAAGAAATTTTGTGCCGATACGTATTCACATTTATCTGTATTATGACTCCTAAATGTCTGTACCGGCACGCCCAGCCACCTAGCTTATAAACAATAGTCATTACTCACACAGCTGAAGCAAAACATAACTGTCAGAAGTGGGACTCAAATCCACGCCCGGAAGTCCGGACTGCGACCTGAACGCAGCGCCTTGGACCCCTCGGCCATCCTGACATGCGGTTCGGCTGCTTTTGTCGAGAAATAAAAGATATAACTGAAGTTTATTTAAAAAAAAGAACAGGTATTGCGCGCGATAGAAGGAGTGAATGCCATCACATGGATATTTTCAAATGTGGCCTATCAAGCGCGCTGGAGTTTTGGTCGCGAAAAAAGTGAAAGTAATGAACGCTGTGGAAAAAAAATTTTTGTGCCGATAGGTATTCACATTTATCTGTAATATGACTCCTAAATGTCTGTACCGATACGCCCAGCCACCTAGCTAATAAACAATAGTCATTACTCACACAGCTGAAGCAAAACGTAAGTGTCAGCAGTGGGATTCGAACCCACGCCCGGAAGACCGGACTGCGACCTGAACGCAGCGCCTTGGACCGCTCGGCCATCCTGACATGCGGTTTGGCTGCTTTTGTCGAGAAATAAAACGTATGACTAAAGCTTTTTAAAAAAGAACAGGTATTGCGCGCAATAGAAAGAATAATTGACATCACACGGCTATTTTCAAAAGTGGCCTTCAAGCGCACTGGCACTTTCTTCGCGAAAAAAATTGAAAGTAATGAACGCTGCGGAAATTCATTTTTGTGCCGACAGGTATACACATTTATCTGTATTATGACTCCTAAATGTCTGTACCGGTACGCCCAGCCACCTAGCTGATAAACAATAGTCATTACTCACACAGCTGAAGCAAAGCTTAAGTGCCATAATTGGGATTCGAACCCACGCCCGGAAGTCCGGAATGCGACCTGAACGCAGCGCCTTGGACCGCTCGGCCATCCTGACACGCGGTTTGGCTGCTTTTGTCGAGAAATAAAACATATGACTAAAGTTTATTTAAAAAGAGAACAGGTATTGCGGGCCATAGATGTGTAAATGACATCACATGGCTATTTTCAAAACTGGCCTATCAAGCGCGCTGGAGTTTTCGTCGCGAAAAAAAGTGAAAGTAGTAACGCTGCGGAAAAGAATTTTTGTGCCGATAGGTGTTGAAATTTATCTGTATTATGACTCCTAAATGTCTGTACCGGTACGCCCAGCCACCTAGCTGATAAACAATAGTCATTACTCACACAGCTGAAGCAAAGCATAAGTGCCGTAATTGGGATTCGAACCCACGCCCGGAAGTCCGGAATGCGACCTGAACGCAGCGCCTTGGACCGCTCGGCCATCCTGACATGCGGTTCAGCTGCTTTTGTCGAGAAATAAAACATATGACTAAAGTTTATTGAAAAAAAGAACAGGTATTGCGCACGATAGAAGGAGTAATTGACATCACATGGCTATTTTCAGAAGTGGCCTATCAAGCGCGTTGAAATTTTCGTCGCCAAATAATGAAAGTAATGAACGCCGCGGAAAAAAAATTTTGTGCCGATAGGTATACACATTTATCTCTATTATGACTCCTAAATGTGTGTACCGGTACGCCCAGCAACCTTGCTAATAAAATATAGTAATTACTCACACAGCTGAAGCAAAACATAAGTGTCAGAAGTGGGACTCGAACCCACGCCCGTAAGTCCGCACTGCGACCTGAACGCAGCGCCTTGGACCGCTCGGCCATCCTGACTTTTTTTTTTTTCTTTATTGCCTGTTTTCGGCTCACGTAAACAATATACATATTAACTGATACACAACACAATCCAAAACATTGTAAAAACCGTGGCTCAAATGATGTGGCCACGCATCTGTTAAAATGTTTTTATCGTCGATAGTAATTCGACGCGCGGCAACCATTCTGGGGGAAATTCCTCCAACTTTTGTTCATCCACAAAATTTCTTATATACTCTTTGAAGTACTGGGTGGGTGCTCGTGCATCTACATCAAAGTGCATGGCTGCCATCCTGGATTTCCAAATGCTATGAAGAGCCATAAGCATTATCATATCATATGGGGTACCATCGTCACTTTGTATTTGCAAATAGCGGATGCCATATGCATCAATGGGGAAATCTTTTTTGATCGTGCGCTGGAGCACGTCCCAAAGAAAAACAGCATCCCAGCAGTCAATGAATACATGCTCAATTGTCTCCTCCTTTCTGCATATTATGCAATGCGTGCCCCAAGGAACGTAAAACCCCTTTGCAGCCATCCAGGTTTTGACGGTCAGCGTACCGGTATGTAATTTAAAAAAGAAATTCTTAGCACCTGGCGATATTTTCATCGCCTTGACGCGCTTTAGTACAGTGTGGCCATGGCATACATTGTAAAGGGACCGATACAAAGGCACTGGTAAAAACACATCACGTAGGTCCTTGTACAACTTTCTTCGTCGGACTTGACTCAAGTATTCAAGTGAAAACCGCACTGACAGAAACCTACAAGAAAGTACAACTTCGCGGAGAAAGCCATAAACACCACCAGGTACGCTGCAGGTTGATACAACCATGTTAGGCAAGTGTTGCCCCAGGCGAAGTTGACAGACAGTGCGAAGGAATGGGTTGTCGACGTCTCTAAAGAAACAAAATCGATTGACTACCTGTCTTAAAAACAAATGCGACAAGCCGAGTCCTCCATTTCGCACTCGAAGAAATAAATTGGTCCGACTCGATCTTTCCCAAGACGATTCCCACACAAAGACAGCGAACACACGGTGAAATTTTTGGATGTTTACCCTTGAACAATGTAAGACTTGTAAGATATACCAAATTTTACTCACTAAGAATATGTTGCAAATTGTGGCTTTAGAAAACATAGACCAGTTCCAGCCATTCCACTTGTTCACTCTTTCCCGCAGGTTATCCACTTGGCTCCTCCAGTACGAGTCGCTGTCTTTGTAGCATTCGAGGGGGGCACCCAAGTATTTCACCGGTGTCGTAACAAACCTTATGCTGGCAAAACTGTCTGGGGTTTCTGCCCAGTCACCGTGCCAAAAGCCAAGGCATTTTCCCCAGTTTACAGCGCTGCCACTTGCAACACAGAAGTTAGTAACGCATTTGACAGCATCTGCTATGCTGTCAGAGTCCGCGCAAAAAATGGCAATATCGTCTGCATACGCCAACAGTCGGACTTCAACCTCGTGCAGCTTAAACCCACGAACACAGTCATTCTTTATGACACTCAAACAAAAGGACTCTATGTACAAACAAAACAATAGTGGTGAGAGAGGACAACCCTGACGGACCGAACGCTTGACTGGGATGCGCTTCCCCACCACCTTGTTAACGATTAGCCGCGTTGAGCAGTCTCGGTACGCCATGACAACCCCCTCTTTGATTATTTTCCCTAAATTCACATAATCTAGGATGCACAGCAGAATTTCATGAGGCACCCTGTCAAAAGCCTTCTCGAGGTCGATTTGCAGCATTGCGATTCGCGCACCAATAGCGTCGCAACATTCGAGGATGCTCCGGGCTGCGTTTATATTCGTGAGGATAGTTCGACCTTTAATGCCGCACGTCTGATGCGGCCCCACGAGCTCCGTAATGACTGTTTGCAACCTTTTAGCTAGGATTTTCATGAATATCTTGTAATCTCCATTAGTGAGGCAGATTGGGCGGTAAGAATTTACTTTGCGCAGTGCAACGGGGTCTTCCGATTTTGGTATAAGAACAGTGTGAGATGATGAAAAAGACGGGGGTAATATTTTCAGCTCGAATGCCTCATTATAAACGTCGGCTAAGACTGGTGTTATTTCAAACTTAAAACACTTATAAAAGGCGGAAGTCAGACCATCAGGGCCAGGCGATTTCCCGGGATGCATACTTTCAATAGCACTGTTAACTTCCTCTTCCGAAATGGGTTCCTCCAATAATTCTTTTGCATTATTGTCAAGCTTTGGCATCAGCGGTAAAAAATCTTTTTTAAAACGATCGACATCAACTGAGCTGGCGGCAAATAAACCATTGAAGTGCTCAAAGAAAGCACGCTCGATAACATCTGCGACATCGCTGACCTCACCCTCGTGTTCAATTTCTGTTATCTGATTACGACGCGCATGCCACTTTTCTGAGCCCAACGCCCTTTTTGACGGTGCTTCTGCCGTTATCAGTCGCTCGGCTCTTGCCCGAACCATAGCACCGCGGTATCTTTCGACATCAAACCGCTCAATTTTACTTTTCAACGCGCGAATATCTTCAAGAAACATGCCGGGCATTCTACATTCTTCGAGGAGCAATTTTTCCAGGTTTCTGCGCATGAGCTTTTCTTCTGCTCCTTTTTCTCTGCTTATAGCGCTCGAGCGTTCCAAAGCCTTCAATTTAACGACCTGCTTGAAGTTCTCCCATTTTTCTCTAAACGTCTTTTTACTGCGAACTTTCATTTTTTCAACTTCCGTCATTACTTCCTCCATAAATTTTTCATCACTCAGCAGATTCGAATTCGATTTCCATAGTTGCCACTCGAAGGCCCTTTTCGTTTCTTTCGTGCTAGCTACTACAAAGCTAACCAAGCAGTGGTCACTAAATGAAACGGCGTTAACACGGTATGCCTTGCAAATCGGTACCAATTCTACACTCACGTACGCCCTATCTAGTCGGGCATGGCTGGCTGCCTGAAAGTGGGTGTACTGCATAGTCCGGCCACCACCGAGACATTCAGCCACATCCTCCAAACCATGTTCTCTTACCATATCGCTTAAGACAGCCGTACTTGCATCCCTGTAAGGTCGTTCGCTAGTTTTGTCTTTGGCTGAAAGGACGCAGTTGAAATCGCCAATAATGATTAGGAGCCTATTACATTTGGTATACTGCTTCAGTCGTTCGAAAAATATGCGTCTTTCGTCAGTGACAGTCGGTGCGTACAAGCATATTACGCGCCATTCCAATCCCGAAAACAAAAGATCACAAACAATGAGCCGACCAGACGGACATGACGTTGACGCTTCTACTTTAGCACCCAGACTCTGTCTGACGAACAAAACGCAACCAGAAGAAGTCCCTATGGCATGGCTAACTACAACAGAATACCGCGGCAAGAATTGGCGCACCATGCCCCCAGTTTCATCGTCACCATGGACTTTAGTCTCTTGGACTGCCAGCATGTCAAGGTCGAGGTCACTTACTAGCCGATAAAGTTGACATTGTTTTCTCCGTGAGGCCAGGCCACGCACATTTAAAGTGGCCACACGGATTGAATTTTCTATTTGCACCATTGTAAGGCTACGAAAAACCCAGGGGCATGGCGCTTACCTTACAACTGCAATTCCTTCCTGAACGCCTTGTCCCAGTACAGTCCTTAAGTTGGCGAAGGCGGCGTTTCCGCCGTCTTGCGCTCCGACGAAATGTTTGGCCGTGGCCGGATGGTAGGCCGCCGAGCGGGAGTCGTCTTGGCGGGTGGTTCGTCCGGCGAGGCAGCAGTGGTGCCCTTCTCTTTTTTCCCTTCGTCACGGGGACGCTTCCCCGTCACAGTGCCACTGTCGCTTTCAATCCCAGTCATCGGTTCAGCCTCAGAGGGGGTCTCGTCTGCTGAGCCAAGACACGTGTCGCCGGTGCTGCTTGCATCCACCTTTTCACTACTTTCGCCTACGCCTTCATATGGAAGCCCGGCGTCGGGCTTACCTGGTGCTTCACACACGCCCTCTTCTTGACGGCATGACGACCCATCTTCCACAGCACAGCTCGGGTTAACTCCTGCTGTTTCTTCCGAGTCTGCTTCGTCCATGAGGTGCTCCAGTGCATCACTTTCCTCGCTGGTCCAGTCACACTGGCATATGTCTTCGCGCAGTCGGCGTCTTCGTGGCCGAAGCGGCGACAACGACTGCAGCGGGGTACTCGGCAGTCGCGACGTATGTGACCGGTACTCTTGCACCGTAGGCACAATGGTGCACGGCCTGGAACGACAACGAGAGTCAGCTCTCCGGCAATCTTGAGCTGGTGCGGAATGTCATCCACCTTGACGTCGGAGTGCAGCTTTAGTCCCACAGACCGCGTCGTTGAGCCCTTTTCTGTGATGCCCGGAGCTCGCCACTTCTCCCGTTTCACTTCGAACACTTTCCCATAGAGAGTCAAGGCAACACGCACGTCTTCGTCGGTCACGCCGTACAGCAACCAGTGAAGCTTCAAGCTAACCTCGCGGTTATTTGGGTCAATGAGCAAACATGGGCGATCCTTTACCTTCACATCGATGGCGGAGAGCAACTTCCGAGCAGCCTCAGCACTCGTCAGTGTCACAGCCCATACGTGGTTCATTTGATACGCCCCCAACGCCAAAACGTCGTCGAGCGCACCAAGCTTGGCCAAAGTGTCCCGGTAATCTTCCACGCGGTAAGGCCGGGCTCTCGGGTCACCATGCATGAAAACGGTATTCGCAGCGATGCGTCCGGAAGGCAGATTGGGCAAAATCACCTGATAATCGTCGGCGCTAGGCGCAAAAACCCTGTCACCGCGGCCCGGTCGGGCCGCTGATACCGCTCCGTCGGAGCCGAACATTCCGCGACCGTATCGCTCCAAAGCTGGAAGTGGAATCCTCGGCCATCCTGACAAGCGGTTCAGCTGCATTTGTCGAGAAATAAAAGATATAACTAAAGTTTATTTAAAAAAAAGAACAGGTATTGCTCGCGATAGAAGGAGTAAATTACATCACATGGCTATTTTCAAAACTGGCCTATCAAGTGCGCTGGAATTTTCGTCGCGAAAAAAAGTGAAAGTAATGAACGTTTTGGAAAAATGTTTTGTGCCGATAGGTATTCACATTTTTCTGTATTATGAGTCTTAAATGTCTGTACCGGTACGCCCAGCCACCTAGCTAATAAACAATAGTCATTACTCACACAGCGGAAGCAAATTATAAGTGCCAGAATTGGGAATCGAACCCACGCCCGGATGCCCGGACTGCGACCTGAACGCAGTGCCTTGGACCGCTTGGCCATCCTGACATGCCGTTTGGCTGCTTTTGTCGAGAAATAAAAGATATGACTAAAGTTTATTTAAAAAAAGAACAGGTATAGCGCGCGATAGAAGGAGTAAATGCCATCACATGGCTATTTTCAAAAGTGGCCTATCAAGCGCACTGGAGTTTTGGTCACGAAAAAAAGTGAAATGAACGCTGTGGAAAAATATTTTTGTGCGGTATTAATATTTATCTGTAATAAGACTACTAAATGTCTGTACCAGTACGCCCAGCCACCTAGCTAATAAACAATAGTCATTACTCACACAGCTGAAGCAAAACATAAGTGTCAGAAGTGGGATTCGAACCCACGGCCGGAAGACCGGACTGCGACCTGAACGCAGCGCCTTGGACCGCTCGGCCATCGTAACGGTTTGGCTGCTTTTGTCGAGAAATAAAACATGACTAAAGCTATTTAAAAAAGAACAGGTATTGCGCGCGTTAGAAGCAGTAAATGACATCACATGGCTATTTTCAAAAGTGGCCTATCAAGCGCGTTGGAATTTTCGTCGCGAAAAAAAGTGAAAGTAATAAACGCCGTGGGAAAGAATTTTCGTGCCGATAGGTATACACAATTCTCTGTATTATGACTCCTAAATATCTGTACCAGTACGCCCAGCAACCTTGCTAATAAACAATAGTCATTACTCACACAGCTGAAGCAAAACATAAGTGTCAGAATTGGGATTCGAACCCACGCCCGTAAAACCGGACTGCGACCTGAACGCAGCGCCTTGGACCACTCGGCCATCCTGACATGCGGTTTGGCTGCTTTTGTCGAGAAATAAAACATATGACTAATGTTTATTTAAAAAAAGAACAGGTATTGCTCGCGATAGAAGGAGTAAATGACATCACATGGCTATTTTCAAAACTGGCCTATCAAGCGCGCTAGAGTTTTCGTCGCGAAAAAAAGTGAAAGTAATGAGCGCTGTGGAAAAGAAATTTTGTGCCGATACGTATTCACATTTATCTGTATTACGACTCCTAAATGTCTGTACCAGCACGCCCAGCCACCTAGCTTATAAACAATAGTCATTACTCACACAGCTGAAGCAAAACATAACTGTCAGAAGTGGGACTCAAACCCACGCCCGGAAGTCCGGACTGCGACCTGAACGCAGCGCCTTGGACCCCTCGGCCATCCTGACATGCGGTTCGGCAGCTTTTGTCGAGAAATAAAAGATATAACTGAAGTTTATTTAAAAAAAAGAACAGGTATTGCGCGCGATAGAAGGAGTGAATGCCATCACATGGATATTTTCAAATGTGGCCTATCAAGCGCGCTGGAGTTTTGGTCGCGGAAAAAGTGAAAGTAATGAACGCTGTGGAAAAAAAATTTTTGTGCCGATAGGTATTCACATTTATCTGTAATATGACTCCTAAATGTCTGTACCGATGCGCCCAGCCACCTAGCTAATAAACAATAGTCATTACTCACACAGCTGAAGCAAAACGTAAGTGTCAGCAGTGGGATTCGAACCCACGCCCGGAAGACCGGACTGCGACCTGAACGCAGCGCCTTGGACCGCTCGGCCATCCTGACATGCGGTTTGGCTGCTTTTGTCGAGAAATAAAACGTATGACTAAAGCTTTTTAAAAAAGAACAGGTATTGCGCGCAATAGAAAGAATAATTGACATCACACGGCTATTTTCAAAAGTGGCCTTCAAGCGCACTGGCACTTTCGTCGCGAAAAAAATTGAAAGTAATGAACGCTGCGGAAATTCATTTTTGTGCCGACAGGTATACACATTTATCTGTATTATGACTCCTAAATGTCTGTACCGGTACGCCCAGCCACCTAGCTAATAAACAATAGTCATTACTCACACAGCTGAAGCAAAACATAAGTGTCAGAAGTGGGATTCGAACCCACGCACTGAAGACCGGACTGCGACCTGAACGCAGCGCCTTGGACCGCTCGGCCATTCTGACATGCAGTTTGGCTGCTTTTGTCGAGAAATAAAAGATATGACTGAAGTTTATTCAAAAAAAGAACAGGTATTGCGCGCGATAGAAGCAGTAAATGACATCACATGGCTATTTTCAAAAGTGGCCTATCAAGCGCGCTGGAAGTTTCGTCGCGAAAAAAAGTGAAAGTAATGAACGTTGTGGAAAAGAATTTTTGTGCCGATAGGTATTCACAATTCTCTGTATTATGACTCTTAAAGTCTGTACCGGTACGCCCAGCCACCTAGCTAATAAACAATAGTCATTACTCACACAGCTGAAGCCAAACATAAGTGTCAGCAGTGGGATTCGAACCCACGCCCCGAAGACCGGACTGCGACCTGAATGCAGAGCCTTGGACCGCTCGGCCATCCTGACATGCGGTTTGGCTGCTTTTGTCGAGAAATAAAACATATGACTAAAGTTTATTTAGAAAAAGAACAGGTATTGCTCGCCATAGATGTGTAAATGACATCACATGGCTATTTTCAAAACTGGCCTATCAAGCGCGCTGGAGTTTTCGTCGCGAAAAAAAGTGAAAGTAATGAACACTGTGGAAAAGAATTTTTGTGCCGATAGGTGTTGAAATTTATCTGTATTATGACTCCTAAATGTCTGTACCGGTACGCCCAGCCACCTAGCTGATAAACAATAGTCATTACTCACACAGCTGAAGCAAAGCATAAGTGCCATAATTGGGATTCGAACCCACGCCCGGAAGTCCGGAATGCGACCTGAACGCAGCGCCTTGGACCGCTCGGCCATCCTGACTTGCGGTTTGGCTGCTTTTGTCAAGAAATAAAAGATATGACTAAAGTTTATTTAAAAAAAGAACAGGTATTGCGCGCGATAGAAGGAGTAATTGACATCACATGGCTATTTTCAAAAGTGGCCTATCAAGCGCGCTGGAATTTTCGTCGCCAAAAAATGAAAGTAATGAACGCCGTGGAAAAGAAATTTTGTGCCGATAGGTATACACATTTATTTGTATTATGACTCCTAAATGTCTGTACCGGTACGCCCAGCAACCTTGCTAATAAACAATAGTCATTACTCACACAGCTGAAGCAAAACATAAGTGTCAGAAGTGGGATTCGAACCCACGCCCGGAAGACCGGACTGCGACCTGAACGCAGCGCCTTGGATCGCTCGGCCATCCTGACATGCGGTTTGGCTGCTTTTGTCGAGAAATAAAACATATTACTAAAGTTTATTTAAAAGAAGAACCGGCATTGCTCGCGATAGAAGGAGTAAATGACATCGCATGGCTGTTTTCAAAACTGGCCTATCAAGCGCGCTGGAGTTTTCGTCGCGAAAAAAAGTGAAAGTATTGAACGCTGTGGAAAAGAATTTTTGTGCCGATAGGTATTCACATTTGTCTGTATTATGACTCCTAAATGTCTGTACCGGTATGCTCAGCCACCTAGCTAATAAACAATAGTCATTACTCACACAGCTGAAGCAAAACATAGGTGTCAGAAGTGGGATTCGAACCCACGCCCGGGAGACTGGACTGCGACCTGAACGCAGCGCCGTGGACCGCTCGGCCATCCTGACATGCAGCTCGGATGCTTTTGTCGAGAAATAAAACATAACTGAAGTTTATTTAAAAAAAAGAACAGGTATTGCTCGCGATAGAAGGAGTAAATTACATCACATGGCTATTTTCAAAACTGGCCTATCAAGTGCGCTGGAATTTTCGTCGCGAAAAAAAGTGAAAGTATTGAACGTTTTGGAAAAATGTTTTGTGCCGATAGGTATTCACATTTTTCTGTATTATGAGTCTTAAATGTCTGTACCGGTACGCCCAGCCACCTAGCTAATAAACAATAGTCATTACTCACACAGCGGAAGCAAAGCATAAGTGCCAGAATTGGGAATCGAACCCACGCCCGGATGCCCGGACTGCGACCTGAACGCAGCGCCTAGGACCGCTCGGCCATTCTGACATGCGGTTTGGCAGCTTTTGTCGAGAAATAAAACATATGACTAAAGCTATTTAACAAAGAACAGGTATTGCGCGCGATAGAAGCAGTAAATGACATCACAAGGCTATTTTAAAAAGTGGCCTATCAACCGCACTGGAGTTTTCGTCGCGAAAAAAAGTGAAAGTAATGAACGCTGTGGAAAAGAATTTTTGTGCCGAAAGATTTCACATTTATCTGTATTATGACTCCTAAATGTCTGTACCGATACGCCCAGCCACCTAGCTAATAAACAATAGTCATTACTCACACAGCTGAAGCAAAACATAAGTGTCAGAAGTGGGATTTGAACCCACGCCCGGGAGACAGGACTGCGACCTGAACGCAGCGCCTTGGACCGCTCGGCCATCCTGACATGCGGTTTGGCTGCTTTTGTCGAGAAATAAAACATATGACTAAAGTTTATTTAAAAAAAGAACAGGTATTGCTCGCGATAGAAGGAGTAAATTACATCACATGGCTTATTTAAAAACTGGCCTATCAAGCGCGCTGGAGTTTTCGTCGCGAAAAAAAGTGAAAGTAATGAACGCTGTGGAAAAGAATTTTGTGCCGATAGGTATTCACATTTATCTGTATTATGACTCCTAAATGTCTGTGCCGGTACGCCCAGCCACCTAGCTAATAAACAATAGTCATTACTCACACAGCTGAAGCAAAACATCGGTGTCAGAAGTGGGATTCGAACCCACGCCTGGAAGACCGGACTGCGACCTAAACGCAGCGCCTTTGACCGCTCGGCCATCCTGACAAGCGGTTCAGCTGCATTTGTCGAGAAATAAAAGATATAACTAAAGTTTATTTAAAAAAAAGAACAGGTATTTCGCGCGATACAAGGAATAAATGCCATCACATGGCTATTTTCAAAAGTGGCCTATCAAGCGCGCTGGAGTTTTGGTCGCGAAAAAAAGTGAAATGAACGCTGTGGAAAAAAATTTTTGTGCCGATAGGTATTCACATTTATCTGTATTATGACTCCTAAATGTCTGTACCGGTACGCCCAGCAACCTTGCTAATAAACAATAGTCATTACTCATACAGCTGAAGCAAAACATAAGTGTCAGAAGTGGGATTCGAACTCACGCCCGGAAGACCGGAATGCGACCTGAATGCAGCGCCTTGGACCGCTCGGCCATCCTGACATGCGGTTTGGCTGCTTTTGTCGAGAAATATACGTATGTCTAAAGTTTATTTAAAAAAAGAACAGGTATTGCTCGCGATAGAATGAGTAAATGACATCACATGGCTATTTTCAAAACTGGCCTATCAAGCGCGCTGGAGTTTTCGTCGCCAAAAAAATGAAAGTAATGAACGCCGCGGAAAAAAAATTTGTACCGATAGGTATACACATTTATCTGTATTATGACTCCTAAATGTCTCTACCGGTACGCCAAGCCACCTAGCTAATAAACAATAGTCATTACTCACACAGCTGAAGCAAAACATAACTGTCAGAAGTGGGATTCGAACCCACGCCCGGAAGTCTGGACTGCGACCTGAACACAGCGCCTTGGACCGCTCGGCCATCCTGACATGCGGTTCGGCCGCTTTTGTCGAGAAATAAAACATATGAGTAAAGTTTATTGAAAAAAAGAACAGGTATTGCGCGTGATAGAAGGAGTAATTGACATCACATGGCTATTTTCAAAAGTGGCCTATCAAGCGCGCTGGAATTTTCGTCGCCAAAAAATGAAAGTAATGAACGCCGCGGAAAAGAAATTTTGTGCCGATAGGTATACACATTTATTTGTATTATGACTCCTAAATGTCTGTACCGGTACGCCCAGCAACCTTGCTAATAAACAATAGTCATTACTCACACAGCTGAAGCAAAACATAAGTGTCAGAAGTGGGATTCGAACCCACGCCCGGAAGACCGGACTGCGACCTGAACGCAGCGCCTTGGATCGCTCGGCCATCTTGACATGCGGTTTGGCTGCTTTTGTCGAGAAATAAAACATATCACTAAAGTTTATTTATAGGAAGAACAGGCATTGCTCGCGATAGAAGGAGTAAATGACATCACATGGCTGTTTTCAAAACTGGCCTATCAAGCGCGCTGGAGTTTTCGTCGCGAAAAAAAGTGAAAGTATTGAACGCTTTAGAAAAGAATTTTTGTGCCGATAGGTATTCACATTTGTCTGTATTATGACTCCTAAATGTCTGTACCGGTATGCTCAGCCACCTAGCTAATAAACAATAGTCATTACTCACACAGCTGAAGCAAAACATAGGTGTCAGAAGTGGGATTCGAACCCACGCCCGGAAGACTGGACTGCGACCTGAACGCAGCGCCGTGGACCGCTCGGCCATCCTGACATGCAGCTCGGATGCTTTTGTCGAGAAATAAAACATAACTGAAGTTTATTTAAAAAAAAGAACAGGTATTGCTCGCGATAGAAGGAGTAAATTACATCACATGGCTATTTTCAAAACTGGCCTATCAAGTGCGCTGGAATTTTCGTCGCGAAAAAAAGTGAAAGTAATGAACGTTTTGGAAAATTGTTTTGTGCCGATAGGTATTCACATTTTTCTGTATTATGAGTCTTAAATGCCTGTACCGGTACGCCCAGCCACCTAGCTAATAAACAATAGTCATTACTCACACAGCGGAAGCAAATTATAAGTGCCAGAATTGGGAATCGAACCCACGCCCGGATGCCCGGACTGCGACCTGAACGCAGTGCCTTGGACCGCTTGGCCATCCTGACATGCCGTTTGGCTGCTTTTGTCGAGAAATAAAAGATGTGACTAAAGTTTATTTAAAAAAAGAACAGGTATAGCGCGCGATAGAAGGAGTAAATGCCATCACATGGCTATTTTCAAAATTGGCCTATCAAGCGCGTTGGAATTTTCGTCGCGAAAAAAAGTGAAAGTAATAAACGCCGTGGGAAAGAATTTTCGTGCCGATAGGTATACACAATTCTCTGTATTATGACTCCTAAATATCTGTACCAGTACGCCCAGCAACCTTGCTAATAAACAATAGTCATTACTCACACAGCTGAAGCAAAACATAAGTGTCAGAATTGGGATTCGAACCCACGCCCGTAAGACCGGACTGCGACCTGAACGCAGCGCCTTGGACCACTCGGCCATCCTGACATGCGGTTTGGCTGCTTTTGTCGAGAAATAAAACATATGACTAATGTTTATTTAAAAAAAGAACAGGTATTGCTCGCGATAGAAGGAGTAAATGACATCACATGGCTATTTTCAAAACTGGCCTATCAAGCGCGCTAGAGTTTTCGTCGCGAAAAAAAGTGAAAGTAATGAGCGCTGTGGAAAAGAAATTTTGTGCCGATACGTATTCACATTTATCTGTATTATCACTCCTAAATGTCTGTACCGGCACGCCCAGCCACCTAGCTTATAAACAATAGTCATTACTCACACAGCTGAAGCAAAACATAACTGTCAGAAGTGGGACTCAAACCCACGCCCGGAAGTCCGGACTGCGACCTGAACGCAGCGCCTTGGACCCCTCGGCCATCCTGACATGCGGTTCGGCTGCTTTTGTCGAGAAATAAAAGATATAACTGAAGTTTATTTAAAAAAAAGAACAGGTATTGCGCGCGATAGAAGGAGTGAATGCCATCACATGGATATTTTCAAATGTGGCCTATCAAGCGCGCTGGAGTTTTGGTCGCGAAAAAAGTGAAAGTAATGAACGCTGTGGAAAAAAAATTTTTGTGCCGATAGGTATTCACATTTATCTGTAATATGACTCCTAAATGTCTGTACCGATGCGCCCAGCCACCTAGCTAATAAACAATAGTCATTACTCACACAGCTGAAGCAAAACATAAGTGTCCGCAGTGGGATTCGAACCCACGCCCGGAAGACCGGACTGCGACCTGAACGCAGCGCCTTGGACCGCTCGGCCATCCTGACATGCGGTTTGGCTGCTTTTGTCGAGAAATAAAACGTATGACTAAAGCTTTTTAAAAAAGAACAGGTATTGCGCGCAATAGAAAGAATAATTGACATCACACGGCTATTTTCAAAAGTGGCCTTCAAGCGCACTGGCACTTTCGTCGCGAAAAAAATTGAAAGTAATGAACGCTGCGGAAATTCATTTTTGTGCCGACAGGTATACACATTTATCTGTATTATGACTCCTAAATGTCTGTACCGGTACGCCCAGCCACCTAGCTAATAAACAATAGTCATTACTCACACAGCTGAAGCAAAACATAAGTGTCAGAAGTGGGATTCGAACCCACGCCCTGAAGACCGGACTGCGACCTGAACGCAGCGCCTTGGACCGCTCGGCCATTCTGTTTTTTTTTTTTTTTTTTTTCTTTATTGCCGGCTTCGCACAAAAGAAATACAATTTACGATCACTTTTAAACGAGTTTAAAAAAACACCAGCCTGGCTGTGACTGGTTTCATTTAAAACTGCTTCATTGTAGCCAACACATTCAACAACGACACCCATTCAGGTCTTTCTTCTCTGGAAGATAACACGTCTCTTATGTATACAATACTTTCCGTGAAGTATTCATGCGCACATCGGGCATCTTTATCTACGTGTCTTACTGCCATTCTAGTTCGCCACACGCTGTGAAGCACAAGCAACATAAACATATCATAAGGCACACCATCCTCATTTTCTACAGCCAAGAATCTAATACCGTGTGGTGTGATAGGCAAGTCCTTTTTCAAGGTACGCTGCAGAATGTCCCACAGAAAAACAGCATCCCAGCAATCAAGAAAAATGTGGTTGACAGTCTCGGGTTTCTTACAGATAAGGCAGTCCATCGACCACGGAACAAAGAAACCCTTTTCCTGCAACCATGGTTTTACGGGCAATGTTCCGCTGTGCAGCTGAAAAAAAAATGTCTTTGCACTTGCGCGTACGGTCATCATTTTCACTCTCTTCAATACGTCACGTTCAGCACCAACCTGGTATACTGATCTGTAGATAGGCTGAGGCAGCATTACGTCACGTAAATCTCTGTAAAGACGTTTTCTCTTTACAACAGATAAATATTCCATTGAAAATCTCACTTTCAGTATTTCATATGCCATTATAACTTCTCTTAAATATCCACGTAGGTTACATTTCACAGACATACTTGATACCACATAATCAGGAATCTTATTAGAAAGTACAATTTGTAGAAATGTTCTCACAAACGGGTTACATTGGTCGCGTAAAAAAATATATCTGGACACAATTTGCTTGAGGAAGAGGTGAGCCAATCCTAAACCACCATTTCTTAGTGAATGAAATAAGTTTGTTCGACTCGTACGCTCCCAAACCGACCCCCAAACAAACACAGCTAAGACTCGATGCAATTTCTGCACATTTGCTCTTGACATAAATAGGAACTGCAGAACATACCATACTTTGCAAACAATGAACCAATTGCATGCAGTCGCTCTAGAAAACATAGAAAGTTCCCTACCACCCCAGTTTCTTGTCTTCTCACGAGTGCTCTCACATATCTCTTTCCAGTAATCATCCGTGTTTTTGTAATGCTGGAGGGGTACTCCGAGATACTTCGTCGGTACAAGTGACCAGTTCATATTTGCAAAGTTTTGTGGGGTGGTCTCCCAAGAACCATGCCACAAGCCTAGGCATTTGTCCCAGTTTACTGCACTGCCTGTCATCTTGCAAAAATAGGCCACATGACGTATCACTTCACTGACACTTTCCTTATCGCTACAAAACACGGCAATATCGTCGGCATATGTTAGCATTTTAACTTCACTGTTCATTAGCTGATACCCTTTTATTGTTTCATTGCTAATAATCTTCATGCAGAAAGGTTCCATATATATTGCAAATAATAAAGCCGAAATGGGATCACCTTGCCGCACACCGTTTGTCACTTGAAAGCTTTCAGTAAGTCGCCCATTAATTACAAGACTCGTAAAGCACTCTCTATAGGCCATTTTTACCCCTTCCAAAATGACAGACCCTACATTAACATATTCTAGTATCAAAAAAAGGATATCATGATTTACACGGTCAAAGGCTTTTTCCAGATCTAATTGCAACATTGCAACCTTGCTACCAAACACATCGCAACTCTCCAGCACGCTTCTCGCTACATGAACATTTGTATTTATTGTGCGTCCTTTTATACCACAAGTCTGGTGTGGTCCAACTAGTATTTTCATCATCCTTTGCAACCTGCCTGCAAGAACCTTCATAAACACTTTATAGTCTGTGTTGGCTAAACTGATTGGTCGGTACGACTTGACGGACAATAATTTTTTGGGGTCGTCAGTTTTCGGTATGAGTATTACGTGCGTCTTTTTAAATGAGCCGGGCAGAACCTTTAATCTTATAGCCTCCGTGAAGACACGATGTAAGGCAACAGAAATAACACCTTTAAAAGTCTTGTACAATGCGGCACCAAATCCATCAGGTCCCGGTGCTTTGCCAGCCGCTAGGTCGTCAATAGCCTTTTCTATTTCGGACACTTCAATCGCTATCTCCAGCTGCTCTCTCTCGTTATCAGAGAGCTTTGGTATCAAATGCAGAAACTGATCCTCAAACCCTTCCTCTGCCTTCACTTTTCGGCCAAGTAAGCCTCGGAAATATTCAACAAATACTTGCTCAATTGCTGTCGCTTCACGTACAATACCGCTATCAGTTGCAATCGCTTTGATTTCATTTCGCTTGGCGTATCTTTTTTCATCCCCAAGTGCACGCTTTGTTGGTGTTTCGCCGAGAGATAATTTTTCTGCACGTGCCCTTATCACCGCACCTCTATATTCTTCAATGTCAATTGCCTCCAATTGGTTTTTTAACTGCCTTATTTCTTTTGTGTACTTTCCTGGCATTTTACTTTCTAGGCTCAATGCAAAGTCTAACTGACATTGCAAATCTTTTTCTTTTTCCTTTTTGGCTCTATGTAACACACCGGATCTTTCTATGGCTTTCATCTTTGTTACCTCCTTAAAACGCTCCCAGGCTTCAATCACGTTCGCTTGAGGCTCGGCTAACATTTGGTTAATGGAATCCTGCACAGCTTCAACGAACAATTCATCTTTTAATAATAAGTCGTTTAATTTCCACACGTCCCAGTTAAAGCGTGTCTTCTTCTTTTTATACCCTATAGTGAACATTACTAAACTGTGGTCACTGAAAGACACACTTTTTACTTCATAATTCGAACATACTCGCATTAACTCTACTGACACATAGGCTCTGTCTAGCCTCGCATGGCTTTCGTTCTGAAAGTGTGTGAAGTGCTCTTCTGCAGAGAACACATCACCAACATCTTCGAGATGACAATCTTGTACAATAGTGCAGAGTAGCGCTGCACTTTGGTCTTTTATGGCTGCTTTTTTTGCTCTGTCCTGAGGGTTGCAAACACAATTAAAGTCGCCGAGCATAATGACAATCCTGCCACAGCTAAGAAAAGTCTGTAAATTCTCAAACAATAATTTACGTTCAACTTCTTTGTTCGGTGCGTAAACACAGACAACTCGCCATTTTTTATTATTATATGTAAAATCGCAAACTATGAATCTCCCAGTACTAGACACAGTTACAGTCTCCTCAACTATACCAATAGAATTTTTAAGGAACAGTGCACAACCCGCCGACATTCCAACGGCATGAGACACACACACATCATACCGGGCTCTAAAAGGGGACACCATTCGGTCAGTCTGATCTTGCCCTTCAACTTTTGTTTCCTGAATGGCAATAACATCGAGATCACATTCAAGCATCAAACGACTTAATTGATACTGCCTTCGTCGAGCGGCAAGTCCCCTGACATTGAGAGTCGCAACTCTCAATTCTGCTTCGACGCTCATAGCCATTAGGACGTGAATGGCCGTCCCGGCCACATGGTTCTCACCTCTGATGCTCCTTTATCACCATCAGGTCCAAGGTTCGATATGGTCTGATAGGTCCCCTTTCTTTTGATCACAAAAGTAGAGCGCCACGCACGTTTCACGCAGCACATTATGCACACTTCACCACTGCGCTCCATTTGTTGGTGCTTCCGCCGGGTCAATACTTGTGTCACTTAATCCAGACCCCCACCTTACGGGGGCTTTTGATCTGCAGGGGGCCCCGCTGAAGGCCCCTTCTGTTGATGATCTGTCAGTCGCTGATGCAATGTCTGCTGATTCGGCACTGGTTGCTGCTGCGGCGGTTGTGTCTGTTGCACCTGGGTTGGTGGGAGGTTCTCGGCTATTCGACGTTCGCTGAGGATGTTAGGTGCCGGTCTACGGCGCACGTTCATCGCCTTGGCCGGTGGTTGTTCCACTTCTTTCGTTGTAGCAGCCTTCTCGCCTTCCGCGTCTTCCCTGGGCCTTTTACATGTATTTGACGTGTCCATGTTTTCCGACATTTCTTCCTGTGCTGCAAGCGCCGTTATATCTTGTGTGTTCCTCGTGGATTGCACGTCTTTTGTAGAACCCTTGTCTTTGTTAAGCGTCGTCTCAGCACCTGTGGGGCGTGGCGTAAGGGGCGTCAACTTGGGTTTCGGTTCCTCCCGACGCGCCCCTATCAGCTCTTCTGCTTCAGCCTCGTCCATGTGATGCTCGGAAAGTTCTTCGCCCCCCGCGGGCCCTGCTACACTTGCATATGTTCTCATACAGCCGCTCTCATTATGCCCAAAACGCCGACACACTGTACAACGTGGGGCTCGGCAATCCCTCCTAATATGACCTGTTCCGCGGCAACGCAGGCATAGCGGTGCTCTTCCCGCGACGACAACTAGCGTGAGGTCTCCGGCAATCCGCAACTGATGTGGGAGGTCATCCACCGTGAGGCCAGCTTTGAGCCTGATGCTCACCACTCGCGTCGAAGAGCCTTTGTCCGTGCATCCATACACGCGCCAGCGCTCTCGCACTATTTCGTTCACCTTGCCATAAGGAGCCAACGCTGCCCTCACCTCGTCGTCAGGAACGTTAAACAATAGCCAGTGTATCTTCAGCTTCGTATCCTGGTGGTTAGGGTCGATAGTGATACAGCGCTGGTTCTTCACCACAATGTCCCCAGCATCGAGTATTCTCTTCTTGCCCTCCTCGTCCTTGAAAGTGATGGCCCAAACATGATTCATTTGGTACGCCCCCAAGGCAGCAACCTCGGGAAGCAAAGCCAAACGAATAAGAGCGTCCCTGAAATCCTCAACGCGATACGGCCGCGCCTTGATATCGGCGTGCAAAAAGACAGTATGCAGCGTTGAATCATTTGATGGCAGTCGGGGCAAAATAATCTGATAATCCTGTGACGATTCGTCCATGTTCCTGGTACCACGACCGAGCTGGGCCGTTGATGCCGCTCCGATATCGCCGGAGCTCATGCCGCCACGTCCGTACACTACGGTGCCCGGAAGTGGAATCGACGCTCGGCCATTCTGACATGCAGTTTGGCTGCTTTTGTCGAGAAATAAAAGATATGACTGAAGTTTATTCAAAAAAAGAACAGGTATTGCGCGCGATAGAAGCAGTAAATGACATCACATGGCTATTTTCAAAAGTGGCCTATCAAGCGCGCTGGAAGTTTCGTCGCGAAAAAAAGTGAAAGTAATGAACGTTGTGGAAAAGAATTTTTGTGCCGATAGGTATTCACAATTCTCTGTATTATGACTCTTAAAGTCTGTACCGGTACGCCCAGCCACCTAGCTAATAAACAATAGTCATTACTCACACAGCTGAAGCCAAACATAAGTGTCAGCAGTGGGATTCGAACCCACGCCCCGAAGACCGGACTGCGACCTGAATGCAGAGCCTTGGACCGCTCGGCCATCCTGACATGCGGTTTGGCTGCTTTTGTCGAGAAATAAAACATATGACTAAAGTTTATTTAGAAAAAGAACAGGTATTGCTCGCCATAGATGTGTAAATGACATCACATGGCTATTTTCAAAACTGGCCTATCAAGCGCGCTGGAGTTTTCGTCGCGAAAAAAAGTGAAAGTAATGAACGCTGTGGAAAAGAATTTTTGTGCCGATAGGTGTTGAAATTTATCTGTATTATGACTCCTAAATGTCTGTACCGGTACGCCCAGCCACCTAGCTGATAAACAATAGTCATTACTCACACACCTGAAGCAAAGCATAAGTGCCATAATTGGGATTCGAACCCACGCCCGGAAGTCCGGAATGCGACCTGAACGCAGCGCCTTGGACCGCTCGGCCATCCTGACATGCGGTTTGGCTGCTTTTGTCGAGAAACAAAACATATGACTAAAGTTTATTTAAAAAGAGAACAGGTATTGCTCGCCATAGATGTGTAAATGACATCACATGGCTATTTTCAAAACTGGCCTATCAAGCGCGCTGGAGTTTTCGTCGCGAAAAAAAGTGAAAGTAATGAACGCTGTGAAAAAGAATTTTTGTGCCGATAGGTGTTGAAATTTATCTGTATTATGACTCATATAGGTCTGTACCGGTACGCCCAGCCACCTAGCTGATAAACAATAGTCATTACTAACACAGCTGAAGCAAAGCACAAGTGCCATAATTGGGATTCGAACCCACGCCCGGAAGTCCGGAATGCGACCTGAACGCAGCGCCTTGGACCGCTCGGCCATCCTGACATGCGGTTCAGCTGCTTTTGTCGAGAAATAAAACGTATGACTAAAGTTTATTGAAAAAAAGAACAGGTATTGCGCACGATAGAAGGAGTAATTGACATCACATGGCTATTTTCAGAAGTGGCCTACCAAGCGCGTTGAAATTTTCGTCGCCAAATAATGAAAGTAATGAACGCCGCGGAAAAGAAATTTTGTGCCGATAGGTATTCACATTTGTCTGTATTATGACTCCTAAATGTCTGTACCGGTATGCTCAGCCACCTAGCTAATAAACAATAGTCATTACTCACACAGCTGAAGCAAAACATAGGTGTCAGAAGTGGGATTCGAACCCACGCCCGGAAGACTGGACTGCGACCTGAACGCAGCGCCGTGGACCGCTCGGCCATCCTGACATGCAGCTCGGATGCTTTTGTCGAGAAATCAAACATAACTGAAGTTTATTTAAAAAAAAAGAACAGGTATTGCTCGCGATAGAAGGAGGAAATGACATCACATGGCTGTTTTCAAAACTGGCCTATCAAGCGCGCTGGAGTTTTCGTCGCGAAAAAAGTGAAAGTATTGAACGCTGTGGAAAAGAATTTTTGTGCCGATAGGTATTCACATTTGTCTGTATTATGACTCCTAAATGTCTGTACCGGTATGCTCAGCCACCTAGCTAATAAACAATAGTCATTACTCACACAGCTGAAGCAAAACATAAGTCTCAAAAGTGGGATTCGAACCCACGCCCGGAAGACCGGACTGCGACCTGAACGCAGCGCCTTGGATCGCTCGGCCATCCTGACATGCGGTTTGGCTGCTTTTGTCGAGAAAACAAAAATATTACTAAAGTTTATTTAAAAGAAGAACAGGCATTGCTCGCGATAGAAGGAGGAAATGACATCACATGGCTGTTTTCAAAACTGGCCTATCAAGCGCGCTGGAGTTTTCGTCGCGAAAAAAAGTGAAAGTATTGAACGCTGTGGAAAAGAATTTTTGTGCCGATAGGTATTCACATTTGTCTGTATTATGACTCCTAAATGTCTGTACCGGTATGCTCAGCCACCTAGCTAATAAACAATAGTCATTACTCACACAGCTGAAGCAAAACATAGGTGTCAGAAGTGGGATTCGAACCCACGCCCGGAAGACTGGACTGCGACCTGAACGCAGCGCCGTGGACCGCTCGGCCATCCTGACATGCAGCTCGGATGCTTTTGTCGAGAAATCAAACATACCTGAAGTTTATTTAAAAAAAAGAACAGGTATTGCTCGCGATAGAAGGAGTAAATTACATCACATGGCTATTTTCAAAACTGGCCTATCAAGTGCGCTGGAATTTTCGTCGCGAAAAAAAGTGAAAGTAATGAACGTTTTGGAAAAATGTTTTGTGCCGATAGGTATTCACATTTTTCTGTATTATGAGTCTTAAATGTCTGTACCGGTACGCCCAGCCACCTAGCTAATAAACAATAGTCATTACTCACACAGCGGAAGCAAATCATAAGTGCCAGAATTGGGAATCGAAGCCACGCCCGGATGCCCGGACTGCGACCTGAACGCAGCGCCTAGGACCGCTCGGCCATTCTGACATGCGGTTTGGCTGCTTTTGTCGAGAAATAAAACATATGACTAAAGCAATTTAACAAAGAACAGGTATTTCGCGCGATAGAAGCAGTAAATGACATCACAAGGCTATTTTAAAAAGTGGCCTATCAACCGCACTGAAGTTTTCGTCGCGAAAAAAAGTGAAAGTAATGAACGCTGTGGAAAAGAATTTTTGTGCCGAAAGATTTCACATTTATCTGTATTATGACTCCTAAATGTCTGTACCGGTACGCCCAGCCACCTAGCTAATAAACAATAGTCAATACTCACACAGCTGAAGCAAAACATAAGTGTCAGAAGTGGGATTTGAACCCACGCCCGGAAGACAGGACTGCGACCTGAACGCAGCGCCTTGGACCGCTCGGCCATCCTGACATGCGGTTTGGCTGCTTTTGTCGAGAAATAAAACATATGACTAAAGCTTATTTAAAAAAAGAACAGGTATTGCTCGCGATAGAAGGAGTAAATTACATCACATGGCTTATTTAAAAACTGGCCTATCAAGCGCGCTGGAGTTTTCGTCGCGAAAAAAAGTGAAAGTAGTGAACGCTGTGGAAAAGAATTTTGTGCCGAAATGTATTCACATTTATCTGTATTATGACTCCTAATTATCTGTGCCGGTACGCCCAGCCACCTAGCTAATAAACAATAGTCATTACTCACACGGCTGAAGCAAAACATAGGTGTCAGCAGTGGGATTCGAACCCACGCCCGGAAGACCGGACTGCGACCTGAACGCAGCGCCGTGGACTGCTCGGCCATCCTGACATGCAGTTCGGCTGCTTTTGTCGAGAAATAAAACATGACTGAAGTTTATTTAAAAAAAGAACAGGTATTGCGCGCAATAGAAGGAGTAATTGACATCACATTGCTATTTTCAAAAGTGGCCTATCAAGCGCGCTGGAATTTTCGTCGCGAAAAAAAGTGAAAGTAATGAACGTTTTGGAAAAATGTTTTGTGCCGATAGGTATTCACATTTTTCTGTATTATGACTCTTAAATGTCTGTACCGGTACGCCCAGCCACCTAGCTAATAAACTATAGTCATTACTCACACAGCGGAAGCAAAGCATAAGTGCCAGAATTGGGAATCGAACCCACGCCCGGATGCCCGGACTGCGACCTGAACGCAGCGCCTAGGACCGCTCGGCCATTCTGACATGCGGTTTGGCTGCTTTTGTCGAGAAATAAAATATATGACTAAAGCTATTTAACAAAGAACAGGTATTGCGCGCGATAGAAGCAGTAAATGATATCACAAGGCTATTTTAAAAAGTGGCCTATCAACCGCACTGGAGTTTTCGTCACGAAAAAAGTGAAAGTAATGAACGCCGCGGAAAAGAAATTTTGTGCCGATAGGTATACACATTTATCTGTATTATGACTCCTAAATGTCTGTACCGGTACGCCCAGCCACCTAGCTAATAAACAATAGTCATTATTCACACAGCTGAAGCAAAGCATAAGTGCCAGAATCGGGATTCGAACCCACGCCCGGAATCCAGGACTGCGACCTGAACACAGTGCCTTGGACCACTCGGCCATTCTGACATGCGGTTTGGCTGCTGTTGTCGAGAAATAAAACATATGACTAAAGCTATTTAAAAAGAAGAGGTATTGCACGCGATAGAACCAGTAAATGACATCACAAGGCTATTTTCAAAACTGGCCTATCAAGCGCGCTGGAGTTTTCGTCGTGAAAAAAAGTGAAAGTGATGAACGCTGTGGAAAAAAATTTTGTGCCGATAGGTATTCACATTTCTCTGTATTATGACTCCTAAATGTCTGTACCGGTACTCCCAGCAACCTAGCTAATAAACAATAGTCATTACACACACCGCTGAAGCAAAGCAAAAGTGCCAGAATTGGGATTCGAACCCACGCCCGGATGCCCGGACTGCGACCTGAACGCAGCGCTTTGGACCGCCCAGCCATCCTGACATGCGGTTTGGCTACTTTTGTCGAGAAATAAAACATATGACTAAAGCTATTCAAAAAAGAACAGGTATTGCGCGCGATAGAAGCAGTAAATGACATCACATGGCTATTTTAAAAAGTGGCCTATCAACCGCACTGGAGTTTTCGTCACGAAAAAAGTGAAAGTAATGAACGCCGCGGAAAAGAAATTTTGTGCCGATAGGTATACACAATTATCTGTATTATGACTCCTAAATGTCTGTACCGGTACGCCCAGCCACCTAGCTAATAAACAATAGTCATTACTCACACAGCTGACGCAAAACATAGGTGTCAGAAGTGGGATTCGAACCCACGCCCGGAAGACCGGACTGCTACCTGAACGCAGCGCCGTGGACCGCTCGGCCATCCTGACATGCAGTTCGGGTGCTGTTGTCGAGAAATAAAACATATGACTAAAGCTATTTAAAAAGAACAGGTATTGCACGCGATAGAAGCAGTAAATGACATCACAAGGCTATTTTAAAAAGTGGCCTATCAACCGCACTGGAGTTTTCGTCACGAAAAAAGTGAAAGTAATGAACGCCGCGGAAAAGAAATTTTGTGCCGATAGGTATACACATTTATCTGTATTATGACTCCTAAATGTCTGTACCGGTACGCCCAGCCACCTAGCTAATAAACAATAGTCATTATTCACACAGCTGAAGCAAAGCATAAGTGCCAGAATCGGGATTCGAACCCACGCCTGGAATCCAGGACTGCGACCTGAACACAGTGCCTTGGACCACTCGGCCATTCTGACATGCGGTTTGGCTGCTGTTGTCGAGAAATAAAACATATGACTATAGCTATTTGAAAAAGAACAGGTATTGCGCGCGATAGAAGCAGTAAATGACATCACAAGGCTATTTTCAAAACTGGGCTATAAAGTGCGCTGGAGTTTTCGTCGCGAAAAAAAGTGAAAGTAATGAACGCTGTGGAAAAGAATTTTTGTGCCGATAGGTATTCACATTTATCTGTATTATGACTCCTAAATGTCTGTACCGGTACGCCCAGCCACCTAGCTAATAAACAATAGTCATTACTCACACAGCTGAAGCAAAGCATAAGTGCCAGAATTAGGATTCGAACCCACGCCCGGATGCCCGGACTGCGACCTGAACGCAGCGCCTAGAACCGCTCGGCCATTCTGACATGCGGTTTGGCTGCTTTTGTCGAGAAATAAAACATATGACTAAAGCTATTCAAAAAAGAACAGGTATTGCGCGCGATAGAAGCAGTAAATGACATCACATGGCTATTTTAAAAAGTGGCCTATCAACCGCACTGGAGTTTTCGTCACGAAAAAAGTGAAAGTAATGAACGCCGCGGAAAAGAAATTTTGTGCCGATAGGTATACACAATTATCTGTATTATGACTCCTAAATGTCTGTACCGGTACGCCCAGCCACCTAGCTAATAAACAATAGTCATTACTCACACAGCTGACGCAAAACATAGGTGTCAGAAGTGGGATTCGAACCCACGCCCGGAAGACCGGACTGCGACCTGAACGCAGCGCCGTGGACCGCTCGGCCATCCTGACTTTTTTTTTTTTTTTTTTTCTTTATTGCTTTTTAATAACCACAAGCAAAGGAAATACATACAAAATATGTACACTTACTAAAACACCAGCTTCAACTTGGCCAGTGCACTTGGTTTAAAAAGGCTTCACAGAAGCCAATTGGTCGAGCACAGGTAACCACTCGGGGGGTTCAGGCAGCGCTTTAAACACGTCTCGTGTATACAGCATACTCTCAACAAAATAGTCTCTCGCTGAACGTGCGTCTACACGCATATGTCGAACATCCATTCTTGTCCTCCACACACTATGCATGCAAAGCAACATTAACATGTCACTCGGCACTTCCCCTGCAGCTGCACACGGAAGAAAACGGATTCCAAAAGCGTTGATAGGTAGTTCTTTTTTTATAGTCCGTTGTAGTACGTCCCACAAGAACACAGCATCATGGCAGTCGAGAAAGATATGATTTATCGTTTCTGGTTTGCCGCAGATTAGACAGTTGACGGACCACGGTACAAAAAGCCCTTTACTTTTTAGCCATGGCAGTACAGGGAGAGTGCCGGTATGCACTTGAAAGAAGAATGTTTTGACAGAGGGTCTGACCGGCATTCTCTTAACACGTTTAAACACGTCACGCTCAGAACCTAGCCTGCACGAAGCTCGGTAGACGGGCACTGGCAGGAAGACATCAAGAAGGTCACGATACAGTTTCTTTTTAGTCACGTCGGACAAGTATTCGTACGAAAATCTTTCCTTGAGCAGGCGTGTAGCTGTAACTACTTCTCGCAAATAAGGACTGAGTGGTCCAGCTTCGAAGGAAAAAGATGACACGACGAAATCAGATAAGGGGGTCTGCAGTCTTGCTTGGATCACAGTTCTCAAGAAATTGTCAGTTTGATCTCGAGCGAACATGAATCTGCTCACCAACTGCTTAAAAAACAAATGCAAAAGCCCCAGACCACCATATTTTACCCTATGAAATAAATTGCACCGGCTCGTGCGCTCCCACTGCGACCCCCATATAAAGGTCGCGAATACTCGGTGCATTTTCTGGACCGAAGTGCGGGTCATGGTTAACACTTGTAATACATAAAACACTTTTGCAATCAGAAATACATTGCACACGGACGCTTTTGCAAACATTGATAAATTGCGACCTCCCCACTTATCAGTACAATTTTTAATGCGTTGACGTTCCTCAGACCAATACTCCGTAGCATTGCGGTAGTGATCCAAAGGCACACCGAGGTACTTTCCGGGCATGATTTTCCAATTCATGTTACAGTAAACTTCGGGTGTGCTTTGCCACTGGCCATGCCAAACGCCTAGACATTTTGGCCAACTAATTGCGCTGTCCGTTGCTGCACAGAATTCCCTAGCTATTCGTACAACTTCTTGCACACTTTCTTTGTCACTGCAAAACACTGCGACGTCATCAGCATAGGCTAAAATTCTAATTCCACTGGTCAGAAACGTATACCCTCTTATACTTGGTGATGCAAGTATTCGTAAACAGAAGGGCTCTAAGTAAAGCGCGAAAAGGAGTGGCGACAAGGCACACCCTTGCTTCACGCTCGAGCGCACAGGAATTGAAGCACTTACTTCTTTGTTGATTACTAAATTAGCCCTGCAGTCATGATACACCATTCTAACGCCTTCTGTAATGACAGTTCCTACATTCACATGTTCCAGCAATAAAAACAAAATTTCATGTACGACTTTATCGAACGCTTTGTGCAGGTCTAGCTGAATCATGGCCACGCGGTCATTATTTGCATCACAGCATTCTAGAATACTTCTGGTTACGTGTATATTTGTGAATATGGTTCTGCCCTTAATCCCACATGTCTGATGCGGGCCGACAAGGGATGTGACAACACTTTGGAGCCGTCTTGCTAGGACCTTCGTGTATATTTTATAGTCAGTGTTGCTCAAACTGATAGGTCGGTAGGATTCCACTGAAAGTAGCTTTGCGGGGTCATCAGTTTTGGGGATTAATACTACGTGTGCTGTCCTAAATGAATGAGGTGTTTGCTGCTTGTCGTAGCATTCTCTGATCACTCGGTGTAATGCCAGTGCCATTTCTGTCTTAAAAAATTTGTATATGGCAGCACCAAGCCCATCCGGCCCTGGTGACTTGCCGTTACCCAGGTTATCTATAGCTGATTCAATTTCTGCCACAGTGATTTCTACTTCCAGTAGCTCCCGCTCAGAGTCTTCCAATCTCGGCATAAGGGTCAGAAAGTCCTCTTTGAATCGTTCGGGGTCATTGATTGTATGGCTAAGGAGTTGCGTATAAAACTCGACAAAGGCGTGCTTTATCTGTTCGCGGTCCCGGGTAATGTAATTGCGGTATCGAATTTCATTTATCTCTTTGTTTGCTGCATGTTTCTTTTCTTCACTGAGCACCCGCTTAGTGGGCGTTTCACCCATCCACAGCCGTTCAGTGCGAGCCCTTATCATTGCTCCGCGGTACTTTTCGTCGTCGATGAATTCGAGCTTTGCTTTCGCCTCCTTTATTTCTTTCTTAAATTTTCCCGGCACTTCATTTTCTACGCTTAACATGTAGTCTAGTTCGCTTTGTAACTGCCTCTCTTGTTGCCTTTCCCGATTACGTAATACACAGGCTCTTTCAATCGCTATCATCTTTATATCACACTTCATTTGCTCCCACACAGCTATGAAGTTATTGGTCTCCAAACGAAGAGCATTTGAAAGACATTCTTTGGTTTTTGTGACAAATATTTCATCTTGCAGCAGCTTTTCATTAAATTTCCATAGAAACCAATTAAACTTCGCAGCCTTACGTTTTTCGCCAATGTTGACCTTGACCAGACAATGATCACTAAAACTAAGATGTTGAATTTGATAAGATGAGCATAGTGGCACCAACTTTGCCGACAAATATATTCTGTCTAACCTCGCGTGCGAATGACCTTGAAAGTGCGTATATCCTACTTCACCCTCTCGCGTCATTACATAACCGACATCTTCCAGCCCTGTCTCGTTCACTATTTTATTCAACAGCTCAGCGCTTCTATCGCGCACATTGAAGCTCGTTGTCTTATCCTCAGCTCTACAGACACAATTGAAGTCCCCTAGAACCACAACATTTCTTTCCGTTTTCAAGAATCCTTCAATCGCTCTGAAAAAAAATTCCCGTTCGTGCGATCTATTCGGTGCATAAACACACACAACGCGCCAAGGCATTCCAGAAACACTGAAGTCGCACACAACCAGCCTACCGCTATCGCAGGTAGACACATTTTCAACAACCGCGATACTACTACGTATGAAAACGACACAGCCTCCTGACCGCCCAACAGCATGACAAACGCAGACATTGTACCTAGAGCGAAAAACTTGAACCATTTGCTCCGTTTGTTCTTCACTTTCCATTTTAGTTTCTTGTACAGCCAGGAGGTCTATGTCGTTTTCTAACAAAATGCGACTAATCTGGCATTGTCTCCTGCGCGAACACAGGCCTCTTGAGTTCAACGTCGCGATGCAAATACCAGTTTTAAAGTTAGTCGCCATTTCTTGAAGGTTGTTTCGTCAGGTGTCATACTCACGTCGCAACAGTGGTTGCGTGTGCTCAGCGTAGAAAGCCTCGGAACGTCTCCTCCGCTACGGCGGGGCCGACGTTTGAGTGCCCCTACGGTCAGGAGACAGGTTTGGTCGTGGTTTAAAGGTAGGCCGACGACCAGTCGCCGTCTTTGTTGGAGGTTCATTGATGGCCGACGTGTCAACATTTCCGGTACGGTCAGGTGTTTCACGAGCTCGCTTAAAAGCGATAGCACCGGCCTTGGTCATCTCGGCGTCCGTTGCTTCCGGGCCGCCCTCTCGCGCAGCTGAAGATGACTTGCTCGCTGCTGTAGCGTCGTTCTCTACTGCTGCCGTGTCTAAATTCGTTCCTGGCGCACCAGAGTGCTTGTCGCCTTTATTGGTAGATTCCAGTGCGGCCCCAGAAGACTGTTCAGGGGGCGTGGCAGGGCCTTCCGTATAACCGTCTTCCCTGCTCGCTTCTTCGGCATCCACGGCATCCATCAGGTGTTCAGACACTTCGTCTGTTTGGCCTGGGCCCGCAATGCTGGCGTACGACCTCACACAGTGGGCGTCATCGTGGCCATAGCGACGACAGACCCCACAGCGCGGCACGCGGCAATCCCGTCGAATGTGTCCGATAGCCCGGCATCGGAGGCATAGCGGTGCTCTGCCAGGAATTACGACGAGCGCCATATCCTCCGCAACTCGCAGTTGGTGTGGCAGGTCGTCCACGGACACGCCCGCGTGTAGCCTCAGCGTGACCGACCGCGTGGTTGAACCTTTATCATTGCAACCCTGCACCTTCCATTTATCTCTGCTTATCTCGGTCACTTTTCCGTAGGGCGTTAAGGCGACTCGCACAGCCTCGTCCGGCACGCCATGAAGAAGCCAGTACAACTTCAGCCGCACACCTCGATCACGGGGGTCAACCACCATACAGCGATGGTCCTTTAGATCAAAAGACTCCGCCGCCAGCATCTTCTTTTTACCCTCATCATCCTTGAACGTCACTGCCCATACATGATTCATTTGGTATGCCCCTAGGGCAACCACTTCCGGCAGCAGCGAAAGACGAGCAAGGCTGTCTCGGACATGCTCCACTCGATATGGCCTGGCTTTCAAGTTTCCGTGCAAAAAAACCGTGTGCAAAACGGAATCACCTGAAGGCAGCTGAGGCAGAACAACCTGGAAATCTTCGCCTGGCTTTTCGGTACACCTGATACCGCGGCCCACACGGGCCGCTGAAACCGCCCCTACGCGGGAGCACATGATAAACACGTCCGTTCACTGTCGTGGCCGGAAGTGGAATCTCGGCCATCCTAACGGTTTGGCTGCTTTTGTCGAGAAATAAAACATGACTAAAGCTATTTAAAAAAGAACAGGTATTGCGCGCGTTAGAAGCAGTAAATGACATCACATGGCTATTTTCAAAAGTGGCCTATCAAGCGCGTTGGAATTTTCGTCGCGAAAAAAATTGAAAGTAATAAACGCCGTGGGAAAGAATTTTCGTGCCGATAGGTATACACAATTCTCTGTATTATGACTCCTAAATGTCTGTACCGGTACGCCCAGCCATCTAACTAATAAACAATAGTCATTACTCACACAGCTGAAGCAAAACATAGGTGTCAGAAGTGGGATTCGAACCCACGCCCGGAAGACCGGACTGTGACCTGAACGCAGCGCCTTGGACCGCTCGGCCACACTGACATGTGGTTTCGCTGCTTTGGTCGAGAAATAAAACATATGACTAAAGTTTATTTAAAAAAAGAACAGGTATTGCTCGCGATAGAAAGAGTAAATGCCATCACATGGCTCTTTTCAAAAGTGGCTTATCAAGCGCGCTGGAGTTTTGGTCGCGAAAAAAAGTGAAAGTGATGAACGCTGTGGAAAAGAATTTTTGTGCCGATAGGTATACACATTTATCTGTATTATGACCCCTAAATGTCTGTACCGGTACGCCCAGCCACCTAGCTAATAAACAATAGTCATTACTCACACAGCTGAAGCAAAACATAGGTGTCAGAAGTGGGATTCGAACCCACGCCCGGAAGACCGGACTGCGACCTGAACGCAGCGCCTTGGACCGCTCGGCCACCCTGACATGCGGTTTCGCTCCTTTGGTCGAGAAATAAAACATATGACTAAAGTTTATTTAAAAAAAGAACAAGTATTGCTCGCGATAAGAGGAGTAAATTACATCACAGGGCTATTTTCAAAACTGGCCTATAAAGTGCGCTGGAGTTTTCGTCGCGAAAAAAAGTGAAAGTAATGAACGCTGTGGAAAATAATTTTAGTGCCGATAGGTATTCACATTTTTCTGTATTATGACTCCTAAATGTCTGTACCGGTACGCCCAGCGACCTAGCTAATAAACAATAGTCATTACTCACACAGCTGATGCAAAACATAGGTGTCAGAAGTGGGTTTCGAACCCACGCCCGGAAGACCCGACTGCGACCTGAACGCAGCGCCGTGGACCGCTCGGCCATCCTGACATGCAGTTCGGGTGCTGTTGTCGAGAAATAAAACATATGACTAAAGCTATTTAAAAGAACAGGTATTGCACGCGATAGAAGCAGTAAATGACATCACATGGCTATTTTCAAAACTGGCCTATCAAGCGCGCTGGAGTTTTTGTCGCGAAAAAAAGTGAAAGTAATGAACGCTGTGGAAAAGAATTTTTGTGCCGATAGGTATTCACATATATCTGTATTATGACTCCTAAATGTCTGTACCGGTACGCCCAGCCACCTAGCTAATAAACAATAGTCATTACTCACACAGCTGAAGCAAAACATAGGTGTCAGAAGTGGGATTCGAACCCACGCCCGGAAGACCGGACTGCGACCTGAACGCAGCGCCTTGGACCGCTCGGCCACCCTGACATGCGGTTTCGCTGCTTTGGTCGAGAAATAAAACATATGACTAAAGTTTATTTAAAAAAAGAACAGGTATTGCTCGCGATAGAAGGAGTAAATTACATAACAGGGCTATTTTCAAAACTGGCCTATAAAGTGCGCTGGAGTTTTTGTCGCGAAAAAAAGTGAAAGTAATGAACGCTGTGGAAAAGAATTTTTGTGCCGATAGGTATTCACATTTATCTGTATTATGACTCCTAAATGTCTGTACCGGTACGCCCAGCCACCTAGCTAATAAACAATAGTCATTACTCACACAGCTGACGCAAAACATAGGTGTCAGAAGTGGGATTCGAACCCACGCCCGGAAGACCGGACTGCGACCTGAACGCAGCGCCGTGGACCGCTCGGCCATCCTGACATGCAGTTCGGCTGCTTTTGTCGAGAAAGAAAACATGACTGAAATTTATTTAAAAAAGAACAGGTATTGCGCGCAATAGAAGGAGTAATTGACATCACATTGCTATTTTCAAAAGTGGCCTATCAAGCGCGCTGGAATTTTCGTCGCGAAAAAAAGTGAAAGTAATGAACGTTTTGGAAAAATGTTTTGTGCCGATAGGTATTCACATTTTTCTGTATTATGACTCTTAAATGTCTGTACCGGTACGCCCAGCCACCTAGCTAATAAACTATAGTCATTACTCACACAGCGGAAGCAAAGCATAAGTGCCAGAATTGGGAATCGAACCCACGCCCGGATGCCCGGACTGCGACCTGAACGCAGCGCCTAGGACCGCTCGGCCATTCTGACATGCGGTTTGGCTGCTTTTGTCGAGAAATAAAACATATGACTAAAGCTATTTAACAAAGAACAGGTATTGCGCGCGATAGAAGCAGTAAATGATATCACAAGGCTATTTTAAAAAGTGGCCTATCAACCGCACTGGAGTTTTCGTCACGAAAAAAGTGAAAGTAATGAACGCCGCGGAAAAGAAATTTTGTGCCGATAGGTATACACATTTATCTGTATTATGACTCCTAAATGTCTGTACCGGTACGCCCAGCCACCTAGCTAATAAACAATAGTCATTACTCACACAGCTGAAGCAAAGCATAAGTGCCAGAATTAGGATTCGAACCCACGCCCGGATGCCCGGACTGCGACCTGAACGCAGCGCCTAGAACCGCTCGGCCATTCTGACATGCGGTTTGGCTGCTTTTGTCGAGAAATAAAACATATGACTAAAGCTATTTAAAAAGAACAGGTATTGCACGCGATAGAAGCAGTAAATGACATCACAAGGCTATTTTAAAAAGTGGCCTATCAACCGCACTGGAGTTTTCGTCACGAAAAAAGTGAAAGTAATGAACGCCGCGGAAAAGAAATTTTGTGCCGATAGGTATACACATTTATCTGTATTATGACTCCTAAATGTCTGTACCGGTACGCCCAGCCACCTAGCTAATAAACAATAGTCATTATTCACACAGCTGAAGCAAAGCATAAGTGCCAGAATCGGGATTCGAACCCACGCCTGGAATCCAGGACTGCGACCTGAACACAGTGCCTTGGACCACTCGGCCATTCTGACATGCGGTTTGGCTGCTGTTGTCGAGAAATAAAACATATGACTATAGCTATTTGAAAAAGAACAGGTATTGCGCGCGATAGAAGCAGTAAATGACATCACAAGGCTATTTTCAAAACTGGGCTATAAAGTGCGCTGGAGTTTTCGTCGCGAAAAAAAGTGAAAGTAATGAACGCTGTGGAAAAGAATTTTTGTGCCGATAGGTATTCACATTTATCTGTATTATGACTCCTAAATGTCTGTACCGGTACGCCCAGCCACCTAGCTAATAAACAATAGTCATTACTCACACAGCTGAAGCAAAGCATAAGTGCCAGAATTAGGATTCGAACCCACGCCCGGATGCCCGGACTGCGACCTGAACGCAGCGCCTAGAACCGCTCGGCCATTCTGACATGCGGTTTGGCTGCTTTTGTCGAGAAATAAAACATATGACTAAAGCTATTCAAAAAAGAACAGGTATTGCGCGCGATAGAAGCAGTAAATGACATCACATGGCTATTTTAAAAAGTGGCCTATCAACCGCACTGGAGTTTTCGTCACGAAAAAAGTGAAAGTAATGAACGCCGCGGAAAAGAAATTTTGTGCCGATAGGTATACACAATTATCTGTATTATGACTCCTAAATGTCTGTACCGGTACGCCCAGCCACCTAGCTAATAAACAATAGTCATTACTCACACAGCTGACGCAAAACATAGGTGTCAGAAGTGGGATTCGAACCCACGCCCGGAAGACCGGACTGCGACCTGAACGCAGCGCCGTGGACCGCTCGGCCATCCTGACATGCAGTTCGGGTGCTGTTGTCGAGAAATAAAACATATGACTAAAGCTATTTAAAAAGAACAGGTATTGCACGCGATAGAAGCAGTAAATGACATCACATGGCTATTTTCAAAACTGGCCTATCAAGCGCGCTGGAGTTTTCGTCGCGAAAAAAAGTGAAAGTAATGAACGCTGTGGAAAAGAATTTTTGTGCCGATAGGTATACACATTTATCTGTATTATGACCCCTAAATGTCTGTACCGGTACGCCCAGCCACCTAGCTAATAAACAATAGTCATTACTCACACAGCTGAAGCAAAACATAGGTGTCAGAAGTGGGATTCGAACCCACGCCCGGAAGACCGGACTGCGACCTGAACGCAGCGCCTTGGACCGCTCGGCCACCCTGACATGCGGTTTCGCTCCTTTGGTCGAGAAATAAAACATATGACTAAAGTTTATTTAAAAAAAGAACAAGTATTGCTCGCGATAAGAGGAGTAAATTACATCACAGGGCTATTTTCAAAACTGGCCTATAAAGTGCGCTGGAGTTTTCGTCGCGAAAAAAAGTGAAAGTAATGAACGCTGTGGAAAAGAATTTTAGTGCCGATAGGTATTCACATTTTTCTGTATTATGACTCCTAAATGTCTGTACCGGTACGCCCAGCGACCTAGCTAATAAACAATAGTCATTACTCACACAGCTGATGCAAAACATAGGTGTCAGAAGTGGGTTTCGAACCCACGCCCGGAAGACCCGACTGCGACCTGAACGCAGCGCCGTGGACCGCTCGGCCATCCTGACATGCAGTTCGGGTGCTGTTGTCGAGAAATAAAACATATGACTAAAGCTATTTAAAAGAACAGGTATTGCACGCGATAGAAGCAGTAAATGACATCACATGGCTATTTTCAAAACTGGCCTATCAAGCGCGCTGGAGTTTTTGTCGCGAAAAAAAGTGAAAGTAATGAACGCTGTGGAAAAGAATTTTTGTGCCGATAGGTATTCACATATATCTGTATTATGACTCCTAAATGTCTGTACCGGTACGCCCAGCCACCTAGCTAATAAACAATAGTCATTACTCACACAGCTGAAGCAAAACATAGGTGTCAGAAGTGGGATTCGAACCCACGCCCGGAAGACCGGACTGCGACCTGAACGCAGCGCCTTGGACCGCTCGGCCACCCTGACATGCGGTTTCGCTGCTTTGGTCGAGAAATAAAACATATGACTAAAGTTTATTTAAAAAAAGAACAGGTATTGCGCGCGATAGAAGGAGTAATTGACATCACATGGCTCTTTTCAAAAGTGGCCTATCAAGCGCGCTGGAATTTTCGTGGCCAAAAAAAATGAAAGTAATGAACGCCGCGGAAAAACATTTTTGTGCCGATAGGTATTCACATTTATCTGTATTATGACTCTTAAAGTCTGTACCGGTACGCCCAGCCACCTAGCTAATAAACAATAGTCATTACTCACACAGCTGAAGCAAAACATAACTGTCAGAAGTGGGACTCGAACCCACGCCCGGAAGTCCGGACTGCGACCTGAACGCTGCGCCTTGGACCGCTCGGCCATCCTGACATGCGGTTCGGCTGCTTTTGTCAAGAAAGAAAAGATATAACTAAAGTTTATTTAAAAAAAGAACAGGTATTGCGCGCGATAGAAGGAGTAAATGCCATCACATTGCTATTTTCAAAAGTGGCTTATCAAGCGCGCTGGAGTTTTGGTCGCGAAAAAAATTGAAAGTAATGAACGCTGCGGAAAATAATTTTTGTGCCGACAGGTACACACATTTATATGTATTATGACTCCTAAATGTCTGTACCAGTACGCCCAGCGACCCAGCTAATAAACAATAGTCATTACTCACACAGCTGAAGCAAAACATAACTGTCAGAAGTGGGATTCGAACCCACGCCCGTAAGTCCGGACTGCGACCTGAACGCAGCGCCTCCGACCGCTCGGCCATCCTGACATGCGGTTCGGCTGCTTTTGTCGATAAATAAAACATATGACTAAAGTTTATTGAAAAAAAGAACAGGTATTGCGCACGATAGAAGGAGTAATTGACATCACATGGCTATTTTCAGAAGTGGCCTATTAAGCGCGTTGGAATTTTCGTCGCCAAAAATTGAAAGTAATGAACGCCTCGGAAAAGAAATTTTGTGCCGATAGGTATACACATTTATCTGTATTATGACTCCTAAATGTCTGTACCGGTACGCCCAGCAACCTTGCTAATAAACAATAATCATTACTCACACAGCTGAAGCAAAACATAAGTGTCAGAAGTGGGATTCGAACCCACGCCCGTAAGACCGGACTGCGACCTGAACGCAGCGCCTTGGACCGCTCGGCCATCCTGACATGTGGTTTGGCCGCTTTTGTCGAGAAATAAAACATATCACTAATGTTTATTTAAGAAAAGAACAGGTATTGCTCGCGATAGAAGGAGTAAATGACATCACATGGCTATTTTTAAAACTGGCCTATCAAGCGCGCTAGAGTTTTCGTCGCGAAAAAAAGTGAAAGTAATGAGCGCTGTGGAAAAGAAATTTTGTGCCGATATGTATTCACATTTATCTGTATTATTACTCCTAAATGTCTGTACCGGTACGCCCAGCCACCTAGCTAATAAACAATAGTCATTACTCACACAGCTGAAGCAAAACATAGGTGTCAGAAGTGGGATTCGAACCCACGCCCGGAAGACCGGACTGCGACCTGAACGCAGCGCCGTGGACCGCTCGGCAACCCTGACATGCAGTTCGGCTGCTTTTGTCGAGAAATAAAACCTGACTGAAGTTTATTTAAAAAAAGAACAGCTATTGCGTGCGATAGAAGAAGTAATTGACATCACTAGGATATTTTCAAAAGTGCCCTATAAGCGCGCTGGAATTTTCGTCGCAAAAGAAGTGAAAGTAATGAACGCTGTGGAAAAAATTTTTGTGCCGAAAGTTATTCACATTTATCTGTATTATAACTCCTAAATGTCTGTACCGGCACGCCCAGCCACCTAGCTAATAAACAATAGTCATTACCCACACAGCTGAAGCAAAACATAACTGTCAGAAGTGGGACTCGAACCCACGCCCGGAAGTCAGGACTGCGACCTGAACGCAGCGCCTTGGACCACTCGGCCATCCTGACATGCGGTTCGGCAGCTTTTGTCGTGAAATAAAAGATATGACTAAAGCTTAAAAAAAGAACAGGTATTGCGCGCAATAGAAGGAATAATTGACATCACACGGCTATTTTCAAAAGTGGCCTTCAAGCGCACTGGCATTTTCGTCGCGAAAAAAATTGAAAGTAATGAACGCTGCGGAAATTAATTTTTGGTTTACACATTTATCTGTATTATGACTCCTAATCGTCTGTACCGGTACGCCCAGCCACCTAGCTAATAAACAATAGTCATTACTCACACAGCTGAAGCAAAACATAAGTGTCAGAAGTGGGATTCGAACCAACGCCCGGAAGTCCGGACTGCGACCAGAACGCGCCTTGGACCGCTCGGCCATCCTGACATGCGGTTCGGCTGCTTTTGTCGAGAAATAAAAGATATAACTGAAGTTTATTTAAAAAAAAGAACAGGTATTGCGCGCGATAGAAGCAGTAAATGACATCACATGGCTATTTTCAAAAGTGGCCTATCAAGCGCGCTGGAATTTTCGTCGCGCAAAAAAGTGAAAGTAATGAACGTTGTGGGAAAGAATTTTTGTGCCGATAGGTATTCACAATTCTCTGTATTATGACTCTTAAAGTCTGTACCGGTACGCCCAGCCACCAAGCTAATAAACAATAGTCATTACTCACACAGCTGAAGCAAAGCATAAGTGCCAGAATGGGGATGCGAACCCACGCGCGGATGCCCGGACTGCGACCTGAACGCAGCGCCTAGGACCGCTCGGCCATCCTGACATGCGGTTCGGCTGCTTTTGTCGAGAATTAAAACATATGACTAAAGTTTATTTGAAAAAAGAACAGGCATTGCGTGCGGTACAACGAGTAAATGCCATCACATGGCTCTTTTCAAAAGTGGCCTATCAAGCGCGCTGGAGTTTTGGTCGCGAAAAAAGTGAAAGTGATGAACGCTGTGGAAAAAAAATTTTTGTGCCGATTGGTATTAACATTTATCTGTAATATGACTACTAAATGTCTGTACCAGTACGCCCAGCCACCTAGCTAATAAACAATAGTCAATACTCACACAGCTGAAGCAAAACAGAAGTGTCAGAAGTGGGATTCGAACCCACGCCCGGAAGACCGGACTGCGACCTGAACGCAGCGCCTTGGACCGCCCGGCCATCCTAACGGTTCGGCTGCTTTTGTCGAGAAATAAAACATATGACTAAAGCTTTTTAAAAAAGAACAGGTATTGCGCGCGATAGAAAGAACAATTAACATCACACGGCTATTTTCAAAAGTGGCCTTCAAGCGCACTGCCATTTTCGTCGCGAAAAAAATTGAAAGTAATGAACGCTGCGGAAAATAATTTTTGTGTCGACAGGTATACACATTCATCTGTATTATGACTCCTAAATGTCTGTACCGGTACGCCCAGCCACCTAGCTAATAAACAATAGTCATTACTCACACAGCTGAAGCAAAACATAACTGTCAGAAGTGGGATTCGATCCCACGCCCGTAAGTCCGGACTGCGACCTGAACGCAGCGCCTTGGACCGCTCGGCCATCCTGACATGCGGTTCGGCTGCTTTTGTCGAGAAATAAAACATATGACTAAAGTTTATTGAAAAAAAGAACAGGTATTGCTCGCGATAGAAGGAGTAAATGACATCACATGGCTATTTTCAAAACTGGCCTATCAAGCGCGCTAGAGTTTTCGTCGCGAAAAAAAGTGAAAGTAATGAGCGCTGTGGAAAAGAAATTTTGTGCCGATATGTATTCACATTTATCTGTATTATTACTCCTAAATGTCTGTACCGGTACGCCCAGCCACCTAGCTAATAAACAATAGTCATTACTCACACAGCTGAAGCAAAACATAGGTGTCAAAAGTGGGATTCGAACCCACGCCCGGAAGACCGGACTGCGACCTGAACGCAGCGCCGTGGACCGCTCGGCAACCCTGACATGCAGTTCGGCTGCTTTTGTCGAGAAATAAAACCTGACTGAAGTTTATTTAAAAAAAGAACAGCTATTGCGTGCGATAGAAGAAGTAATTGACATCACATGGATATTTTCAAAAGTGCCCTATAAGCGCGCTGGAATTTTCGTCGCAAAAAAAGTGAAAGTAATGAACGCTGTGGAAAAAATTTTTGTGCCGAAAGGTATTCACATTTATCTGTATTATGACTCCTAAATGTCTGTACCGGCACGCCCAGCCACCTAGCTAATAAACAATAGTCATTACCAACACAGCTGAAGCAAAACATAACTGTCAGAAGTGGGACTCGAACCCACGCCCGGAAGTCAGGACTGCGACCTGAACGCAGCGCCTTGGACCACTCGGCCATCCTGACATGCGGTTCGGCTGCTTTTGTCGTGAAATAAAAGATATGACTAAAGCTTAAAAAAAAAGAACAGGTATTGCGCACAATAGAAGGAATAATTGACATCACACGGCAATTTCAAAAGTGGCCACAAGCGCACTGGCATTTTCGTCGCGAAAATTGTGAAAGTAATGAACGCTGTGGAAAAGAATTTTTGTGCCGACAGGTATACACATTTATCTGTATTATGACTCCTAAATGTCTGTACCGGTACACCCAGCCACCTAGCTAATAAACAATAGTCATTACTCACACAGCTGAAGCAAAACATAAGTGTCAGAAGTGGGATTCGTACCCACGCCCTGAAGACCGAACTGCGACCTGAACGCAGTGCCCTGGACCGCTCCGCCATCCTGACATGCGGTTTGGCTGCTTTTGTCGAGAAATATAACATATGACTAAAGTTTATGGAAAAAAAGAACAGGTGTTGCGTGCGATAGAAGGAGTAATTGACATCACATAGCTATTTTCAAAAGTGGCCTATCAAGCGCACTGGAATTTCCGTCGCCAAAAAAATGAAAGTAATGAACGCCGCAGCAAACAAATTTTGTGCCGATAGGTATACACAATTTTCTGTATTATGACTCTAAAATTCTGTACCGGTACGCCCAGCCACCTAGGTAATAAGCAATAGTCATTACTCACACAGCTGAAGCAAAACATAAGTGTCAGAAGTGGGACTCGAACCCACGCCCGGAAGTCCGGTCTGCGACCTGAACGCAGCGCCTTGGACCGCTCGACCAACATTACATGCGGTTTGGCTGCATTTGTCGAGAATTAAAACATGACTGAAGTTTATTTAAAAAAAAGAACAGGTATTGCGCGCAATAGAAGGAATAATTGACATCAAACGGCTGTTTTCAAAAGTGGCCTTCAAGCGCACTGGCATTTTCGTTGCGAAAAAAATTGAAAGTAAGGAACGCTGCGGAAAATAATTTTTGTGCCGACAGGTATACACAATTATCTGTATTATGACTCCTAAATTTCTGTACCGGTACGCCCAGCCACCTAGCTACTAAACAATAGTCATTACTCACACAGCTGAAGTAAAGCATAAGTGCCAGATTTGGGATGCGAACCCACGCCCGGATGCCCGGACTGCGACCTGAACGCAGCGCCTTGGACCGCTCGGCCATCCTGTCATGCAGTTCGGCTGCTTTTGTCGAGAAATAAAACATATGACTAAAGTTTATTGAAAAAAAGAACAGGTATTGCGCGCGATAGAAGGAGTAATTGACATCCCAAGGCTGTTTTCAAAAGTGGCCTATCAAGCGCGCTGGAATTTTCGTCGCCAAAAAAATGAAAGTAATGAACGCCGCGGAAAAAAATTGTGCCGATAGGTATACACATTTATCTGTTTTATGACTCCTAAATGTCTGTACCGGTACGCCCAGCCACCTAGCTAATGAACAATAGTCATTACTCACACAGCTGAAGCAAAACATGTCAGAAGTGGGATTCGTACCCACGCCCTGAAGACCGGACTGCGACCTGAACGCAGTGCCCTGGACCGCTCCGCCATCCTGACATGCGGTTTGGCTGGTTTTGTCGAGAAATAAAACATATGACTAAAGCTATTTAAAAAAGAACAGGTATTGCGCGCGTTAGAAGCAGTAAATGACATCACATGGCTATTTTCAAAAGTGGCCTATCAAGCGCGCTGGAATTTTCGTCGCGAAAAAAAGTGAAAGTAATGAACGCCGTGGGAAAGAATTTTCGTGCCGATAGGTATACACAATTCTCTGTATTATGACTCCTAAATGTCTGTACCGGTACGCCCAGCCACCTAGCTAATAAACAATAGTCATTACTCACACAGCTGAAGCAAAGCTTGAGTGTCAGAAGTGGGATTCGAACCCACGCCCTGAAGACCGGACTGCGACCTGAACGCAGTGCCTTGGACCGCTCTGCCATCCTGACATGCAGTTTGGCTGCTTTTGTCGGGAAATAAAAGATATGACTAAAGTTTATTTAAAAAAAGAACAGGTATAGCGCGCGATAGAAGGAGTAAATGCCATCACATGGCTATTTTCAAAGTGGCCTATCAAGCGCGCTGGAGTTTTGGTCGCGAAAAAAAGTGAAATGAACGCTGTGGAAAAACATTTTTGTGCTGATAGGTATTCACATTTATCTGTATTATGACTCTTAAAGTCTGTACCGGTACGCCCAGCCACCTAGCTAATAAACAATAGTCATTACTCACACAGCTGAAGCAAACCATAAGTGCCAGAATTGGGATGCGAACCCACGCCCGGAAGTCCGGACTGCGACCTGAACGCAGCGCCTAGGACCGCTCGGCCACCCTCACATGCAGTTCGGCTGCTTTTGTCGAGAAATAAAACATATGACTAAAGTTTATTGAAAAAAAGAACAGGTATTGCGCGCGATAGAAGGAGTAAATGCCATTACATGGCTATTTTCAAAAGTGGCCTATCAAGCGCGCTGGAGTTTTGGTCGCGAAAAAGTGAAAGTAATGAACGCTGTGGAAAAAATGTTTTGTGCCGATAGGTATTCACATTTATCTGTAATATGACTCCTAAATGTCTGTACCGGTACGCCCAGCCACCTAGCTAATAAACAATAGTCATTACCCACACAGCTGAAGCAAAACATAAGTGTCAGCAGTGGGATTCGAACCCACGCCCGGAAGACCGGACTGCGACCTGAACGCAGCGGCTTGGACCGCTCGGCCATCCTGACATGCGGTTTGGCTGCTTTTGTCGAGAAATAAAACATGACTGAAGTTTATTTAAAAAAAGAACAGGTATTGCGCGCGATAGAAGGAGTAATTGACATCACATGGATATTTTCAAAAGTGCCCTATCAAGCGCGCAGGAATTTTCGTCACAAAAAAAGTGAAAGTAATGAACGCTGTGGAAAAAAAAATTTTTGTGCCGATAGGTATTCACATTTATCTGTATTATGACTCCTAAATGTCTGTACCGGCACGCCCAGCCACCTAGCTAATAAACAATAGTCATTACTCACACAGCTGAAGCAAAATATAACTGTCAGAAGTGGGACTCGAACCCACGCCCGGAAGTCCGGACTGCGACCTGAACGCAGCGCCTTGGACCGCTCGGCCATCCTGTCATGCAGTTCGGCTGCTTTTGTCGAGAAATAAAACATATGACTAAAGTTTATTGAAAAAAAGAACAGGTATTGCGCGCGATAGAAGGAGTAATTGACATCCCAAGGCTGTTTTCAAAAGTGGCCTATCAAGCGCGCTGGAATTTTCGTCGCCAAAAAAATGAAAGTAATGAACGCCGCGGAAAAAAATTGTGCCGATAGGTATACACATTTATCTGTTTTATGACTCCTAAATGTCTGTACCGGTACGCCCAGCCACCTAGCTAATGAACAATAGTCATTACTCACACAGCTGAAGCAAAACATGTCAGAAGTGGGATTCGTACCCACGCCCTGAAGACCGGACTGCGACCTGAACGCAGTGCTCTGGACCGCTCCGCCATCCTGACATGCGGTTTGGTTGCTTTTGTCGAGAAATATAACATATGACTAAAGTTTATGGAAAAAAAGAACAGGTGTTGCGTGCGATAGAAGGAGTAATTGACATCACATAGCTATTTTCAAAAGTGGCCTATCAAGCGCACTGGAATTTCTGTCGCCAAAAAAATGAAAGTAATGAACGCCGCGGCAAACAAATTTTGTGCCGATAGGTATACACAATTTTCTGTATTATGACTCCTAAATGTCTGTACCGGTGCGCCCAGCCACCTAGCTAATAAACAATAGTCATTACTCACATAGCTGAAGCAAAACATAACTGTCAGAAGTGGGATTCGAACCCACGCCCGGAAGTCCGGACTGCGACCTGAACGCAGTTCCTTAGACCGGTCGGCCATCCTGACATGCGGTTTGGCTGCTTTTGTCGAGAAATAAAACATGACTGAAGTTTATTTAAAAAAAGAACAGGTATTGCGCGCGATAGAAGGAGTAATTGACATCACATGGATATTTTCAAAAGTGCCCTATCAAGCGCGCAGGAATTTTCGTCACAAAAAAAGTGAAAGTATTGAACGCTGTGGAAAAAAAAATTTTTGTGCCGATAGGTATTCACATTTATCTGTATTATGACTCCTAAATGTCTGTACCGGCACGCCCAGCCACCTAGCTAATAAACAATAGTCATTACTCACACAGCTGAAGCAAAATATAACTGTCAGAAGTGGGACTCGAACCCACGCCCGGAAGTCCGGACTGCGACCTGAACGCAGCGCCTTGGACCGCTCGGCCATCCTGACATGCGGTTCGGCTACTTTTGTCGAGAAATAAAAGATATAACTAAAGTTTATTTAAAAAAAAGAACAGGTATTGCGCGCGATAGAAGGAGTAAATGCCATCACATGGCTATTTTCAAAAGTGGCCTATCAAGCGCGCTGGAGTTTTGGTCGCGAAAAAAAGTGAAAGTAATGAACGCTCTGGAAAAAAAAATTTTTGTGCCGACATTTATCTGTAATATGACTCCTAAATGTCTGTACCGGTACGCCCAGCCACCTAGCTAATAAACAATAGTCATTACTCACACAGCTGAAGCAAAACGTAAGTGTCAGCAGTGGGATTCGAACCCACGCCCGGAAGACCGGACTGCGACCTGAACGCAGTGCCTTGGACCGCTCGGTCATCCTGACATGCGGTTTGGCTGCTTTTGTCGAGAAATAAAACATATGACTAAAGCTTTTTAAAAAAGAACAGGTATTGCGCGCGATAGAAAGAACAATTAACATCACACGGCTATTTTCAAAAGTGGCCTTCAAGCGCACTGCCATTTTCGTCGCGAAAAAAATTGAAAGTAATGAACGCTGCGGAAAATAATTTTTGTGTCGACAGGTATACACATTCATCTGTACTATGACTCCTAAATGTCTGTACCGGTACGCCCAGCCACCTAGCTAATAAACAATAGTCATTACTCACACAGCTGAAGCAAAACATAACTGTCAGAAGTGGGATTCAATCCCACGCCCGTAAGTCCGGACTGCGACCTGAACGCCGCGCCTTGGACCGCTCGGCCACCCTAACATGCGGCTCGGCTGCTTTTGTCGAGAAATAAAACATATGACTAAAGTTTATTGAAAAAATGAACAGGTATTGCGCACGATAGAAGGAGTAATTGACATCACATGGCTATTTTCAGAAGGGGCCTATCAAGCGCGTTGCAATTTTCGTCGCTAAAAATTGAAAGTAATGAACGCCGCGGAAAAGAAATTTTGTGCCGATAGGTATACACATTTATCTGTATTATGAGTTCTAAATGTCTGTACCGGTACGCCCAGCAACCTTGCTAATAAACAATAGTCATTACTCACACAGCTGAAGCAAAACATAAGTGTCAGAAGTGGGATTCGAACCCTCGCCCGTAAGACCGGACTGCGACCTGAACGCAGCGCCTTGGACCGCTCGGCCATCCTGACATGCGGTTCGGCTGCTTTTGTCGTGAAATAAAAGATATGACTAACGCTTAAAAAAAAAGAACAGGTATTGCGCGCAACAGAAGGAATAATTGACATCACACGGCTATTTTCAAAAGTGGCCTTCAAGCACACTGGCATTTTCGTCGCGAAAAAAATTGAAAGTAATGAACGCTACGGAAATTAAATTTTGGTATACAAATTTATCTGTAATATGACTCCTAATCGTCTGTACCGGTACGCCCAGCCACCTAGCTAATTAACAATAGTCATTACTCACACAGCTGAAGCAAAACATAAGTGTCAGAAGTGGGATTCGAACCAACGCCCTGAAGTCCGGACTGCAACCTGAACGCAGTGCCTCGGTCCGCTCGGTCATCCTGACATGCGGTTTGGCTGCTTGTGTCGAGAAATAAAAGATATGACTGAAGTTTATTTAAAAAAAGAACAGGAATTGCGCGCGATAGAAGCAGTAAATGACATCACATGGCTATTTTCAAAAGTGGCCTTCAAGCGCACTGGCATTTTCGTCGCGAAAAATGTGAAAGTAATGAACGCTGTGGAAAAGAATTTTTGTGCCGACAGGTTCACACATTTATCTGTATTATGACTCCTAAATGTCTGTACCGGTACACCCAGCCACCTAGCTAATAAACAATAGTCATTACTCACACAGCTGAAGCAAAACATAAGTGTCAGAAGTGGGATTCGTACCCACGCCCTGAAGACCGGACTGCGACCTTAACGCAGTGCCCTGGGCCGCTCCGCCATCCTGACATGCGGTTTGGCTGCTTTTGTCGAGAAATAAAACATATGACTAAAGTTTATGGAAAAAAAGAACAGGTGTTGCGTGCAATAGAAGGAGTTATTGACATCACATAGCTATTTTCAAAAGTGGCCTATCAAGCGCGCTGGAATTTTCGTCGCCAAAAAAATGAAAGTAATGAACGCCGCGGCAAAGAAATTTTGTGCCGATAGGTATACACATTTGTCTGTATTATGACTCCTAAATGTCTGTACCGGTGCGCCCAGCCACCTTGCTAATAAGCAATAGTCATTACTCACATAGCTGAAGCAAAACATAACTGTCAGAAGTGGGATTCGAACCCACGCCCGGAAATCCGGACTGCGACCTGAACGCAGCGCCTTAGACCGCTCGGCCATCCTGACATGCGGTTCGGCTGCTTTTGTCGAGAAATAAAACATATGACTAAACCTATTTAAAAAAGAACAGGTATTGCGCGCGTTAGAAGCAGTAAATGACATCACATGTCTATTTTCAAAAGTGGCCTATCAAGCGCGCTGGAATTTTCGTCGCGAAAAAAAGTGAAAGTAATGAACGCCTTGGGAAAGAATTTTCGTGCCGATAGGTATACACAATTCTCTGTATTATGACTCCTAAATGTCTGTACCGGTACGCCCAGCCACCTAGCTAATAAACAATAGTCATTACTCACACAGCTGAAGCAAAACTTGAGTGTCAAAGTGGGATTCGAACCCACGCCCTGAAGACCGGACTGCGACCTGAACGCAGTGCCTTGGACCACTCGGCCATCCTGACATGCGGTTTGGCTGCTTCTGTCGAGAAATAAAAGATATGACTAAAGTTTATTTAAAAAAAGAACAGGTATAGCGCACGATAGAAGGAGTAAATGCCATCACATGGCTATTTTCAAAAGTGGCCTATCAAGCGCGCTGGAGTTTTGGTCGCGAAAAAAAGTGAAATGAACGCTGTGGAAAAATATTTTTGTGCCGATAGGTATTCACATTTATCTGTATTATGACTCTTAAAGTCTGTACCGGTACGCCCAGCCACCTAGCTAATAAACAATAGTCATTACTCACACAGCTGAAGCAAAGCATAAGTGCCAGAATTGGGATGCGAACCCACGCCCGGATGCCCGGACTGCGACCTGAACGCAGCGCCTTGGACCGCTGGGCCATCCTGACATGAGGTTCGGCTGCTTTTGTCGAGAAATAAAACATATGACTAAAATTTATTGAAAAAAAGAACAAGTATTGCGCGCGATAGAAGGAGTAATTGATATCACATGGCTCTTTTCAAAAGTGGCCTATCAAGCGCGCTGGAGTTTTGGTTGCGAAAAAAGTGAAAGTGATGAACGCTGTGGAAAAAAAATTTTTGTGCCGATAGGTATTAAAATTTATCTGTAATATGACTACTAAATGTCTGTACCAGTACGCCCAGCCACCTAGCTAATAAACAATAGTCATTACTCACACAGCTGAAGCAAAGCATAAGTGCCAGAATTGGGATGCCAACCCAGGCCCGGATGCCCGGACTGCGACCTGAACGCAGCGCCTTGGACCGCTCGGCCATCCTGACATGCGGTTCGGCTGCTTTTGTCGAGAAATAAAACATTTGACTAAAATTTATTGAAAAAAAGAACAGGTATTGCGCACGATAGAAGGAGTAATTGACATCACATGGCTATTTTCAGAAGTGGCCTATCAAGCGCGTTGGAATTTTCGTCGCCAAAAATTGAAAGTAATGAACGCCGCGGAAAAGAAATTTTGTGCCGATAGGTATACACATTTATCTGTATTATGACTCCTAATTGTCTGTACCGGTACGCCCAGCAACCTTGCTAATAAACAATAGTCATTACTCACACAGCTGAAGCAAAACATAAGTGGCAGAAGTGGGATTCGAACCCACGCCCGTAAGACCGGACTGCGACCTGAACGCAGCGCCTTGGACCGCACGGCCATCCTGACCTGCGGTTTGGCTGCTTTTGTCGAGAAATAAAACATATGACTAATGTTTATTTAAAAAAGAACAGGTATTGCGTGCGATAGAAGAAGTAATTGACATCACATGGATATTTTCAAAAGTGCCCTATAGGCGCGCTGGAATTTTCGTCGCAAAAAAATTGAAAGTAATGAACGCTGTGGAAAAAAATTTTTTTGCCGATAGGTATTCACATTTATCTGTATTATGACTCCTAAATGTCTGTTCTTGCACGCCCAGCCACCTAGCTAATAAACAATAGTCATTACTCACACAGCTGAAGCAAAACATAACGGTCAGAAGTGGGACTCGAACCCACGCCCGGAAGTCCGGACTGAGACCTAAACGCAGCGCCTTGGACCGCTCGGCCATCCTGACATGCGGTTCGGCTGCTTTTGTCGTGAAATAAAAGATATGACTAAAGCTTAAAAAAAAGAACAGGTATTGCGCGCAATAGAAGGAATAATTGACATCACACGGCTATTTTCAAAAGTGGCCTTCAAGCGCACTGACATTTTCGTCGCGAAAAAAATTGAAAGTAATGAACGCTGCGGAAATTAATTTTTGGTTTACACATTTTTCTGTATTATGACTCCTAATCGTCTGTACCGGTACGCCCAGCCACCTAGCTAATAAACAATAGTCATTACTCACACAGCTGAAGCAAAATATAACTGTCAGAAGTGGGATTCAAACCCACGCCCCTAAGTCCGGACTGCGACCTGAACGCAGCGCCTTGGACCGCTCGGCCATCCTGACATGCAGTTTGGCTGCTTTTGTCGAGAAATAAAACATATGACTAAAGTTTATTGAAAAAATGAACAGGTATTGCGCACGATAGAAGGAGTAATTGACATCACATGGCTATTTTCAGAAGGGGCCTATCAAGCGCGTTGCAATTTTCGTCGCTAAAAATTGAAAGTAATGAACGCCGCGGAAAAGAAATTTTGTGCCGATAGGTATACACATTTATCTGTATTATGAGTTCTAAATGTCTGTACCGGTACGCCCAGCAACCTTGCTAATAAACAATAGTCATTACTCACACAGCTGAAGCAAAACATAAGTGTCAGAAGTGGGATTCGAACCCTCGCCCGTAAGACCGGACTGCGACCTGAACGCAGCGCCTTGGACCGCTCGGCCATCCTGACATGCGGTTCGGCTGCTTTTGTCGTGAAATAAAAGATATGACTAAAGCTTAAAAAAAAGAACAGGTATTGCGCGCAATAGAAGGAATAATTGACATCACACGGCTATTTTCAAAAGTGGCCTTCAAGCACACTGGCATTTTCGTCGCGAAAAAAATTGAAAGTAATGAACGCTACGGAAATTAAATTTTGGTATACAAATTTATCTGTATTATGACTCCTAATCGTCTGTACCGGTACGCCCAGCCACCTAGCTAATAAACAATAGTCATTACTCACACAGCTGAAGCAAAACATAAGTGTCAGAAGTGGGATTCGAACCAACGCCCTGAAGTCCGGACTGCAACCTGAACGCAGTGCCTCGGTCCGCTCGGTCATCCTGACATGCGGTTTGGCTGCTTGTGTCGAGAAATAAAAGATATGACTGAAGTTTATTTAAAAAAAGAACAGGAATTGCGCGCGATAGAAGCAGTAAATGACATCACATGGCTATTTTCAAAAGTGGCCTTCAAGCGCACTGGCATTTTCGTCGCGAAAAATGTGAAAGTAATGAACGCTGTGGAAAAGAATTTTTGTGCCGACAGGTTCACACATTTATCTGTATTATGACTCCTAAATGTCTGTACCGGTACACCCAGCCACCTAGCTAATAAACAATAGTCATTACTCACACAGCTGAAGCAAAACATAAGTGTCAGAAGTGGGATTCGTACCCACGCCCTGAAGACCGGACTGCGACCTTAACGCAGTGCCCTGGGCCGCTCCGCCATCCTGACATGCGGTTTGGCTGCTTTTGTCGAGAAATAAAACATATGACTAAAGTTTATGGAAAAAAAGAACAGGTGTTGCGTGCAATAGAAGGAGTTATTGACATCACATAGCTATTTTCAAAAGTGGCCTATCAAGCGCGCTGGAATTTTCGTCGCCAAAAAAATGAAAGTAATGAACGCCGCGGCAAAGAAATTTTGTGCCGATAGGTATACACATTTGTCTGTATTATGACTCCTAAATGTCTGTACCGGTGCGCCCAGCCACCTTGCTAATAAGCAATAGTCATTACTCACATAGCTGAAGCAAAACATAACTGTCAGAAGTGGGATTCGAACCCACGCCCGGAAATCCGGACTGCGACCTGAACGCAGCGCCTTAGACCGCTCGGCCATCCTGACATGCGGTTCGGCTGCTTTTGTCGAGAAATAAAACATATGACTAAACCTATTTAAAAAAGAACAGGTATTGCGCGCGTTAGAAGCAGTAAATGACATCACATGTCTATTTTCAAAAGTGGCCTATCAAGCGCGCTGGAATTTTCGTCGCGAAAAAAAGTGAAAGTAATGAACGCCTTGGGAAAGAATTTTCGTGCCGATAGGTATACACAATTCTCTGTATTATGACTCCTAAATGTCTGTACCGGTACGCCCAGCCACCTAGCTAATAAACAATAGTCATTACTCACACAGCTGAAGCAAAACTTGAGTGTCAAAGTGGGATTCGAACCCACGCCCTGAAGACCGGACTGCGACCTGAACGCAGTGCCTTGGACCACTCGGCCATCCTGACATGCGGTTTGGCTGCTTCTGTCGAGAAATAAAAGATATGACTAAAGTTTATTTAAAAAAAGAACAGGTATAGCGCACGATAGAAGGAGTAAATGCCATCACATGGCTATTTTCAAAAGTGGCCTATCAAGCGCGCTGGAGTTTTGGTCGCGAAAAAAAGTGAAATGAACGCTGTGGAAAAATATTTTTGTGCCGATAGGTATTCACATTTATCTGTATTATGACTCTTAAAGTCTGTACCGGTACGCCCAGCCACCTAGCTAATAAACAATAGTCATTACTCACACAGCTGAAGCAAAGCATAAGTGCCAGAATTGGGATGCGAACCCACGCCCGGATGCCCGGACTGCGACCTGAACGCAGCGCCTTGGACCGCTGGGCCATCCTGACATGAGGTTCGGCTGCTTTTGTCGAGAAATAAAACATATGACTAAAATTTATTGAAAAAAAGAACAAGTATTGCGCGCGATAGAAGGAGTAATTGATATCACATGGCTCTTTTCAAAAGTGGCCTATCAAGCGCGCTGGAGTTTTGGTTGCGAAAAAAGTGAAAGTGATGAACGCTGTGGAAAAAAAATTTTTGTGCCGATAGGTATTAACATTTATCTGTAATATGACTACTAAATGTCTGTACCAGTACGCCCAGCCACCTAGCTAATAAACAATAGTCATTACTCACACAGCTGAAGCAAAGCATAAGTGCCAGAATTGGGATGCCAACCCAGGCCCGGATGCCCGGACTGCGACCTGAACGCAGCGCCTTGGACCGCTCGGCCATCCTGACATGCGGTTCGGCTGCTTTTGTCGAGAAATAAAACATTTGACTAAAATTTATTGAAAAAAAGAACAGGTATTGCGCACGATAGAAGGAGTAATTGACATCACAAGGCTATTTTCAGAAGTGGCCTATCAAGCGCGTTGGAATTTTCGTCGCCAAAAATTGAAAGTAATGAACGCCGCGGAAAAGAAATTTTGTGCCGATAGGTATACACATTTATCTGTATTATGACTCCTAATTGTCTGTACCGGTACGCCCAGCAACCTTGCTAATAAACAATAGTCATTACTCACACAGCTGAAGCAAAACATAAGTGGCAAAAGTGGGATTCGAACCCACGCCCGTAAGACCGGACTGCGACCTGAACGCAGCGCCTTGGACCGCACGGAAATCCTGACATGCGGTTTGGCTGCTTTTGTCGAGAAATAAAACATATGACTAATGTTTATTTAAAAAAGAACAGGTATTGCGTGCGATAGAAGAAGTAATTGACATCACATGGATATTTTCAAAAGTGCCCTATAGGCGCGCTGGAATTTTCGTCGCAAAAAAATTGAAAGTAATGAACGCTGTGGAAAAAAATTTTTTTGCCGATAGGTATTCACATTTATCTGTATTATGACTCCTAAATGTCTGTTCTTGCACGCCCAGCCACCTAGCTAATAAACAATAGTCATTACTCACACAGCTGAAGCAAAACATAACGGTCAGAAGTGGGACTCGAACCCACGCCCGGAAGTCCGGACTGAGACCTGAACGCAGCGCCTTGGACCGCTCGGCCATCCTGACATGCGGTTCGGCTGCTTTTGTCGTGAAATAAAAGATATGACTAAAGCTTAAAAAAAAAGAACAGGTATTGCGCGCAATAGAAGGAATAATTGACATCACACGGCTATTTTCAAAAGTGGCCTTCAAGCGCACTGACATTTTCGTCGCGAAAAAAATTGAAAGTAATGAACGCTGCGGAAATTAATTTTTGGTTTACACATTTTTCTGTATTATGACTCCTAATCGTCTGTACCGGTACGCCCAGCCACCTAGCTAATAAACAATAGTCATTACTCACACAGCTGAAGCAAAATATAACTGTCAGAAGTGGGATTCAAACCCACGCCCCTAAGTCCGGACTGCGACCTGAACGCAGCGCCTTGGACCGCTCGGCCATCCTGACATGCAGTTCGGCTGCTTTTGTCGAGAAATAAAACATATGACTAAAGTTTATTGAAAAAAAAAACAGGTATTGCGCACGATAGAAGGAGTAATTGACATCACATGGCTATTTTCAGAAGTGGCCTATCAAGCGCATTGGAATTTTCGTCGCCAAAAATTGAAAGTAATGAACGCCGCGGAAAAGAAATTTTGTGCCGATAGGTATACACATTTATCTGTATTATGACTCCTAAATGTCTGTACCGGTACGCCCAGCAACCTTGCTAATAAACAATAGTCATTACTCACACAGCTGAAGCAAAACATAAGTGGCAGAAGTGGGATTCGAACCCACGCCCGTAAGACCGGACTGCGACCTGAACGCAGCGCCTTGGACCGCACGGCCATCCTGACATGCGGTTTGGCTGCTTTTGTCGAGAAATAAAACATATGACTAATGTTTATTTAAAAAAGAACACGTATTGCGTGCGATAGAAGAAGTAATTGACATCACATGGATATTTTCAAAAGTGCCCTATAGGCGCGCTGGAGTTTTGGTTGCGAAAAAAGTGAAAGTGATGAACGCTGTGGAAAAAAAATTTTTGTGCCGATAGGTATTAACATTTATCTGTAATATGACTACTAAATGTCTGTACCAGTACGCCCAGCCACCTAGCTAATAAACAATAGTCATTACTCACACAGCTGAAGCAAAGCATAAGTGCCAGAATTGGGATGCCAACCCAGGCCCGGATGCCCGGACTGCGACCTGAACGCAGCGCCTTGGACCGCTCGGCCATCCTGACATGCGGTTCGGCTGCTTTTGTCGAGAAATAAAACATTTGACTAAAATTTATTGAAAAAAAGAACAGGTATTGCGCACGATAGAAGGAGTAATTGACATCACAAGGCTATTTTCAGAAGTGGCCTATCAAGCGCGTTGGAATTTTCGTCGCCAAAAATTGAAAGTAATGAACGCCGCGGAAAAGAAATTTTGTGCCGATAGGTATACACATTTATCTGTATTATGACTCCTAATTGTCTGTACCGGTACGCCCAGCAACCTTGCTAATAAACAATAGTCATTACTCACACAGCTGAAGCAAAACATAAGTGGCAAAAGTGGGATTCGAACCCACGCCCGTAAGACCGGACTGCGACCTGAACGCAGCGCCTTGGACCGCACGGCCATCCTGACATGCGGTTTGGCTGCTTTTGTCGAGAAATAAAACATATGACTAATGTTTATTTAAAAAAGAACAGGTATTGCGTGCGATAGAAGAAGTAATTGACATCACATGGATATTTTCAAAAGTGCCCTATAGGCGCGCTGGAATTTTCGTCGCAAAAAAATTGAAAGTAATGAACGCTGTGGAAAAAAATTTTTTTGCCGATAGGTATTCACATTTATCTGTATTATGACTCCTAAATGTCTGTTCTTGCACGCCCAGCCACCTAGCTAATAAACAATAGTCATTACTCACACAGCTGAAGCAAAACATAACGGTCAGAAGTGGGACTCGAACCCACGTCCGGAAGTCCGGACTGAGACCTGAACGCAGCGCCTTGGACCGCTCGGCCATCCTGACATGCGGTTCGGCTGCTTTTGTCGTGAAATAAAAGATATGACTAAAGCTTAAAAAAAAGAACAGGTATTGCGCGCAATAGAAGGAATAATTGACATCACACGGCTATTTTCAAAAGTGGCCTTCAAGCGCACTGACATTTTCGTCGCGAAAAAAATTGAAAGTAATGAACGCTGCGGAAATTAATTTTTGGTTTACACATTTTTCTGTATTATGACTCCTAATCGTCTGTACCGGTACGCCCAGCCACCTAGCTAATAAACAATAGTCATTACTCACACAGCTGAAGCAAAATATAACTGTCAGAAGTGGGATTCAAACCCACGCCCCTAAGTCCGGACTGCGACCTGAACGCAGCGCCTTGGACCGCTCGGCCATCCTGACATGCAGTTCGGCTGCTTTTGTCGAGAAATAAAACATATGACTAAAGTTTATTGAAAAAAAAACAGGTGTTGCGCACGATAGAAGGAGTAATTGACATCACATGGCTATTTTCAGAAGTGGCCTATCAAGCGCATTGGAATTTTCGTCGCCAAAAATTGAAAGTAATGAACGCCGCGGAAAAGAAATTTTGTGCCGATAGGTATACACATTTATCTGTATTATGACTCCTAAATGTCTGTACCGGTACGCCCAGCAACCTTGCTAATAAACAATAGTCATTACTCACACAGCTGAAGCAAAACATAAGTGGCAGAAGTGGGATTCGAACCCACGCCCGTAAGACCGGACTGCGACCTGAACGCAGCGCCTTGGACCGCACGGCCATCCTGACATGCGGTTTGGCTGCTTTTGTCGAGAAATAAAACATATGACTAATGTTTATTTAAAAAAGAACAGGTATTGCGTGCGATAGAAGAAGTAATTGACATCACATGGATATTTTCAAAAGTGCCCTATAGGCGCGCTGGAATTTTCGTCGCAAAAAAATTGAAAGTAATGAACGCTGCGGAAATTAATTTTTGGTATACACATTTTTCTGTATTATGACTCCTAATCGTCTGTACCGGTACGCCCAGCCACCTAGCTAATAAACAATAGTCATTACTCACACAGCTGAAGCAAAATATAAGTGTCAGAAGTGGGATTCGAACCAACGCCCTGAAGTCCGGACTGCGACCTGAACGCAGTGCCTTGGACCGCTCGGTCATCCTGACATGCGGTTTGGCTGCTTTTGTCGAGAAATAAAAGATATGACTGAAGTTTATTTAAAAAAAGAACAGGTATTGCGCGCGATAGAAGCAGTAAATGACATCACATGGCTATTTTCAAAAGTAGCCTTCAAGCGCACTGGCATTTTTGTCGCGAAAAATGTGAAAGTATTGAACGCTGTGGAAAAGATTTTTGTGCCGACAGGTAAACACATTTATCTGTATTATGACTCCTAAATGTCTGTACCGGTGCGCCAAGCCACCTAGCTAATAAACAATAGTCAATACTCACATAGCTGAAGAAAAACATAACTGTCAGAAGTGGGATTCGAACCCACGCCCGGAAGTCCGGACTGCGACCTGAACGCAGCGCCTTAGACCGCTCGGCCATCCTGACATGCGGTTCGGCTGCTTTTGTCGAGAAATAAAACATATGACTAAAGTTTATTTTAAAAAAAGAACAGGTATTGCGAGCGATACAAGGAGTAAATGCCATCACATGGCTCTTTTCAAAAGTGGCCTATCAAGCACGCTGGAGTTTTGGTCGCGAAAAAAGTGAAAGTGATGAACGCTGTGGAAAAAAATTTTTTGTGCCGATAGGTATTAATATTTATCTGTAATAAGACTACTAAATGTCTGTACCAGTACGCCAAGCCACCTAGCTAATAAACAATAGTCATTTCTCACACAGCTGAAGCAAAACGTAAGTGTCAGAAGTGGGATTCGAACCCACGGCCGGAAGACCGGACTGCGACCTGAACGCAGTGCCTTGGACCGCTCGGCCATCCTGACATGCCGTTTGGCTGCTTTTGTCGAGAAATAAAAGATATGACTAATGTTTATTTAAAAAAAGAACAGGTATAGCGCGCGATAGAAGGAGTAAATGCCATCACATGGCTATTTTCAAAAGTGGCCTATCAAGCGCACTGGAGTTTTGGTCACGAAAAAAAGTGAAATGAACGCTGTGGAAAAATATTTTTGTGCCGATAGATGTACACATTTATCTGTATTATGACTCCTACATATCTGTACCGGTACGCCCAGCAACCTTGCTAATAAACAATAGTCATTACTCACACAGCTGAAGCAAAACATAAGTGTCAGAATTGGGATTCGAACCCACGCCCGTAAGACCGGACTGCGACCTGAACGCAGCGCCTTGGACCCCTCGGCCATCCTGACATGCGGTTCGGCTGCTTTTGTCGAGAAATAAAAGATATAACTGAAGTTTATTTAAAAAAAAGAACAGGTATTGCGCGCGATAGAAGGAGTGAATGCCATCACATGGATATTTTCAAATGTGGCCTATCAAGCGCGCTGGAGTTTTGGTCGCGAAAAAAGTGAAAGTAATGAACGCTGTGGAAAAAAATTTTTTGTGCCGATAGGTATTAATATTTATCTGTAATAAGACTACTAAATGTCTGTACCAGTACGCCCAGCCACCTAGCTAATAAACAATAGTCATTTCTCACACAGCTGAAGCAAAACGTAAGTGTCAGAAGTGGGATTCGAACCCACGGCCGGAAGACCGGACTGCGACCTGAACGCAGTGCCTTGGACCGCTCGGCCATCCTGACATGCCGTTTGGCTGCTTTTGTCGAGAAATAAAATATATGACTAAAGTTTATTTAAAAAAAGAACAGGTATAGCGCGCGATAGAAGGAGTAAATGCCATCACATGGCTATTTTCAAAAGTGGCCTATCAAGCGCACTGGAGTTTTGGTCACGAAAAAAAGTGAAATGAACGCTGTGGAAAAATATTTTTGTGCCGATAGATGTACACATTTATCTGTATTATGACTCCTAAATATCTGTACCGGTACGCCCAGCAACCTTGCTAATAAACAATAGTCATTACTCACACAGCTGAAGCAGAACATAAGTGTCAGAATTGGGATTCGAACCCACGCCCGTAAGACCGGACTGCGACCTGAACGCAGCGCCTTGGACAACTCGGCCATCCTGACATGCGGTTTGGCTGCTTTTGTCGAGAAATAAAACATATGACTAATGTTTATTTAAAAAAAGAACAGGTATTGCTCGCGATAGAAGGAGTAAATGACATCACATGGCTATTTTCAAAACTGGCCTATCAAGCGCGCTAGAGTTTTCGTCGCGAAAAAAAGTGAAAGTAATGAGCGCTGTGGAAAAGAAATTTTGTGCCGATACGTATTCACATTTATCTGTATTATGACTCCTAAATGTCTGTACCGGCACGCCCAGCCACCTAGCTAATAAACAATAGTCATTACTCACACAGCTGAAGCAAAACATAACTGTCAGAAGTGGGACTCAAACCCACGCCCGGAAGTCCGGACTGCGACCTGAACGCAGCGCCTTGGACCCCTCGGCCATCCTGACATGCGGTTCGGCTGCTTTTGTCGAGAAATAAAAGATATAACTGAAGTTTATTTAAAAAAAGAACAGGTATTGCGCGCGATAGAAGGAGTGAATGCCATCACATGGATATTTACAAATGTGGCCTATCAAGCGCGCTGGAGTTTTGGTCGCGAAAAAAGTGAAAGTGATGAACGCTGTGGAAAAAAAAAATTTTTGTGGGTATTCACATTTATCTGTAATATGACTCCTAAATGTGTGTACCGATACGCCCAGCCACCTAGCTAATAAACAATAGTCATTACTCACACAGCTGAAGCAAAACGTAAGTGTCAGCAGTGGGATTCGAACCCACGCCCGGAAGACCGGACTGCGACCTGAACGCAGCGCCTTGGACCGCTCGGCCATCCTGACATGCGGTTTGGCTGCTTTAGTCGAGAAATAAAACGTATGACTAAAGCTTTTTAAAAAAAGAACAGGTATTGCGCGCAATAGAAGGAATAATTGACATCACGCGGCTATTTTCAAAAGTGGCCTTCAAGCGCACTGGCACTTTCGTCGCGAAAAAAAAATTGAAAGTATAGAACGCTGCGGAAATTCATTTTTGTGCCGACAGGTATACACATTTATCTGTATTATGACTCCTAAATGTCTGTACTGGTACGCCCAGCCACCTAGCTAATAAACAATAGTCATTACTCACACAGCTGAAGCAAAACATAAGTGTCAGGAGTGGGATTCAAACCCACGCCCCTAAGTCCGGACTGCGACCTGAACGCAGCGCCTTGGACCGCTTGGCCATCCTGACATGCGGTTCGGCTGCTTTTGTTGAGAAATAAAACATATGACTAAAGTTTATTGAAAAAAAGAACAGGTATTGCGCACGATAGAAGGAGTAATTGACATCACATGGCTATTTTCAGAAGTGGCCTATCAAGCGCGTTGGAATTTTCGTCGCCAAAAATTGAAAGTAATGAACGCCGCGGAAAAGAAATTTTGTGCCGATAGGTATACACATTTATCTGTATTATGACTCCTAAATGTCTGTACCGGTACGCCCAGCAACCTTGCTAATAAGCAATAGTCATTACTCACACAGCTGAAGCAAAACATAAGTGGCAGAAGTGGGATTCGAACCCACGCCCGTAAGACCGGACTGCGACCTGAACGCAGCGCCTTGGACCGCACGGCCATCCTGACATGCGGTTTGGCTGCTTTTGTCGAGAAATAAAACATATGACTAATGTTTATTTAAAAAAAGAACAGGTATTGCGTGCGATAGAAGAAGTAATTGACATCACATGGATATTTTCAAAAGTGCCCTATAGGCGCGCTGGAATTTTCGTCGCAAAAAAATTGAAAGTAATGAACGCTGTGGGAAAGAATTTTCGTGCCGATAGGTATACACAATTCTCTGTATTATGACTCCTAAATTTTGTACCGGTACGCCCAGCCACCTAGGTAATAAAGAATAGTCATTACTCACACAGCTGAAGCAAAACATAAGTGTCAGGAGTGGGATTCAAACCCACGCCCCTAAGTCCGGACTGCGACCTGAACGCAGCGCCTTGGACCGCTCGGCCATCCTGACATGCGGTTCGGCTGCTTTTGTTGAGAAATAAAACATATGACTAAAGTTTATTGAAAAAAAGAACAGGTATTGCGCACGATAGAAGGAGTAATTGACATCACATGGCTATTTTCAGAAGTGGCCTATCAAGCGCGTTGGAATTTTCGTCGCCAAAAATTGAAAGTAATGAACGCCGCGGAAAAGAAATTTTGTGGCGATTTGTATTCACATTTATCTGTATTATGACTCCTAAATGTCTGTTCTTGCACGCCCAGCCACCTAGCTAATAAACAATAGTCATTACTCACACAGCTGAAGCAAAACATAACGGTCAGAAGTGGGACTCGAACCCACGCCCGGAAGTCCGGACTGAGACCTGAACGCAGCGCCTTGGACCGCTCGGCCATCCTGACATGCGGTTCGGCTGCTTTTGTCGTGAAATAAAAGATATGACTAAAGCTTAAAAAAAAGAACAGGTATTGCGCGCAATAGAAGGAATAATTGACATCACACGGCTATTTTCAAAAGTGGCCTTCAAGCGCACTGGCATTTTCGTCGCGAAAAAAATTGAAAGTAATGAACGCTGCGGAAATTAATTTTTGGTATTCACATTTATCTGTATTATGACTCCTAATCGTCTGTACCGGTACGCCCAGCCACCTAGCTAATAAACAATAGTCATTACTCACACAGCTGAAGCAAAATATAAGTGTCAGAAGTGGGATTCGAACCAACGCCCTGAAGTCCGGACTGCGACCTGAACGCAGTGCCTTGGACCGCTCGGTCATCCTGACATGCGGTTTGGCTGCTTTTGTCGAGAAAAAAAAGATATGACTGAAGTTTATTTAAAAAAAGAACAGGTATTGCGCGCGATAGAAGCAGTAAATGACATCACATGGCTATTTTTAAAAGTAGCCTTCAAGCGCACTGGCATTTTCGTCGCGAAAACTGTGAAAGTATTGAACGCTGTGGAAAAGATTTTTGTGCCGACAGGTAAACACATTTATCTGTATTATGACCCCTAAATGTCTGTACCGGTACACCCAGCCACCTAGCTAATAAACAATAGTCATTTCTCACACAGCTGAAGCAAAACATAAGTGTCAGAAGTGGGATTCGTACCCACGCCCTGAAGACCGGACTGCAACCTGAACGCAGTGCCCTGGACCGCTCCGCCATCCTGACATGCGGTTTGGCTGCTTTTGTCGAGAATAAAAACATATGACTAAAGTTTATGGAAAAAAAGAACAGGTGTTGCGTGCGATAGAAGGAGTAATTGACATCACATAGCTATTTTCAAAAGTGGCCTATCAAGCGCGCTGGAATTTTCGTCGCCAAAAAAAATGAAAGTAATGAACGCCGCGGCAAAGAAATTTTGTGCCGATAGGTATACACATTTTTCTGTATTATGACTCCTAAATGTCTGTACCGGTGCGCCAAGCCACCTAGCTAATAAACAATAGTCATTACTCACATAGCTGAAGCAAAGCTAAAGTGCCAGAATTGGGATGCGAACCCACGCCCGGATGCCCGGACTGCGACCTGAACGCAGCGCCTTGGACCGCTCGGCCATCCTGACATGCAGTTCGGCTGCTTTTGTCGAGAAATAAAACATATGACTAAAATTTATTGAAAAAAAGAACAGGTATTGCGCGCGATAGAAGGAGTAATTGATATCACACGGCTATTTTCAAAAGTGGCCTTCAAGCGCACTGGCACTTTCGTCGCGAAAAAAATTGAAAGTAATGAACGCTGCGGAAATTCATTTTTGTGCCGACAGGTATACACATTTATCTGTATTATGACTCCTGAATGTCTGTTCCGGTACGCCCAGCCACCTAGCTAATAAACAATAGTCATTACTCACACAGCTGAAGCAAAACATAACTGTCAGAAGTGGGATTCGAACCCACGCCCGGAAGTCCGGACTGCGACCTGAACGCAGCGCCTTGGACCGCTCGGCCATCCTGACATGCGGTTCGGCTGCTTTTGTCGAGAAATAAAACATATGACTATAGTTTATTGAAAAAAAGAACACGTATTGCGCACAATAGAAGGAGTAATTGACATCACATGGCTATTTTCAGAAGTGGCCTATCAAGCGCGTTGGAATTTTCGTCGCCAAAAAAATGAAAGTAATGAACGCCGCGGAAAATAAGTTTTGTGCCGATAGGTTTACACATTTATCTGTATTATGACTCCTAAATGTGTGTACCGGTACGCCCAGCAACCTTGCTAATAAACTATAGTCATTACTCACACAGCTGAAGCAAAACGTAAGTGTCAGAAGTGGGATTCGAACCCACGCCCGTAAGACCGGACTGCGACCTGAACACAGCACCTTGGACCGCTCGGCCATCCTGACATGCGGTTTGGCTGCTTTTGTCGAGAAATAAAACATATGACTAATGTTTATTTGAAAAAACAACAGGTATTGCTCGCGATAGAAGGAGTAAATGACATCACATGGCTATTTTCAAAACTGGCCTATCAAGCGCGCTAGAGTTTTGGTCGCGAAAAAAGTGAAAGTGATGAACGCTGTGGAAAAAAAAATTTTGTGCCGATAGGTATTAACATTTATCTGTAATATGACTACTAAATGTCTGTACCAGTACGCCCAGCCACCTAGCTAATAAACAATAGTCATTACTCACATAGCTGAAGCAAAGCTAAAGTGCCAGAATTGGGATGCGAACCCACGCCCGGATGCCCGGACTGCGACCTGAACGCAGCGCCTTGGACCGCTCGGCCATCCTGACATGCAGTTCGGCTGCTTTTGTCGAGAAATAAAACATATGACTAAAATTTACTGAAAAAAAGAACAGGTATTGCGCGCGATAGAAGCAGTAAATGACATCACATGGCTATTTTTAAAAGTAGCCTTCAAGCGCACTGGCATTTTCGTCGCGAAAAATGTGAAAGTATTGAACGCTGTGGAAAAGATTTTTGTGCCGACAGGTAAACACATTTATCTGTATTATGACCCCTAAATGTCTGTACCGGTACGCCCAGCCACCTAGCTAATAAACAATAGTCATTACTCACACAGCTGAAGCAAAACATAACTGTCAGAAGTGGGATTCAAACCCACGCCCCTAAGTCCGGACTGCGACCTGAACGCAGCGCCTTGGACCGCTCGGCCATCCTGACATGCGGTTCGGCTGCTTTTGTCGAGAAATAAAACATATGACTAAAGTTTATTGAAAAAAAGAACACGTATTGCGCACAATAGAAGGAGTAATTGACATCACATGGCTATTTTCAGAAGTGGCCTATCAAGCGCGTTGGAATTTTCGTCGCCAAAAAAATGAAAGTAATGAACGCCGCGGAAAATAAATTTTGTGCCGATAGGTATACACATTTTTCTGTATTATGACTCCTAAATGTCTGTACCGGTGCGCCAAGCCACCTAGCTAATAAACAATAGTCATTACTCACATAGCTGAAGCAAAGCTAAAGTGCCAGAATTGGGATGCGAACCCACGCCCGGATGCCCGGACTGCGACCTGAACGCAGCGCCTTGGACCGCTCGGCCATCCTGACATGCAGTTCGGCTGCTTTTGTCGAGAAATAAAACATATGACTAAAATTTACTGAAAAAAAGAACAGGTATTGCGCGCGATAGAAGGAGTAATTGACATCACATGGCTGTTTTCAAAAGTGGCCTATCAAGCGCGCAGGAATTTTCGTCGCCAAAAAATGAAAGTAATGAACGCCGCGGAAAAAAATTTTGTGCCGATAGGTATACATATTTATCTGTATTATGACTCCTAAATGTCTGTACCGGTACGCCCAGCCACCTAGCTAATAAACAATAGTCATTACTCACACAGCTGAAGCAAAACATAACTGTCAGAAGTGGGATTCAAACCCACGCCCCTAAGTCCGGACTGCGACCTGAACGCAGCGCCTTGGACCGCTCGGCCATCCTGACATGCGGTTCGGCTGCTTTTGTCGAGAAATAAAACATATGACTAAAGTTTATTGAAAAAAAGAACAGGTATTGCGCACGATAGAAGGAGTAATTGACATCACATGGCTATTTTCAGAAGTGGCCTATCAAGCGCGTTGGAATTTTCGTCGCCAAAAATTGAAAGTAATGAACGCCGCGGAAAAGAAATTTTGTGCCGATAGGTATACACATTAATCTGTATTATGACTCCTAAATGTCTGTACCGGTACGCCCAGCAACCTTGCTAATAAGCAATAGTCATTACTCACACAGCTGAAGCAAAACATAAGTGGCAGAAGTGGGATTCGAACCCACGCCCGTAAGACCGGACTGCGACCTGAACGCAGCGCCTGGGACCGCACGGCCATCCTGACATGCGGTTTGGCTGCTTTTGTCGAGAAATAAAACATATGACTAATGTTTATTTAAAAAAAGAACAGGTATTGCGTGCGATAGAAGAAGTAATTGACATCACATGGATATTTTCAAAATTTCCCTATAGGCGCGCTGGAATTTTCGTCGCAAAAAAATTGAAAGTAATGAACGCTGTGGAAAAAAATTTTTTTGCCGATAGGTATTCACATTTATCTGTATTATGACTCCTAAATGTCTGTTCTTGCACGCCCAACCACCTAGCTAATAAACAATAGTCATTACTCACACAGCTGAAGCAAAACATAACGGTCAGAAGTGGGACTCGAACCCACGCCCGGAAGTCCGGACTGAGACCTGAACGCAGCGCCTTGGACCGCTCGGCCATCCTGACATGCGGTTCGGCTGCTTTTGTCGTGAAATAAAAGATATGACTAAAGCTTAAAAAAAGAACAGGTATTGCGCGCAATACAAGGAATAATTGACATCACACGGCTATTTTCAAAAGTGGCCTTCAAGCGCACTGGCATTTTCGTCGCGAAAAAAATTGAAAGTAATGAACGCTGCGGAAATCAATTTTTGGTATACACATTTTTCTGTATTATGACTCCTAATCATCTGTACCGGTACGCCCAGCCACCTAGCTAATAAACAATAGTCATTACTCACACAGCTGAAGCAAAATATAAGTGTCAGAAGTGGGATTCGAACCAACGCCCTGAAGTCCGGACTGCGACCTGAACGCAGTGCCTTGGACCGCTCGGTCATCCTGACATGCGGTTTGGCTGCTTTTGTCGAGAAATAAAAGATATGACTGAAGTTTATTTAAAAAAAGAACAGGTATTGCGCGCGATAGAAGCAGTAAATGACATCACATGGCTATTTTCAAAAGTAGCCTTCAAGCGCACTGGTATTTTCGTCGCGAAAAATGTGAAAGTATTGAACGCTGTGGAAAAGATTTTTGTGCCGACAGGTAAACACATTTATCTGTATTATGACTCCTAAATGTCTGTACCGGTACACCCAGCCACCTAGCTAATAAACAATAGTCATTACTCACACAGCTGAAGCAAAACATAAGTGAAGGAAGTGGGATTCGTACCCACGCCCTGAAGACCGGACTGCGACCTGAACGCAGTGCCTTGGACCGCTCGGCCATCCTGACATGCGGTTCGGCTGCTTTTGTCGAGAAATAAAACATATGACTAAAGTTTATTGAAAAAAAGAACAGGTATTGCGCACGATAGAAGGAGTAATTGACATCACATGGCTATTTTCAGAAGTGGCCTATCAAGCGCGTTGGAATTTTCGTCGCCAAAAATTGAAAGTAATGAACGCCGCGGAAAAGAAATTTTGTGCCGATAGGTATACACATTTATCTGTATTATGACTCCTAAATGTCTGTACCGGTACGCCCAGCAACCTTGCTAATAAGCAATAGTCATTACTCACACAGCTGAAGCAAAACATAAGTGGCAGAAGTGGGATTCGAACCCACGCCCGTAAGACCGGACTGCGACCTGAACGCAGCGCCTTGGACCGCTCGGCCATCCTGACATGCAGTTCGGCTGCTTTTGTCGAGAAATAAAACATATGACTAAAATTTATTGAAAAAAAGAACAGGTATTGCGCGCGATAGAAGGAGTAATTGATATCACACGGCTATTTTCAAAAGTGGCCTTCAAGCGCACTGGCACTTTCGTCGCGAAAAAAATTGAAAGTAATGAACGCTGCGGAAATTCATTTTTGTGCCGACAGGTATACACATTTATCTGTATTATGACTCCTGAATGTCTGTTCCGGTACGCCCAGCCACCTAGCTAATAAACAATAGTCATTACTCACACAGCTGAAGCAAAACATAACTGTCAGAAGTGGGATTCGAACCCACGCCCGGAAGTCCGGACTGCGACCTGAACGCAGCGCCTTGGACCGCTCGGCCATCCTGACATGCGGTTCGGCTGCTTTTGTCGAGAAATAAAACATATGACTATAGTTTATTGAAAAAAAGAACACGTATTGCGCACAATAGAAGGAGTAATTGACATCACATGGCTATTTTCAGAAGTGGCCTATCAAGCGCGTTGGAATTTTCGTCGCCAAAAAAATGAAAGTAATGAACGCCGCGGAAAATAAATTTTGTGCCGATAGGTTTACACATTTATCTGTATTATGACTCCTAAATGTGTGTACCGGTACGCCCAGCAACCTTGCTAATAAACTATAGTCATTACTCACACAGCTGAAGCAAAACGTAAGTGTCAGAAGTGGGATTCGAACCCACGCCCGTAAGACCGGACTGCGACCTGAACACAGCACCTTGGACCGCTCTGCCATCCTGACATGCGGTTTGGCTGCTTTTGTCGAGAAATAAAACATATGACTAATGTTTATTTGAAAAAACAACAGGTATTGCTCGCGATAGAAGGAGTAAATGACATCACATGGCTATTTTCAAAACTGGCCTATCAAGCGCGCTAGAGTTTTGGTCGCGAAAAAAGTGAAAGTGATGAACGCTGTGGAAAAAAAAATTTTGTGCCGATAGGTATTAACATTTATCTGTAATATGACTACTAAATGTCTGTACCAGTACGCCCAGCCACCTAGCTAATAAACAATAGTCATTACTCACATAGCTGAAGCAAAGCTAAAGTGCCAGAATTGGGATGCGAACCCACGCCCGGATGCCCGGACTGCGACCTGAACGCAGCGCCTTGGACCGCTCGGCCATCCTGACATGCAGTTCGGCTGCTTTTGTCGAGAAATAAAACATATGACTAAAATTTACTGAAAAAAAGAACAGGTATTGCGCGCGATAGAAGCAGTAAATGACATCACATGGCTATTTTTAAAAGTAGCCTTCTAGCGCACTGGCATTTTCGTCGCGAAAAATGTGAAAGTATTGAACGCTGTGGAAAAGATTTTTGTGCCGACAGGTAAACACATTTATCTGTATTATGACCCCTAAATGTCTGTACCGGTACGCCCAGCCACCTAGCTAATAAACAATAGTCATTACTCACACAGCTGAAGCAAAACATAACTGTCAGAAGTGGGATTCAAACCCACGCCCCTAAGTCCGGACTGCGACCTGAACGCAGCGCCTTGGACCGCTCGGCCATCCTGACATGCGGTTCGGCTGCTTTTGTCGAGAAATAAAACATATGACTAAAGTTTATTGAAAAAAAGAACACGTATTGCGCACAATAGAAGGAGTAATTGACATCACATGGCTATTTTCAGAAGTGGCCTATCAAGCGCGTTGGAATTTTCGTCGCCAAAAAAATGAAAGTAATGAACGCCGCGGAAAATAAATTTTGTGCCGATAGGTATACACATTTTTCTGTATTATGACTCCTAAATGTCTGTACCGGTGCGCCAAGCCACCTAGCTAATAAACAATAGTCATTACTCACATAGCTGAAGCAAAGCTAAAGTGCCAGAATTGGGATGCGAACCCACGCCCGGATGCCCGGACTGCGACCTGAACGCAGCGCCTTGGACCGCTCGGCCATCCTGACATGCAGTTCGGCTGCTTTTGTCGAGAAATAAAACATATGACTAAAATTTACTGAAAAAAAGAACAGGTATTGCGCGCGATAGAAGGAGTAATTGACATCACATGGCTGTTTTCAAAAGTGGCCTATCAAGCGCGCAGGAATTTTCGTCGCCAAAAAATGAAAGTAATGAACGCCGCGGAAAAAAATTTTGTGCCGATAGGTATACATATTTATCTGTATTATGACTCCTAAATGTCTGTACCGGTACGCCCAGCCACCTAGCTAATAAACAATAGTCATTACTCACACAGCTGAAGCAAAACATAACTGTCAGAAGTGGGATTCAAACCCACGCCCCTAAGTCCGGACTGCGACCTGAACGCAGCGCCTTGGACCGCTCGGCCATCCTGACATGCGGTTCGGCTGCTTTTGTCGAGAAATAAAACATATGACTAAAGTTTATTGAAAAAAAGAACAGGTATTGCGCACGATAGAAGGAGTAATTGACATCACATGGCTATTTTCAGAAGTGGCCTATCAAGCGCGTTGGAATTTTCGTCGCCAAAAATTGAAAGTAATGAACGCCGCGGAAAAGAAATTTTGTGCCGATAGGTATACACATTAATCTGTATTATGACTCCTAAATGTCTGTACCGGTACGCCCAGCAACCTTGCTAATAAGCAATAGTCATTACTCACACAGCTGAAGCAAAACATAAGTGGCAGAAGTGGGATTCGAACCCACGCCCGTAAGACCGGACTGCGACCTGAACGCAGCGCCTGGGACCGCACGGCCATCCTGACATGCGGTTTGGCTGCTTTTGTCGAGAAATAAAACATATGACTAATGTTTATTTAAAAAAAGAACAGGTATTGCGTGCGATAGAAGAAGTAATTGACATCACATGGATATTTTCAAAATTTCCCTATAGGCGCGCTGGAATTTTCGTCGCAAAAAAATTGAAAGTAATGAACGCTGTGGAAAAAAATTTTTTTGCCGATAGGTATTCACATTTATCTGTATTATGACTCCTAAATGTCTGTTCTTGCACGCCCAACCACCTAGCTAATAAACAATAGTCATTACTCACACAGCTGAAGCAAAACATAACGGTCAGAAGTGGGACTCGAACCCACGCCCGGAAGTCCGGACTGAGACCTGAACGCAGCGCCTTGGACCGCTCGGCCATCCTGACATGCGGTTCGGCTGCTTTTGTCGTGAAATAAAAGATATGACTAAAGCTTAAAAAAAGAACAGGTATTGCGCGCAATACAAGGAATAATTGACATCACACGGCTATTTTCAAAAGTGGCCTTCAAGCGCACTGGCATTTTCGTCGCGAAAAAAATTGAAAGTAATGAACGCTGCGGAAATCAATTTTTGGTATACACATTTTTCTGTATTATGACTCCTAATCGTCTGTACCGGTACGCCCAGCCACCTAGCTAATAAACAATAGTCATTACTCACACAGCTGAAGCAAAATATAAGTGTCAGAAGTGGGATTCGAACCAACGCCCTGAAGTCCGGACTGCGACCTGAACGCAGTGCCTTGGACCGCTCGGTCATCCTGACATGCGGTTTGGCTGCTTTTGTCGAGAAATAAAAGATATGACTGAAGTTTATTTAAAAAAAGAACAGGTATTGCGCGCGATAGAAGCAGTAAATGACATCACATGGCTATTTTCAAAAGTAGCCTTCAAGCGCACTGGTATTTTCGTCGCGAAAAATGTGAAAGTATTGAACGCTGTGGAAAAGATTTTTGTGCCGACAGGTAAACACATTTATCTGTATTATGACTCCTAAATGTCTGTACCGGTACACCCAGCCACCTAGCTAATAAACAATAGTCATTACTCACACAGCTGAAGCAAAACATAAGTGAAGGAAGTGGGATTCGTACCCACGCCCTGAAGACCGGACTGCGACCTGAACGCAGTGCCTTGGACCGCTCGGCCATCCTGACATGCGGTTCGGCTGCTTTTGTCGAGAAATAAAACATATGACTAAAGTTTATATAAAAAAAGAACAGGTATTGCGCACGATAGAAGGAGTAATTGACATCACATGGCTATTTTCAGAAGTGGCCTATCAAGCGCGTTGGAATTTTCGTCGCCAAAAATTGAAAGTAATGAACGCCGCGGAAAAGAAATTTTGTGCCGATAGGTATACACATTTATCTGTATTATGACTCCTAAATGTCTGTACCGGTACGCCCAGCAACCTTGCTAATAAGCAATAGTCATTACTCACACAGCTGAAGCAAAACATAAGTGGCAGAAGTGGGATTCGAACCCACGCCCGTAAGACCGGACTGCGACCTGAACGCAGCGCCTTGGACCGCACGGCCATCCTGACATGCGGTTTGGCTGCTTTTGTCGAGAAATAAAACATATGACTAATGTTTATTTAAAAAAAGAACAGGTATTGCGTGCGATAGAAGAAGTAATTGACATCACATGGATATTTTCAAAAGTGCCCTATAGGCGCGCTGGAATTTTCGTCGCAAAAAAATGAAAGTAATGAACGCTGTGGAAAAAAATTTTTTTGCCGATAGGTATTCACATTTATCTGTGTTATGACTCCTAAATGTCTGTTCTTGCACGCCCAGCCACCTAGCTAATAAACAATAGTCATTACTCACACAGCTGAAGCAAAACATAACTGTCAGAAGTGGGATTCGAACCCACGCCCGGAAGTCCGGACTGCGACCTGAACGCAGCGCCTTGGACCGCTCGGCCAAGCTGACATGCGGTTCGGCTGCTTTTGTCGAGAAATAAAACATATGACTATAGTTTATTGAAAAAAAGAACACGTATTGCGCACAATAGAAGGAGTAATTGACATCACATGGCTATTTTCAGAAGTGGCCTATCAAGCGCGTTGGAATTTTCGTCGCCAAAAAAATGAAAGTAATGAACGCCGCGGAAAATAAATTTTGTGCCGATAGGTTTACACATTTATCTGTATTATGACTCCTAAATGTGTGTACCGGTACGCCCAGCAACCTTGCTAATAAACTATAGTCATTACTCACACAGCTGAAGCAAAACGTAAGTGTCAGAAGTGGGATTCGAACCCACGCCCGTAAGACCGCACTGCGACCTGAACACAGCGCCTTGGACCGCTCGGCCATCCTGACATGCGGTTTGGCTGCTTTTGTCGAGAAATAAAACATATGACTAATGTTTATTTAAAAAAACAACAGGTATTGCTCGCGATAGAAGGAGTAAATGACATCACATGGCTATTTTCAAAACTGGCCTATCAAGCGCGCTAGAGTTTTGGTCGCGAAAAAAGTGAAAGTGATGAACGCTGTGGAAAAAAAAAATTTTGTGCCGATAGGTATTAACATTTATCTGTAATATGACTACTAAATGTCTGTACCAGTACGCCCAGCCACCTAGCTAATAAACAATAGTCATTACTCACATAGCTGAAGCAAAGCATAAGTGCCAGAATTGGGATGCCAACCCAGGCCCGGATGCCCGGACTGCGACCTGAACGCAGCGCCTTGGACCGCTCGGCCATCCTGACATGCGGTTCGGCTGCTTATGTCGAGAAATAAAACATATGACTAAAATTTATTGAAAAAAAGAACAGGTATTGCGTGCAATAGAAGAAGTAATTGACATCACATGGATATTTTCAAAATTTCCCTATAGGCGCGCTGGAATTTTCGTCGCAAAAAAATTGAAAGTAATGAATGCTGTGGAAAAAAATTTTTTTGCCGATAGGTATTCACATTTATCTGTATTATGACTCCTAAATGTCTGTTCTTGCACGCCCAGCCACCTAGCTAATAAACAACAGTCATTACTCACACAGCTGAAGCAAAACATAACGGTCAGAAGTGGGACTCGAACCCACGCCCGGAATTCCGGACTGAGACCTGAACGCAGCGCCTTGGACCGCTCGGCCATCCTGACATGCGGTTCGGCTGCTTTTGTCGTGAAATAAAAGATATGACTAAAGCTTAAAAAAAGAACAGGTATTGCGCGCAATAGAAGGAATAATTGACATCACACGGCTATTTTCAAAAGTGGCCTTCAAGCGCACTGGCATTTTCGTCGCGAAAAAAATTGAAAGTAATGAACGCTGCGGAAATCAATTTTTGGTATACACATTTTTCTGTATTATGACTCCTAATCGTCTGTACCGGTACGCCCAGCCACCTAGCTAATAAACAATAGTCATTACTCACACAGCTGAAGCAAAATATAAGTGTCAGAAGTGGGATTCGAACCAACGCCCTGAAGTCCGGACTGCGACCTGAACGCAGTGCCTTGGACCGCTCGGTCATCCTGACATGCGGTTTGGCTGCTTTTGTCGAGAAATAAAAGATATGACTGAAGTTTATTTAAAAAAAGCACAGGTATTGCGCGCGATAGAAGCAGTAAATGACATCACATGGCTATTTTCAAAAGTAGCCTTCAAGCGCACTGGTATTTTCGTCCCGAAAAATGTGAAAGTATTGAACGCTGTGGAAAAGATTTTTGTGCCGACAGGTAAACACATTTATCTGTATTATGACTCCTAAATGTCTGTACCGGTACACCCAGCCACCTAGCTAATAAACAATAGTCATTACTCACACAGCTGAAGCAAAACATAAGTGTCAGAAGTGGGATTCGTACCCACGCCCTGAAGACCGGACTGCGACCTGAACGCAGTGCCTTGGACCGCTCGGCCATCCTGACATGCGGTTCGGCTGCTTTTGTCGAGAAATAAAACATATGACTAAAGTTTATTGAAAAAAAGAACAGGTATTGCGCACGATAGAAGGAGTAATTGACATCACATGGCTATTTTCAGAAGTGGCCTATCAAGCGCGTTGGAATTTTCGTCGCCAAAAATTGAAAGTAATGAACGCCGCGGAAAAGAAATTTTGTGCCGATAGGTATACACATTTATCTGTATTATGACTCCTAAATGTCTGTACCGGTACGCCCAGCAACCTTGCTAATAAGCAATAGTCATTACTCACACAGCTGAAGCAAAACATAAGTGGCAGAAGTGGGATTCGAACCCACGCCCGTAAGACCGGACTGCGACCTGAACGCAGCGCCTTGGACCGCACGGCCATCCTGACATGCGGTTTGGCTGCTTTTGTCGAGAAATAAAACATATGACTAATGTTTATTTAAAAAAAGAACAGGTATTGCGTGCGATAGAAGAAGTAATTGACATCACATGGATATTTTCAAAAGTGCCCTATAGGCGCGCTGGAATTTTCGTCGCAAAAAAAATGAAAGTAATGAACGCTGTGGAAAAAAATTTTTTTTGCCGATAGGTATTCACATTTATCTGTATTATGACTCCTAAATGTCTGTTCTTGCACGCCCAGCCACCTAGCTAATAAACAATAGTCATTACTCATACAGCTGAAGCAAAACATAACGGTCAGAAGTGGGACTCGAACCCACGCCCGGAAGTCCAGACTGAGACCTGAACGCAGCGCCTTGGACCGCTCGGCCATCCTGACATGCGGTTCGGCTGCTTTTGTCGTGAAATAAAAGATATGACTAAAGCTTAAAAAAAAGAACAGGTATTGCGCGCAATAGAAGGAATAATTGACATCACACGGCTATTTTCAAAAGTGGCCTTCAAGCGCACTGGCATTTTCGTCGCGAAAAAAATTGAAAGTAATGAACGCTGCGGAAATAAATTTTTGGTATACACATTTTTCTGTATTATGACTACTAATCGTCTGTACCGGTACGCCCAGCCACCTAGCTAATAAACAATAGTCATTACTCACACAGCTGAAGCAAAATATAAGTGTCAGAAGTGGGATTCGAACCAACGCCCTGAAGTCCGGACTGCGACCTGAACGCAGTGCCTTGGACCGCTCGGTCATCCTGACATGCGGTTTGGCTGCTTTTGTCGAGAAATAAAAGATATGACTGAAGTTTATTTAAAAAAAGAACAGGTATTGCGCGCGATAGAAGCAGTAAATGACATCACATGGCTATTTTCAAAAGTAGCCTTCAAGCGCACTGGCATTTTCGTCGCGAAAAATGTGAAAGTATTGAACGCTGTGGAAAAGATTTTTGTGCCGATAGGTATACACATTTTTCTTTATTATGACTCCTAAATGTCTGTACCGGTGCGCCAAGCCACCTAGCTAATAATTAATAGTCATTACTCACATAGCTGAAGCAAAGCTAAAGTGCCAGAATTGGGATGCGAACCCACGCCCGGATGCCCGGACTGCGACCTGAACACAGCGCCTTGGACCGCTCGGCCATCCTGACATGCGGTTTGGCTGCTTTTGTCGAGAAATAAAACATATGACTAATGTTTATTTAAAAAAACAACAGGTATTGCTCGCGATAGAAGGAGTGAATGACATCACATGGCTATTTTCAAAACTGGCCTATCAAGCGCGCTAGAGTTTTGGTCGCGAAAAAAGTGAAAGTGATGAACGCTGTGGAAAAAAAATTTTTGTGCCGATAGGTATTAACATTTATCTGTAATATGACTACTAAATGTCTGTACCAGTACGCCCAGCCACCTAGCTAATAAACAATAGTCATTACTCACATAGCTGAAACAAAGCATAAGTGCCAGAATTGGGATGCCAACCCAGACCCGGATGCCCGGACTGCGACCTGAACGCAGCGCCTTGGACCGCTCGGCCATCCTGACATGCGGTTCGGCTGCTTTTGTCGAGAAATAAAACATATGACTAAAATTTATTGAAAAAAAGAACAGGTATTGCGCGCGATAGAAGGAGTAATTGATATCACACGGCTATTTTCAAAAGTGGCCTTCAAGCGCACTGGCACTTTCGTCGCGAAAAAAATTGAAAGTAATGAACGCTGCGGAAATTCATTTTTGTGCCGACAGGTATACACATTTATCTGTATTATGACTCCTGAATGTCTGTTCCGGTACGCCCAGCCACCTAGCTAATAAACAATAGTCATTACTCACACAGCTGAAGCAAAACATAACTGTCAGAAGTGGGATTCGAACCCACGCCCGGAAGTCCGGACTGCGACCTGAACGCAGCGCCTTGGACCGCTCGGCCATCCTGACATGCGGTTCGGCTGCTTTTGTCGAGAAATAAAACATATGACTATAGTTTATTGAAAAAAAGAACACGTATTGCGCACAATAGAAGGAGTAATTGACATCACATGGCTATTTTCAGATGTGGCCTATCAAGCGCGTTGGAATTTTCGTCGCCAAAAAAATGAAAGTAATGAACGCCGCGGAAAATAAATTTTGTGCCGATAGGTTTACACATTTATCTGTATTATGACTCCTAAATGTGTGTACCGGTACGCCCAGCAACCTTGCTAATAAACTATAGTCATTACTCACACAGCTGAAGCAAAACGTAAGTGTCAGAAGTGGGATTCGAACCCACGCCCGTAAGACCGGACTGCGACCTGAACACAGCGCCTTGGACCGCTCGGCCATCCTGACATGCGGTTTGGCTGCTTTTGTCGAGAAATAAAACATATGACTAAAGTTTATTGAAAAAAAGAACAGGTATTGCGCACGATAGAAGGAGTAATTGACATCACATGGCTATTTTCAGAAGTGGCCTATCAAGCGCGCAGGAATTTTCGTCGCCAAAAAATGAAAGTAATGAACGCCGCGGAAAAAAATTTTGTGCCGACAGGTATACACATTTATCTGTATTATGACTCTTAAATGTCTGTACCGGTACGCCCAGCAACCTTGCTAATAAGCAATAGTCATTACTCACACAGCTGAAGCAAAACATAAGTGGCAGAAGTGGGATTCGAACCCACGCCCGTAAGACCGGACTGCGACCTGAACGCAGCGCCTGGGACCGCACGGCCATCCTGACATGCGGTTTGGCTGCTTTTGTCGAGAAATAAAACATATGACTAATGTTTATTTAAAAAAAGAACAGGTATTGCGTGCGATAGAAGAAGTATTTGACATCACATGGATATTTTCAAAATTTCCCTATAGGCGCGCTGGAATTTTCGTCGCAAAAAAATTGAAAGTAATGAACGCTGTGGAAAAAAATTTTTTTGCCGATAGGTATTCACATTTATCTGTATTATGACTCCTAAATGTCTGTTCTTGCACGCCCAACCACCTAGCTAATAAACAATAGTCATTACTCACACAGCTGAAGCAAAACATAACGGTCAGAAGTGGGACTCGAACCCACGCCCGGAAGTCCGGACTGAGACCTGAACGCAGCGCCTTGGACCGCTCGGCCATCCTGACATGCGGTTCGGCTGCTTTTGTCGTGAAATAAAAGATATGACTAAAGCTTAAAAAAAGAACAGGTATTGCGCGCAATAGAAGGAATAATTGACATCACACGGCTATTTTCAAAAGTGGCCTTCAAGCGCACTGGCATTTTCGTCGCGAAAAAAATTGAAAGTAATGAACGCTGCGGAAATCAATTTTTGGTATACACATTTTTCTGTATTATGACTCCTAATCGTCTGTACCGGTACGCCCAGCCACCTAGCTAATAAACAATAGTCATTACTCACACAGCTGAAGCAAAATGTAAGTGTCAGAAGTGGGATTCGAACCAACGCCCTGAAGTCCGGACTGCGACCTGAACGCAGTGCCTTGGACCGCTCGGTCATCCTGACATGCGGTTTGGCTGCTTTTGTCGAGAAATAAAAGATATGACTGAAGTTTATTTAAAAAAAGAACAGGTATTGCGCGCGATAGAAGCAGTAAATGACATCACATGGCTATTTTCAAAAGTAGCCTTCAAGCGCACTGGTATTTTCGTCGCGAAAAATGTGAAAGTATTGAACGCTGTGGAAAAGATTTTTGTGCCGACAGGTAAACACATTTATCTGTATTATGACTCCTAAATGTCTGTACCGGTACACCCAGCCACCTAGCTAATAAAAAATAGTCATTACTCACACAGCTGAAGCAAAACATAAGTGAAGGAAGTGGGATTCGTACCCACGCCCTGAAGACCGGACTGCGACCTGAACGCAGTGCCTTGGACCGCTCGGCCATCCTGACATGCGGTTCGGCTGCTTTTGTCGAGAAATAAAACATATGACTAAAGTTTATTGAAAAAAAGAACAGGTATTGCGCACGATAGAAGGAGTAATTGACATCACATGGCTATTTTCAGAAGTGGCCTATCAAGCGCGTTGGAATTTTCGTCGCCAAAAATTGAAAGTAATGAACGCCGCGGAAAAGAAATTTTGTGCCGATAGGTATACACATTTATCTGTATTATGACTCCTAAATGTCTGTACCGGTACGCCCAGCAACCTTGCTAATAAGCAATAGTCATTACTCACACAGCTGAAGCAAAACATAAGTGGCAGAAGTGGGATTCGAACCCACGCCCGTAAGACCGGACTGCGACCTGAACGCAGCGCCTTGGACCGCAAGGCCATCCTGACATGCGGTTTGGCTGCTTTTGTCGAGAAATAAAACATATGACTAATGTTTATTTAAAAAAAGAACAGGTATTGCGTGCGATAGAAGAAGTAATTGACATCACATGGATATTTTCAAAAGTGCCCTATAGGCGCGCTGGAATTTTCGTCGCAAAAAAAATGAAAGTAATGAACGCTGTGGAAAAAAATTTTTTTGCCGATAGGTATTCACATTTATCTGTATTATGACTCCTAAATGTCTGTTCTTGCACGCCCAGCCACCTAGCTAATAAACAATAGTCATTACTCATACAGCTGAAGCAAAACATAACGGTCAGAAGTGGGACTCGAACCCACGCCCGGAAGTCCGGACTGAGACCTTAACGCAGCGCCTTGGACCGCTCGGCCATCCTGACATGCGGTTCAGCTGCTTTTGTCGTGAAATAAAAGATATGACTAAAGCTTAAAAAAAAGAACAGGTATTGCGCGCAATAGAAGGAATAATTGACATCACACGGCTATTTTCAAAAGTGGCCTTCAAGCGCACTGGCATTTTCGTCGCGAAAAAAATTGAAAGTAATGAACGCTGCGGAAATAAATTTTTGGTATACACATTTTTCTGTATTATGACTACTAATCGTCTGTACCGGTACGCCCAGCCACCTAGCTAATAAACAATAGTCATTACTCACACAGCTGAAGCAAAATATAAGTGTCAGAAGTGGGATTCGAACCGACGCCCTGAAGTCCGGACTGCGACCTGAACGCAGTGCCTTGGACCGCTCGGTCATCCTGACATGCGGTTTGGCTGCTTTTGTCGAGAAATAAAAGATATGACTGAAGTTTATTTAAAAAAAGAACAGGTATTGCGCGCGATAGAAGCAGTAAATGACATCACATGGCTATTTTCAAAAGTAGCCTTCAAGCGCACTGGCATTTTCGTCGCGAAAAATGTGAAAGTATTGAACGCTGTGGAAAAGATTTTTGTGCCGACAGGTAAACACATTTATCTGTATTATGACCCCTAAATGTCTGTACCGGTACACCCAGCCACCTAGCTAATAAACAATAGTCATTTCTCACACAGCTGAAGCAAAACATAAGTGTCAGAAGTGGGATTCGTACCCACGCCCTGAAGACCGGACTGCAACCTGAACGCAGTGCCCTGGACCGCTCCGCCATCCTGACATGCGGTTTGGCTGCTTTTGTCGAGAATAAAAACATATGACTAAAGTTTATGGAAAAAAAGAACAGGTGTTGCGTGCGATAGAAGGAGTAATTGACATCACATAGCTATTTTCAAAAGTGGCCTATCAAGCGCGCTGGAATTTTCGTCGCCAAAAAAATGAAAGTAATGAACGCCGCGGCAAAGAAATTTTGTGCCGATAGGTATACACATTTTTCTGTATTATGACTCCTAAATGTCTGTACCGGTGCGCCAAGCCACCTAGCTAATAATTAATAGTCATTACTCACATAGCTGAAGCAAAGCTAAAGTGCCAGAATTGGGATGCGAACCCACGCCCGGATGCCAGGACAGCGACCTGAACGCAGCGCCTTGGACCGCTCGGCCATCCTGACATGCGGTTCGGCTGCTTTTGTCGAGAAATAAAACATATGACTAAAATTTATTGAAAAAAAGAACAGGTATTGCGCGCGATAGAAGGAGTAATTGACATCACATGGCTGTTTTCAAAAGTGGCCTATCAAGCGCGCAGGAATTTTCGTCGCCAAAAAATGAAAGTAATGAACGCCGCGGAAAAAAATTTTGTGCCGATAGGTATACATATTTATCTGTATTATGACTCCTAAATGTCTGTACCGGTACGCCCAGCCACCTAGCTAATAAACAATAGTCATTACTCACACAGCTGAAGCAAAACATAACTGTCAGAAGTGGGATTCAAACCCACGCCCCTAAGTCCGGACTGCGACCTGAACGCAGCGCCTGGGACCGCACGGCCATCCTGACATGCGGTTCGGCTGCTTTTGTCGAGAAATAAAACATATGACTAAATTTATTGAAAAAAAGAACAGGTATTGCGCACGATAGAAGGAGTAATTGACATCACATGGCTATTTTCAGAAGTGGCCTATCAAGCGCGTTGGAATTTTCGTCGCCAAAAATTGAAAGTAATGAACGCCGCGGAAAAGAAATTTTGTGCCGATAGATATACACATTTATCTGTATTATGACTCCTAAATGTCTGTACCGGTACGCCCAGCAACCTTGCTAATAAGCAATAGTCATTACTCACACAGCTGAAGCAAAACATAAGTGGCAGAAGTGGGATTCTAACCCACGCCCGTAAGACCGGACTGCGACCTGAACGCAGCGCCTGGGACCGCACGGCCATCCTGACATGCGGTTTGGCTGCTTTTGTCGAGAAATAAAACATATGACTAATGTTTATTTAAAAAAAAACAGGTATTGCGTGCGATAGAAGAAGTAATTGACATCACATGGATATTTTCAAAATTTCCCTATAGGCGCGGTGGAATTTTCGTCGCAAAAAAATTGAAAGTAAAGAACGCTGTGGAAAAAAATTTTTTGCCGATAGGTATTCACATTTATCTGTATTATGACTCCTAAATGTCTGTTCTTGCACGCCCAGCCACCTAGCTAATAAACAATAGTCATTACTCACACAGCTGAAGCAAAACATAACGGTCAGAAGTGGGACTCGAACCCACGCCCGGAATTCCTGACTGAGACCTGAACGCAGCGCCTTGGACCGCTCGGCCATCCTGACATGCGGTTCGGCTGCTTTTGTCGTGAAATAAAAGATATGACTAAAGCTTAAAAAAAGAACAGGTATTGCGCGCAATAGAAGGAATAATTGACATCACACGGCTATTTTCAAAAGTGGCCTTCAAGCGCACTGGCATTTTCGTCGCGAAAAAAATTGAAAGTAATGAACGCTGCGGAAATCAATTTTTGGTATACACATTTTTCTGTATTATGACTCCTAATCGTCTGTACCGGTACGCCCAGCCACCTAGCTAATAAACAATAGTCATTACTCACACAGCTGAAGCAAAATATAAGTGTCAGAAGTGGGATTCGAACCAACGCCCTGAAGTCCGGACTGCGACCTGAACGCAGTGCCTTGGACCGCTCGGTCATCCTGACATGCGGTTTGGCTGCTTTTGTCGAGAAATAAAAGATATGACTGAAGTTTATTTAAAAAAAGAACAGGTATTGCGCGCGATAGAAGCAGTAAATGACATCACATGGCTATTTTCAGAAGTGGCCTATCAAGCGCGTTGGAATTTTCGTCGCCAGAAATTGAAAGTAATGAACGCCGCGGAAAAGAAATTTTGTGCCGACAGGTAAACACATTTATCTGTATTATGACTCCTAAATGTCTGTACCGGTACACCCAGCCACCTAGCTAATAAACAATAGTCAATACTCACACAGCAGAAGCAAAACATAAGTGTCAGAAGTGGGATTCGTACCCACGCCCTGAAGACCGGACTGCGACCTGAACGCAGTGCCCTGGACCGCTCCGCCATCCTGACATGCGGTTTGGCTGCTTTTGTCGAGAATAAAAACATATGACAAAATTTATGGAAAAAAAGAACAGGTGTTGCGTGCGATAGAAGGAGTAATTGACATCACACGGCTATTTTCAAAAGTGGCCTATCAAGCGCGCTGGAATTTTCGTCGCCAAAAAAATGAAAGTAATGAACGCCGCGGCAAAGAAATTTTGTGCCGATAGGTATACACATTTTTCTGTATTATGACTCCTAAATGTCTGTACCGGTGCGCCAAGCCACCTAGCTAATGAACAATAGTCATTACTCACATAGCTGAAGCAAAACATAACTGTCAGAAGTGGGATTCGAACCCACGCCCGGAAGTCCGGACTGCGACCTGAACGCAGCGCCTTAGACCGCTCGGCCATCCTGACATGCAGTTCGGCTGCTTTTGTCGAGAAATAAAACATATGACTAAAGTTTATTTTAAAAAAAGAACAGGTATTGCGCGCGATACAAGGAGTAAATGCCATCACATGGCTCTTTTCAAAAGTGGCCTATCAAGCACGCTGGAATTTTGGTCGCGAAAAAAGTGAAAGTGATGAACGCTGTGGAAAAAAATTTTTTGTGCCGATAGGTATTAATATTTATCTGTAATAAGACTACTAAATGTCTGTACCAGTACGCCCAGCCACCTATCTAATAAACAATAGTCATTACTCACACAGCTGAAGCAAAACATAAGTGTCAGAAGTCGGATTCGAACCCACGGCCGGAAGACCGGACTGCGACCTGAACGCAGCGCCTTGGACTTCTCGGCCATCCTAACTTTTTTTTTTTTTTTCTTTATTGCCTTTTAATAACCACAAGCAAAGGAAATACATACAAAATATGTACACTTACTAAAACACCAGCTTCAACTTGGCCAGTGCACTTGGTTTAAAAAGGCTTCACAGAAGCCAATTGGTCGAGCACAGGTAACCACTCGGGGGGTTCAGGCAGCGCTTTAAACACGTCTCGTGTATACAGCATACTCTCAACAAAATAGTCTCTCGCTGAACGTGCGTCTACACGCATATGTCGAACATCCATTCTTGTCCTCCACACACTATGCATGCAAAGCAACATTAACATGTCACTCGGCACTTCCCCTGCAGCTGCACACGGAAGAAAACGGATTCCAAAAGCGTTGATAGGTAGTTCTTTTTTTATAGTCCGTTGTAGTACGTCCCACAAGAACACAGCATCATGGCAGTCGAGAAAGATATGATTTATCGTTTCTGGTTTGCCGCAGATTAGACAGTTGACGGACCACGGTACAAAAAGCCCTTTACTTTTTAGCCATGGCAGTACAGGGAGAGTGCCGGTATGCACTTGAAAGAAGAATGTTTTGACAGAGGGTCTGACCGGCATTCTCTTAACACGTTTAAACACGTCACGCTCAGAACCTAGCCTGCACGAAGCTCGGTAGACGGGCACTGGCAGGAAGACATCAAGAAGGTCACGATACAGTTTCTTTTTAGTCACGTCGGACAAGTATTCGTACGAAAATCTTTCCTTGAGCAGGCGTGTAGCTGTAACTACTTCTCGCAAATAAGGACTGAGTGGTCCAGCTTCGAAGGAAAAAGATGACACGACGAAATCAGATAAGGGGGTCTGCAGTCTTGCTTGGATCACAGTTCTCAAGAAATTGTCAGTTTGATCTCGAGCGAACATGAATCTGCTCACCAACTGCTTAAAAAACAAATGCAAAAGCCCCAGACCACCACATTTTACCCTATGAAATAAATTGCACCGGCTCGTGCGCTCCCACTGCGACCCCCATATAAAGGTCGCGAATACTCGGTGCATTTTCTGGACCGAAGTGCGGGTCATGGTTAACACTTGTAATACATAAAACACTTTTGCAATCAGAAATACATTGCACACGGACGCTTTTGCAAACATTGATAAATTGCGACCTCCCCACTTATCAGTACAATTTTTAATGCGTTGACGTTCCTCAGACCAATACTCCGTAGCATTGCGGTAGTGATCCAAAGGCACACCGAGGTACTTTCCGGGCATGATTTTCCAATTCATGTTACAGTAAACTTCGGGTGTGCTTTGCCACTGGCCATGCCAAACGCCTAGACATTTTGGCCAACTGATTGCGCTGCCCGTTGCTGCACAGAATTCCCTAGCTATTCGTACAACTTCTTGCACACTTTCTTTGTCACTGCAAAACACTGCGACGTCATCAGCATAGGCTAAAATTCTAATTCCACTGGTCAGAAACGTATACCCTCTTATACTTGGTGATGCAAGTATTCGTAAACAGAAGGGCTCTAAGTAAAGCGCGAAAAGGAGTGGCGACAAGGCACAACCTTGCTTCACGCTCGAGCGCACAGGAATTGAAGCACTTACTTCTTTGTTGATTACTAAATTAGCCCTGCAGTCATGATACACCATTCTAACGCCTTCTGTAATGACAGTTCCTACATTCACATGTTCCAGCAATAAAAACAAAATTTCATGTACGACTTTATCGAACGCTTTGTGCAGGTCTAGCTGAATCATGGCCACGCGGTCATTATTTGCATCACAGCATTCTAGAATACTTCTGGTTACGTGTATATTTGTGAATATGGTTCTGCCCTTAATCCCACATGTCTGATGCGGGCCGACAAGGGATGTGACAACACTTTGGAGCCGTCTTGCTAGGACCTTCGTGTATATTTTATAGTCAGTGTTGCTCAAACTGATAGGTCGGTAGGATTCCACTGAAAGTAGCTTTGCGGGGTCATCAGTTTTGGGGATTAATACTACGTGTGCTGTCCTAAATGAATGAGGTGTTTGCTGCTTGTCGTAGCATTCTCTGATCACTCGGTGTAATGCCAGTGCCATTTCTGTCTTAAAAAATTTGTATATGGCAGCACCAAGCCCATCCGGCCCTGGTGACTTGCCGTTACCCAGGTTATCTATAGCTGATTCAATTTCTGCCACAGTGATTTCTACTTCCAGTAGCTCCCGCTCAGAGTCTTCCAATCTCGGCATAAGGGTCAGAAAGTCCTCTTTGAATCGTTCGGGGTCATTGATTGTATGGCTAAGGAGTTGCGTATAAAACTCGACAAAGGCGTGCTTTATCTGTTCGCGGTCCCGGGTAATGTAATTGCGGTATCGAATTTCATTTATCTCTTTGTTTGCTGCATGTTTCTTTTCTTCACTGAGCACCCGCTTAGTGGGCGTTTCACCCATCCACAGCCGTTCAGTGCGAGCCCTTATCATTGCTCCGCGGTACTTTTCGTCGTCGATGAATTCGAGCTTTGCTTTCGCCTCCTTTATTTCTTTCTTAAATTTTCCCGGCACTTCATTTTCTACGCTTAACATGTAGTCTAGTTCGCTTTGTAACTGCCTCTCTTGTTGCCTTTCCCGATTACGTAATACACAGGCTCTTTCAATCGCTATCATCTTTATATCACACTTCATTTGCTCCCACACAGCTATGAAGTTATTGGTCTCCAAACGAAGAGCATTTGAAAGACATTCTTTGGTTTTTGTGACAAATATTTCATCTTGCAGCAGCTTTTCATTAAATTTCCATAGAAACCAATTAAACTTCGCAGCCTTACGTTTTTCGCCAATGTTGACCTTGACCAGACAATGATCACTAAAACTAAGATGTTGAATTTGATAAGATGAGCATAGTGGCACCAACTTTGCCGACAAATATATTCTGTCTAACCTCGCGTGCGAATGACCTTGAAAGTGCGTATATCCTACTTCACCCTCTCGCGTCATTACATAACCGACATCTTCCAGCCCTGTCTCGTTCACTATTTTATTCAACAGCTCAGCGCTTCTATCGCGCACATTGAAGCTCGTTGTCTTATCCTCAGCTCTACAGACACAATTGAAGTCCCCTAGAACCACAACATTTCTTTCCGTTTTCAAGAATCCTTCAATCGCTCTGAAAAAAAATTCCCGTTCGTGCGATCTATTCGGTGCATAAACACACACAACGCGCCAAGGCATTCCAGAAACACTGAAGTCGCACACAACCAGCCTACCGCTATCGCAGGTAGACACATTTTCAACAACCGCGATACTACTACGTATGAAAACGACACAGCCTCCTGACCGCCCAACAGCATGACAAACGCAGACATTGTACCTAGAGCGAAAAACTTGAACCATTTGCTCCGTTTGTTCTTCACTTTCCATTTTAGTTTCTTGTACAGCCAGGAGGTCTATGTCGTTTTCTAACAAAATGCGACTAATCTGGCATTGTCTCCTGCGCGAACACAGGCCTCTTGAGTTCAACGTCGCGATGCAAATACCAGTTTTAAAGTTAGTCGCCATTTCTTGAAGGTTGTTTCGTCAGGTGTCATACTCACGTCGCAACAGTGGTTGCGTGTGCTCAGCGTAGAAAGCCTCGGAACGTCTCCTCCGCTACGGCGGGGCCGACGTTTGAGTGCCCCTACGGTCAGGAGACAGGTTTGGTCGTGGTTTAAAGGTAGGCCGACGACCAGACGCCGTCTTTGTTGGAGGTTCATTGATGGCCGACGTGTCAACATTTCCGGTACGGTCAGGTGTTTCACGAGCTCGCTTAAAAGCGATAGCACCGGCCTTGGTCATCTCGGCGTCCGTTGCTTCCGGGCCGCCCTCTCGCGCAGCTGAAGATGACTTGCTCGCTGCTGTAGCGTCGTTCTCTACTGCTGCCGTGTCTAAATTCGTTCCTGGCGCACCAGAGTGCTTGTCGCCTTTATTGGTAGATTCCAGTGCGGCCCCAGAAGACTGTTCAGGGGGCGTGGCAGGGCCTTCCGTATAACCGTCTTCCCTGCTCGCTTCTTCGGCATCCACGGCATCCATCAGGTGTTCAGACACTTCGTCTGTTTGGCCTGGGCCCGCAATGCTGGCGTACGACCTCACACAGTGGGCGTCATCGTGGCCATAGCGACGACAGACCCCACAGCGCGGCACGCGGCAATCCCGTCGAATGTGACCGATAGCCCGGCATCGGAGGCATAGCGGTGCTCTGCCAGGAATTACGACGAGCGCCATATCCTCCGCAACTCGCAGTTGGTGTGGCAGGTCGTCCACGGACACGCCCGCGTGTAGCCTCAGCGTGACCGACCGCGTGGTTGAACCTTTATCATTGCAACCCTGCACCTTCCATTTATCTCTGCTTATCTCGGTCACTTTTCCGTAGGGCGTTAAGGCGACTCGCACAGCCTCGTCCGGCACGCCATGAAGAAGCCAGTACAACTTCAGCCGCACACCTCGATCACGGGGGTCAACCACCATACAGCGATGGTCCTTTAGATCAAAAGACTCCGCCGCCAGCATCTTCTTTTTACCCTCATCATCCTTGAACGTCACTGCCCATACATGATTCATTTGGTATGCCCCTAGGGCAACCACTTCCGGCAGCAGCGAAAGACGAGCAAGGCTGTCTCGGACATGCTCCACTCGATATGGCCTGGCTTTCAAGTTTCCGTGCAAAAAAACCGTGTGCAAAACGGAATCACCTGAAGGCAGCTGAGGCAGAACAACCTGGAAATCTTCGCCTGGCTTTTCGGTACACCTGATACCGCGGCCCACACGGGCCGCTGAAACCGCCCCTACGCGGGAGCACATGATAAACACGTCCGTTCACTGTCGTGGCCGGAAGTGGAATCTCGGCCATCCTAACGGTTTGGCTGCTTTTGTCGAGAAATAAAACATGACTAAAGCTATTTAAAAAAGAACAGGTATTGCGCGCGTTAGAAGCAGTAAATGACATCACATGGCTATTTTCAAAAGTGGCCTATCAAGCGCGTTGGAATTTTCGTCGCGAAAAAAATTGAAAGTAATAAACGCCGTGGGAAAGAATTTTCGTGCCGATAGGTATACACAATTCTCTGTATTATGACTCCTAAATGTCTGTACCGGTACGCCCAGCCATCTAGCTCATAAACAATAGTCATTACTCACACAGCTGAAGCAAAAGTTGAGTGTCAGAAGTGGGATTCGAACCCACGCCCTGAAGACCGGACTGCGACCTGAACGCAGTGCCTTGGACCGCTCGGCCATCCTGACATGCCGTTTGGCTGCTTTTGTCGAGAAATAAAAGATATGACTAAAGTTTATTTAAAAAAAGAACAGGTATAGCGCGCGATAGAAGGAGTAAATGCCATCACATGGCTATTTTCAAAAGTGGCCTATCAAGCGCACTGGAGTTTTGGTCACGAAAAATAGTGAAATGAACGCTGTGGAAAAATATTTTTGTGCCGATAGGTATTAATATTTATCTGTAATAAGACTACTAAATGTCTGTACCAGTACGCCCAGCCACCTAGCTAATAAACAATAGTCATTACTCACACAGCTGAAGCAAAACATAAGTGTCAGAAGTGGGATTCGAACCCACGGCCGGAAGACCGGACTGCGACCTGAACGCAGCGCCTTGGACCGCTCGGCCATCGTAACGGTTTGGCTGCTTTTGTCGAGAAATAAAACATGACTAAAGCTATTTAAAAAAGAACAGGTATTGCGCGCGTTAGAAGCAGTAAATGACATCACATGGCTATTTTCAAAAGTGGCCTATCAAGCGCGTTGGAATTTTCGTCGCGAAAAAAAGTGAAAGTAATGAGCGCTGTGGAAAAGAAATTTTGTGCCGATACGTATTCACATTTATCTGTAATATGACTCCTAAATGTCTGTACCGATACGCCCAGCCACCTAGCTAATAAACAATAGTCATTACTCACACAGCTGAAGCAAAACGTAAGTGTCAGCAGTGGGATTCGAACACACGCCCGGAAGACCGGACTGCGACCTGAACGCAGCGCCTTGGACCGCTCGGCCATCCTGACATGCGGTTTGGCTGCTTTTGTCGAGAAATAAAACGTATGACTAAAGCTTTTTTAAAAAAGAACAGGTATTGCGCGCAATAGAAAGAATAATTGACATCACACGGCTATTTTCAAAAGTGGCCTTCAAGCGCACTGGCACTTTCTTCGCGAAAAAAATTGAACGTAATGAACGCTGCGGAAATTCATTTTTGTGCCGACAGGTATACACATTTATCTGTATTATGACTCCTAAATGTCTGTACCGGTACGCCCAGCCACCTAGCTAATAAACAATAGTCATTACTCACACAGCTGAAGCAAAACATAAGTGTCAGAAGTGGGATTCGAACCCACGCCCTGAAGACCGGACTGCGACCTGAACGCAGCGCCTTGGACCGCTCGGCCATTCTGACGTGCAGTTTGGCTGCTTTTGTCGAGAAATAAAAGATATGACTGAAGTTTATTTAAAAAAAGAACAGGTATTGCGCGCGATAGAAGCAGTAAATGACATCACATGGCTATTTTCAAAAGTGGCCTATCAAGCGCGCTGGAAGTTTCGTCGCGAAAAAAAGTGAAAGTAATGAACGTTGTGGAAAAGAATTTTTGTGCCGATAGGTATTCACAATTCTCTGTATTAAGACTCTTAAAGTCTGTACCGGTACGCCCAGCCACCTAGCTAATAAACAATAGTCATTACTCACACAGCTGAAGCCAAATATAAGTGTCAGAAGTGGGATTCGAACCCACGCCCCGAAGACCGGACTGCGACCTGAATGCAGAGCCTTGGACCGCTCGGCCATCCTGACATGCGGTTTGGCTGCTTTTGTCGAGAAATAAAACATACGACTAAAGTTTATTTAAAAAGAGAACAGGTATTGCTCGCCATAGATGTGTAAATGACATCACATGGCTATTTTCAAAACTGGCCTATCAAGCGCGCTGGAGTTTTCGTCGCGAAAAAAAGTGAAAGTAATGAACGCTGTGGAAAAGAATTTTTGTGCCGATAGGTGTTGAAATTTATCTGTATTATGACTCCTAAATGTCTGTACCGGTACGCCCAGCCACCTAGCTGATAAACAATAGTCATTACTCACACAGCTGAAGCAAAGCATAAGTGCCATAATTGGGATTCGAACCCACGCCCGGAAGTCCGGAATGCGACCTGAACGCAGCGCCTTGGACCGCTCGGCCATCCTGACACGCGGTTTGGCTGCTTTTGTCGAGAAATAAAACATATGACTAAAGTTTATTTAAAAAGAGAACAGGTATTGCGGGCCATAGATGTGTAAATGACATCACATGGCTATTTTCAAAACTGGCCTATCAAGCGCGCTGGAGTTTTCGTCGCGAAAAAAAGTGAAAGTAGTAATGCTGCGGAAAAGAATTTTTGTGCCGATAGGTGTTGAAATTTATCTGTATTATGACTCCTAAATGTTTGTACCGGTACGCCGAGCCACCTAGCTGATAAACAATAGTCATTACTCACACAGCTGAAGCAAAGCATAAGTGCCATAATTGGGATTCGAACCCACGCCCGGAAGTCCGGAATGCGACCTGAACGCAGCGCCTTGGACCGCTCGGCCATCCTGACATGCGGTTCAGCTGCTTTTGTCGAGAAATAAAACATATGACTAAAGTTTATTGAAAAAAAGAACAGGTATTGCGCACGATAGAAGGAGTAATTGACATCACATGGCTATTTTCAGAAGTGGCCAATCAAGCGCGTTGAAATTTTCGTCGCCAAATAATGAAAGTAATGAACGCCGCGGAAAAAAAAATTTGTGCCGATAGGTATACACATTTATCTCTATTATGACTCCTAAATGTGTGTACCGGTACGCCCAGCAACATGGCTAGTAAAATATAGTCATTACTCACAAAGCTGAAGCAAAACATAAGTGTCAGAAGTGGGACTCGAACCCACGCCCGTAAGTCCGCACTGCGACCTGAACGCAGCGCCTTGGACCGCTCGGCCATCCTGACAAGCGGTTCAGCTGCATTTGTCGAGAAATAAAAGATATAACTAAAGTTTATTTAAAAAAAGAACAGGTATTTCGCGCGATAGAAGGAATAAATGCCATCACATGGCTATTTTCAAAAGTGGCCTATCAAGCGCGCTGGAGTTTTGGTCGCGAAAAAAAGTGAAAGTAATAAACGCCGTGGGAAAGAATTTTCGTGCCGATAGGTATACACAATTCTCTGTATTATGACTCCTAAATATCTGTACCGGTACGCCCAGCAACCTTGCTAATAAACAATAGTCATTACTCACACAGCTGAAGCAAAACATAAGTGTCAGAATTGGGATTGGAACCCACGCGCGTAAGACCGGACTGCGACCTGAACGGTGCGCCTTGGACCACTCGGCCTTCCTGACATGCGGTTTGGCTGCTTTTGTCGAGAAATAAAACATATGACTAATGTTTATTTAAAAAAAGAACAGGTATTGCTCGCGATAGAAGGAGTAAATGACATCACATGGCTATTTTCAAAACTGGCCTATCAAGCGCGCTAGAGTTTTCGTCGCGAAAAAAAGTGAAAGTAATGAGCGCTGTGGAAAAGAAATTTTGTGCCGATACGTATTCACATTTATCTGTATTATGACTCCTAAATGTCTGTACCGGCACGCCCAGCCACCTAGCTTATAAACAATAGTCATTACTCACACAGCTGAAGCAAAACATAACTGTCAGAAGTGGGACTCAAATCCACGCCCGGAAGTCCGGACTGCGACCTGAACGCAGCGCCTTGGACCCCTCGGCCATCCTGACATGCGGTTCGGCTGCTTTTGTCGAGAAATAAAAGATATAACTGAAGTTTATTTAAAAAAAAGAACAGGTATTGCGCGCGATAGAAGGAGTGAATGCCATCACATGGATATTTTCAAATGTGGCCTATCAAGCGCGCTGGAGTTTTGGTCGCGAAAAAAGTGAAAGTAATGAACGCTGTGGAAAAAAAAATTTTGTGCCGATAGGTATTCACATTTATCTGTAATATGACTCCTAAATGTCTGTACCGATACGCCCAGCCACCTAGCTAATAAACAATAGTCATTACTCACACAGCTGAAGCAAAACGTAAGTGTCAGCAGTGGGATTCGAACCCACGCCCGGAAGACCGGACTGCGACCTGAACGCAGCGCCTTGGACCGCTCGGCCATCCTGACATGCGGTTTGGCTGCTTTTGTCGAGAAATAAAACGTATGACTAAAGCTTTTTAAAAAAGAACAGGTATTGCGCGCAATAGAAAGAATAATTGACATCACACGGCTATTTTCAAAAGTGGCCTTCAAGCGCACTGGCACTTTCTTCGCGAAAAAAATTGAAAGTAATGAACGCTGCGGAAATTCATTTTTGTGCCGACAGGTATACACATTTATCTGTATTATGACTCCTAAATGTCTGTACCGGTACGCCCAGCCACCTAGCTGATAAACAATAGTCATTACTCACACAGCTGAAGCAAAGCATAAGTGCCATAATTGGGATTCGAACCCACGCCCGGAAGTCCGGAATGCGACCTGAACGCAGCGCCTTGGACCGCTCGGCCATCCTGACACGCGGTTTGGCTGCTTTTGTCGAGAAATAAAACATATGACTAAAGTTTATTTAAAAAGAGAACAGGTATTGCGGGCCATAGATGTGTAAATGACATCACATGGCTATTTTCAAAACTGGCCTATCAAGCGCGCTGGAGTTTTCGTCGCGAAAAAAAGTGAAAGTAGTAACGCTGCGGAAAAGAATTTTTGTGCCGATAGGTGTTGAAATTTATCTGTATTATGACTCCTAAATGTCTGTACCGGTACGCCCAGCCACCTAGCTGATAAACAATAGTCATTACTCACACAGCTGAAGCAAAGCATAAGTGCCGTAATTGGGATTCGAACCCACGCCCGGAAGTCCGGAATGCGACCTGAACGCAGCGCCTTGGACCGCTCGGCCATCCTGACATGCGGTTCAGCTGCTTTTGTCGAGAAATAAAACATATGACTAAAGTTTATTGAAAAAAAGAACAGGTATTGCGCACGATAGAAGGAGTAATTGACATCACATGGCTATTTTCAGAAGTGGCCTATCAAGCGCGTTGAAATTTTCGTCGCCAAATAATGAAAGTAATGAACGCCGCGGAAAAAAAATTTTGTGCCGATAGGTATACACATTTATCTCTATTATGACTCCTAAATGTGTGTACCGGTACGCCCAGCAACCTTGCTAATAAAATATAGTAATTACTCACACAGCTGAAGCAAAACATAAGTGTCAGAAGTGGGACTCGAACCCACGCCCGTAAGTCCGCACTGCGACCTGAACGCAGCGCCTTGGACCGCTCGGCCATCCTGACTTTTTTTTTTTTCTTTATTGCCTGTTTTCGGCTCACGTAAACAATATACATATTAACTGATACACAACACAATCCAAAACATTGTAAAAACCGTGGCTCAAATGATGTGGCCACGCATCTGTTAAAATGTTTTTATCGTCGATAGTAATTCGACGCGCGGCAACCATTCTGGGGGAAATTCCTCCAACTTTTGTTCATCCACAAAATTTCTTATATACTCTTTGAAGTACTGGGTGGGTGCTCGTGCATCTACATCAAAGTGCATGGCTGCCATCCTGGATTTCCAAATGCTATGAAGAGCCATAAGCATTATCATATCATATGGGGTACCATCGTCACTTTGTATTTGCAAATAGCGGATGCCATATGCATCAATGGGGAAATCTTTTTTGATCGTGCGCTGGAGCACGTCCCAAAGAAAAACAGCATCCCAGCAGTCAATGAATACATGCTCAATTGTCTCCTCCTTTCTGCATATTATGCAATGCGTGCCCCAAGGAACGTAAAACCCCTTTGCAGCCATCCAGGTTTTGACGGTCAGCGTACCGGTATGTAATTTAAAAAAGAAATTCTTAGCACCTGGCGATATTTTCATCGCCTTGACGCGCTTTAGTACAGTGTGGCCATGGCATACATTGTAAAGGGACCGATACAAAGGCACTGGTAAAAACACATCACGTAGGTCCTTGTACAACTTTCTTCGTCGGACTTGACTCAAGTATTCAAGTGAAAACCGCACTGACAGAAACCTACAAGAAAGTACAACTTCGCGGAGAAAGCCATAAACACCACCAGGTACGCTGCAGGTTGATACAACCATGTTAGGCAAGTGTTGCCCCAGGCGAAGTTGACAGACAGTGCGAAGGAATGGGTTGTCGACGTCTCTAAAGAAACAAAATCGATTGACTACCTGTCTTAAAAACAAATGCGACAAGCCGAGTCCTCCATTTCGCACTCGAAGAAATAAATTGGTCCGACTCGATCTTTCCCAAGACGATTCCCACACAAAGACAGCGAACACACGGTGAAATTTTTGGATGTTTACCCTTGAACAATGTAAGACTTGTAAGATATACCAAATTTTATTCACTAAGAATATGTTGCAAATTGTGGCTTTAGAAAACATAGACCAGTTCCAGCCATTCCACTTGTTCACTCTTTCCCGCAGGTTATCCACTTGGCTCCTCCAGTACGAGTCGCTGTCTTTGTAGCATTCGAGGGGGGCACCCAAGTATTTCACCGGTGTCGTAACAAACCTTATGCTGGCAAAACTGTCTGGGGTTTCTGCCCAGTCACCGTGCCAAAAGCCAAGGCATTTTCCCCAGTTTACAGCGCTGCCACTTGCAACACAGAAGTTAGTAACGCATTTGACAGCATCTGCTATGCTGTCAGAGTCCGCGCAAAAAATGGCAATATCGTCTGCATACGCCAACAGTCGGACTTCAACCTCGTGCAGCTTAAACCCACGAACACAGTCATTCTTTATGACACTCAAACAAAAGGACTCTATGTACAAACAAAACAATAGTGGTGAGAGAGGACAACCCTGACGGACCGAACGCTTGACTGGGATGCGCTTCCCCACCACCTTGTTAACGATTAGCCGCGTTGAGCAGTCTCGGTACGCCATGACAACCCCCTCTTTGATTATTTTCCCTAAATTCACATAATCTAGGATGCACAGCAGAATTTCATGAGGCACCCTGTCAAAAGCCTTCTCGAGGTCGATTTGCAGCATTGCGATTCGCGCACCAATAGCGTCGCAACATTCGAGGATGCTCCGGGCTGCGTGTATATTCGTGAGGATAGTTCGACCTTTAATGCCGCACGTCTGATGCGGCCCCACGAGCTCCGTAATGACTGTTTGCAACCTTTTAGCTAGGATTTTCATGAATATCTTGTAATCTCCATTAGTGAGGCAGATTGGGCGGTAAGAATTTACTTTGCGCAGTGCAACGGGGTCTTCCGATTTTGGTATAAGAACAGTGTGAGATGATGAAAAGGACGGGGGTAATATTTTCAGCTCGAATGCCTCATTATAAACGTCGGCTAAGACTGGTGTTATTTCAAACTTAAAACACTTATAAAAGGCGGAAGTCAGACCATCAGGGCCAGGCGATTTCCCGGGATGCATACTTTCAATAGCACTGTTAACTTCCTCTTCCGAAATGGGTTCCTCCAATAATTCTTTTGCATTATTGTCAAGCTTTGGCATCAGCGGTAAAAAATCTTTTTTAAAACGATCGACATCAACTGAGCTGGCGGCAAATAAACCATTGAAGTGCTCAAAGAAAGCACGCTCGATAACATCTGCGACATCGCTGACCTCACCCTCGTGTTCAATTTCTGTTATCTGATTACGACGCGCATGCCACTTTTCTGAGCCCAACGCCCTTTTTGACGGTGCTTCTGCCGTTATCAGTCGCTCGGCTCTTGCCCGAACCATAGCACCGCGGTATCTTTCGACATCAAACCGCTCAATTTTACTTTTCAACGCGCGAATATCTTCAAGAAACATGCCGGGCATTCTACATTCTTCGAGGAGCAATTTTTCCAGGTTTCTGCGCATGAGCTTTTCTTCTGCTCCTTTTTCTCTGCTTATAGCGCTCGAGCGTTCCAAAGCCTTCAATTTAACGACCTGCTTGAAGTTCTCCCATTTTTCTCTAAACGTCTTTTTACTGCGAACTTTCATTTTTTCAACTTCCGTCATTACTTCCTCCATAAATTTTTCATCACTCAGCAGATTCGAATTCGATTTCCATAGTTGCCACTCGAAGGCCCTTTTCGTTTCTTTCGTGCTAGCTACTACAAAGCTAACCAAGCAGTGGTCACTAAATGAAACGGCGTTAACACGGTATGCCTTGCAAATCGGTACCAATTCTACACTCACGTACGCCCTATCTAGTCGGGCATGGCTGGCTGCCTGAAAGTGGGTGTACTGCATAGTCCGGCCACCACCGAGACATTCAGCCACATCCTCCAAACCATGTTCTCTTACCATATCGCTTAAGACAGCCGTACTTGCATCCCTGTAAGGTCGTTCGCTAGTTTTGTCTTTGGCTGAAAGGACGCAGTTGAAATCGCCAATAATGATTAGGAGCCTATTACATTTGGTATACTGCTTCAGTCGTTCGAAAAATATGCGTCTTTCGTCAGTGACAGTCGGTGCGTACAAGCATATTACGCGCCATTCCAATCCCGAAAACAAAAGATCACAAACAATGAGCCGACCAGACGGACATGACGTTGACGCTTCTACTTTAGCACCCAGACTCTGTCTGACGAACAAAACGCAACCAGAAGAAGTCCCTATGGCATGGCTAACTACAACAGAATACCGCGGCAAGAATTGGCGCACCATGCCCCCAGTTTCATCGTCACCATGGACTTTAGTCTCTTGGACTGCCAGCATGTCAAGGTCGAGGTCACTTACTAGCCGATAAAGTTGACATTGTTTTCTCCGTGAGGCCAGGCCACGCACATTTAAAGTGGCCACACGGATTGAATTTTCTATTTGCACCATTGTAAGGCTACGAAAAACCCAGGGGCATGGCGCTTACCTTACAACTGCAATTCCTTCCTGAACGCCTTGTCCCAGTACAGTCCTTAAGTTGGCGAAGGCGGCGTTTCCGCCGTCTTGCGCTCCGACGAAATGTTTGGCCGTGGCCGGATGGTAGGCCGCCGAGCGGGAGTCGTCTTGGCGGGTGGTTCGTCCGGCGAGGCAGCAGTGGTGCCCTTCTCTTTTTTCCCTTCGTCACGGGGACGCTTCCCCGTCACAGTGCCACTGTCGCTTTCAATCCCAGTCATCGGTTCAGCCTCAGAGGGGGTCTCGTCTGCTGAGCCAAGACACGTGTCGCCGGTGCTGCTTGCATCCACCTTTTCACTACTTTCGCCTACGCCTTCATATGGAAGCCCGGCGTCGGGCTTACCTGGTGCTTCACACACGCCCTCTTCTTGACGGCATGACGACCCATCTTCCACAGCACAGCTCGGGTTAACTCCTGCTGTTTCTTCCGAGTCTGCTTCGTCCATGAGGTGCTCCAGTGCATCACTTTCCTCGCTGGTCCAGTCACACTGGCATATGTCTTCGCGCAGTCGGCGTCTTCGTGGCCGAAGCGGCGACAACGACTGCAGCGGGGTACTCGGCAGTCGCGACGTATGTGACCGGTACTCTTGCACCGTAGGCACAATGGTGCACGGCCTGGAACGACAACGAGAGTCAGCTCTCCGGCAATCTTGAGCTGGTGCGGAATGTCATCCACCTTGACGTCGGAGTGCAGCTTTAGTCCCACAGACCGCGTCGTTGAGCCCTTTTCTGTGATGCCCGGAGCTCGCCACTTCTCCCGTTTCACTTCGAACACTTTCCCATAGAGAGTCAAGGCAACACGCACGTCTTCGTCGGTCACGCCGTACAGCAACCAGTGAAGCTTCAAGCTAACCTCGCGGTTATTTGGGTCAATGAGCAAACATGGGCGATCCTTTACCTTCACATCGATGGCGGAGAGCAACTTCCGAGCAGCCTCAGCACTCGTCAGTGTCACAGCCCATACGTGGTTCATTTGATACGCCCCCAACGCCAAAACGTCGTCGAGCGCACCAAGCTTGGCCAAAGTGTCCCGGTAATCTTCCACGCGGTAAGGCCGGGCTCTCGGGTCACCATGCATGAAAACGGTATTCGCAGCGATGCGTCCGGAAGGCAGATTGGGCAAAATCACCTGATAATCGTCGGCGCTAGGCGCAAAAACCCTGTCACCGCGGCCCGGTCGGGCCGCTGATACCGCTCCGTCGGAGCCGAACATTCCGCGACCGTATCGCTCCAAAGCTGGAAGTGGAATCCTCGGCCATCCTGACAAGCGGTTCAGCTGCATTTGTCGAGAAATAAAAGATATAACTAAAGTTTATTTAAAAAAAAGAACAGGTATTGCTCGCGATAGAAGGAGTAAATTACATCACATGGCTATTTTCAAAACTGGCCTATCAAGTGCGCTGGAATTTTCGTCGCGAAAAAAAGTGAAAGTAATGAACGTTTTGGAAAAATGTTTTGTGCCGATAGGTATTCACATTTTTCTGTATTATGAGTCTTAAATGTCTGTACCGGTACGCCCAGCCACCTAGCTAATAAACAATAGTCATTACTCACACAGCGGAAGCAAATTATAAGTGCCAGAATTGGGAATCGAACCCACGCCCGGATGCCCGGACTGCGACCTGAACGCAGTGCCTTGGACCGCTTGGCCATCCTGACATGCCGTTTGGCTGCTTTTGTCGAGAAATAAAAGATATGACTAAAGTTTATTTAAAAAAAGAACAGGTATAGCGCGCGATAGAAGGAGTAAATGCCATCACATGGCTATTTTCAAAAGTGGCCTATCAAGCGCACTGGAGTTTTGGTCACGAAAAAAAGTGAAATGAACGCTGTGGAAAAATATTTTTGTGCGGTATTAATATTTATCTGTAATAAGACTACTAAATGTCTGTACCAGTACGCCCAGCCACCTAGCTAATAAACAATAGTCATTACTCACACAGCTGAAGCAAAACATAAGTGTCAGAAGTGGGATTCGAACCCACGGCCGGAAGACCGGACTGCGACCTGAACGCAGCGCCTTGGACCGCTCGGCCATCGTAACGGTTTGGCTGCTTTTGTCGAGAAATAAAACATGACTAAAGCTATTTAAAAAAGAACAGGTATTGCGCGCGTTAGAAGCAGTAAATGACATCACATGGCTATTTTCAAAAGTGGCCTATCAAGCGCGTTGGAATTTTCGTCGCGAAAAAAAGTGAAAGTAATAAACGCCGTGGGAAAGAATTTTCGTGCCGATAGGTATACACAATTCTCTGTATTATGACTCCTAAATATCTGTACCAGTACGCCCAGCAACCTTGCTAATAAACAATAGTCATTACTCACACAGCTGAAGCAAAACATAAGTGTCAGAATTGGGATTCGAACCCACGCCCGTAAAACCGGACTGCGACCTGAACGCAGCGCCTTGGACCACTCGGCCATCCTGACATGCGGTTTGGCTGCTTTTGTCGAGAAATAAAACATATGACTAATGTTTATTTAAAAAAAGAACAGGTATTGCTCGCGATAGAAGGAGTAAATGACATCACATGGCTATTTTCAAAACTGGCCTATCAAGCGCGCTAGAGTTTTCGTCGCGAAAAAAAGTGAAAGTAATGAGCGCTGTGGAAAAGAAATTTTGTGCCGATACGTATTCACATTTATCTGTATTACGACTCCTAAATGTCTGTACCAGCACGCCCAGCCACCTAGCTTATAAACAATAGTCATTACTCACACAGCTGAAGCAAAACATAACTGTCAGAAGTGGGACTCAAACCCACGCCCGGAAGTCCGGACTGCGACCTGAACGCAGCGCCTTGGACCCCTCGGCCATCCTGACATGCGGTTCGGCAGCTTTTGTCGAGAAATAAAAGATATAACTGAAGTTTATTTAAAAAAAAGAACAGGTATTGCGCGCGATAGAAGGAGTGAATGCCATCACATGGATATTTTCAAATGTGGCCTATCAAGCGCGCTGGAGTTTTGGTCGCGGAAAAAGTGAAAGTAATGAACGCTGTGGAAAAAAAATTTTTGTGCCGATAGGTATTCACATTTATCTGTAATATGACTCCTAAATGTCTGTACCGATGCGCCCAGCCACCTAGCTAATAAACAATAGTCATTACTCACACAGCTGAAGCAAAACGTAAGTGTCAGCAGTGGGATTCGAACCCACGCCCGGAAGACCGGACTGCGACCTGAACGCAGCGCCTTGGACCGCTCGGCCATCCTGACATGCGGTTTGGCTGCTTTTGTCGAGAAATAAAACGTATGACTAAAGCTTTTTAAAAAAGAACAGGTATTGCGCGCAATAGAAAGAATAATTGACATCACACGGCTATTTTCAAAAGTGGCCTTCAAGCGCACTGGCACTTTCGTCGCGAAAAAAATTGAAAGTAATGAACGCTGCGGAAATTCATTTTTGTGCCGACAGGTATACACATTTATCTGTATTATGACTCCTAAATGTCTGTACCGGTACGCCCAGCCACCTAGCTAATAAACAATAGTCATTACTCACACAGCTGAAGCAAAACATAAGTGTCAGAAGTGGGATTCGAACCCACGCCCTGAAGACCGGACTGCGACCTGAACGCAGCGCCTTGGACCGCTCGGCCATTCTGACATGCAGTTTGGCTGCTTTTGTCGAGAAATAAAAGATATGACTGAAGTTTATTCAAAAAAAGAACAGGTATTGCGCGCGATAGAAGCAGTAAATGACATCACATGGCTATTTTCAAAAGTGGCCTATCAAGCGCGCTGGAAGTTTCGTCGCGAAAAAAAGTGAAAGTAATGAACGTTGTGGAAAAGAATTTTTGTGCCGATAGGTATTCACAATTCTCTGTATTATGACTCTTAAAGTCTGTACCGGTACGCCCAGCCACCTAGCTAATAAACAATAGTCATTACTCACACAGCTGAAGCCAAACATAAGTGTCAGCAGTGGGATTCGAACCCACGCCCCGAAGACCGGACTGCGACCTGAATGCAGAGCCTTGGACCGCTCGGCCATCCTGACATGCGGTTTGGCTGCTTTTGTCGAGAAATAAAACATATGACTAAAGTTTATTTAGAAAAAGAACAGGTATTGCTCGCCATAGATGTGTAAATGACATCACATGGCTATTTTCAAAACTGGCCTATCAAGCGCGCTGGAGTTTTCGTCGCGAAAAAAAGTGAAAGTAATGAACACTGTGGAAAAGAATTTTTGTGCCGATAGGTGTTGAAATTTATCTGTATTATGACTCCTAAATGTCTGTACCGGTACGCCCAGCCACCTAGCTGATAAACAATAGTCATTACTCACACAGCTGAAGCAAAGCATAAGTGCCATAATTGGGATTCGAACCCACGCCCGGAAGTCCGGAATGCGACCTGAACGCAGCGCCTTGGACCGCTCGGCCATCCTGACTTGCGGTTTGGCTGCTTTTGTCAAGAAATAAAAGATATGACTAAAGTTTATTTAAAAAAAGAACAGGTATTGCGCGCGATAGAAGGAGTAATTGACATCACATGGCTATTTTCAAAAGTGGCCTATCAAGCGCGCTGGAATTTTCGTCGCCAAAAAATGAAAGTAATGAACGCCGTGGAAAAGAAATTTTGTGCCGATAGGTATACACATTTATTTGTATTATGACTCCTAAATGTCTGTACCGGTACGCCCAGCAACCTTGCTAATAAACAATAGTCATTACTCACACAGCTGAAGCAAAACATAAGTGTCAGAAGTGGGATTCGAACCCACGCCCGGAAGACCGGACTGCGACCTGAACGCAGCGCCTTGGATCGCTCGGCCATCCTGACATGCGGTTTGGCTGCTTTTGTCGAGAAATAAAACATATTACTAAAGTTTATTTAAAAGAAGAACCGGCATTGCTCGCGATAGAAGGAGTAAATGACATCGCATGGCTGTTTTCAAAACTGGCCTATCAAGCGCGCTGGAGTTTTCGTCGCGAAAAAAAGTGAAAGTATTGAACGCTGTGGAAAAGAATTTTTGTGCCGATAGGTATTCACATTTGTCTGTATTATGACTCCTAAATGTCTGTACCGGTATGCTCAGCCACCTAGCTAATAAACAATAGTCATTACTCACACAGCTGAAGCAAAACATAGGTGTCAGAAGTGGGATTCGAACCCACGCCCGGGAGACTGGACTGCGACCTGAACGCAGCGCCGTGGACCGCTCGGCCATCCTGACATGCAGCTCGGATGCTTTTGTCGAGAAATAAAACATAACTGAAGTTTATTTAAAAAAAAGAACAGGTATTGCTCGCGATAGAAGGAGTAAATTACATCACATGGCTATTTTCAAAACTGGCCTATCAAGTGCGCTGGAATTTTCGTCGCGAAAAAAAGTGAAAGTATTGAACGTTTTGGAAAAATGTTTTGTGCCGATAGGTATTCACATTTTTCTGTATTATGAGTCTTAAATGTCTGTACCGGTACGCCCAGCCACCTAGCTAATAAACAATAGTCATTACTCACACAGCGGAAGCAAAGCATAAGTGCCAGAATTGGGAATCGAACCCACGCCCGGATGCCCGGACTGCGACCTGAACGCAGCGCCTAGGACCGCTCGGCCATTCTGACATGCGGTTTGGCAGCTTTTGTCGAGAAATAAAACATATGACTAAAGCTATTTAACAAAGAACAGGTATTGCGCGCGATAGAAGCAGTAAATGACATCACAAGGCTATTTTAAAAAGTGGCCTATCAACCGCACTGGAGTTTTCGTCGCGAAAAAAAGTGAAAGTAATGAACGCTGTGGAAAAGAATTTTTGTGCCGAAAGATTTCACATTTATCTGTATTATGACTCCTAAATGTCTGTACCGATACGCCCAGCCACCTAGCTAATAAACAATAGTCATTACTCACACAGCTGAAGCAAAACATAAGTGTCAGAAGTGGGATTTGAACCCACGCCCGGGAGACAGGACTGCGACCTGAACGCAGCGCCTTGGACCGCTCGGCCATCCTGACATGCGGTTTGGCTGCTTTTGTCGAGAAATAAAACATATGACTAAAGTTTATTTAAAAAAAGAACAGGTATTGCTCGCGATAGAAGGAGTAAATTACATCACATGGCTTATTTAAAAACTGGCCTATCAAGCGCGCTGGAGTTTTCGTCGCGAAAAAAAGTGAAAGTAATGAACGCTGTGGAAAAGAATTTTGTGCCGATAGGTATTCACATTTATCTGTATTATGACTCCTAAATGTCTGTGCCGGTACGCCCAGCCACCTAGCTAATAAACAATAGTCATTACTCACACAGCTGAAGCAAAACATAGGTGTCAGAAGTGGGATTCGAACCCACGCCTGGAAGACCGGACTGCGACCTAAACGCAGCGCCTTTGACCGCTCGGCCATCCTGACAAGCGGTTCAGCTGCATTTGTCGAGAAATAAAAGATATAACTAAAGTTTATTTAAAAAAAAGAACAGGTATTTCGCGCGATACAAGGAATAAATGCCATCACATGGCTATTTTCAAAAGTGGCCTATCAAGCGCGCTGGAGTTTTGGTCGCGAAAAAAAGTGAAATGAACGCTGTGGAAAAAAATTTTTGTGCCGATAGGTATTCACATTTATCTGTATTATGACTCCTAAATGTCTGTACCGGTACGCCCAGCAACCTTGCTAATAAACAATAGTCATTACTCATACAGCTGAAGCAAAACATAAGTGTCAGAAGTGGGATTCGAACTCACGCCCGGAAGACCGGAATGCGACCTGAATGCAGCGCCTTGGACCGCTCGGCCATCCTGACATGCGGTTTGGCTGCTTTTGTCGAGAAATATACGTATGTCTAAAGTTTATTTAAAAAAAGAACAGGTATTGCTCGCGATAGAATGAGTAAATGACATCACATGGCTATTTTCAAAACTGGCCTATCAAGCGCGCTGGAGTTTTCGTCGCCAAAAAAATGAAAGTAATGAACGCCGCGGAAAAAAAATTTGTACCGATAGGTATACACATTTATCTGTATTATGACTCCTAAATGTCTCTACCGGTACGCCAAGCCACCTAGCTAATAAACAATAGTCATTACTCACACAGCTGAAGCAAAACATAACTGTCAGAAGTGGGATTCGAACCCACGCCCGGAAGTCTGGACTGCGACCTGAACACAGCGCCTTGGACCGCTCGGCCATCCTGACATGCGGTTCGGCCGCTTTTGTCGAGAAATAAAACATATGACTAAAGTTTATTGAAAAAAAGAACAGGTATTGCGCGTGATAGAAGGAGTAATTGACATCACATGGCTATTTTCAAAAGTGGCCTATCAAGCGCGCTGGAATTTTCGTCGCCAAAAAATGAAAGTAATGAACGCCGCGGAAAAGAAATTTTGTGCCGATAGGTATACACATTTATTTGTATTATGACTCCTAAATGTCTGTACCGGTACGCCCAGCAACCTTGCTAATAAACAATAGTCATTACTCACACAGCTGAAGCAAAACATAAGTGTCAGAAGTGGGATTCGAACCCACGCCCGGAAGACCGGACTGCGACCTGAACGCAGCGCCTTGGATCGCTCGGCCATCCTGACATGCGGTTTGGCTGCTTTTGTCGAGAAATAAAACATATCACTAAAGTTTATTTATAGGAAGAACAGGCATTGCTCGCGATAGAAGGAGTAAATGACATCACATGGCTGTTTTCAAAACTGGCCTATCAAGCGCGCTGGAGTTTTCGTCGCGAAAAAAAGTGAAAGTATTGAACGCTTTAGAAAAGAATTTTTGTGCCGATAGGTATTCACATTTGTCTGTATTATGACTCCTAAATGTCTGTACCGGTATGCTCAGCCACCTAGCTAATAAACAATAGTCATTACTCACACAGCTGAAGCAAAACATAGGTGTCAGAAGTGGGATTCGAACCCACGCCCGGAAGACTGGACTGCGACCTGAACGCAGCGCCGTGGACCGCTCGGCCATCCTGACATGCAGCTCGGATGCTTTTGTCGAGAAATAAAACATAACTGAAGTTTATTTAAAAAAAAGAACAGGTATTGCTCGCGATAGAAGGAGTAAATTACATCACATGGCTATTTTCAAAACTGGCCTATCAAGTGCGCTGGAATTTTCGTCGCGAAAAAAAGTGAAAGTAATGAACGTTTTGGAAAATTGTTTTGTGCCGATAGGTATTCACATTTTTCTGTATTATGAGTCTTAAATGCCTGTACCGGTACGCCCAGCCACCTAGCTAATAAACAATAGTCATTACTCACACAGCGGAAGCAAATTATAAGTGCCAGAATTGGGAATCGAACCCACGCCCGGATGCCCGGACTGCGACCTGAACGCAGTGCCTTGGACCGCTTGGCCATCCTGACATGCCGTTTGGCTGCTTTTGTCGAGAAATAAAAGATGTGACTAAAGTTTATTTAAAAAAAGAACAGGTATAGCGCGCGATAGAAGGAGTAAATGCCATCACATGGCTATTTTCAAAATTGGCCTATCAAGCGCGTTGGAATTTTCGTCGCGAAAAAAAGTGAAAGTAATAAACGCCGTGGGAAAGAATTTTCGTGCCGATAGGTATACACAATTCTCTGTATTATGACTCCTAAATATCTGTACCAGTACGCCCAGCAACCTTGCTAATAAACAATAGTCATTACTCACACAGCTGAAGCAAAACATAAGTGTCAGAATTGGGATTCGAACCCACGCCCGTAAGACCGGACTGCGACCTGAACGCAGCGCCTTGGACCACTCGGCCATCCTGACATGCGGTTTGGCTGCTTTTGTCGAGAAATAAAACATATGACTAATGTTTATTTAAAAAAAGAACAGGTATTGCTCGCGATAGAAGGAGTAAATGACATCACATGGCTATTTTCAAAACTGGCCTATCAAGCGCGCTAGAGTTTTCGTCGCGAAAAAAAGTGAAAGTAATGAGCGCTGTGGAAAAGAAATTTTGTGCCGATACGTATTCACATTTATCTGTATTATCACTCCTAAATGTCTGTACCGGCACGCCCAGCCACCTAGCTTATAAACAATAGTCATTACTCACACAGCTGAAGCAAAACATAACTGTCAGAAGTGGGACTCAAACCCACGCCCGGAAGTCCGGACTGCGACCTGAACGCAGCGCCTTGGACCCCTCGGCCATCCTGACATGCGGTTCGGCTGCTTTTGTCGAGAAATAAAAGATATAACTGAAGTTTATTTAAAAAAAAGAACAGGTATTGCGCGCGATAGAAGGAGTGAATGCCATCACATGGATATTTTCAAATGTGGCCTATCAAGCGCGCTGGAGTTTTGGTCGCGAAAAAAGTGAAAGTAATGAACGCTGTGGAAAAAAAATTTTTGTGCCGATAGGTATTCACATTTATCTGTAATATGACTCCTAAATGTCTGTACCGATGCGCCCAGCCACCTAGCTAATAAACAATAGTCATTACTCACACAGCTGAAGCAAAACATAAGTGTCCGCAGTGGGATTCGAACCCACGCCCGGAAGACCGGACTGCGACCTGAACGCAGCGCCTTGGACCGCTCGGCCATCCTGACATGCGGTTTGGCTGCTTTTGTCGAGAAATAAAACGTATGACTAAAGCTTTTTAAAAAAGAACAGGTATTGCGCGCAATAGAAAGAATAATTGACATCACACGGCTATTTTCAAAAGTGGCCTTCAAGCGCACTGGCACTTTCGTCGCGAAAAAAATTGAAAGTAATGAACGCTGCGGAAATTCATTTTTGTGCCGACAGGTATACACATTTATCTGTATTATGACTCCTAAATGTCTGTACCGGTACGCCCAGCCACCTAGCTAATAAACAATAGTCATTACTCACACAGCTGAAGCAAAACATAAGTGTCAGAAGTGGGATTCGAACCCACGCCCTGAAGACCGGACTGCGACCTGAACGCAGCGCCTTGGACCGCTCGGCCATTCTGTTTTTTTTTTTTTCTTTATTGCCGGCTTCGCACAAAAGAAATACAATTTACGATCACTTTTAAACGAGTTTAAAAAAAACACCAGCCTGGCTGTGACTGGTTTCATTTAAAACTGCTTCATTGTAGCCAACACATTCAACAACGACACCCATTCAGGTCTTTCTTCTCTGGAAGATAACACGTCTCTTATGTATACAATACTTTCCGTGAAGTATTCATGCGCACATCGGGCATCTTTATCTACGTGTCTTACTGCCATTCTAGTTCGCCACACGCTGTGAAGCACAAGCAACATAAACATATCATAAGGCACACCATCCTCATTTTCTACAGCCAAGAATCTAATACCGTGTGGTGTGATAGGCAAGTCCTTTTTCAAGGTACGCTGCAGAATGTCCCACAGAAAAACAGCATCCCAGCAATCAAGAAAAATGTGGTTGACAGTCTCGGGTTTCTTACAGATAAGGCAGTCCATCGACCACGGAACAAAGAAACCCTTTTCCTGCAACCATGGTTTTACGGGCAATGTTCCGCTGTGCAGCTGAAAAAAAAATGTCTTTGCACTTGCGCGTACGGTCATCATTTTCACTCTCTTCAATACGTCACGTTCAGCACCAACCTGGTATACTGATCTGTAGATAGGCTGAGGCAGCATTACGTCACGTAAATCTCTGTAAAGACGTTTTCTCTTTACAACAGATAAATATTCCATTGAAAATCTCACTTTCAGTATTTCATATGCCATTATAACTTCTCTTAAATATCCACGTAGGTTACATTTCACAGACATACTTGATACCACATAATCAGGAATCTTATTAGAAAGTACAATTTGTAGAAATGTTCTCACAAACGGGTTACATTGGTCGCGTAAAAAAATATATCTGGACACAATTTGCTTGAGGAAGAGGTGAGCCAATCCTAAACCACCATTTCTTAGTGAATGAAATAAGTTTGTTCGACTCGTACGCTCCCAAACCGACCCCCAAACAAACACAGCTAAGACTCGATGCAATTTCTGCACATTTGCTCTTGACATAAATAGGAACTGCAGAACATACCATACTTTGCAAACAATGAACCAATTGCATGCAGTCGCTCTAGAAAACATAGAAAGTTCCCTACCACCCCAGTTTCTTGTCTTCTCACGAGTGCTCTCACATATCTCTTTCCAGTAATCATCCGTGTTTTTGTAATGCTGGAGGGGTACTCCGAGATACTTCGTCGGTACAAGTGACCAGTTCATATTTGCAAAGTTTTGTGGGGTGGTCTCCCAAGAACCATGCCACAAGCCTAGGCATTTGTCCCAGTTTACTGCACTGCCTGTCATCTTGCAAAAATAGGCCACATGACGTATCACTTCACTGACACTTTCCTTATCGCTACAAAACACGGCAATATCGTCGGCATATGTTAGCATTTTAACTTCACTGTTCATTAGCTGATACCCTTTTATTGTTTCATTGCTAATAATCTTCATGCAGAAAGGTTCCATATATATTGCAAATAATAAAGCCGAAATGGGATCACCTTGCCGCACACCGTTTGTCACTTGAAAGCTTTCAGTAAGTCGCCCATTAATTACAAGACTCGTAAAGCACTCTCTATAGGCCATTTTTACCCCTTCCAAAATGACAGACCCTACATTAACATATTCTAGTATCAAAAAAAGGATATCATGATTTACACGGTCAAAGGCTTTTTCCAGATCTAATTGCAACATTGCAACCTTGCTACCAAACACATCGCAACTCTCCAGCACGCTTCTCGCTACATGAACATTTGTATTTATTGTGCGTCCTTTTATACCACAAGTCTGGTGTGGTCCAACTAGTATTTTCATCATCCTTTGCAACCTGCCTGCAAGAACCTTCATAAACACTTTATAGTCTGTGTTGGCTAAACTGATTGGTCGGTACGACTTGACGGACAATAATTTTTTGGGGTCGTCAGTTTTCGGTATGAGTATTACGTGCGTCTTTTTAAATGAGCCGGGCAGAACCTTTAATCTTATAGCCTCCGTGAAGACACGATGTAAGGCAACAGAAATAACACCTTTAAAAGTCTTGTACAATGCGGCACCAAATCCATCAGGTCCCGGTGCTTTGCCAGCCGCTAGGTCGTCAATAGCCTTTTCTATTTCGGACACTTCAATCGCTATCTCCAGCTGCTCTCTCTCGTTATCAGAGAGCTTTGGTATCAAATGCAGAAACTGATCCTCAAACCCTTCCTCTGCCTTCACTTTTCGGCCAAGTAAGCCTCGGAAATATTCAACAAATACTTGCTCAATTGCTGTCGCTTCACGTACAATACCGCTATCAGTTGCAATCGCTTTGATTTCATTTCGCTTGGCGTATCTTTTTTCATCCCCAAGTGCACGCTTTGTTGGTGTTTCGCCGAGAGATAATTTTTCTGCACGTGCCTTTATCACCGCACCTCTATATTCTTCAATGTCAATTGCCTCCAATTGGTTTTTTAACTGCCTTATTTCTTTTGTGTACTTTCCTGGCATTTTACTTTCTAGGCTCAATGCAAAGTCTAACTGACATTGCAAATCTTTTTCTTTTTCCTTTTTGGCTCTATGTAACACACCGGATCTTTCTATGGCTTTCATCTTTGTTACCTCCTTAAAACGCTCCCAGGCTTCAATCACGTTCGCTTGAGGCTCGGCTAACATTTGGTTAATGGAATCCTGCACAGCTTCAACGAACAATTCATCTTTTAATAATAAGTCGTTTAATTTCCACACGTCCCAGTTAAAGCGTGTCTTCTTCTTTTTATACCCTATAGTGAACATTACTAAACTGTGGTCACTGAAAGACACACTTTTTACTTCATAATTCGAACATACTCGCATTAACTCTACTGACACATAGGCTCTGTCTAGCCTCGCATGGCTTTCGTTCTGAAAGTGTGTGAAGTGCTCTTCTGCAGAGAGCACATCACCAACATCTTCGAGATGACAATCTTGTACAATAGTGCAGAGTAGCGCTGCACTTTGGTCTTTTATGGCTGCTTTTTTTGCTCTGTCCTGAGGGTTGCAAACACAATTAAAGTCGCCGAGCATAATGACAATCCTGCCACAGCTAAGAAAAGTCTGTAAATTCTCAAACAATAATTTACGTTCAACTTCTTTGTTCGGTGCGTAAACACAGACAACTCGCCATTTTTTATTATTATATGTAAAATCGCAAACTATGAATCTCCCAGTACTAGACACAGTTACAGTCTCCTCAACTATACCAATAGAATTTTTAAGGAACAGTGCACAACCCGCCGACATTCCAACGGCATGAGACACACACACATCATACCGGGCTCTAAAAGGGGACACCATTCGGTCAGTCTGATCTTGCCCTTCAACTTTTGTTTCCTGAATGGCAATAACATCGAGATCACATTCAAGCATCAAACGACTTAATTGATACTGCCTTCGTCGAGCGGCAAGTCCCCTGACATTGAGAGTCGCAACTCTCAATTCTGCTTCGACGCTCATAGCCATTAGGACGTGAATGGCCGTCCCGGCCACATGGTTCTCACCTCTGATGCTCCTTTATCACCATCAGGTCCAAGGTTCGATATGGTCTGATAGGTCCCCTTTCTTTTGATCACAAAAGTAGAGCGCCACGCACGTTTCACGCAGCACATTATGCACACTTCACCACTGCGCTCCATTTGTTGGTGCTTCCGCCGGGTCAATACTTGTGTCACTTAATCCAGACCCCCACCTTACGGGGGCTTTTGATCTGCAGGGGGCCCCGCTGAAGGCCCCTTCTGTTGATGATCTGTCAGTCGCTGATGCAATGTCTGCTGATTCGGCACTGGTTGCTGCTGCGGCGGTTGTGTCTGTTGCACCTGGGTTGGTGGGAGGTTCTCGGCTATTCGACGTTCGCTGAGGATGTTAGGTGCCGGTCTACGGCGCACGTTCATCGCCTTGGCCGGTGGTTGTTCCACTTCTTTCGTTGTAGCAGCCTTCTCGCCTTCCGCGTCTTCCCTGGGCCTTTTACATGTATTTGACGTGTCCATGTTTTCCGACATTTCTTCCTGTGCTGCAAGCGCCGTTATATCTTGTGTGTTCCTCGTGGATTGCACGTCTTTTGTAGAACCCTTGTCTTTGTTAAGCGTCGTCTCAGCACCTGTGGGGCGTGGCGTAAGGGGCGTCAACTTGGGTTTCGGTTCCTCCCGACGCGCCCCTATCAGCTCTTCTGCTTCAGCCTCGTCCATGTGATGCTCGGAAAGTTCTTCGCCCCCCGCGGGCCCTGCTACACTTGCATATGTTCTCATACAGCCGCTCTCATTATGCCCAAAACGCCGACACACTGTACAACGTGGGGCTCGGCAATCCCTCCTAATATGACCTGTTCCGCGGCAACGCAGGCATAGCGGTGCTCTTCCCGCGACGACAACTAGCGTGAGGTCTCCGGCAATCCGCAACTGATGTGGGAGGTCATCCACCGTGAGGCCAGCTTTGAGCCTGATGCTCACCACTCGCGTCGAAGAGCCTTTGTCCGTGCATCCATACACGCGCCAGCGCTCTCGCACTATTTCGTTCACCTTGCCATAAGGAGCCAACGCTGCCCTCACCTCGTCGTCAGGAACGTTAAACAATAGCCAGTGTATCTTCAGCTTCGTATCCTGGTGGTTAGGGTCGATAGTGATACAGCGCTGGTTCTTCACCACAATGTCCCCAGCATCGAGTATTCTCTTCTTGCCCTCCTCGTCCTTGAAAGTGATGGCCCAAACATGATTCATTTGGTACGCCCCCAAGGCAGCAACCTCGGGAAGCAAAGCCAAACGAATAAGAGCGTCCCTGAAATCCTCAACGCGATACGGCCGCGCCTTGATATCGGCGTGCAAAAAGACAGTATGCAGCGTTGAATCATTTGATGGCAGTCGGGGCAAAATAATCTGATAATCCTGTGACGATTCGTCCATGTTCCTGGTACCACGACCGAGCTGGGCCGTTGATGCCGCTCCGATATCGCCGGAGCTCATGCCGCCACGTCCGTACACTACGGTGCCCGGAAGTGGAATCGACGCTCGGCCATTCTGACATGCAGTTTGGCTGCTTTTGTCGAGAAATAAAAGATATGACTGAAGTTTATTCAAAAAAAGAACAGGTATTGCGCGCGATAGAAGCAGTAAATGACATCACATGGCTATTTTCAAAAGTGGCCTATCAAGCGCGCTGGAAGTTTCGTCGCGAAAAAAAGTGAAAGTAATGAACGTTGTGGAAAAGAATTTTTGTGCCGATAGGTATTCACAATTCTCTGTATTATGACTCTTAAAGTCTGTACCGGTACGCCCAGCCACCTAGCTAATAAACAATAGTCATTACTCACACAGCTGAAGCCAAACATAAGTGTCAGCAGTGGGATTCGAACCCACGCCCCGAAGACCGGACTGCGACCTGAATGCAGAGCCTTGGACCGCTCGGCCATCCTGACATGCGGTTTGGCTGCTTTTGTCGAGAAATAAAACATATGACTAAAGTTTATTTAGAAAAAGAACAGGTATTGCTCGCCATAGATGTGTAAATGACATCACATGGCTATTTTCAAAACTGGCCTATCAAGCGCGCTGGAGTTTTCGTCGCGAAAAAAAGTGAAAGTAATGAACGCTGTGGAAAAGAATTTTTGTGCCGATAGGTGTTGAAATTTATCTGTATTATGACTCCTAAATGTCTGTACCGGTACGCCCAGCCACCTAGCTGATAAACAATAGTCATTACTCACACACCTGAAGCAAAGCATAAGTGCCATAATTGGGATTCGAACCCACGCCCGGAAGTCCGGAATGCGACCTGAACGCAGCGCCTTGGACCGCTCGGCCATCCTGACATGCGGTTTGGCTGCTTTTGTCGAGAAACAAAACATATGACTAAAGTTTATTTAAAAAGAGAACAGGTATTGCTCGCCATAGATGTGTAAATGACATCACATGGCTATTTTCAAAACTGGCCTATCAAGCGCGCTGGAGTTTTCGTCGCGAAAAAAAGTGAAAGTAATGAACGCTGTGAAAAAGAATTTTTGTGCCGATAGGTGTTGAAATTTATCTGTATTATGACTCATATAGGTCTGTACCGGTACGCCCAGCCACCTAGCTGATAAACAATAGTCATTACTAACACAGCTGAAGCAAAGCACAAGTGCCATAATTGGGATTCGAACCCACGCCCGGAAGTCCGGAATGCGACCTGAACGCAGCGCCTTGGACCGCTCGGCCATCCTGACATGCGGTTCAGCTGCTTTTGTCGAGAAATAAAACGTATGACTAAAGTTTATTGAAAAAAAGAACAGGTATTGCGCACGATAGAAGGAGTAATTGACATCACATGGCTATTTTCAGAAGTGGCCTACCAAGCGCGTTGAAATTTTCGTCGCCAAATAATGAAAGTAATGAACGCCGCGGAAAAGAAATTTTGTGCCGATAGGTATTCACATTTGTCTGTATTATGACTCCTAAATGTCTGTACCGGTATGCTCAGCCACCTAGCTAATAAACAATAGTCATTACTCACACAGCTGAAGCAAAACATAGGTGTCAGAAGTGGGATTCGAACCCACGCCCGGAAGACTGGACTGCGACCTGAACGCAGCGCCGTGGACCGCTCGGCCATCCTGACATGCAGCTCGGATGCTTTTGTCGAGAAATCAAACATAACTGAAGTTTATTTAAAAAAAAAGAACAGGTATTGCTCGCGATAGAAGGAGGAAATGACATCACATGGCTGTTTTCAAAACTGGCCTATCAAGCGCGCTGGAGTTTTCGTCGCGAAAAAAAGTGAAAGTATTGAACGCTGTGGAAAAGAATTTTTGTGCCGATAGGTATTCACATTTGTCTGTATTATGACTCCTAAATGTCTGTACCGGTATGCTCAGCCACCTAGCTAATAAACAATAGTCATTACTCACACAGCTGAAGCAAAACATAAGTCTCAAAAGTGGGATTCGAACCCACGCCCGGAAGACCGGACTGCGACCTGAACGCAGCGCCTTGGATCGCTCGGCCATCCTGACATGCGGTTTGGCTGCTTTTGTCGAGAAAACAAAAATATTACTAAAGTTTATTTAAAAGAAGAACAGGCATTGCTCGCGATAGAAGGAGGAAATGACATCACATGGCTGTTTTCAAAACTGGCCTATCAAGCGCGCTGGAGTTTTCGTCGCGAAAAAAAGTGAAAGTATTGAACGCTGTGGAAAAGAATTTTTGTGCCGATAGGTATTCACATTTGTCTGTATTATGACTCCTAAATGTCTGTACCGGTATGCTCAGCCACCTAGCTAATAAACAATAGTCATTACTCACACAGCTGAAGCAAAACATAGGTGTCAGAAGTGGGATTCGAACCCACGCCCGGAAGACTGGACTGCGACCTGAACGCAGCGCCGTGGACCGCTCGGCCATCCTGACATGCAGCTCGGATGCTTTTGTCGAGAAATCAAACATACCTGAAGTTTATTTAAAAAAAAGAACAGGTATTGCTCGCGATAGAAGGAGTAAATTACATCACATGGCTATTTTCAAAACTGGCCTATCAAGTGCGCTGGAATTTTCGTCGCGAAAAAAAGTGAAAGTAATGAACGTTTTGGAAAAATGTTTTGTGCCGATAGGTATTCACATTTTTCTGTATTATGAGTCTTAAATGTCTGTACCGGTACGCCCAGCCACCTAGCTAATAAACAATAGTCATTACTCACACAGCGGAAGCAAATCATAAGTGCCAAAATTGGGAATCGAAGCCACGCCCGGATGCCCGGACTGCGACCTGAACGCAGCGCCTAGGACCGCTCGGCCATTCTGACATGCGGTTTGGCTGCTTTTGTCGAGAAATAAAACATATGACTAAAGCAATTTAACAAAGAACAGGTATTTCGCGCGATAGAAGCAGTAAATGACATCACAAGGCTATTTTAAAAAGTGGCCTATCAAGCGCACTGAAGTTTTCGTCGCGAAAAAAAGTGAAAGTAATGAACGCTGTGGAAAAGAATTTTTGTGCCGAAAGATTTCACATTTATCTGTATTATGACTCCTAAATGTCTGTACCGGTACGCCCAGCCACCTAGCTAATAAACAATAGTCAATACTCACACAGCTGAAGCAAAACATAAGTGTCAGAAGTGGGATTTGAACCCACGCCCGGAAGACAGGACTGCGACCTGAACGCAGCGCCTTGGACCGCTCGGCCATCCTGACATGCGGTTTGGCTGCTTTTGTCGAGAAATAAAACATATGACTAAAGCTTATTTAAAAAAAGAACAGGTATTGCTCGCGATAGAAGGAGTAAATTACATCACATGGCTTATTTAAAAACTGGCCTATCAAGCGCGCTGGAGTTTTCGTCGCGAAAAAAAGTGAAAGTAATGAACGCTGTGGAAAAGAATTTTGTGCCGAAATGTATTCACATCTGTATTATGACTCCTAATTATCTGTGCCGGTACGCCCAGCCACCTAGCTAATAAACAATAGTCATTACTCACACGGCTGAAGCAAAACATAGGTGTCAGCAGTGGGATTCGAACCCACGCCCGGAAGACCGGACTGCGACCTGAACGCAGCGCCGTGGACTGCTCGGCCATCCTGACATGCAGTTCGGCTGCTTTTGTCGAGAAATAAAACATGACTGAAGTTTATTTAAAAAAAGAACAGGTATTGCGCGCAATAGAAGGAGTAATTGACATCACATTGCTATTTTCAAAAGTGGCCTATCAAGCGCGCTGGAATTTTCGTCGCGAAAAAAAGTGAAAGTAATGAACGTTTTGGAAAAATGTTTTGTGCCGATAGGTATTCACATTTTTCTGTATTATGACTCTTAAATGTCTGTACCGGTACGCCCAGCCACCTAGCTAATAAACTATAGTCATTACTCACACAGCGGAAGCAAAGCATAAGTGCCAGAATTGGGAATCGAACCCACGCCCGGATGCCCGGACTGCGACCTGAACGCAGCGCCTAGGACCGCTCGGCCATTCTGACATGCGGTTTGGCTGCTTTTGTCGAGAAATAAAACATATGACTAAAGCTATTTAACAAAGAACAGGTATTGCGCGCGATAGAAGCAGTAAATGATATCACAAGGCTATTTTAAAAAGTGGCCTATCAACCGCACTGGAGTTTTCGTCACGAAAAAAGTGAAAGTAATGAACGGGGCGGAAAAGAAATTTTGTGCCGATAGGTATACACATTTATCTGTATTATGACTCCTAAATGTCTGTACCGGTACGCCCAGCCACCTAGCTAATAAACAATAGTCATTATTCACACAGCTGAAGCAAAGCATAAGTGCCAGAATCGGGATTCGAACCCACGCCCGGAATCCAGGACTGCGACCTGAACACAGTGCCTTGGACCACTCGGCCATTCTGACATGCGGTTTGGCTGCTGTTGTCGAGAAATAAAACATATGACTAAAGCTATTTAAAAAGAAGAGGTATTGCACGCGATAGAACCAGTAAATGACATCACAAGGCTATTTTCAAAACTGGCCTATCAAGCGCGCTGGAGTTTTCGTCGTGAAAAAAAGTGAAAGTGATGAACGCTGTGGAAAAAAATTTTGTGCCGATAGGTATTCACATTTCTCTGTATTATGACTCCTAAATGTCTGTACCGGTACTCCCAGCAACCTAGCTAATAAACAATAGTCATTACACACACCGCTGAAGCAAAGCAAAAGTGCCAGAATTGAGATTCGAACCCACGCCCGGATGCCCGGACTGCGACCTGAACGCAGCGCTTTGGACCGCCCAGCCATCCTGACATGCGGTTTGGCTACTTTTGTCGAGAAATAAAACATATGACTAAAGCTATTCAAAAAAGAACAGGTATTGCGCGCGATAGAAGCAGTAAATGACATCACATGGCTATTTTAAAAAGTGGCCTATCAACCGCACTGGAGTTTTCGTCACGAAAAAAGTGAAAGTAATGAACGCCGCGGAAAAGAAATTTTGTGCCGATAGGTATACACAATTATCTGTATTATGACTCCTAAATGTCTGTACCGGTACGCCCAGCCACCTAGCTAATAAACAATAGTCATTACTCACACAGCTGACGCAAAACATAGGTGTCAGAAGTGGGATTCGAACCCACGCCCGGAAGACCGGACTGCGACCTGAACGCAGCGCCGTGGACCGCTCGGCCATCCTGACATGCAGTTCGGGTGCTGTTGTCGAGAAATAAAACATATGACTAAAGCTATTTAAAAAGAACAGGTATTGCACGCGATAGAAGCAGTAAATGACATCACAAGGCTATTTTAAAAAGTGGCCTATCAACCGCACTGGAGTTTTCGTCACGAAAAAAGTGAAAGTAATGAACGCCGCGGAAAAGAAATTTTGTGCCGATAGGTATACACATTTATCTGTATTATGACTCCTAAATGTCTGTACCGGTACGCCCAGCCACCTAGCTAATAAACAATAGTCATTATTCACACAGCTGAAGCAAAGCATAAGTGCCAGAATCGGGATTCGAACCCACGCCTGGAATCCAGGACTGCGACCTGAACACAGTGCCTTGGACCACTCGGCCATTCTGACATGCGGTTTGGCTGCTGTTGTCGAGAAATAAAACATATGACTATAGCTATTTGAAAAAGAACAGGTATTGCGCGCGATAGAAGCAGTAAATGACATCACAAGGCTATTTTCAAAACTGGGCTATAAAGTGCGCTGGAGTTTTCGTCGCGAAAAAAAGTGAAAGTAATGAACGCTGTGGAAAAAAATTTTTGTGCCGATAGGTATTCACATTTATCTGTATTATGACTCCTAAATGTCTGTACCGGTACGCCCAGCCACCTAGCTAATAAACAATAGTCATTACTCACACAGCTGAAGCAAAGCATAAGTGCCAGAATTAGGATTCGAACCCACGCCCGGATGCCCGGACTGCGACCTGAACGCAGCGCCTAGAACCGCTCGGCCATTCTGACATGCGGTTTGGCTGCTTTTGTCGAGAAATAAAACATATGACTAAAGCTATTCAAAAAAGAACAGGTATCGCGCGCGATAGAAGCAGTAAATGACATCACATGGCTATTTTAAAAAGTGGCCTATCAACCGCACTGGAGTTTTCGTCACGAAAAAAGTGAAAGTAATGAACGCCGCGGAAAAGAAATTTTGTGCCGATAGGTATACACAATTATCTGTATTATGACTCCTAAATGTCTGTACCGGTACGCCCAGCCACCTAGCTAATAAACAATAGTCATTACTCACACAGCTGACGCAAAACATAGGTGTCAGAAGTGGGATTCGAACCCACGCCCGGAAGACCGGACTGCGACCTGAACGCAGCGCCGTGGACCGCTCGGCCATCCTGACATGCAGTTCGGGTGCTGTTGTCGAGAAATAAAACATATGACTAAAGCTATTTAAAAAGAACAGGTATTGCACGCGATAGAAGCAGTAAATGACATCACATGGCTATTTTCAAAACTGGCCTATCAAGCGCGCTGGAGTTTTCGTCGCGAAAAAAAGTGAAAGTAATGAACGCTGTGGAAAAGAATTTTTGTGCCGATAGGTATACACATTTATCTGTATTATGACCCCTAAATGTCTGTACCGGTACGCCCAGCCACCTAGCTAATAAACAATAGTCATTACTCACACAGCTGAAGCAAAACATAGGTGTCAGAAGTGGGATTCGAACCCACGCCCGGAAGACCGGACTGCGACCTGAACGCAGCGCCTTGGACCGCTCGGCCACCCTGACATGCGGTTTCGCTCCTTTGGTCGAGAAATAAAACATATGACTAAAGTTTATTTAAAAAAAGAACAAGTATTGCTCGCGATAAGAGGAGTAAATTACATCACAGGGCTATTTTCAAAACTGGCCTATAAAGTGCGCTGGAGTTTTCGTCGCGAAAAAAAGTGAAAGTAATGAACGCTGTGGAAAAGAATTTTAGTGCCGATAGGTATTCACATTTTTCTGTATTATGACTCCTAAATGTCTGTACCGGTACGCCCAGCGACCTAGCTAATAAACAATAGTCATTACTCACACAGCTGATGCAAAACATAGGTGTCAGAAGTGGGTTTCGAACCCACGCCCGGAAGACCCGACTGCGACCTGAACGCAGCGCCGTGGACCGCTCGGCCATCCTGACATGCAGTTCGGGTGCTGTTGTCGAGAAATAAAACATATGACTAAAGCTATTTAAAAGAACAGGTATTGCACGCGATAGAAGCAGTAAATGACATCACATGGCTATTTTCAAAACTGGCCTATCAAGCGCGCTGGAGTTTTTGTCGCGAAAAAAAGTGAAAGTAATGAACGCTGTGGAAAAGAATTTTTGTGCCGATAGGTATTCACATATATCTGTATTATGACTCCTAAATGTCTGTACCGGTACGCCCAGCCACCTAGCTAATAAACAATAGTCATTACTCACACAGCTGAAGCAAAACATAGGTGTCAGAAGTGGGATTCGAACCCACGCCCGGAAGACCGGACTGCGACCTGAACGCAGCGCCTTGGACCGCTCGGCCACCCTGACATGCGGTTTCGCTGCTTTGGTCGAGAAATAAAACATATGACTAAAGTTTATTTAAAAAAAGAACAGGTATTGCTCGCGATAGAAGGAGTAAATTACATAACAGGGCTATTTTCAAAACTGGCCTATAAAGTGCGCTGGAGTTTTTGTCGCGAAAAAAAGTGAAAGTAATGAACGCTGTGGAAAAGAATTTTTGTGCCGATAGGTATTCACATTTATCTGTATTATGACTCCTAAATGTCTGTACCGGTACGCCCAGCCACCTAGCTAATAAACAATAGTCATTACTCACACAGCTGACGCAAAACATAGGTGTCAGAAGTGGGATTCGAACCCACGCCCGGAAGACCGGACTGCGACCTGAACGCAGCGCCGTGGACCGCTCGGCCATCCTGACATGCAGTTCGGCTGCTTTTGTCGAGAAAGAAAACATGACTGAAATTTATTTAAAAAAGAACAGGTATTGCGCGCAATAGAAGGAGTAATTGACATCACATTGCTATTTTCAAAAGTGGCCTATCAAGCGCGCTGGAATTTTCGTCGCGAAAAAAAGTGAAAGTAATGAACGTTTTGGAAAAATGTTTTGTGCCGATAGGTATTCACATTTTTCTGTATTATGACTCTTAAATGTCTGTACCGGTACGCCCAGCCACCTAGCTAATAAACTATAGTCATTACTCACACAGCGGAAGCAAAGCATAAGTGCCAGAATTGGGAATCGAACCCACGCCCGGATGCCCGGACTGCGACCTGAACGCAGCGCCTAGGACCGCTCGGCCATTCTGACATGCGGTTTGGCTGCTTTTGTCGAGAAATAAAACATATGACTAAAGCTATTTAACAAAGAACAGGTATTGCGCGCGATAGAAGCAGTAAATGATATCACAAGGCTATTTTAAAAAGTGGCCTATCAACCGCACTGGAGTTTTCGTCACGAAAAAAGTGAAAGTAATGAACGCCGCGGAAAAGAAATTTTGTGCCGATAGGTATACACATTTATCTGTATTATGACTCCTAAATGTCTGTACCGGTACGCCCAGCCACCTAGCTAATAAACAATAGTCATTATTCACACAGCTGAAGCAAAGCATAAGTGCCAGAATCGGGATTCGAACCCACGCCCGGAATCCAGGACTGCGACCTGAACACAGTGCCTTGGACCACTCGGCCATTCTGACATGCGGTTTGGCTGCTGTTGTCGAGAAATAAAACATATGACTAAAGCTATTTAAAAAGAAGAGGTATTGCACGCGATAGAACCAGTAAATGACATCACAAGGCTATTTTCAAAACTGGCCTATCAAGCGCGCTGGAGTTTTCGTCGTGAAAAAAAGTGAAAGTGATGAACGCTGTGGAAAAAAATTTTGTGCCGATAGGTATTCACATTTCTCTGTATTATGACTCCTAAATGTCTGTACCGGTACTCCCAGCAACCTAGCTAATAAACAATAGTCATTACACACACCGCTGAAGCAAAGCAAAAGTGCCAGAATTGGGATTCGAACCCACGCCCGGATGCCCGGACTGCGACCTGAACGCAGCGCTTTGGACCGCCCAGCCATCCTGACATGCGGTTTGGCTACTTTTGTCGAGAAATAAAACATATGACTAAAGCTATTCAAAAAAGAACAGGTATTGCGCACGATAGAAGCAGTAAATGACATCACATGGCTATTTTAAAAAGTGGCCTATCAACCGCACTGGAGTTTTCGTCACGAAAAAAGTGAAAGTAATGAACGCCGCGGAAAAGAAATTTTGTGCCGATAGGTATACACAATTATCTGTATTATGACTCCTAAATGTCTGTACCGGTACGCCCAGCCACCTAGCTAATAAACAATAGTCATTACTCACACAGCTGACGCAAAACATAGGTGTCAGAAGTGGGATTCGAACCCACGCCCGGAAGACCGGACTGCGACCTGAACGCAGCGCCGTGGACCGCTCGGCCATCCTGACATGCAGTTCGGGTGCTGTTGTCGAGAAATAAAACATATGACTAAAGCTATTTAAAAAGAACAGGTATTGCACGCGATAGAAGCAGTAAATGACATCACAAGGCTATTTTAAAAAGTGGCCTATCAACCGCACTGGAGTTTTCGTCACGAAAAAAGTGAAAGTAATGAACGCCGCGGAAAAGAAATTTTGTGCCGATAGGTATACACATTTATCTGTATTATGACTCCTAAATGTCTGTACCGGTACGCCCAGCCACCTAGCTAATAAACAATAGTCATTATTCACACAGCTGAAGCAAAGCATAAGTGCCAGAATCGGGATTCGAACCCACGCCTGGAATCCAGGACTGCGACCTGAACACAGTGCCTTGGACCACTCGGCCATTCTGACATGCGGTTTGGCTGCTGTTGTCGAGAAATAAAACATATGACTATAGCTATTTGAAAAAGAACAGGTATTGCGCGCGATAGAAGCAGTAATTGACATCACAAGGCTATTTTCAAAACTGGGCTATAAAGTGCGCTGGAGTTTTCGTCGCGAAAAAAAGTGAAAGTAATGAACGCTGTGGAAAAGAATTTTTGTGCCGATAGGTATTCACATTTATCTGTATTATGACTCCTAAATGTCTGTACCGGTACGCCCAGCCACCTAGCTAATAAACAATAGTCATTACTCACACAGCTGAAGCAAAGCATAAGTGCCAGAATTAGGATTCGAACCCACGCCCGGATGCCCGGACTGCGACCTGAACGCAGCGCCTAGAACCGCTCGGCCATTCTGACATGCGGTTTGGCTGCTTTTGTCGAGAAATAAAACATATGACTAAAGCTATTCAAAAAAGAACAGGTATTGCGCGCGATAGAAGCAGTAAATGACATCACATGGCTATTTTAAAAAGTGGCCTATCAACCGCACTGGAGTTTTCGTCACGAAAAAAGTGAAAGTAATGAACGCCGCGGAAAAGAAATTTTGTGCCGATAGGTATACACAATTATCTGTATTATGACTCCTAAATGTCTGTACCGGTACGCCCAGCCACCTAGCTAATAAACAATAGTCATTACTCACACAGCTGACGCAAAACATAGGTGTCAGAAGTGGGATTCGAACCCACGCCCGGAAGACCGGACTGCGACCTGAACGCAGCGCCGTGGACCGCTCGGCCATCCTGACATGCAGTTCGGGTGCTGTTGTCGAGAAATAAAACATATGACTAAAGCTATTTAAAAAGAACAGGTATTGCACGCGATAGAAGCAGTAAATGACATCACATGGCTATTTTCAAAACTGGCCTATCAAGCGCGCTGGAGTTTTCGTCGCGAAAAAAAGTGAAAGTAATGAACGCTGTGGAAAAGAATTTTTGTGCCGATAGGTATACACATTTATCTGTATTATGACCCCTAAATGTCTGTACCGGTACGCCCAGCCACCTAGCTAATAAACAATAGTCATTACTCACACAGCTGAAGCAAAACATAGGTGTCAGAAGTGGGATTCGAACCCACGCCCGGAAGACCGGACTGCGACCTGAACGCAGCGCCTTGGACCGCTCGGCCACCCTGACTTTTTTTTTTTTTTTCTTTATTGCCTTTTAATAACCACAAGCAAAGGAAATACATACAAAATATGTACACTTACTAAAACACCAGCTTCAACTTGGCCAGTGCATTTGGTTTAAAAAGGCTTCACAGAAGCCAATTGGTCGAGCACAGGTAACCACTCGGGGGGTTCAGGCAGCGCTTTAAACACGTCTCGTGTATACAGCATACTCTCAACAAAATAGTCTCTCGCTGAACGTGCGTCTACACGCATATGTCGAACATCCATTCTTGTCCTCCACACACTATGCATGCAAAGCAACATTAACATGTCACTCGGCACTTCCCCTGCAGCTGCACACGGAAGAAAACGGATTCCAAAAGCGTTGATAGGTAGTTCTTTTTTTATAGTCCGTTGTAGTACGTCCCACAAGAACACAGCATCATGGCAGTCGAGAAAGATATGATTTATCGTTTCTGGTTTGCCGCAGATTAGACAGTTGACGGACCACGGTACAAAAAGCCCTTTACTTTTTAGCCATGGCAGTACAGGGAGAGTGCCGGTATGCACTTGAAAGAAGAATGTTTTGACAGAGGGTCTGACCGGCATTCTCTTAACACGTTTAAACACGTCACGCTCAGAACCTAGCCTGCACGAAGCTCGGTAGACGGGCACTGGCAGGAAGACATCAAGAAGGTCACGATACAGTTTCTTTTTAGTCACGTCGGACAAGTATTCGTACGAAAATCTTTCCTTGAGCAGGCGTGTAGCTGTAACTACTTCTCGCAAATAAGGACTGAGTGGTCCAGCTTCGAAGGAAAAAGATGACACGACGAAATCAGATAAGGGGGTCTGCAGTCTTGCTTGGATCACAGTTCTCAAGAAATTGTCAGTTTGATCTCGAGCGAACATGAATCTGCTCACCAACTGCTTAAAAAACAAATGCAAAAGCCCCAGACCACCATATTTTACCCTATGAAATAAATTGCACCGGCTCGTGCGCTCCCACTGCGACCCCCATATAAAGGTCGCGAATACTCGGTGCATTTTCTGGACCGAAGTGCGGGTCATGGTTAACACTTGTAATACATAAAACACTTTTGCAATCAGAAATACATTGCACACGGACGCTTTTGCAAACATTGATAAATTGCGACCTCCCCACTTATCAGTACAATTTTTAATGCGTTGACGTTCCTCAGACCAATACTCCGTAGCATTGCGGTAGTGATCCAAAGGCACACCGAGGTACTTTCCGGGCATGATTTTCCAATTCATGTTACAGTAAACTTCGGGTGTGCTTTGCCACTGGCCATGCCAAACGCCTAGACATTTTGGCCAACTGATTGCGCTGCCCGTTGCTGCACAGAATTCCCTAGCTATTCGTACAACTTCTTGCACACTTTCTTTGTCACTGCAAAACACTGCGACGTCATCAGCATAGGCTAAAATTCTAATTCCACTGGTCAGAAACGTATACCCTCTTATACTTGGTGATGCAAGTATTCGTAAACAGAAGGGCTCTAAGTAAAGCGCGAAAAGGAGTGGCGACAAGGCACAACCTTGCTTCACGCTCGAGCGCACAGGAATTGAAGCACTTACTTCTTTGTTGATTACTAAATTAGCCCTGCAGTCATGATACACCATTCTAACGCCTTCTGTAATGACAGTTCCTACATTCACATGTTCCAGCAATAAAAACAAAATTTCATGTACGACTTTATCGAACGCTTTGTGCAGGTCTAGCTGAATCATGGCCACGCGGTCATTATTTGCATCACAGCATTCTAGAATACTTCTGGTTACGTGTATATTTGTGAATATGGTTCTGCCCTTAATCCCACATGTCTGATGCGGGCCGACAAGGGATGTGACAACACTTTGGAGCCGTCTTGCTAGGACCTTCGTGTATATTTTATAGTCAGTGTTGCTCAAACTGATAGGTCGGTAGGATTCCACTGAAAGTAGCTTTGCGGGGTCATCAGTTTTGGGGATTAATACTACGTGTGCTGTCCTAAATGAATGAGGTGTTTGCTGCTTGTCGTAGCATTCTCTGATCACTCGGTGTAATGCCAGTGCCATTTCTGTCTTAAAAAATTTGTATATGGCAGCACCAAGCCCATCCGGCCCTGGTGACTTGCCGTTACCCAGGTTATCTATAGCTGATTCAATTTCTGCCACAGTGATTTCTACTTCCAGTAGCTCCCGCTCAGAGTCTTCCAATCTCGGCATAAGGGTCAGAAAGTCCTCTTTGAATCGTTCGGGGTCATTGATTGTATGGCTAAGGAGTTGCGTATAAAACTCGACAAAGGCGTGCTTTATCTGTTCGCGGTCCCGGGTAATGTAATTGCGGTATCGAATTTCATTTATCTCTTTGTTTGCTGCATGTTTCTTTTCTTCACTGAGCACCCGCTTAGTGGGCGTTTCACCCATCCACAGCCGTTCAGTGCGAGCCCTTATCATTGCTCCGCGGTACTTTTCGTCGTCGATGAATTCGAGCTTTGCTTTCGCCTCCTTTATTTCTTTCTTAAATTTTCCCGGCACTTCATTTTCTACGCTTAACATGTAGTCTAGTTCGCTTTGTAACTGCCTCTCTTGTTGCCTTTCCCGATTACGTAATACACAGGCTCTTTCAATCGCTATCATCTTTATATCACACTTCATTTGCTCCCACACAGCTATGAAGTTATTGGTCTCCAAACGAAGAGCATTTGAAAGACATTCTTTGGTTTTTGTGACAAATATTTCATCTTGCAGCAGCTTTTCATTAAATTTCCATAGAAACCAATTAAACTTCGCAGCCTTACGTTTTTCGCCAATGTTGACCTTGACCAGACAATGATCACTAAAACTAAGATGTTGAATTTGATAAGATGAGCATAGTGGCACCAACTTTGCCGACAAATATATTCTGTCTAACCTCGCGTGCGAATGACCTTGAAAGTGCGTATATCCTACTTCACCCTCTCGCGTCATTACATAACCGACATCTTCCAGCCCTGTCTCGTTCACTATTTTATTCAACAGCTCAGCGCTTCTATCGCGCACATTGAAGCTCGTTGTCTTATCCTCAGCTCTACAGACACAATTGAAGTCCCCTAGAACCACAACATTTCTTTCCGTTTTCAAGAATCCTTCAATCGCTCTGAAAAAAACTTCCCGTTCGTGCGATCTATTCGGTGCATAAACACACACAACGCGCCAAGGCATTCCAGAAACACTGAAGTCGCACACAACCAGCCTACCGCTATCGCAGGTAGACACATTTTCAACAACCGCGATACTACTACGTATGAAAACGACACAGCCTCCTGACCGCCCAACAGCATGACAAACGCAGACATTGTACCTAGAGCGAAAAACTTGAACCATTTGCTCCGTTTGTTCTTCACTTTCCATTTTAGTTTCTTGTACAGCCAGGAGGTCTATGTCGTTTTCTAACAAAATGCGACTAATCTGGCATTGTCTCCTGCGCGAACACAGGCCTCTTGAGTTCAACGTCGCGATGCAAATACCAGTTTTAAAGTTAGTCGCCATTTCTTGAAGGTTGTTTCGTCAGGTGTCATACTCACGTCGCAACAGTGGTTGCGTGTGCTCAGCGTAGAAAGCCTCGGAACGTCTCCTCCGCTACGGCGGGGCCGACGTTTGAGTGCCCCTACGGTCAGGAGACAGGTTTGGTCGTGGTTTAAAGGTAGGCCGACGACCAGTCGCCGTCTTTGTTGGAGGTTCATTGATGGCCGACGTGTCAACATTTCCGGTACGGTCAGGTGTTTCACGAGCTCGCTTAAAAGCGATAGCACCGGCCTTGGTCATCTCGGCGTCCGTTGCTTCCGGGCCGCCCTCTCGCGCAGCTGAAGATGACTTGCTCGCTGCTGTAGCGTCGTTCTCTACTGCTGCCGTGTCTAAATTCGTTCCTGGCGCACCAGAGTGCTTGTCGCCTTTATTGGTAGATTCCAGTGCGGCCCCAGAAGACTGTTCAGGGGGCGTGGCAGGGCCTTCCGTATAACCGTCTTCCCTGCTCGCTTCTTCGGCATCCACGGCATCCATCAGGTGTTCAGACACTTCGTCTGTTTGGCCTGGGCCCGCAATGCTGGCGTACGACCTCACACAGTGGGCGTCATCGTGGCCATAGCGACGACAGACCCCACAGCGCGGCACGCGGCAATCCCGTCGAATGTGTCCGATAGCCCGGCATCGGAGGCATAGCGGTGCTCTGCCAGGAATTACGACGAGCGCCATATCCTCCGCAACTCGCAGTTGGTGTGGCAGGTCGTCCACGGACACGCCCGCGTGTAGCCTCAGCGTGACCGACCGCGTGGTTGAACCTTTATCATTGCAACCCTGCACCTTCCATTTATCTCTGCTTATCTCGGTCACTTTTCCGTAGGGCGTTAAGGCGACTCGCACAGCCTCGTCCGGCACGCCATGAAGAAGCCAGTACAACTTCAGCCGCACACCTCGATCACGGGGGTCAACCACCATACAGCGATGGTCCTTTAGATCAAAAGACTCCGCCGCCAGCATCTTCTTTTTACCCTCATCATCCTTGAACGTCACTGCCCATACATGATTCATTTGGTATGCCCCTAGGGCAACCACTTCCGGCAGCAGCGAAAGACGAGCAAGGCTGTCTCGGACATGCTCCACTCGATATGGCCTGGCTTTCAAGTTTCCGTGCAAAAAAACCGTGTGCAAAACGGAATCACCTGAAGGCAGCTGAGGCAGAACAACCTGGAAATCTTCGCCTGGCTTTTCGGTACACCTGATACCGCGGCCCACACGGGCCGCTGAAACCGCCCCTACGCGGGAGCACATGATAAACACGTCCGTTCACTGTCGTGGCCGGAAGTGGAATCTCGGCCATCCTAACGGTTTGGCTGCTTTTGTCGAGAAATAAAACATGACTAAAGCTATTTAAAAAAGAACAGGTATTGCGCGCGTTAGAAGCAGTAAATGACATCACATGGCTATTTTCAAAAGTGGCCTATCAAGCGCGTTGGAATTTTCGTCGCGAAAAAAATTGAAAGTAATAAACGCCGTGGGAAAGAATTTTCGTGCCGATAGGTATACACAATTCTCTGTATTATGACTCCTAAATGTCTGTACCGGTACGCCCAGCCATCTAGCTAATAAACAATAGTCATTACTCACACAGCTGATGCAAAACATAGGTGTCAGAAGTGGGTTTCGAACCCACGCCCGGAAGACCCGACTGCGACCTGAACGCAGCGCCGTGGACCGCTCGGCCATCCTGACATGCAGTTCGGGTGCTGTTGTCGAGAAATAAAACATATGACTAAAGCTATTTAAAAGAACAGGTATTGCACGCGATAGAAGCAGTAAATGACATCACATGGCTATTTTCAAAACTGGCCTATCAAGCGCGCTGGAGTTTTTGTCGCGAAAAAAAGTGAAAGTAATGAACGCTGTGGAAAAGAATTTTTGTGCCGATAGGTATTCACATATATCTGTATTATGACTCCTAAATGTCTGTACCGGTACGCCCAGCCACCTAGCTAATAAACAATAGTCATTACTCACACAGCTGAAGCAAAACATAGGTGTCAGAAGTGGGATTCGAACCCACGCCCGGAAGACCGGACTGCGACCTGAACGCAGCGCCTTGGACCGCTCGGCCACCCTGACATGCGGTTTCGCTGCTTTGGTCGAGAAATAAAACATATGACTAAAGTTTATTTAAAAAAAGAACAGGTATTGCTCGCGATAGAAGGAGTAAATTACATAACAGGGCTATTTTCAAAACTGGCCTATAAAGTGCGCTGGAGTTTTTGTCGCGAAAAAAAGTGAAAGTAATGAACGCTGTGGAAAAGAATTTTTGTGCCGATAGGTATTCACATTTATCTGTATTATGACTCCTAAATGTCTGTACCGGTACGCCCAGCCACCTAGCTAATAAACAATAGTCATTACTCACACAGCTGACGCAAAACATAGGTGTCAGAAGTGGGATTCGAACCCACGCCCGGAAGACCGGACTGCGACCTGAACGCAGCGCCGTGGACCGCTCGGCCATCCTGACATGCAGTTCGGCTGCTTTTGTCGAGAAAGAAAACATGACTGAAATTTATTTAAAAAAGAACAGGTATTGCGCGCGATAGAAGGAGTAATTGACATCACATGGCTATTTTCAAAAGTGGCCTATCAAGCGCGCTGGAATTTTCCGTCACGAAAAAAGTGAAAGTAATGAACGCCGCGGAAAAGAAAGTTTGTGCTGATAGGTATACACATTTATCTGTATTATGACTCCTAAATGTCTGTAACGGTACGCCCAGCAACCTTGCTAATAAACAATAGTCATTACTCACACAGCTGAAGCAAAACATAAGTGTCAGAAGTGGGATTCGAACCCACGCCCGGAAGACCGGACTGCGACCTGAACGCAGCGCCTTGGACCGCTCGGCCATTCTGACATGCGGTTTGGCTGCTTTTGTCGAGAAATAAGAGATATGACTGAAGTTTTTTTGAAAAAAGAACAGGTATTGCTCGCGATAGAAGGAGTAAATTACATCACATGGCTCTTTACAAAAGTGGCCTATCAAGTGCGCTGGAGCTTTCGTCGCGAAAAAAAGTGAAAGTAATGAACGCTGTGGAAAAGAATTTTTGTTCCGATAGATTTCACATTTATCTGTATTATGACTCCTAAATGTCTGTACCGGTACGCCCAGCCACCTAGCTAATAAACAATTGTCATTACTCACACAGCTGAAGCAAAACATAGGTGTCAGAAGTGGGATTCGAACCCACGCCCGGAAGACCGGACTGCGACCTGAACGCAGCGCCGTGGACCGCTCGGCCATCCTGACATGCAGTTCGGCTGCTTTTGTCGAGAAATAAAACAAAACTGAAGTTTATTTAAAAAAAAGAACAGGTATTGCGCGCGATAGAAGGAGTAATTGACATCACATGGCTATTTTCAAAAGTGGCCTATCAAGCGCGCTGGAATTTTCGTCGCGAAAAAAAGTGAAAGTAATGAACGTTTTGGAAAAATGTTTTGTGCCGATAGGTATTCACATTTTTCTGTATTATGACACTTAAATGTCTGTACCGGTACGCCCAGCCACCTAACTAATAAACAATAGTCATTACTCACACAGCGGAAGCAAAGCATAAGTGCCAGAATTGAGAATCGAACCCACGCCCGGATGCCCGGACTGCGACCTGAACGCAGCGCCTAGGACCGCTCGGCCATTCTGACATGCGGTTTGGCTGCTTTTGTCGAGAAATAAAACATATGACTAAAGCTATTTATCAAAGAACAGATATTGCGCGCGAGAGAAGCAGTAAATGACATCACAAGGCTATTTTAAAGAGTGGCCTATCAACCGCACTGGAGTTTCCGTCACGAAAAAAGTGAAAGTAATGAACGCCGCGGAAAAGAAATTTTGTGCCGATAGGTATACACATTTATCTGTATTATGACTCCTAAATGTCTGTACCGGTACGCCCAGCCACCTAGCTAATAAATAATAGTCATTACTCACACAGCTGAAGCAAAGCATAAGTGCCAGAATTGGGATTCGAACCCACGCCCGGAATCCAGGACTGCGACCTGAACACAGCGCCTTGGACCGCTCGGTCATCCTGGCATGCGGTTTGCCTTCTGTTGTCGAGAAATAAAACATATGACTAAAGCTATTTAAAAAAGAACAGGTATTGCACGCGATAGAAGCTGTAAATGACATCACAAGGCTATTTTGAAAACTGGCCTATCAAGCGCGCTGGAGTTTTCGTCGCGAAAAAAAGTGAAAGTAATGAACGCTGTGGAAAAGAATTTTTGTGCCGATAGGTATTCACATTTATCTGTATTATGACTCCTAAATGTCTGTACCGGTACGCCCAGCCACCTAGCTAATAAACAATAGTCATTACTCACACAGCTGATGCAAAACATAGGTGTCAGAAGTGGGTTTCGAACCCACGCCCGGAAGACCGGACTGCGACCTGAACGCAGCGCCGTGGACCGCTCCGCCATCCTGACATGCAGTTCGGCTGCTTTTGTCGAGAAATAAAACATGACTGAAGTTTATTTAAAAAAAGAACAGGTATTGCGCGCGATAGAAAGAGTAAATGCCATCACATGGCTCTTTTCAAAAGTGGCCTATCAAGCGCGCTGGAGTTTTGGTCGCGAAAAAAAGTGAAAGTAATGAACGCTGTGGAAAAAAAATTTTGTGCCGATAAGTATTCACATTTCTCTGTATAATGACTCCTAAATGTCTGTACCGGTACGCCCAGCCACCTAGCTAATAAACAATAGTCATTATTCACACAGCTGAAGCAAAGCATAAGTGCCAGAATCGGGATTCGAACCCACGCCCGGAATCCAGGACTGCGACCTGAACACAGTGCCTTGGACCACTCGGCCATTCTGACATGCGGTTTGGCTGCTGTTGTCGAGAAATAATACATATGACTAAAGCTATTTAAAAAGAAGAGGTATTGCACGCGATAGAACCAGTAAATGACATCACAAGGCTATTTTCAAAACTGGCCTATCAAGCGCGCTGGAGTTTTCGTCGTGAAAAAAAGTGAAAGTGATGAACGCTGTGGAAAAAAATTTTGTGCCGATAGGTATTCACATTTCTCTGTATTATGACTTCTAAATGTCTGTACCGGCACTCCCAGCAACCTAGCTAATAAACAATAGTCATTACACACACCGCTGAAGCAAAGCAAAAGTGCCAGAGTTGGGATTCGAACCCAGGTCCGGATGCCCGGACTGCGACCTGAACGCAGCGCTTTGGACCGCCCGGCCATCCTGACATGCGGTTTGGCTACTTTTGTCGAGAAATAAAACATATGAATAAAGTTTATTTAAAAAAGAACAGGTGTTGCTCGCGATAGAAGGAGTAATCGATATCACATGGCTATTTTCAAAACTGGCCTATCAAGCGCGCTGGAGTTTTCGTCGCGAAAAAAAGTGAAAGTAATGAACGCTGTGGAAAAGAATTTTTGTGCTGATAGGTATTCACATTTCTCTGTATTATGACTCCTAAATGTCTGTACCGGTACGCCCAGCCACCTAGCTAATAAACAATAGTCATTACTCACACAGCTGAAGCAAAGCATAAGTGCCAGAATTGGGATTCGAACCCACGCCCGGATGCCCGGACTGCGACCTGAACGCAGCGCTTTGGACCGCCCAGCCATCCTGACATGCGGTTTGGCTACTTTTGTCGAGAAATAAAACATATGACTATAGCTATTTGAAAAAGAACAGGTATTGCGCGCGATAGAAGCAGTAAATGACATCACAAGGCTATTTTCAAAACTGGGCTATAAAGTGCGCTGGAGTTTTCGTCGCGAAAAAAAGTGAAAGTAATGAACGCTGTGGAAAAGAATTTTTGTGCCGATAGGTATACACAATTATCTGTATTATGACTCCTAAATGTCTGTACCGGTACGCCCAGCCACCTAGCTAATAAACAATAGTCATTACTCACACAGCTGACGCAAAACATAGGTGTCAGAAGTGGGATTCGAACCCACGCCCGGAAGACCGGACTGCGACCTGAACGCAGCGCCGTGGACCGCTCGGCCATTCTGACATGCGGTTTGGCTGCTGTTGTCGAGAAATAATACATATGACTAAAGCTATTTAAAAAGAAGAGGTATTGCACGCGATAGAACCAGTAAATGACATCACAAGGCTATTTTCAAAACTGGCCTATCAAGCGCGCTGGAGTTTTCGTCGTGAAAAAAAGTGAAAGTGATGAACGCTGTGGAAAAAAATTTTGTGCCGATAGGTATACACATTTATCTGTATTATGACTCCTAAATGTCTGTACCGGTACGCCCAGCCACCTAGCTAATAAACAATAGTCATTACTCACACAGCTGAAGCAAAACATAGGTGTCAGAAGTGGGATTCGAACCCACGCCCGGAAGACCGGACTGCGACCTGAACGCAGCGCCTTGGACCGCTCGGCCACCCTGACATGCGGTTTCGCTCCTTTGGTCGAGAAATAAAACATATGACTAAAGTTTATTTAAAAAAAGAACAAGTATTGCTCGCGATAGAAGGAGTAAATTACATCACAGGGCTATTTTCAAAACTGGCCTATAAAGTGCGCTGGAGTTATCGTCGCGAAAAAAAGTGAAAGTAATGAACGCTGTGGAAAAGAATTTTAGTGCCGATAGGTATTCACATTTTTCTGTATTATGACTCCTAAATGTCTGTACCGGTACGCCCAGCGACCTAGCTAATAAACAATAGTCATTACTCACACAGCTGATGCAAAACATAGGTGTCAGAAGTGGGTTTCGAACCCACGCCCGGAAGACCGGACTGCGACCTGAACGCAGCGCCGTGGACCGCTCGGCCATCCTGACATGCAGTTCGGGTGCTGTTGTCTAGAAATAAAACATATGACTAAAGCTATTTAAAAAGAACAGGTATTGCACGCGATAGAAGCAGTAAATGACATCACATGGCTATTTTCAAAACTGGCCTATCAAGCGCGCTGGAGTTTTCGTCGCGAAAAAAAGTGAAAGTAATGAACGCTGTGGAAAAGAATTTTTGTGCCGATAGGTATTCACATATATCTGTATTATGACTCCTAAATGTCTGTACCGGTACGCCCAGCCACCTAGCTAATAAACAATAGTCATTACTCACACAGCTGAAGCAAAACATAGGTGTCAGAAGTGGGATTCGAACCCACGCCCGGAAGACCGGACTGCGACCTGAACGCAGCGCCTTGGACCGCTCGGCCACCCTGACATGCGGTTTCGCTGCTTTGGTCGAGAAATAAAACATATGACTAAAGTTTATTTAAAAAAAGAACAGGTATTGCTCGCGATAGAAGGAGTAAATTACATAACAGGGCTATTTTCAAAACTGGCCTATAAAGTGCGCTGGAGTTTTTGTCGCGAAAAAAAGTGAAAGTAATGAACGCTGTGGAAAAGAATTTTTGTGCCGATAGGTATTCACATTTATCTGTATTATGACTCCTAAATGTCTGTACCGGTACGCCCAGCCACCTAGCTAATAAACAATAGTCATTACTCACACAGCTGACGCAAAACATAGGTGTCAGAAGTGGGATTCGAACCCACGCCCGGAAGACCGGACTGCGACCTGAACGCAGCGCCGTGGACCGCTCGGCCATCCTGACATGCAGTTCGGCTGCTTTTGTCGAGAAAGAAAACATGACTGAAATTTATTTAAAAAAGAACAGGTATTGCGCGCGATAGAAGGAGTAATTGACATCACATGGCTATTTTCAAAAGTGGCCTATCAAGCGCGCTGGAATTTTCCGTCACGAAAAATTGAAAGTAATGAACGCCGCGGAAAAGAAAGTTGTGCTGATAGGTATACACATTTATCTGTATTATGACTCCTAAATGTCTGTAACGGTACGCCCAGCAACCTTGCTAATGAACAATAGTCATTACTCACACAGCTGAAGCAAAACATAAGTGTCAGAAGTGGGATTCGAACCCACGCCCGGAAGACCGGACTGCGACCTGAACGCAGCGCCTTGGACCGCTCGGCCATTCTGACATGCGGTTTGGCTGCTTTTGTCGAGAAATAAGAGATATGACTGAAGTTTTTTTGAAAAAAGAACAGGTATTGCTCGCGATAGAAGGAGTAAATTACATCACATGGCTCTTTTCAAAAGTGGCCTATCAAGTGCGCTGGAGTTTTCGTCGCGAAAAAAAGTGAAAGTAATGAACGCTGTGGAAAAGAATTTTTGTGCCGATAGATTTCACATTTATCTGTATTATGACTCCTAAATGTCTGTACCGGTACGCCCAGCCACCTAGCTAATAAACAATTGTCATTACTCACACAGCTGAAGCAAAACATAGGTGTCAGAAGTGGGATTCGAACCCACGCCCGGAAGACCGGACTGCGACCTGAACGCAGCGCCGTGGACCGCTCGGCCATCCTGACATGCAGTTCGGCTGCTTTTGTCGAGAAATAAAACAAAACTGAAGTTTATTTAAAAAAAAGAACAGGTATTGCGCGCGATAGAAGGAGTAATTGACATCACATGGCTATTTTCAAAAGTGGCCTATCAAGCGCGCTGGAATTTTCGTCGCGAAAAAAAGTGAAAGTAATGAACGTTTTGGAAAAATGTTTTGTGCCGATAGGTATTCACATTTTTCTGTATTATGACACTTAAATGTCTGTACCGGTACGCCCAGCCACCTAGCTAATAAACAATAGTCATTACTCACACAGCGGAAGCAAAGCATAAGTGCCAGAATTGAGAATCGAACCCACGCCCGGATGCCCGGACTGCGACCTGAACGCAGCGCCTAGGACCGCTCGGCCATTCTGACATGCGGTTTGGCTGCTTTTGTCGAGAAATAAAACATATGACTAAAGCTATTTATCAAAGAACAGATATTGCGCGCGATAGAAGCAGTAAATGACATCACAAGGCTATTTTAAAGAGTGGCCTATCAACCGCACTGGAGTTTCCGTCACGAAAAAAGTGAAAGTAATGAACGCCGCGGAAAAGAAATTTTGTGCCGATAGGTATACACATTTATCTGTATTATGACTCCTAAATGTCTGTACCGGTACGCCCAGCCACCTAGCTAATAAATAATAGTCATTACTCACACAGCTGAAGCAAAGCATAAGTGCCAGAATTGGGATTCGAACCCACGCCCGGAATCCAGGACTGCGACCTGAACACAGCGCCTTGGACCGCTCGGTCATCCTGACATGCGGTTTGCCTTCTGTTGTCGAGAAATAAAACATATGACTAAAGCTATTTAAAAAAGAACAGGTATTGCACGCGATAGAAGCAGTAAATGACATCACAAGGCTATTTTGAAAACTGGCCTATCAAGCGCGCTGGAGTTTTCGTCGCGAAAAAAAGTGAAAGTAATGAACGCTGTGGAAAAGAATTTTTGTGCCGATAGGTATTCACATTTATCTGTATTATGACTCCTAAATGTCTGTACCGGTACGCCCAGCCACCTAGCTAATAAACAATAGTCATTACTCACACAGCTGATGCAAAACATAGGTGTCAGAAGTGGGTTTCGAACCCACGCCCGGAAGACCGGACTGCGACCTGAACGCAGCGCCGTGGACCGCTCCGCCATCCTGACATGCAGTTCGGCTGCTTTTGTCGAGAAATAAAACATGACTGAAGTTTATTTAAAAAAAGAACAGGTATTGCGCGCGATAGAAAGAGTAAATGCCATCACATGGCTCTTTTCAAAAGTGGCCTATCAAGCGCGCTGGAGTTTTGGTCGCGAAAAAAAGTGAAAGTAATGAACGCTGTGGAAAAAAAATTTTGTGCCGATAAGTATTCACATTTCTCTGTATAATGACTCCTAAATGTCTGTACCGGTACGCCCAGCAACCTAGCTAATAAACAATAGTCATTAATCACACCGCAGAAGCAAAGCAAAAGTGCCAGAGTTGGGATTCGAACCCACGCCCGGATGCCCGGACTGCGACTTGAACGCAGCGCTTTGGACCGCCCGGCCATCCTGACATGCGGTTTGGCTACTTTTGTCGAGAAATAAAACATATGACTAAAGTTTATTTAAAAAAAGAACAGGTATTGCTCGCGATAGAAGGAGTAATCGATATCACATGGCTATTTTCAAAACTGGCCTATCAAGCGCGCTGGAGTTTTCGTCGCGAAAAAAAGGGAAAGTAATGAACGCTGTGGAAAAGAATTTTTGTGCTGATAGGTATTCACATTTCTCTGTATTATGACTCCTAAATGTCTGTACCGGTACGCCCAGCCACTTAGCTAATAAACAATAGTCATTACTCACACAGCTGAAGCAAAGCATAAGTGCCAGAATTGGGATTCGAACCCACGCCCGGATGCCCAGACTGCGATCCTAACGCAGCGCCTTGGACCGCTCGGCCATCCAGACATGCGGTTTCACTGCTTTGGTCGAGAAATAAAACATATGACTAAAGTTCATTTAAGAAAAGAACAGGTATTGCTCGCGATAGAAGGAGTAAATTACATCACAGGGCTATTTTCAAAACTGGCCTATCAAGCGCGCTGGAGTTTTCGTCGCGAAAAAAAGTGAAAGTAATGAACGCTGTGGAAAAGAATTTTTGTGCCGATGGGTATTCACATTTATCTGTATTATGACTCCCAAATATCTGTACCGGTACGCCCAGCCACCTAGCTAATAAACAATAGTCATTACTCACACAGCTGAAGCAAAACGTAGGTGTCAGAAGTGGGATTCGAACCACGCCCGGAAGACCGGACTGCGACCTGAACACAGCGCCTTGGACCGCTCGGCCACCCTGACATGCGGTTTAGCTGCTTTGGTCGAGAAATAAAACATATGACTAAAGTTTATTTAAAAAAAGAACAGGTATTGCTCGCGATAGAAGGAGTAAAAAACATCACAGGGCTTTTTTCAAAACTGGCCTATAAAGTGCGCAGGAGTTTTCGTCGCGAAAAAGTGAAAGTAATCAACGCTGTGGAAAAGAATTTTTGTGCCGATAGGTATTCACATTTATCTGTATTATGACTCCTAAATGTCTGTACCGGTACGCCCAGCCACCTAGCTAATAAACAATAGTCATTACTCACACAGCTGAAGCAAAGCATAAGTGCCAGAATTGGGAATCGAACCCACGCCCGGATGCCCGGACTGCGACCTGAACGCAGCGCCTAGAACCGCTCGGCCATTCTGACATGCGGTTTGGCTGCTTTTGTCGAGAAATAAAAGATATGACTAAAGCTATTCAAAAAAAAACAGGTATTGCGCGCGATAGAAGCAGTAAATGACATCACAAGGCTATTTTAAAAAGTGGCCTATCAACCGCACTGGAGTTTTCTTCACGAAAAAAGTGAAAGTAATGAACGCCGCGGAAAAGAAATTTTGTGCCGATAGGTATACACATTTATCTGTACTATGACTCCTAAATGTCTGTACCGGTACGCCCAGCCACCTAGCTAATAAACAATAGTCATTACTCACACAGCTGACGCAAAACATAGGTGTCAGAAGTGGGATTCGAACCCACGCCCGGAAGACCGGACTGCGACCTGAACGCAGCGCCGTGGACCGCTCGGCCATCCTGACATGCTGTTCGGCTGCTTTTGTCGAGAAATAAAACAAGACTGAAGTTTATTTAAAAAAAAAACAGGTATTGCGCGCGATAGAAGGAGTAATTGACATCACATGGCTATTTTCAAAAGTGGCCTATCAAGCGCGCTGGAATTTTCGTCGCGAAAAAAAGTGAAAGTAATGAACGTTTTGGAAAAATGTTTTGTGCCGACAGGTATTCACATTTTTCTGTATTATGACTCTTAAATGTCTGTACCGGTACGCCCAGCCACCTAGCTAATAAACAATAGTCATTACTCACACAGCGGAAGCAAAGCATAAGTGCCAGAATTGGGAATCGAACCCACGCCCGGATGCCCGGACTGCGACCTGAACGCAGCGCCGTGGACCGCTCGGCCATCCTGACATGCAGTTCGGCTGCTTTTGTCGAGAAATAAAACAAGACTGAAGTTTATTTAAAAAAAGAACAGGTATTGCGCGCGATAGAAGGAGTAATTGACATCACATGGCTATTTTCAAAAGTGGCCTATCAAGCGCGCTGGAATTTTCGTCGCGAAAAAAAGTGAAAGTAATGAACGTTTTGGAAAAATGTTTTGTGCCGATAGGTATTCACATTTTTCTGTATTATGACTCATAAATGTCTGTACCGGTACGCCCAGCCACCTAGCTAATAAACAATAGTCATTACTCACACAGCGGAAGAAAAACATAAGTGCCAGAATTGGGAATCGAACCCACGCCCGGATGCCCGGACTGCGACCGGAACGCAGCGCCTAGGACCGCTCGGCCATTCTGACATGCGGTTTGGCTGCTTTTGTCGAGAAATAAAACATATGACTAAAGCTATTTAACAAAGAACAGGTATTGCGCGCGATAGAAGCAGTAAATGACATCACAAGGCTATTTTAAAAAGTGGCCTGTCAACCGCACTGGAGTTTCCGTCACGAAAAAAGTGAAAGTAATGAACGCCGCGGAAAAGAAATTTTGTGCCGATAGGTATACACATTTATCTGTATTATGACTCCTAAATGTCTGTACCGGTACGCCCAGCCACCTAGCTAATAAACAATAGTCATTACTCACACAGCTGAAGCAAAGCATAAGTGCCAGAATTGGGATTCGGACCCACGCCCGGAATCCAGGACTGCTACCTGAACACAGCGCCTTCGACCGCTCGGCCATCCTGACATGCGGTTTGGCTGCTGTTGTCGAGAAATAAAACATATGACTAAAGCTATTTAAAAAAAGAACAGGTATTGCACGCGATAGAAGGAGTAAATTACATCACAGGGCTATTTTCAAAACTGGCCTATCAAGCGCGCTGGAGTTTTCGTCGCGAAAAAAAGTGAAAGTAATGAACGCCGCGGAAAAGAAATATTGTGCCGATAGGTATACACATTTATATGTATTATGACTCCTAAATGTCTGTACCGGTACGCCCAGCCACCTAGCTAATAAACAATAGTCATTACTCACACAGCTGAAGCAAAGCATAAGTGCCAGAATTGGGATTCGAACCCACGCCCGGATGCCCGGACTGCAACCTGAACGCAGCGCCTTGGACCGCTCGGCCATCCAGACATGCGGTTTGGCTGCTTTTGTCGAGAAATAAAACATATGACTAAAGCTATTTAAAAAAGAACAGGTATTGCGCGCGATAGAAAGAGTAAATGCCATCACATGGCTCTTTTCAAAAGTGGCCTATCAAGCGCGCTGGAGATTTGGTCGCGAAAAAAAGTGAAAGTGATGAACGCTGTGGAAAAAAAATTTTGTGCCGATAGGTATTCACATTTCTCTGTATAATGACTCCTAAATGTCTGTACCGGTACGCCCAGCAACCTAGCTAATAAACAATAGTCATTATTCACACCGCTGAAGCAAAGCAAAAGTGCCAGAGTTGGGATTTGAACCCACGCCCGGATGCCCGGACTGCGACCTGAACGCAGCGCTTTGGACCGCCCGGCCATCCTGACATGCGGTTTGGCTACTTTTGTCGAGAAATAAAACATATGACTAAAGTTTATTTAAAAAAAGAACAGGTATTGCTCGCGATAGAAGGAGTAATCGATATCACATGGCTATTTTCAAAACTGGTCTATCAAGCGCGCTGGAGTTTTCGTCGCGAAAAAAGTGAAAGTAATGAACGCCGCGGAAAAGAAATTTTGTGCCGATAGGTATACACATTTATCTGTATTATGACTCCTAAATGTCTGTACCGTTACGCCCAGCCACCTAGCTAATAAACAATAGTCATTACTCACACAGCTGAAGCAAAGCATAAGTGCCAGAATTGGGATTCGAACCCACGCCCGGATGCCCGGACTGCGACCTGAACGCAGCGCCTTGGACCGCTCGGCCATCCAGACATGCGGTTTGGCTGCTTTTGTCGAGAAATAAAACATATGACTAAAGCTATTTAAAAAAGAACAGGTATTGCGCGCGATAGAAGCAGTAAATGACATCACAAGGCTATTTTCAAAACTGGCCTATCAAGCGCGCTGGAGTTTTCGTCGCGAAAAATAGTGAAAGTAATGAACGCTGTGGAAAAGAATTTTTGTGCCGATAGGTATACACATTTATCTGTATTATGACTCCTAAATGTCTGTACCGGTACGCCCAGCCACCTAGCTAATAAACAATAGTCATTACTCACACAGCTGAAGCGAAACATAGGTGTGAGAAGTGGGATTCGAACCCACGCCCGGAAGACCGGACTGCGACCTGAACGCAGCGCCTTGGACCGCTCGGCCACACTGACATGCGGTTTCGCTGCTTTGGTCGAGAAATAAAACATATGACTAAAGTTTATTTAAAAAAAGAACAGGTATTGCTCGCGATAGAAGGAGTAAATTACATCACAGGGCTATTTTCAAAACTGGCCTATCAAGCGCGCTGGAGTTTTCGTCGCGAAAAAAAGTGAAAGTAATGAACACCGCGGAAAAGAAATTTTGTGCCGATAGGTATACACATTTATCTGTATTATGACTCCTAAATGTCTGTACCGGTACGCCCAGCCACCTAGCTAATAAACAATAGTCATTACTCACACAGCTGAAGCAAAACATAGGTGTCAGAAGTGGGATTCGAACCCACGCCCGGAAGACCGGACTGCGACCTGAACGCAGCACCTTGGACCGCTCGGCCACACTGACATGCGGTTTCGCTGCTTTGGTCGAGAAATAAAACATATGACTAAAGTTTATTTAAAAAAAGAACAGGTATTGCTCGCGATAGAAGGAGTAAATTACATCACAGGGCTATTTTCAAAACTGGCCTATCAAGCGCGCTGGAGTTTTCGTCGCGAAAAAAAGTGAAAGTAATGAATGCTGTGGAAAAGAATTTTTGTGCTGATAGGTATTCACATTTCTCTGTATTATGACTCCTAAATGTCTGTACCGGTATGCCCAGCCACCTAGCTAATAAACAATAGTCATTACTCACACAGCTGAAGCAAAGCATAAGTGCCAGAATTGGGATTCGAACCCACGCCCGCATGCCCGGACGGCGACCTGAACGCAGCGCCTTGGACCGCTCGGCCATCCAGACATGCGGTTTGGCTGCTTTTGTCGAGAAATAAAACATATGACTAAAGCTATTTAAAATGAACAGGTATTGCGCGCGATAGAAGCAGTAAATGACATCACAAGGTTATTTTCAAAACTGGCCTATCAAGCGCGCTGGAGGTTTAGTCGCGAAAAAAATTGAAAGTAATGAACGCTGTGGAAAAGAATTTTTGTGCCGATAGGTATACACATTTATCTGTATTATGACTCCTAAATGTCTGTACAGGTACGCCCAGCCACCTAGCTAATAAACAATAGTCATTACTCACACAGCTGAAGCAAAACATAGGTGTCAGAAGTGGGATTCGAACCCACGCCCGGAAGACCAGACTGCGAGCTGAACGCAGCGCCTTGGACCGCTCGGCCACACTGACATGCGGTTTCGCTGCTTTGGTCGAGAAATAAAACATATGGCTAAAGTTTATTTAAAAAAAGAACAGGTATTGCTCGCGATAGAAGGAGTAAATTACATCACAGGGCTATTTTCAAAACTGGCCTATCAAGCGCGCTGGAGTTTTCGTCGCGAAAAAAAGTGAAAGTAATGAACGCTGTGAAAAAGAATTTTTGTGCCGATAGGTATACACATTTATCTCTATTATGACTCCTAAATGTCTGTACCGGTACGCCCAGCCACCTAGCTAATAAACAATAGTCATTACTCACACAGCTGAAGCAAAACATAGGTGTCAGAAGTGGGATTCGAACCCACGCCCGGAAGACCGGACTGCGACCTGAACGCAGCGCCTTGGACCGCTCGGCCACCCTGACATGCGGTTTAGCTGCTTTGGTCGAGAAATAAAACATATGACTAAAGTTTATTTAAAAAAAGAACAGGTATTGCTCGCGATAGAAGGAGTAAAAAACATCACAGGGCTATTTCCAAACTGACCTATCAACCGCACTGGAGTTTCCGTCACGAAAAAAAGTGAAAGTAATGAACGCTGTGGAAAAGAATTTTTGTGCCGATAGGTATTCACATTTATCCGTATTATGACTCCTAAATGTCTGTACCGGTACGCCCAGCCACCTAGCTAATAAACAATAGTCATTACTGACACAGCTGAAGCAAAGCATAAGTGCCAGAATTGGAATTCGAATCCACGCCCGGAATCCAGGACTGCTACCTGAACACAGCGCCTTCGACCGCTCGGCCATCCTGACATGCGGTTTGGCTGCTGTTGTCGAGAAATAAAACATATGACTAAAGCTATTTAAAAAAGAACAGGTATTGCACGCGATAGAAGCAGTAAATGACATCACAAGGCTATTTTCAAAACTGGCCTATCAAGCGCGCTGGAGGTTTCGTCGCGAAAAAAAGTGAAAGTAATGAACGCTGTGGAAAAGAATTTTTGTGCCGATAGGTATTCACATTTATCTGTATTATGACTCCTAAATGTCTGTACCGGTACGCCCAACCACCTAGCTAATAAACAATAGTCATTACTCACACAGCTGATGCAAAACATAGGTGTCAGAAGTGGGTTTCGAACCCACGCCCGGAAGACCGGACTGCGACCTGAACGCAGCGCCGTGGACCGCTCCGCCATCCTGACATGCAGTTCGGCTGCTTTTGTCGAGAAATAAAACATGACTGAAGTTTATTTAAAAAAAGAACAGGTATTGCGCGCGATAGAAAGAGTAAATGCCATCACATGGCTCTTTTCAAAAGTGGCCTATCAAGCGCGCTGGAGTTTTGGTCGCGAAAAAAAGTGAAAGTGATGAACGCTGTGGAAAAAAAATTTTGTGCCGATAGGTATTCACATTTCTCTGTATAATGACTCCTAAATGTCTGTACCGGTACGCCCAGCAACCTAGCTAATAAACAATAGTCATTAATCACACCGCTGAAGCAAAGCAAAAGTGCCAGAGTTGGGATTCGAACCCCCGCCCGGATGCCCGGACTGCGACCTGAACGCAGCGCTTTGGACCGCCCGGCCATCCTGACATGCGGTTTGGATACTTTTGTCGAGAAATAAAACATATGACTAAAGTTTATTTCAAAAAAGAACAGGTATTGCTCGCGATAGAAGGAGTAATCGATATCACATGGCTATTTTCAAAACTGGCCTATCAAGCGCGCTGGAGTTTTCGTCGCGAAAAAAAGTGAAAGTAATGAACGCCGCGGAAAAGAAATTTTGTGCCGATAGGTATACACATTTATCTGTATTATGACTCCTAAATGTCTGTACCGGTACGCCCAGCCACCTAGCTAATAAACAATAGTCATTACTCACACAGCTGAAGCAAAGCATAAGTGCCAGAATTGGGATTCGAACCCACGCCCGGATGCCCGGACTGCGACCTGAACGCAGCGCCTTGGACCGCTCGGCCATCCAGACATGCGGTTTGGCTGCTTTTGTCGAGAAATAAAACATATGACTAAAGCTATTTAAAAAAGAAGAGGTTTTGCGCGCGATAAAAGCAGTAAATGACATCACAAGGCTATTTTCAAAACTGGCCTATCAAGCGCGCTGGAGTTTTCGTCGCGAAAAAAAGTAAAAGTAATGAACGCTGTGGAAAAGAATTTTTGTGCTGATAGGTATTCACATTTCTCTGTATTATGACTCCTAAATGTCTGTACCGGTACGCCCAGCCACCTAGCTAATAAACAATAGTCATTACTCACACAGCTGAAGCAAAGCATAAGTGCCAGAATTGGGATTCGAACCCACGCCCGGATGCCCGGACTGCGACCTGAACGCAGCGCCTTGGACCGCTCGGCCATCCAGACATGCGGTTTGGCTGCTTTTGTCGAGAAATAAAACATATGACTAAAGCTATTTAAAAAAGAACAGGTATTGCGCGCGATAGAAGCAGTAAATGACATCACAAGGCTATTTTCAAAACTGGCCTATCAAGCGCGCTGGAGTTTTCGTCGCGAAAAAAAGTGAAAGTAATGAACGCTGTGGAAAAGAATTTTCGTGCCGATAGGTGTACACATTTATCTGTATTATGACTCCTAAATGTCTGTACCGGTACGCCCAGCCACCTAGCTAATAAACAATAGTCATTACTCACACAGCTGAAGCAAAACATAGGTGTCAGAAGTGGGATTCGAACCCACGCCCGGAAGACCGGACTGCGACCTGAACGCAGCGCCTTGGACCGCTCGGCCACTGACATGCGGTTTCGCTGCTTTGGTCGAGAAATAAAACATATCACTAAAGTTTATTTAAAAAAAAACAGGTATTGCTCACGATAAAAGGAGTAAATTACATCACAGGGCTATTTTCAAAACTGGCCTATTAAGCGCGCTGGAGTTTTTGTCGCGAAAAAAAGTGAAAGTAATGAACGCTGTGGAAAAGAATTTTTGTGCCGATAGGTATACACATTTATCTGTATTATGACTCCTAAATGTCTGTACCGGTACGCCCAGCCACCTAGCTAATAAACAATAGTCAATACTCACACAGCTGAAGAAAAACATAGGTGTCAGAAGTGGGATTCGAACCCACGCCCGGAAGACCGGACTGCGACCTGAACGCAGCGCCTTGGACCGCTCGGCCAACCTGACATGCGGTTTAGCTGCTTTGGTCGAGAAATAAAACATATCACTAAAGTTTATTTAAAAAAACAGGTATTGCTCACGATAGAAGGAGTAAATTACATCACAGGGCTATTTTCAAAACTGGCCTATCAAGCGCGCTGGAGTTTTGGTCGCGAAAAAAAGTGAAAGTGATGAACGCTGTGGAAAAAAAATTTTGTGTCGATAGGTATTCACATTTCTCTGTATAATGACTCCTAAATGTCTGTACCGGTACGCCCAGCAACCTAGCTAATAAACAATAGTCATTAATCACACCGCTGAAGCAAAGCAAAAGTGCCAGAGTTGGGATTCGAACCCACGCCCGGATGCCCGGACTGCGACCTGAACGCAGCGCTTTGGACCGCCCGGCCATCCTGACATGCGGTTTGGATACCTTTGTCGAGAAATAAAACATATGACTAAAGTTTATTTCAAAAAAGAACAGGTATTGCTCGCGATAGAAGGAGTAATCGATATCACATGGCTATTTTCAAAACTGGCCTATCAAGCGCACTGGAGTTTCCGTCACGAAAAAAGTGAAAGTAATGAACGCCGTGGAAAAGAAATTTTGTGCCGATAGGTATACACATTCATCTGTATTATGACTCCTAAATGTCTGTACCGGTACGCCAAGCCACCTAGCTAATAAACAATAGTCATTACTCACACAGCTGACGCAAAACAAAGGTGTCAGAAGTGGGATTCGAACCCACGCCCGGAAGACCGGACTGCGACCTGAACGCAGCGCCGTGGACCGCTCGGCCATCCTGACATGCAGTTCGGCTGCTTTTGTCGAGAAATAAAACAAGACTGAAGTTTATTTAAAAAAAGAACAGGTATTGCGCGCGATAGAAGGAGTAAATTACATCACAGGGCTATTTTCAAAACTGGCCTATCAAGCGCGCTGGAGTTTTGGTCGCGAAAAAAAGTGAAAGTGACGAACGCTGTGGAAAAAAAATTTTGTGCCGATAGGTATTCACATTTCTCTGTATAATGACTCCTAAATGTCTGTACCGGTACGCCCAGCAACCTAGCTAATAAACAATAGTCATTAATCACACCGCTGAAGCAAAGCAAAAGTGCCAGAGTTGGGATTCGAACCCACGCCCGGATGCCCGGACTGCGACCTGAACGCAGCGCTTTGGACCGCCCGGCCATCCTGACATGCGGTTTGGATACTTTTGTCGAGAAATAAAACATATGACTAAAGTTTATTTCAAAAAAGAACAGGTATTGCTCGCGATAGAAGGAGTAATCGATATCACATGGCTATTTTCAAAAGTGGCCTATCAAGCGCGCTGGAATTTTCGTCGCGAAAAAAAGTGAAAGTAATGAACGTTTTGGAAAAACGTTTTGTGCCGATAGGCATTCACATTTTTCTGTATTATGACTCTTAAATGTCTGTACCGGTACGCCCAGCCACCTAGCTAATAAACAATAGTCATTACTCACACAGCTGAAGAAAAACATAGGTGTCAGAAGTGGGATTCGAACCCAGGCCCGGAAGACCGGACTGCGACCTGAACGCAGCGCCTTGGACCGCTCGGCCAACCTGACATGCGGTTTGGCTGCTTTGGTCGAGAAATAAAACATATGACTAAAGTTTATTTAAAACAAGAACAGGTATTGCTCGCGATAGAAGGAGTAAAAAACATCACAGGGCTATTTTCAAAACTGGCCTATAAAGTGCGCAGGAGTTTTCGTCGCGAAAAAAAGTGAAAGTAATGAACGCTGTGGAAAAGAATTTTTGTGCCGATAGGTATTCACAATTCTCTGTATTATGACTCCTAAATGTCTGTACCGGTACGCCCAGCCACCTAGCTAATAAACAATAGTCATTACTCACACAGCTGAAGAAAAGCATAAGTGCCAGAATTGGGAATCGAACCCACGCCCGGATGCCCGGACTGCGACCTGAACGCAGCGCCTAGAACCGCTCGGCCATTCTGACATGCGGTTTGGCTGCTTTTGTCGAGAAATAAAACATATGACTAAAGCTATTCAAAAAAGAACAGGTATTGCGCGCGATAGAAGCAGTAAATGACATCACTAGGCTATTTTAAAAAGTGGCCTATCAACCGCACTGGAGTTTCCGTCACGAAAAAAGTGAAAGTAATGAACGCCGTGGAAAAGAAATTTTGTGCCGATAGGTATACACATTTATCTGTATTATGACTCCTAAATGTCTGTACCGGTACGCCAAGCCACCTAGCTAATAAACAATAGTCATTACTCACACAGCTGACGCAAAACATAGGTGTCAGAAGTGGGATTCGAACCCACGCCCGGAAGACCGGACTGCGACCTGAACGCAGCGCCTTGGACCGCTCGGCCAACCTGACATGCGGTTTAGCTGCTTTGGTCGAGAAATAAAACATATGACTAAAGTTTATTTAAAACAAGAACAGGTATTGCTCGCGATAGAAGGAGTAAAAAAAATCACAGGGCTATTTTCAAAACTGGCCTATAAAGTGCGCAGGAGTTTTCGTCGCGAAAAAAAGTGAAAGTAATGAACGCTGTGGAAAAGAATTTTTGTGCCGATAGGTATTCACATTTATCTGTATTATGACTCCTAAATGTCTGTACCGTTACGCCCAGCCACCTAGCTAATAAACAATAGTCATTACTCACACAGCTGAAGAAAAGCATAAGTGCCAGAATTGGGAATCGAACCCACGCCCGGATGCCCGGACTGCGACCTGAACGCAGCGCCTAGAACAGCTCGGCCATTCTGAGATGCGGTTTGGCTGCTTTTGTCGAGAAATAAAACATATGACTAAAGCTATTCAAAAAAGAACAGGTATTGCGCGCGATAGAAGCAGTAAATGACATCACAAGGCTATTTTAAAAAGTGGCCTATCAACCGCACTGGAGTTTCCGTCACGAAAAAAGTGAAAGTAATGAACGCCGTGGAAAAGAAATTTTGTGCCGATAGGTGTACACATTTATCTGTATTATAACTCCTAAATGTCTGTACCGGTACGCCAAGCCACCTAGCTAATAAAAAATAGTCATTACTCACACAGCTGACGCAAAACATAGGTGTCAGAAGTGGGATTCGAACCCACGCCCGGAAGACCGGACTGCGACCTGAACGCAGCGCCGTGGACCACTCGGCCATCCTGACATGCAGTTCGGCTGCTTTTGTCGAGAAATAAAACAAGACTGAAGTTTATTTAAAAAAAGAACAGGTATTGCGCGCGATAGAAGGAGTAATTGACATCACATGGCTATTTTCAAAAGTGGCCTATCAAGCGCGCTGGAATTTTCGTCGCGAAAAAAAGTGAAAGTAATGAACGATTTGGAAAAACGTTTTGTGCCGATAGGTATTCACATTTTTCTGTATTATGACTCTTAAATGTCTGTACCGGTACGCCCAGCCACCTAGCTAATAAACAATAGTCATTACTCACACAGCGGAAGCAAAGCATAAGTGCCAGAATTGGGAATCGAACCCACGCCCGGATGCCCGGACTGCGACCTGAACGCAGCGCCTAGGACCGCTCGGCCATTCTTACATGCGGTTTGGCTGCTTTTGTCGAGAAATAAAACATATGACTAAAGTTTATTTAAAAAAAGAACAGGTATTGCTCGCGATAGAAGGAGTAATCGATATCACATGGCTATTTTCAAAACTGGCCTATCAAGCGCGCTGGAGTTTTCGTCGCGAAAAAAAGTGAAAGTAATGAACGCTGTGGAAAAGAATTTTTGTGCTGATAGGTATTCACATTTCTCTGTATTATGACTCCTAAATGTCTGTACCGGTACGCCCAGCCACCTAGCTAATAAACAATAGTCATTACTCACACAGCTGAAGCAAAGCATAAGTGCCAGAATTGGGATTCGAACCCACGCTCGGATGCCCGGACTGCGACCTGAACGCAGCGCCTTGGACCGCTCGGCCATCCAGACATGCGGTTTGGCTGCTTTTGTCGAGAAATAAAACATATGACTAAAGCTATTTAACAAAGAACAGGTATTGCGCGCGATAGAAGCAGTAAATGACAACACAAGGCTATTTTAAAAAGTGGCCTATCAACCGCACTGGAGATTCCGTCACGAAAAAAGTGAAAGTAATGAACGCTGCGGAAAAGAAATTCTGTGCCGATAGGTATACACATTTATCTGTATTATGACTCCTAAATGTCTGTACCGGTACGCCCAGCCACCTATCTAATAAACAATAGTCATTACTCACACAGCTGAAGCAAAGCATAAGTGCCAGGTTTGGGATTCGAACCCACGCCCGGAATCCAGGACTGCGACCTGAACACAGCGCCTTGGACCGCTCGGCCATCATGACATGCGGTTTGGCTGCTGTTGTCGAGAAATAAAACATATGACTAAAGCTATTTAAAAAAGAACAGGTATTGCACGCGATAGAAGCAGTAAATTACATCACAAGGCTATTTTCAAAACTGGCCTATCAAGCGCGCTAGAGTTTTCGTCGCGAAAAAAAGTGAAAGTAATGAACGCTGTGGAAAAGAATTTTTGTGCCGATAGGTATTCACATTTATCTGTATTATGACTCCTAAATGTCTGTACCGGTACGCCCAGCCACCTAGCTAATAAACAATAGTCATTACTCACACAGCTGATGCAAAACCTAGGTGTCAGAAGTGGGTTTCGAACCCACGCCCGGAAGACCGGACTGCGACCTGAACGCAGCGCCGTGGACCGCTCCGCCATCCTGACTTTTTTTTTTCTTTATTGCCTTTTAATAACCACAAGCAAAGGAAATACATACAAAATATGTACACTTACTAAAACACCAGCTTCAACTTGGCCAGTGCACTTGGTTTAAAAAGGCTTCACAGAAGCCAATTGGTCGAGCACAGGTAACCACTCGGGGGGTTCAGGCAGCGCTTTAAACACGTCTCGTGTATACAGCATACTCTCAACAAAATAGTCTCTCGCTGAACGTGCGTCTACACGCATATGTCGAACATCCATTCTTGTCCTCCACACACTATGCATGCAAAGCAACATTAACATGTCACTCGGCACTTCCCCTGCAGCTGCACACGGAAGAAAACGGATTCCAAAAGCGTTGATAGGTAGTTCTTTTTTTATAGTCCGTTGTAGTACGTCCCACAAGAACACAGCATCATGGCAGTCGAGAAAGATATGATTTATCGTTTCTGGTTTGCCGCAGATTAGACAGTTGACGGACCACGGTACAAAAAGCCCTTTACTTTTTAGCCATGGCAGTACAGGGAGAGTGCCGGTATGCACTTGAAAGAAGAATGTTTTGACAGAGGGTCTGACCGGCATTCTCTTAACACGTTTAAACACGTCACGCTCAGAACCTAGCCTGCACGAAGCTCGGTAGACGGGCACTGGCAGGAAGACATCAAGAAGGTCACGATACAGTTTCTTTTTAGTCACGTCGGACAAGTATTCGTACGAAAATCTTTCCTTGAGCAGGCGTGTAGCTGTAACTACTTCTCGCAAATAAGGACTGAGTGGTCCAGCTTCGAAGGAAAAAGATGACACGACGAAATCAGATAAGGGGGTCTGCAGTCTTGCTTGGATCACAGTTCTCAAGAAATTGTCAGTTTGATCTCGAGCGAACATGAATCTGCTCACCAACTGCTTAAAAAACAAATGCAAAAGCCCCAGACCACCATATTTTACCCTATGAAATAAATTGCACCGGCTCGTGCGCTCCCACTGCGACCCCCATATAAAGGTCGCGAATACTCGGTGCATTTTCTGGACCGAAGTGCGGGTCATGGTTAACACTTGTAATACATAAAACACTTTTGCAATCAGAAATACATTGCACACGGACGCTTTTGCAAACATTGATAAATTGCGACCTCCCCACTTATCAGTACAATTTTTAATGCGTTGACGTTCCTCAGACCAATACTCCGTAGCATTGCGGTAGTGATCCAAAGGCACACCGAGGTACTTTCCGGGCATGATTTTCCAATTCATGTTACAGTAAACTTCGGGTGTGCTTTGCCACTGGCCATGCCAAACGCCTAGACATTTTGGCCAACTAATTGCGCTGCCCGTTGCTGCACAGAATTCCCTAGCTATTCGTACAACTTCTTGCACACTTTCTTTGTCACTGCAAAACACTGCGACGTCATCAGCATAGGCTAAAATTCTAACTCCACTGGTCAGAAACGTATACCCTCTTATACTTGGTGATGCAAGTATTCGTAAACAGAAGGGCTCTAAGTAAAGCGCGAAAAGGAGTGGCGACAAGGCACAACCTTGCTTCACGCTCGAGCGCACAGGAATTGAAGCACTTACTTCTTTGTTGATTACTAAATTAGCCCTGCAGTCATGATACACCATTCTAACGCCTTCTGTAATGACAGTTCCTACATTCACATGTTCCAGCAATAAAAACAAAATTTCATGTACGACTTTATCGAACGCTTTGTGCAGGTCTAGCTGAATCATGGCCACGCGGTCATTATTTGCATCACAGCATTCTAGAATACTTCTGGTTACGTGTATATTTGTGAATATGGTTCTGCCCTTAATCCCACATGTCTGATGCGGGCCGACAAGGGATGTGACAACACTTTGGAGCCGTCTTGCTAGGACCTTCGTGTATATTTTATAGTCAGTGTTGCTCAAACTGATAGGTCGGTAGGATTCCACTGAAAGTAGCTTTGCGGGGTCATCAGTTTTGGGGATTAATACTACGTGTGCTGTCCTAAATGAATGAGGTGTTTGCTGCTTGTCGTAGCATTCTCTGATCACTCGGTGTAATGCCAGTGCCATTTCTGTCTTAAAAAATTTGTATATGGCAGCACCAAGCCCATCCGGCCCTGGTGACTTGCCGTTACCCAGGTTATCTATAGCTGATTCAATTTCTGCCACAGTGATTTCTACTTCCAGTAGCTCCCGCTCAGAGTCTTCCAATCTCGGCATAAGGGTCAGAAAGTCCTCTTTGAATCGTTCGGGGTCATTGATTGTATGGCTAAGGAGTTGCGTATAAAACTCGACAAAGGCGTGCTTTATCTGTTCGCGGTCCCGGGTAATGTAATTGCGGTATCGAATTTCATTTATCTCTTTGTTTGCTGCATGTTTCTTTTCTTCACTGAGCACCCGCTTAGTGGGCGTTTCACCCATCCACAGCCGTTCAGTGCGAGCCCTTATCATTGCTCCGCGGTACTTTTCGTCGTCGATGAATTCGAGCTTTGCTTTCGCCTCCTTTATTTCTTTCTTAAATTTTCCCGGCACTTCATTTTCTACGCTTAACATGTAGTCTAGTTCGCTTTGTAACTGCCTCTCTTGTTGCCTTTCCCGATTACGTAATACACAGGCTCTTTCAATCGCTATCATCTTTATATCACACTTCATTTGCTCCCACACAGCTATGAAGTTATTGGTCTCCAAACGAAGAGCATTTGAAAGACATTCTTTGGTTTTTTTGACAAATATTTCATCTTGCAGCAGCTTTTCATTAAATTTCCATAGAAACCAATTAAACTTCGCAGCCTTACGTTTTTCGCCAATGTTGACCTTGACCAGACAATGATCACTAAAACTAAGATGTTGAATTTGATAAGATGAGCATAGTGGCACCAACTTTGCCGACAAATATATTCTGTCTAACCTCGCGTGCGAATGACCTTGAAAGTGCGTATATCCTACTTCACCCTCTCGCGTCATTACATAACCGACATCTTCCAGCCCTGTCTCGTTCACTATTTTATTCAACAGCTCAGCGCTTCTATCGCGCACATTGAAGCTCGTTGTCTTATCCTCAGCTCTACAGACACAATTGAAGTCCCCTAGAACCACAACATTTCTTTCCGTTTTCAAGAATCCTTCAATCGCTCTGAAAAAAAATTCCCGTTCGTGCGATCTATTCGGTGCATAAACACACACAACGCGCCAAGGCATTCCAGAAACACTGAAGTCGCACACAACCAGCCTACCGCTATCGCAGGTAGACACATTTTCAACAACCGCGATACTACTACGTATGAAAACGACACAGCCTCCTGACCGCCCAACAGCATGACAAACGCAGACATTGTACCTAGAGCGAAAAACTTGAACCATTTGCTCCGTTTGTTCTTCACTTTCCATTTTAGTTTCTTGTACAGCCAGGAGGTCTATGTCGTTTTCTAACAAAATGCGACTAATCTGGCATTGTCTCCTGCGCGAACACAGGCCTCTTGAGTTCAACGTCGCGATGCAAATACCAGTTTTAAAGTTAGTCGCCATTTCTTGAAGGTTGTTTCGTCAGGTGTCATACTCACGTCGCAACAGTGGTTGCGTGTGCTCAGCGTAGAAAGCCTCGGAACGTCTCCTCCGCTACGGCGGGGCCGACGTTTGAGTGCCCCTACGGTCAGGAGACAGGTTTGGTCGTGGTTTAAAGGTAGGCCGACGACCAGTCGCCGTCTTTGTTGGAGGTTCATTGATGGCCGACGTGTCAACATTTCCGGTACGGTCAGGTGTTTCACGAGCTCGCTTAAAAGCGATAGCACCGGCCTTGGTCATCTCGGCGTCCGTTGCTTCCGGGCCGCCCTCTCGCGCAGCTGAAGATGACTTGCTCGCTGCTGTAGCGTCGTTCTCTACTGCTGCCGTGTCTAAATTCGTTCCTGGCGCACCAGAGTGCTTGTCGCCTTTATTGGTAGATTCCAGTGCGGCCCCAGAAGACTGTTCAGGGGGCGTGGCAGGGCCTTCCGTATAACCGTCTTCCCTGCTCGCTTCTTCGGCATCCACGGCATCCATCAGGTGTTCAGACACTTCGTCTGTTTGGCCTGGGCCCGCAATGCTGGCGTACGACCTCACACAGTGGGCGTCATCGTGGCCATAGCGACGACAGACCCCACAGCGCGGCACGCGGCAATCCCGTCGAATGTGTCCGATAGCCCGGCATCGGAGGCATAGCGGTGCTCTGCCAGGAATTACGACGAGCGCCATATCCTCCGCAACTCGCAGTTGGTGTGGCAGGTCGTCCACGGACACGCCCGCGTGTAGCCTCAGCGTGACCGACCGCGTGGTTGAACCTTTATCATTGCAACCCTGCACCTTCCATTTATCTCTGCTTATCTCGGTCACTTTTCCGTAGGGCGTTAAGGCGACTCGCACAGCCTCGTCCGGCACGCCATGAAGAAGCCAGTACAACTTCAGCCGCACACCTCGATCACGGGGGTCAACCACCATACAGCGATGGTCCTTTAGATCAAAAGACTCCGCCGCCAGCATCTTCTTTTTACCCTCATCATCCTTGAACGTCACTGCCCATACATGATTCATTTGGTATGCCCCTAGGGCAACCACTTCCGGCAGCAGCGAAAGACGAGCAAGGCTGTCTCGGACATGCTCCACTCGATATGGCCTGGCTTTCAAGTTTCCGTGCAAAAAAACCGTGTGCAAAACGGAATCACCTGAAGGCAGCTGAGGCAGAACAACCTGGAAATCTTCGCCTGGCTTTTCGGTACACCTGATACCGCGGCCCACACGGGCCGCTGAAACCGCCCCTACGCGGGAGCACATGATAAACACGTCCGTTCACTGTCGTGGCCGGAAGTGGAATCTCGGCCATCCTAACGGTTTGGCTGCTTTTGTCGAGAAATAAAACATGACTAAAGCTATTTAAAAAAGAACAGGTATTGCGCGCGTTAGAAGCAGTAAATGACATCACATGGCTATTTTCAAAAGTGGCCTATCAAGCGCGTTGGAATTTTCGTCGCGAAAAAAATTGAAAGTAATAAACGCCGTGGGAAAGAATTTTCGTGCCGATAGGTATACACAATTCTCTGTATTATGACTCCTAAATGTCTGTACCGGTACGCCCAGCCATCTAACTAATAAACAATAGTCATTACTCACACAGCTGAAGCAAAACATAGGTGTCAGAAGTGGGATTCGAACCCACGCCCGGAAGACCGGACTGTGACCTGAACGCAGCGCCTTGGACCGCTCGGCCACACTGACATGTGGTTTCGCTGCTTTGGTCGAGAAATAAAACATATGACTAAAGTTTATTTAAAAAAAGAACAGGTATTGCTCGCGATAGAAAGAGTAAATGCCATCACATGGCTCTTTTCAAAAGTGGCTTATCAAGCGCGCTGGAGTTTTGGTCGCGAAAAAAAGTGAAAGTGATGAACGCTGTGGAAAAAAATTTTGTGCCGATAGGTATTAATATTTATCTGTAATAAGACTACTAAATGTCTGTACCAGTACGCCCAGCCACCTAGCTAATAAACAATAGTCATTACTCACACAGCTGAAGCAAAACATAAGTGTCAGAAGTGGGATTCGAACCCACGGCCGGAAGACCGGACTGCGACCTGAACGCAGTGCCTTGGACCGCTCGGCCATCCTGACATGCAGTTCGGCTGCATTTGTCGAGAAATAAAACATGACTGAAGTTTATTTAAAAAAAAGAACAGGTATTGCGCGCGATAGAAAGAGTAAATGCCATCACATGGCTCTTTTCAAAAGTGGCCTATCAAGCGCGCTGGAGTTTTGGTCGCGAAAAAAAGTGAAAGTGATGAACGCTGTGGAAAAAAAATTTTGTGCCGATAGGTATTCACATTTCTCTGTGTAATGACTCCTAAATGTCTGTACCGGTACGCCCAGCAACCTAGCTAATAAACAATAGTCATTAGTCACACCGCGGATGCAAAGCAAAAGTGCCAGAGTTGGGATTCGAACCCACGCCCGGATGCCCGGACTGCGACCTGAACGCAGCGCTTTGGACCGCCCGGCCATCCTGACTTGCGGTTTGGCTACTTTTGTCGAGAAATAAAACTTATGACTAAAGTTTATTTAAAAAAAAGAACAGGTATTGCTCGCGATAGAAGGAGTAATCGATATCACATGGCTATTTTCAAAACTGGCCTATCAAGCGCGCTGGAGTTTTCGTCGCGAAAAAAAGTGAAAGTAATGAACGCTGTGGAAAAGAATTTTTGTGCTGATAGGTATTCACATTTCTCTGTATTATGACTCCTAAATGTCTGTACCGGTACGCCCAGCCACCTAACTAATAAACAATAGTCATTACTCACACAGCTGAAGCAAAACATAGGTGTCAGAAGTGGGATTCGAACCCACGCCCGGAAGACCGGACTGTGACCTGAACGCAGCGCCTTGGACCGCTCGGCCACACTGACATGTGGTTTCGCTGCTTTGGTCGAGAAATAAAACATATGACTAAAGTTTATTTAAAAAAAGAACAGGTATTGCTCGCGATAGAAAGAGTAAATGCCATCACATGGCTCTTTTCAAAAGTGGCTTATCAAGCGCGCTGGAGTTTTGGTCGCGAAAAAAAGTGAAAGTGATGAACGCTGTGGAAAAAAATTTTGTGCCGATAGGTATTCACATTTCTCTCTATAATGACTCCTAAATGTCTGTACCGGTACGCCCAGCAACCTAGCTAATAAACAATAGTCATTAATCATACCGCTGAAGCAAAGCAAAAGTGCCAGAGTTGGGATTCGAACCCACGCCCGGATGCCCGGACTGCGACCTGAACGCAGCGCTTTGGACCGCCCGGCCATCCTGACATGCGGTTTGGCTACTTTTGTCGAGAAATAAAACATATGACTAAAGTTTATTTAAAAAAAGAACAGGTATTGCTCGCGATAGAAGGAGTAATCGATATCACATGGCTATTTTCAAAACTGGCCTATCAAGCGCGCTGGAGTTTTCGTCGCGAAAAAAAGTGAAAGTAATGAACGCCGCGGAAAAGAAATTTTGTGCCGATAGGTATACACATTTATCTGTATTATGCCTCCTAAATGTCTGTACCGGTACGCCCAGCCACCTAGCTAATAAACAATAGTCATTACTCACACAGCTGAAGCAAAGCATAAGTGCCAGAATTGGGATTCGAACCCACGTCCGGATGCCCGGACTGCGACCTGAACGCAGCGCCTTGGACCGCTCGGCCATCCAGACATGCGGTTTGGCTGCTTTTGTCGAGAAATAAAACATATGACTAAAGCTATTTAAAAAAGAACAGGTATTGCGCGCGATAGAAGCAGTAAATGACATCACAAGGCTATTTTCAAAACTGGCCTATCAAGCGCGCTGGAGTTTTCGTCGCGAAAAAAAGTGAAAGTAATGAACGCTGTGGAAAAGAATTTTTGTGCTGATAGGTATTCACATTTCTCTGTATTATGACTCCTAAATGTCTGTACCGGTACGCCCAGCCACCTAGCTAATAAACAATAGTCATTACTCACACAGCTGAAGCAAAGCATAAGTGCCAGAATTGGGATTCGAACCCACGCCCGGATGCCCGGACTGCGACCTGAACGCAGCGCCTTGGACCGCTCGGCCATCCAGACATGCGGTTTGGCTGCTTTTGTCGAGAAATAAAACATATGACTAAAGCTATTTAAAAAAGAACAGGTATTGCGCGCGATAGAAGCAGTAAATGACATCACAAGGCTATTTTCAAAACTGGCCTATCAAGCGCGCTGGAGTTTTCGTCGCGAAAAAAAGTGAAAGTAATGAACGCTGTGGAAAAGAATTTTCGTGCCGATAGGTATACACATTTATCTGTATTATGACTCCTAAATGTCTGTACCGGTACGCCCAGCCACCTAGCTAATAAACAATAGTCATTACTCACACAGCTGAAGCAAAACATAGGTGTCAGAAGTGGGATTCGAACCCACGCCCGGAAGACCGGACTGCGACCTGAACGCAGCGCCTTGGACCGCTCGGCCACACTGACATGCGGTTTCGCTGCTTTGGTCGAGAAATAAAACATATGACTAAAGTTTATTTTAAAAAAAAACAGGTATTGCTCACGATAGAAGGAGTAAATTACATCACAGGGCTATTTTCAAAACTGGCCTATCAAGCGCGCTGGAGTTTTCGTCGCGAAAAAAAGTGAAAGTAATGAACGCTGTGGAAAAGAATTTTTGTGCCGATAGGTATACACATTTATCTGTATTATGACTCCTAAATGTCTGTACCGGTACGCCCAGCCACCTAGCTAATAAACAATAGTCATTACTCACACAGCTGAAGAAAAACATAGGTGTCAGAAGTGGGATTCGAACCCACGCCCAGAAGACCGGACTGCGACCTGAATGCAGCGCCTTGGACCGCTCGGCCAACCTGACATGCGGTTTAGCTGCTTTGGTCGAGAAATAAAACATATGACTAAAGTTTATTTAAAACAAGAACAGGTATTTCTCGCGATAGAAGGAGTAAAAAACATCACAGGGCTATTTTCAAAACTGGCCTATAAAGTGCGCAGGAGTTTTCGTCGCGAAAAAAAGTGAAAGTAATGAACGCTGTGGAAAAGAATTTTTGTGCCGATAGGTATTCACATTTATCTGTATTATGACTCCTAAATGTCTGTACCGGTACGCCCAGCCACCTAGCTCATAAACAATAGTCATTACTCACACAGCTGAAGCAAAGCATAGGTGCCAGAATTGGGATTCGAACCCACGCCCGGATGCCCGGACTGCGACCTGAACGCAGCGCCTTGGACCGCTCGGCCATCCAGACATGCGGTTTGGCTGCTTTTGTCGAGAAATAAAACATATGACTAAAGCTATTTAAAAAAGAACAGGTATTGCGCGCGATAGAAGCAGTAAATGACATCACAAGGCTATTTTCAAAACTGGCCTATCAAGCGCGCTGGAGTTTTCGTCGCGAAAAAAAGTGAAAGTAATGAACGCTGTGGAAAAGAATTTTTGTGCTGATAGGTATTCACATTTCTCTGTATTATGACTCCTAAATGTCTGTACCGGTACGCCCAGCCACCTAGCTAATAAACAATAGTCATTACTCACACAGCTGAAGCAAAGCATAAGTGCCAGAATTGGGATTCGAACCCACGCCCGGATGCCCGGACTGCGACCTGAACGCAGCGCCTTGGACCGCTCGGCCATCCAGACATGCGGTTTGGCTGCTTTTGTCGAGAAATAAAACATATGACTAAAGCTATTTAAAAAAGAACAGGTATTGCGCGCGATAGAAGCAGTAAATGACATCACAAGGCTATTTTCAAAACTGGCCTATCAAGCGCGCTGGAGTTTTCGTCGCGAAAAAAAGTGGAAGTAATGAACGCTGTGGAAAAGAATTTTTGTGCTGATAGGTATTCACATTTCTCTGTGTTATGACTCCTAAATGTCTGTACCGGTACGCCCAGCCACCTAGCTAATAAACAATAGTCATTACTCACACAGCTGAAGCAAAGCATAAGTGCCAGAATTGGGATTCGAACCCACGCCCGGATGCCCGGACTGCGACCTGAACGCAGCGCCTTGGACCGCTCGGCCATCCAGACATGCGGTTTGGCTGCTTTTGTCGAGAAATAAAACATATGACTAAAGCTATTTAAAAAAGAACAGGTATTGCGCGCGACAGAAGCAGTAAATGACATCACAAGGCTATTTTCAAAACTGGCCTATCAAGCGCGCTGGAGTTTTCGTCGCGAAAAAAAGTGAAAGTAATGAACGCTGTGGAAAAGTATTTTCGTGCCGATAGGTATACACATTTATCTGTATTATGACTCCTAAATGTCTGTACCGGTACGCCCAGCCACCTAGCTAATAAACAATAGTCATTACTCACACAGCTGAAGCAAAACATAGGTGTCAGAAGTGGGATTCGAACCCACGCCCGGAAGACCGGACTGCGACCTGAACGCAGCGCCTTGGACCGCTCGGCCACACTGACATGCGGTTTCGCTGCTTTGGTCGAGAAATAAAACATATGACTAAAGTTTATTTTAAAAAAAAACAGGTATTGCTCACGATAGAAGGAGTAAATTACATCACAGGGCTATTTTCAAAACTGGCCTATCAAGCGCGCTGGAGTTTTCGTCGCGAAAAAAAGTGAAAGTAATTAACGCTGTGGAAAAGAATTTTTGTGCCGATAGGTATACACATTTATCTGTATTATGACTCCTAAATGTCTGTACCGGTACGCCCAGCCACCTAGCTAATAAACAATAGTCATTACTCACACAGCTGAAGAAAAACATAGGTGTCAGAAGTGGGATTCGAACCCACGCCCAGATGACCGGACTGCGACCTGAACGCAGCGCCTTGGACCGCTCGGCCAACCTGACATGCGGTTTAGCTGCTTTGGTCGAGAAATAAAACATATGACTAAAGTTTATTTAAAACAAGAACAGGTATTTCTCGCGATAGAAGGAGTAAAAAACATCACAGGGCTATTTTCAAAACTGGCCTATAAAGTGCGCAGGAGTTTTCGTCGCGAAAAAAAGTGAAAGTAATGAACGCTGTGGAAAAGAATTTTTGTGCCGATAGGTATTCACATTTATCTGTATTATGACTCCTAAATGTCTGTACCGGTACGCCCAGCCACCTAGCTAATAAACAATAGTCATTACTCACACAGCTGAAGCAAAGCATAAGTGCCAGAATTGGGATTCGAACCCACGCCCGGATGCCCGGACTGCGACCTGAACGCAGCGCCTTGGACCGCTCGGCCATCCAGACATGCGGTTTGGCTGCTTTTGTCGAGAAATAAAACATATGACTAAAGCTATTTAAAAAAGAACAGGTATTGCGCGCGATAGAAGCAGTAAATGACATCACAAGGCTATTTTCAAAACTGGCCTATCAAGCGCGCTGGAGTTTTCGTCGCGAAAAAAAGTGAAAGTAATGAACGCTGTGGAAAAGAATTTTTGTGCTGATAGGTATTCACATTTCTCTGTATTATGACTCCTAAATGTCTGTACCGGTACGCCCAGCCACCTAGCTAATAAACAATAGTCATTACTCACACAGCTGAAGCAAAACATAGGTGTCAGAAGTGGGATTCGAACCCACGCCCGGATGCCCGGACTGCGACCTGAACGCAGCGCCGTGGACCGCTCGGCCATCCTGACATGCAGTTCGGCTGCTTTTGTCGAGAAATAAAACAAGACTGAAGTTTATTTAAAAAAAGAACAGGTATTGCGCGCGATAGAAGGAGTAATTGACATCACATGGCTATTTTCAAAAGTGGCCTATCAAGCGCGCTGGAATTTTCGTCGCGAAAAAAAGTGAAAGTAATGAACGTTTTGGAAAAACGTTTTGTGCCGATAGGTATTCACATTTTTCTGTATTATGACTCTTAAATGTCTGTACCGGTATGCCCAGCCACCTAGCTAATAAACAATAGTCATTACTCACACAGCGGAAGCAAAGCATAAGTGCCAGAATTGGGAATCGAACCCACGCCGGATGCCCGGACTGCGACCTGAACGCAGCGCCTAGGACCGCTCGGCCATTCTTACATGCGGTTTGGCTGCTTTTGTCGAGAAATAAAACATATGACTAAAGCTATTTAACAAAGAACAGGTATTGCGCGCGATAGAAGCAGTAAATGACATCACAAGGCTATTTTAAAAAGTGGCCTATCAACCGCACTGGAGATTCTGTCACGAAAAAAGTGAAAGTAATGAACGCCGCGGAAAAGAAATTTTGTGCCGATAGGTATACACATTTATCTGTATTATGACTCCTAAATGTCTGTGCCGGTACGCCCAGCCACCTAGCTAATAAACAATAGTCATTACTCACACAGCTGAAGCAAAGCATAAGTGCCAGATTTGGGATTCGAACCCACGCCCGGAATCCAGGACGGCGACCTGAACACAGCGCCTTGTACCGCTCGGCCATCCTGACATGCGGTTTGGCTGCTGTTGTCGAGAAATAAATTATATGACTAAAGCTATTTAAAAAAGAACAGGTATTGCACGCGATAGAAGCAGTAAATTACATCACAAGGCAATTTTCAAAAGTGGCCTATCAAGCGCGCTAGAGTTTTCGTCGCGAAAAAAAGTGAAAGTAATGAACGCTGTGGAAAAGAATTTTTGTGCCGATAGGTATTCACATTTATCTGTATTATGACTCCTAAATGTCTGTACCGGTACGCCCAGCCACCTAGCTAATAAACAATAGTCATTACTCACACAGCTGATGCAAAACCTAGGTGTCAGAAGTGGGTTTCGAACCCACGCCCGGAAGACCGGACTGCGACCTGAACGCAGCGCCGTGGACCGCTCCGCCATCCTGACATGCAGTTCGGCTGCATTTGTCGAGAAATAAAACATGACTGAAGTTTATTTAAAAAAAGAACAGGTATTGCGCGCGATAGAAAGAGTAAATGCCATCACATGGCTCTTTTCAAAAGTGGCCTATCAAGCGCGCTGGAGTTTTGGTCGCGAAAAAAAGTGAAAGTGATGAACGCTGTGGAAAAAAATTTTGTGCCGATAGGTATTCACATTTGTCTGTATAATGACTCCTAAATGTCTGTACCGGTACGCCCAGCAACCTAGCTAATAAACAATGGTCATTAGTCACACCGCGGATGCAAAGCAAAAGTGCCAGAGTTGGGATTCGAACCCACGCCCGGATGCCCGGACTGCGACCTGAACGCAGCGCTTTGGACCGCCCGGCCATCCTGACATGCGGTTTGGCTACTTTTGTCGAGAAATAAAACTTATGACTAAAGTTTATTTAAAAAAAGAACAGGTATTGCTCGCGATAGAAGGAGTAATCGATATCACATGGCTATTTTCAAAACTGGCCTATCAAGCGCGCTGGAGTTTTCGTCGCGAAAAAAAGTGAAAGTAATGAACGCTGTGGAAAAGAATTTTTGTGCCGATAGATATTCACATTTATCTGTATTATGACTCCTAAATGTCTGTACCGGTACGCCCAGCCACCTAGCTAATAAAAAATAGTCATTACTCACACAGCTGATGCAAAACCTAGGTGTCAGAAGTGGGTTTCGAACCCACGCCCGGAAGACCGGACTGCGACCTGAACGCAGCGCCGTGGACCGCTCCGCCATCCTGACATGCAGTTAGGCTGCATTTGTCGAGAAATAAAACATGACTGAAGTTTATTTAAAAAAAGAACAGGTATTGCGCGCGATAGAAAGAGTAAATGCCATCACAGGGCTATTTTCAAAACTGGCCTATCAAGCGCGCTGGAGTTTTCGTCGCGAAAAAAAGTGAAAGTAATGAACGCTGTGGAAAAGAATTTTTGTGCCGATAGGTATACACATTTATCTGTATTATGACTCCTGAATGTCTGTACCGGTACGCCCAGCCACCTAGCTAATAAACAATAGTCATTACTCACACAGCTGAAGCAAAACGTAGGTGTCAGAAGTGGGATTCGAACCCACGCCCGGATGCCCGGACTGCGACCTGAACGCAGCGCCTAGAACCGCTCGGCCATTCTGACATGCGGTTTGGCTGCTTTTGTCGAGAAATAAAACATATGACTAAAGCTATTCAAAAAAGAACAGGTATTGCGCGCGATAGAAGCAGTAAATGACATCACAAGGCTATTTTAAAAAGTGGCCTATCAACCGCACTGGAGTTTCCGTCACGAAAAATGTGAAAGTAATGAACGCCGCAGAAAAGAAATTTTGTGCCGATAGGTATACACATTTATTTGTATTATGACTCATAAATGTCTGTACCGGTACGCCCAGCCACCTAGCTAATAAACAATAGTCATTACTCACACAGCTGACGCAAAACATAGGTGTCAGAAGTGGGATTCGAACCCACGCCCGGAAGACTGGACTGCGACCTGAACGCAGCGCCGTGGACCGCTCGGCCATCCTGACATGCAGCTCGGCTGCTTTTGTCGAGAAATAAAACAAGACTGAAGTTTATTTAAAAAAAAGAACAGGTATTGCGCGCGATAGAAGGAGTAATTGACATCACATGGCTATTTTAAAAAGTGGCCTATCAACCGCACTGGAGTTTCCGTCACGAAAAAAGTGAAAGTAATGAACGCCGCGGAAAAGAAATTTTGTGCCGATAGGTATACACATTTATCTGTATTATGACTCCTAAATGTCTGTACCGGTACGCCCAGCCACCTAGCTAATAAACAATAGTCATTTTCACACAGCTGAAGCAAAGCATAAGTTCCAGAATTGGGATTCGAACCCACGCCCGGAATCCAGGACTGCGACCTGAACACAGCGCCTTGGACCGCCCGGCCATCCTGACATGCGGTTTGGCTGCTGTTGTCGAGAAATAAAACATATGACTAAAGCTATTTAAAAAAGAACAGGAATTGCACGCGATAGAAGCTGTAAATGACATCACAAGGCTATATTCAAAACTGGCCTATCAAGCGCGCTGGAGTTTTCGTCGCGAAAAAAAGTGAAAGTAATGAACGCTGTGGAAAAGAATTTTTGTGCCGATAGGTATTCACATTTATCTGTATTATGACTCCTAAATGTCTGTACCGTTACGCCCAGCCACCTAGCTAATAAACAATAGTCATTACTCACACAGCTGATGCAAAACATAGGTGTCAGAAGTGGGTTTCGAACCCACGCCCGGAAGACCGGACTGCGACCTGAACGCAGTGCCGCGGACCGCTCCGCCATCCTGACATGCAGTTCGGCTGCTTTTGTCGAGAAATAAAACATGACTGAAGTTTATTTAAAAAAGAACAGGTATTGCGCGCGATAGAAAGAGTAAATGCCATCACATGGCTCTTTTCAAAAGTGGCCTATCAAGCGCGCTGGAGTTTTTGTCGCGAAAAAAAGTGAAAGTAATGAACGCTGTGGAAAAAAAATTTTGTGCCGATAGGAATACACATTTATCTGTATTATGACTCCTAAATGTCTGTACCGGTACGCCAAGCCACCTAGCTAATAAACAATAGTCATTACTCACACAGCTGACGCAAAACATAGGTGTCAGAAGTGGGATTTGAACCCACGCCCGGAAGACCGGACTGCGACCTGAACGCAGCGCCGTGGACCGCTCGGATATCCTGACTTGCAGTTCGGCTGCTTTTGTCGAGAAATAAAACAAGACTGAAGTTTATTTAAAAAAAGAACAGGTATTGCGCGCGATAGAAGGAGTAATTGACATCACATGGCTATTTTCAAAAGTGGCCTATCAAGCGCGCTGGAATTTTCGTCGCGAAAAAAAGTGAAAGTAATGAACGTTTTGGAAAAATGTTTTGTGCCGATAGGTATTCACATTTTTCTGTATTATGACTCTTAAATGTCTGTACCGGTACGCCCAGCCACCTAGCTAAAAAACAATAGTCATTACTCACACAGCGGAAGCAAAGCATAAGTGCCAGAATTGGGAATCGAACCCACGCCCGGATGCCCGGACTGCGACCTGAACGCAGCGCCGTGGACCGCTCGGCCATCCTGACATGCAGTTCGGCTGCTTTTGTCGAGAAATAAAACAAGACTGAAGTTTATTTAAAAAAAGAACAGGTATTGCGCGCGATAGAAGGAGTAATTGACATCACATGGCTATTTTCAAAAGTGGCCTATCAAGCGCGCTGGAATTTTCGTCGCGAAAAAAAGTGAAAGTAATGAACGTTTAGGAAAAACGTTTTGTGCCGATAGGTATTCACATTTTTCTGTATTATGACTCTTAAATGTCTGTACCGGTACGCCCAGCCACCTAGCTAATAAACAATAGTCATTACTCACACAGCGGAAGCAAAGCATAAGTGCCAGACTTGGGAATCGAACCCACGCCGGATGCCCGGACTGCGACCTGAACGCAGCGCCTAGGACCGCTCGGCCATTCTTACATGCGGTTTGGCTGCTTTTGTCGAGAAATAAAACATATGACTAAAGCTTTTTAACAAAGAACAGGTATTTCGCGCGATAGAAGCAGTAAATGACATCACAAGGCTATTTTAAAAAGTGGCCTATCAACCGCACTGGAGATTCCGTCACGAAAAAAGTGAAAGTAATGAACGCCGCGGAAAAGGAATTTTGTGCCGATAGGTATACACATTTATCTGTATTATGACTCCTAAATGTCTGTACCGGTACGCCCAGCCACCTAGCTAATAAACAATAGTCATTACTCACACAGCTGAAGCAAAGCATAAGTGCCAGATTTGGGATTCGAACCCACGCCCGGAATCCAGGACGGCGACCTGAACACAGCGCCTTGGACCGCTCGGCCATCCTGACATGCGGTTTGGCTGCTGTTGTCGAGAAATAAAACATATGACTAAAGCTATTTAAAAAAGAACAGGTATTGCTCGCGATAGAAGGAGTAATCGATATCACATGGCTATTTTCAAAACTGGCCTATCAAGCGCGCTGGAGTTTTCGTCGCGAAAAAAAGTGAAAGTAATGAACGCTGTGGAAAAGAATTTTTGTGCCGATAGATATTCACATTTATCTGTATTATGACTCCTAAATGTCTGTACCGGTACGCCCAGCCACCTAGCTAATAAAAAATAGTCATTACTCACACAGCTGATGCAAAACCTAGGTGTCAGAAGTGGGTTTCGAACCCACGCCCGGAAGACCGGACTGCGACCTGAACGCAGCGCCGTGGACCGCTCCGCCATCCTGACATGCAGTTAGGCTGCATTTGTCGAGAAATAAAACATGACTGAAGTTTATTTAAAAAAAGAACAGGTATTGCGCGCGATAGAAAGAGTAAATGCCATCACAGGGCTATTTTCAAAACTGGCCTATCAAGCGCGCTGGAGTTTTCGTCGCGAAAAAAAGTGAAAGTAATGAACGCTGTGGAAAAGAATTTTTGTGCCGATAGGTATACACATTTATCTGTATTATGACTCCTTAATGTCTGTACCGGTACGCCCAGCCACCTAGCTAATAAACAATAGTCATTACTCACACAGCTGAAGCAAAACGTAGGTGTCAGAAGTGGGATTCGAACCCACGCCCGGATGCCCGGACTGCGACCTGAACGCAGCGCCTAGAACCGCTTGGCCATTCTGACATGCGGTTTGGCTGCTTTTGTCGAGAAATAAAACATATGACTAAAGCTTTTTAACAAAGAACAGGTATTTCGCGCGATAGAAGCAGTAAATGACATCACAAGGCTATTTTAAAAAGTGGCCTATCAACCGCACTGGAGTTTCCGTCACGAAAAATGTGAAAGTAATGAACGCCGCAGAAAAGAAATTTTGTGCCGATAGGTATACACATTTATCTGTATTATGACTCCTAAATGTCTGTACCGGTACGCCCAGCCACCTAGCTAATAAACAATAGTCATTACTCACACAGCTGACGCAAAACATAGGTGTCAGAAGTGGGATTCGAACCCACGCCCGCAAGACTGGACTGCGACCTGAACGCAGCGCCGTGGACCGCTCGGCCATCCTGACATGCAGCTCGGCTGCTTTTGTCGAGAAATAAAACAAGACTGAAGTTTATTTAAAAAAAGAACAGGTATTGCGCGCGATAGAAGGAGTAATTGACATCACATGGCTATTTTAAAAAGTGGCCTATCAACCGCACTGGAGTTTCCGTCACGAAAAAAGTGAAAGTAATGAACGCCGCGGAAAAGAAATTTTGTGCCGATAGGTATACACATTTATCTGTATTATGACTCCTAAATGTCTGTACCGGTACGCCCAGCCACCTAACTAATAAACAATAGTCATTTTCACACAGCTGAAGCAAAGCATAAGTTCCAGAATTAGGATTCGAACCCACGCCCGGAATCCAGGACTGCGACCTGAACACAGCGCCTTGGACCGCCCGGCCATCCTGACATGCGGTTTGGCTGCTGTTGTCGAGAAATAAAACATATGACTAAAGCTATTTAAAAAAGAACAGGAATTGCACGCGATAGAAGCTGTAAATGACATCACAAGGCTATATTCAAAACTGGCCTATCAAGCGCGCTGGAGTTTTCGTCGCGAAAAAAAGTGAAAGTAATGAACGCTGTGGAAAAGAATTTTTGTGCCGATAGGTATTCACATTTATCTGTATTATGACTCCTAAATGTCTGTACCGTTACGCCCAGCCACCTAGCTAATAAACAATAGTCATTACTCACACAGCTGATGCAAAACATAGGTGTCAGAAGTGGGTTTCGAACCCACGCCCGGAAGACCGGACTGCGACCTGAACACAGCGCCGCGGACCACTCCGCCATCCTGACATGCAGTTCGGCTGCTTTTGTCGAGAAATAAAACATGACTGAAGTTTATTTAAAAAAGAACAGGTATTGCGCGCGATAGAAAGAGTAAATGCCATCACATGGCTCTTTTCAAAAGTGGCCTATCAAGCGCGCTGGAGTTTTTGTCGCGAAAAAAAGTGAAAGTAATGAACGCTGTGGAAAAAAAAATTTTGTGCCGATAGGAATACACATTTATCTGTATTATGACTCCTAAATGTCTGTACCGGTACGCCAAGCCACCTAGCTAATAAACAATAGTCATTACTCACACAGCTGACGCAAAACATAGGTGTCAGAAGTGGGATTTGAACCCACGCCCGGAAGACCGGACTGCGACCTGAACGCAGCGCCGTGGACCGCTCGGCCATCCTGACATGCAGTTCGGCTGCTTTTGTCGAGAAATAAAACAAGACTGAAGTTTATTTAAAAAAAATAACAGGTATTGCGCGCGATAGAAGGAGTAATTGACATCACATGGCTATTTTCAAAAGTGGCCTATCAAGCGCGCTGGAATTTTCGTCGCGAAAAAAAGTGAAAGTAATGAACGTTTTGGAAAAATGTTTTGTGCCGATAGGTATTCACATTTTTCTGTATTATGACTCTTAAATGTCTGTACCGGTACGCCCAGCCACCTAGCTAAAAAACAATAGTCATTACTCACACAGCTGATGCAAAACATAGGTGTCAGAAGTGGGTTTCGAACCCACGCCCGGAAGACCGGACTGCGACCTGAACGCAGCGCCGCGGACCGCTCCGCCATCCTGACATGCAGATCGGCTGCATTTGTCGAGAAATAAAACATGACTGAAGTTTATTTAAAAAAGAACAGGTATTGCGCGCGATAGAAAGAGTAAATGCCATCACATGGCTCTTTTCAAAAGTGGCCTATCAAGCGCGCTGGAGTTTTTGTCGCGAAAAAAAGTGAAAGTAATGAACGCTGTGGAAAAAAAAAATTTTGTGCCGATAGGAATACACATTTATCTGTATTATGACTCCTAAATGTCTGTACCGGTACGCCAAGCCACCTAGCTAATAAACAATAGTCATTACTCACACAGCTGACGCAAAACATAGGTGTCAGAAGTGGGATTTGAACCCACGCCCGGAAGACCGGACTGCGACCTGAACGCAGCGCCGTGGACCGCTCGGCCATCCTGACATGCAGTTCGGCTGCTTTTGTCGAGAAATAAAACAAGACTGAAGTTTATTTAAAAAAAAGAACAGGTATTGCGCGCGATAGAAGGAGTAATTGACATCACATGGCTATTTTCAAAAGTGGCCTATCAAGCGCGCTGGAATTTTCGTCGCGAAAAAAAGTGAAAGTAATGAACGTTTTGGAAAAATGTTTTGTGCCGATAGGTATTCACATTTTTCTGTATTATGACTCTTAAATGTCTGTACCGGTACGCCCAGCCACCTAGCTAATAAACAATAGTCATTACTCACACAGCGGAAGCAAAGCATAAGTGCCAGACTTGGGAATCGAACCCACGCCGGATGCCCGGACTGCGACCTGAACGCAGCGCCTAGGACCGCTCGGCCTTTCTTACATGCGGTTTGGCTGCTTTTGTCGAGAAATAAAACAAGACTGAAGTTTATTTAAAAAAAAGAACAGGTATTGCGCGCGATAGAAGGAGTAATTGACATCACATGGCTATTTTAAAAAGTGGCCTATCAACCGCACTGGAGTTTCCGTCACGAAAAAAGTGAAAGTAATGAACGCCGCGGAAAAGAAATTTTGTGCCGATAGGTATACACATTTATCTGTATTATGACTCCTAAATGTCTGTACCGGTACGCCCAGCCACCTAGCTAATAAACAATAGTCATTTTCACACAGCTGAAGCAAAGCATAAGTTCCAGAATTAGGATTCGAACCCACGCCCGGAATCCAGGACTGCGACCTGAACACAGCGCCTTGGACCGCCCGGCCATCCTGACATGCGGTTTGGCTGCTGTTGTCGAGAAATAAAACATATGACTAAAGCTATTTAAAAAAGAACAGGAATTGCACGCGATAGAAGCTGTAAATGACATCACAAGGCTATATTCAAAACTGGCCTATCAAGCGCGCTGGAGTTTTCGTCGCGAAAAAAAGTGAAAGTAATGAACGCTGTGGAAAAGAATTTTTGTGCCGATAGGTATTCACATTTATCTGTATTATGACTCCTAAATGTCTGTACCGTTACGCCCAGCCACCTAGCTAATAAACAATAGTCATTACTCACACAGCTGATGCAAAACATAGGTGTCAGAAGTGGGTTTCGAACCCACGCCCGGAAGACCGGACTGCGACCTGAACGCAGCGCCGCGGACCGCTCCGCCATCCTGACATGCAGTTCGGCTGCTTTTGTCGAGAAATAAAACATGACTGAAGTTTATTTAAAAAAGAACAGGTATTGCGCGCGATAGAAAGAGTAAATGCCATCACATGGCTCTTTTCAAAAGTGGCCTATCAAGCGCGCTGGAGTTTTTGTCGCGAAAAAAAGTGAAAGTAATGAACGCTGTGGAAAAAAAAAAATTTTGTGCCGATAGGAATAGACATTTATCTGTATTATGACTCCTAAATGTCTGTACCGGTACGCCAAGCCACCTAGCTAATAAACAATAGTCATTACTCACACAGCTGACGCAAAACATAGGTGTCAGAAGTGGGATTTGTACCCACGCCCGGAAGACCGGACTGCGACCTGAACGCAGCGCCGTGGACCGCTCGGCCATCCTGACATGCAGTTCGGCTGCTTTTGTCGAGAAATAAAACAAGACTGAAGTTTATTTAAAAAAAAGAACAGGTATTGCGCGCGATAGAAGGAGTAATTGACATCACATGGCTATTTTCAAAAGTGGCCTATCAAGCGCGCTGGAATTTTCGTCGCGAAAAAAAGTGAAAGTAATGAACGTTTTGGAAAAATGTTTTGTGCCGATAGGTATTCACATTTTTCTGTATTATGACTCTTAAATGTCTGTACCGGTACGCCCAGCCACCTAGCTAAAAAACAATAGTCATTACTCACACAGCTGATGCAAAACATAGGTGTCAGAAGTGGGTTTCGAACCCACGCCCGGAAGACCGGACTGCGACCTGAACGCAGCGCCGCGGACCGCTCCGCCATCCTGACATGCAGTTCGGCTGCTTTTGTCGAGAAATAAAACATGACTGAAGTTTATTTAAAAAAGAACAGGTATTGCGCGCGATAGAAAGAGTAAATGCCATCACATGGCTCTTTTCAAAAGTGGCCTATCAAGCGCGCTGGAGTTTTTGTCGCGAAAAAAAGTGAAAGTAATGAACGCTGTGGAAAAAAAAATTTTGTGCCGATAGGAATACACATTTATCTGTATTATGACTCCTAAATGTCTGTACCGGTACGCCAAGCCACCTAGCTAATAAACAATAGTCATTACTCACACAGCTGACGCAAAACATAGGTGTCAGAAGTGGGATTTGAACCCACGCCCGGAAGACCGGACTGCGACCTGAACGCAGCGCCGTGGACCGCTCGGCCATCCTGACATGCAGTTCGGCTGCTTTTGTCGAGAAATAAAACAAGACTGAAGTTTATTTAAAAAAAAGAACAGGTATTGCGCGCGATAGAAGGAGTAATTGACATCACATGGCTATTTTCAAAAGTGGCCTATCAAGCGCGCTGGAATTTTCGTCGCGAAAAAAAGTGAAAGTAATGAACGTTTTGGAAAAATGTTTTGTGCCGATAGGTATTCACATTTTTCTGTATTATGACTCTTAAATGTCTGTACCGGTACGCCCAGCCACCTAGCTAATAAACAATAGTCATTACTCACACAGCGGAAGCAAAGCATAAGTGCCAGACTTGGGAATCGAACCCACGCCGGATGCCCGGACTGCGACCTGAACGCAGCGCCTAGGACCGCTCGGCCATTCTTACATGCGGTTTGGCTGCTTTTGTCGAGAAATAAAACATATGACTAAAGCTTTTTAACAAAGAACAGGTATTTCGCGCGATAGAAGAAGTAAATGACATCACAAGGCTATTTTAAAAAGTGGCCTATCAACCGCACTGGAGATTCCGTCACGAAAAAAGTGAAAGTAATGAACGCCGCGGAAAAGAAATTTTGTGCCGATAGGTATACACATTTATCTGTATTATGACTCCTAAATGTCTGTACCGGTACGCCCAGCCACCTAGCTAATAAACAATAGTCATTACTCACACAGCTGAAGCAAAGCATAAGTGCCAGATTTGGGATTCGAACCCACGCCCGGAATCCAGGACGGCGACCTGAACACAGCGCCTTGGACCGCTCGGCCATCCTGACATGCGGTTTGGCTGCTGTTGTCGAGAAATAAAACATATGACTAAAGCTATTTAAAAAAGAACAGGTATTGCTCGCGATAGAAGGAGTAATCGATATCACATGGCTATTTTCAAAACTGGCCTATCAAGCGCGCTGGAGTTTTCGTCGCGAAAAAAAGTGAAAGTAATGAACGCTGTGGAAAAGAATTTTTGTGCCGATAGATATTCACATTTATCTGTATTATGACTCCTAAATGTCTGTACCGGTACGCCCAGCCACCTAGCTAATAAAAAATAGTCATTACTCACACAGCTGATGCAAAACCTAGGTGTCAGAAGTGGGTTTCGAACCCACGCCCGGAAGACCGGACTGCGACCTGAACGCAGCGCCGTGGACCGCTCCGCCATCCTGACATGCAGTTAGGCTGCATTTGTCGAGAAATAAAACATGACTGAAGTTTATTTAAAAAAAGAACAGGTATTGCGCACGATAGAAAGAGTAAATGCCATCACAGGGCTATTTTCAAAACTGGCCTATCAAGCGCGCTGGAGTTTTCGTCGCGAAAAAAAGTGAAAGTAATGAACGCTGTGGAAAAGAATTTTTGTGCCGATAGGTATACACATTTATCTGTATTATGACTCCTGAATGTCTGTACCGGTACGCCCAGCCACCTAGCTAATAAACAATAGTCATTACTCACACAGCTGAAGCAAAACGTAGGTGTCAGAAGTGGGATTCGAACCCACGCCCGGATGCCCGGACTGCGACCTGAACGCAGCGCCTAGAACCGCTCGGCCATTCTGACATGCGGTTTAGCTGCTTTTGTCGAGAAATAAAACATATGACTAAAGCTATTCAAAAAAGAACAGGTATTGCGCGCGATAGAAGCAGTAAATGACATCACAAGGCTATTTTAAAAAGTGGCCTATCAACCGCACTGGAGTTTCCGTCACGAAAAATGTGAAAGTAATGAACGCCGCAGAAAAGAAATTTTGTGCCGATAGGTATACACATTTATCTGTATTATGACTCCTAAATGTCTGTACCGGTACGCCCAGCCACCTAGCTAATAAACAATAGTCATTACTCACACAGCTGACGCAAAACATAGGTGTCAGAAGTGGGATTCGAACCCACGCCCGGAAGACTGGACTGCGACCTGAACGCAGCGCCGTGGACCGCTCGGCCATCCTGACATGCAGCTCGGCTGCTTTTGTCGAGAAATAAAACAAGACTGAAGTTTATTTAAAAAAAAGAACAGGTATTGCGCGCGATAGAAGGAGTAATTGACATCACATGGCTATTTTCAAAAGTGGCCTATCATGCACGCTGGAATTTTCGTCGCGAAAAAAAGTGAAAGTAATGAACGTTTTGGAAAAATGTTTTGTGCCGATAGGTATTCACATTTTTCTGTATTATGACTCTTAAATGTCTGTACCGGTACGCCCAGCCACCTAGCTAATAAACAATAGTCATTACTCACACAGCGGAAGCAAAGCATAAGTGCGAGAATTGGGAATCGAACCCACGCCCGGATGCCCGGACTGCAACCTGAACGCAGCGCCTAGGACGGCTCGGCCATTCTGACATGCGGTTTGGCTGCTTTTGTCGAGAAATAAAACATATGACTAAAGCTATTTAACAAAGAACAGGTATTGCGCGCGATAGAAGCAGTAAATGACATCACAAGGCTATTTTAAAAAGTGGCCTATCAACCGCACTGGAGTTTCCGTCACGAAAAAAGTGAAAGTAATGAACGCCGCGGAAAAGAAATTTTGTGCCGATAGGTATACACATTTATCTGTATTATGACTCCTAAATGTCTGTACCGGTACGCCCAGCCACCTAGCTAATAAACAATAGTCATTTTCACACAGCTGAAGCAAAGCATAAGTTCCAGAATTGGGATTCGAACCCACGCCCGGAATCCAGGACTGCGACCTGAACACAGCGCCTTGGACCGCCCGGCCAACCTGACATGCGGTTTGGCTGCTGTTGTCGAGAAATAAAACATATGACTAAAGCTATTTAAAAAAGAACAGGAATTGCACGCGATAGAAGCTGTAAATGACATCACAAGGCTATATTCAAAACTGGCCTATCAAGCGCGCTGGAGTTTTCGTCGCGAAAAAAAGTGAAAGTAATGAACGCTGTGGAAAAGAATTTTTGTGCCGATAGGTATTCACATTTATCTGTATTATGACTCCTAAATGTCTGTACCGTTACGCCCAGCCACCTAGCTAATAAACAATAGTCATTACTCACACAGCTGATGCAAAACATAGGTGTCAGAAGTGGGTTTCGAACCCACGCCCGGAAGACCGGACTGCGACCTGAACGCAGCGCCGCGGACCGCTCCGCCATCCTGACATGCAGTTCGGCTGCTTTTGTCGAGAAATAAAACATGACTGAAGTTTATTTAAAAAAGAACAGGTATTGCGCGCGATAGAAAGAGTAAATGCCATCACATGGCTCTTTTCAAAAGTGGCCTATCAAGCGCGCTGGAGTTTTTGTCGCGAAAAAAAGTGAAAGTGATGAACGCTGTGGAAAAAAAAATTTTGTGCCGATAGGAATACACATTTATCTGTATTATGACTCCTAAATGTCTGTACCGGTACGCCAAGCCACCTAGCTAATAAACAATAGTCATTACTCACACAGCTGACGCAAAACATAGGTGTCAGAAGTGGGATTTGAACCCACGCCCGGAAGACCGGACTGCGACCTGAACGCAGCGCCGTGGACCGCTCGGCCATCCTGACATGCAGTTCGGCTGCTTTTGTCGAGAAATAAAACAAGACTGAAGTTTATTTAAAAAAAGAACAGGTATTGCGCGCGATAGAAGGAGTAATTGACATCACATGGCTATTTTCAAAAGTGGCCTATCAAGCGCGCTGGAATTTTCGTCGCGAAAAAAAGTGAAAGTAATGAACGTTTTGGAAAAATGTTTTGTGCCGATAGGTATTCACATTTTTCTGTATTATGACTCTTAAATGTCTGTACCGGTACGCCCAGCCACCTAGCTAAAAAACAATTGTCATTACTCACACAGCGGAAGCAAAGCATAAGTGCTAGAATTGGGAATCGAACCCACGCCCGGATGCCCGGACTGCGACCTGAACGCAGCGCCGTGGACCGCTCGGCCATCCTGACATGCAGTTCGGCTGCTTTTGTCGAGAAATAAAACAAGACTGAAGTTTATTTAAAAAAAGAACAGGTATTGCGCGCGATAGAAGGAGTAATTGACATCACATGGCTATTTTCAAAAGTGGCCTATCAAGCGCGCTGGAATTTTCGTCGCGAAAAAAAGTGAAAGTAATGAACGTTTAGGAAAAACGTTTTGTGCCGATAGGTATTCACATTTTTCTGTATTATGACTCTTAAATGTCTGTACCGGTACGCCCAGCCACCTAGCTAACAAACAATAGTCATTACTCACACAGCGGAAGCAAAGCATAAGTGCCAGACTTGGGAATCGAACCCACGCCGGATGCCCGGACTGCGACCTGAACGCAGCGCCTAGGACCGCTCGGCCATTCTTACATGCGGTTTGGCTGCTTTTGTCGAGAAATAAAACATATGACTAAAGCTTTTTAACAAAGAACAGGTATTTCGCGCGATAGAAGCAGTAAATGACATCACAAGGCTATTTTAAAAAGTGGCCTATCAACCGCACTGGAGATTCCGTCCCGAATAAAGTGAAAGTAATGAACGCCGCGGAAAAGAAATTTTGTGCCGATAGGTATACACATTTATCTGTATTATGACTCCTAAATGTCTGTACCGGTACGCCCAGCCACCTAGCTAATAAACAATAGTCATTACTCACACAGCTGAAGCAAAGCATAAGTGCCAGATTTGGGATTCGAACCCACGCCCGGAATCCAGGACGGCGACCTGAACACAGCGCCTTGGACCGCTCGGCCATCCTGACATGCGGTTTGGCTGCTGTTGTCGAGAAATAAAACATATGACTAAAGCTATTTAAAAAAGAACAGGTATTGCACGCGATAGAAGCAGTAAATTACATCACAAGGCTATTTTCAAAACTGGCCTATCAAGCGCGCTAGAGTTTTCGTCGCGAAAAAAAGTGAAAGTAATGAACGCTGTGGAAAAGAATTTTTGTGCCGATAGGTATTCACATTTATCTGTATTATGACTCCTAAATGTCTGTACCGGTACGCCCAGCCACCTAGCTAATAAACAATAGTCATTACTCACACAGCTGATGCAAAACCTAGGTGTCAGAAGTGGGTTTCGAACCCACGCCCGGAAGACCGGACTGCGACCTGAACGCAGCGCCGTGGACCACTCCGCCATCCTGACATGCAGTTCGGCTGCATTTGTCGAGAAATAAAACATGACTGAAGTTTATTTAAAAAAAGAACAGGTATTGCGCGCGATAGAAAGAGTAAATGCCATCACATGGCTCTTTTCAAAAGTGGCCTATCAAGCGCGCTGGAGTTTTGGTCGCGAAAAAAAGTGAAAGTGATGAACGCTGTGGAAAAAAAATTTTGTGCCGATAGGTATTCACATTTCTCTGTATAATGACTCCTAAATGTCTGTACCGGTACGCCCAGCAACCTAGCTAATAAACAATAGTCATTAGTCACACCGCGGATGCAAAGCAAAAGTGCCAGAGTTGGGATTCGAACCCACGCCCGGATGCCCGGACTGCGACCTGAACGCAGCGCTTTGGACCGCCCGGCCATCCTGACATGCGGTTTGGCTACTTTTGTCGAGAAATAAAACTTATGAGTAAAGTTTATTTAAAAAAATAACAGGTATTGCTCGCGATAGAAGGAGTAATCGATATCACATGGCTATTTTCAAAACTGGCCTATCAAGCGCGCTGGAGTTTTCGTCGCGAAAAATAGTGAAAGTAATGAACGCTGTGGAAAAGAATTTTTGTGCCGATAGGTATACACATTTATCTGTATTATGACTCCTAAATGTCTGTACCGGTACGCCCAGCCACCTAGCTAATAAACAATAGTCATTACTCACACAGCTGAAGCGAAACATAAGTGTCAGAAGTGGGATTCAAACCCACGCCCGGAAGACCGGTCTGAGACCTGAACGCAGTGCCTTGGACCGCTCGGCCATCCTGACTTGCGGTTCGGCTGCTTTGTCGAGAAATAAAACATATGACTAAAGTTTATTTATAAAAATAACAGGTATTGCACGCGATAGAAGGAGTAAATGACATCAGAAGGCTTTTTTAAAAAGTGGCCTATCAACCATGCTGGAGTTTTCGTCACGAAAAAAGTGAAAGTAATGAACGCTGTGGAAAAGAATTTTTGTGCCGCAAGGTATTCACATTTATCTGTATTATGACTCCTAAAGGTCTGTACCGGTACGCCCAGCCACCTAGCTAATAAACAATAGTCATTACTCACACAGCTGAAGGAAAGCATAAGTGCCAGAATTGGGATTCGAACCCACGCCCAGATGCCTGGACTGCGACCTGAACGCAGCGCCTTGGACCGCTCGGCCATCCTGACATATGGTTCGGCTGCTTTTGTCGAGAAATAAAACATATGACTAAAATTTATTGAAAAAAAGAACAGGTGTTGCGCGCGATAGAAGGAGTAATTGAAATCACATGGCTATTTTCAAAAGTGGCCTATCAAGCGCGCTGGAATTTTCGTCGCTAAAAAAATGAATGTAATGAACGCCGCGGAAAAGAAATTTTGTGCCAATAGGGATACACAGTTATCTGTTATATGACTCCTAATTGTCTGTACCAGTACGCCCAGCCACCTAGCTAATAAACAATAGTCATTACTCACACAGCTGAAGCAAAGCATAATTGCCAGAATTGGGATTCGAACCCACGCCCGGATGCCCGGACTGCGACCTGAACGCCGAGCCTTGGACCGCTCGGCCATCCAGACATGCGGTTTGGCTGCTTTTGTCGAGAACTAAAACATATGACTAAACCTATTTAAAAAAGAACAGGTATTGCGAGCGATAGAAGAAGTAAATGACATCACAAGGCTATTTTAAAAAGTGGCCTATCAACCGTGCTGGAGTTTTCGTCACGAAAAAAGTGAAACTAATGAACGCTGTGGTAAAAAAATTTTACGCCGATAGGTATTCACATTTCTCTGTATTATGACTCTTAAATGCCTGTACCGGTACGCCCAGCCACCTAGCTAATAAACAATAGTCATTACTAACACAGCTGAAGGAAAGCATAAGTGCCAGAATTGGGATTCGAACCCACGCCCAGATGCCTGGACTGCGACCTGAACGCAGCGCCTTGGACCACTTGGCCATCCTGACATGCAGTTCGGCTGCTTTTGTCGAGAAATAAAACATGACTGAAGTTTATTTAAAAAAAGAACAGGTATTGCGCGCGATAAAAGGAGTAAATGCCATCACATGGCTCTTTTCAAAAGTGGCCTATCAAGCGCACTGGGGTTTTGGTCGCAAAAAAAATTGAAAGTGATGAACGCTGTGGAAAAAAAAATTTTGTGCCGATAGGTATTCACATTTCTCTGTATTATGACTCCTAAATGTCTGTACCGGTACGCCCAGCCACCTAGCTAATAAACAATTTTCATTACTCACACAGCTGAAGCAAAACATAGGTGTCAGAAGTGGGATTCGAACCCACGCCCGGGTGCCCGGACTGCGACCTGAACGCAGCGCCTTGGACCGCTCGGCCATCCTGACATGCGGTTTGGCTGCTTTTGTCGAGAAATAAAACATGACTGAAGTTTATTTAAAAAAAGAACAGATATTGCGCACGATAGAAGGAGTAATTGACATCACATGGCTATTTTCAAAAGTGGCCTATCAAGCGCGCTGGGATTTTCGTCGCCAAGAAAATGAAAGTAATGAACGCCGCGGAAAAGAAATATTGTGCCCATAGGTACACACAGTTATCTGTATTATGACTCCTAAATGTCTGTACCGGTACGCCCAGCAACCTAGCTAATAAACAATAGTCATTACTCACACAGCTGAAGCAAAGCATTAGTGCCAGAATTGGGATTCGAACCCAAGCCTGGATGCCCGGACTGCGACCTGAACGCAGCGCCTTGGACCGCTCGGCCATCCTGATATGCGGTTTGGCTGCTTTTGGCGAGAAATAAAACATATGACTAACGTTTATTTAAAAAAAGAACAGGTATTGCTCGCGATAGAAGGAGTAAATGACATCACATGGCTATTTTCAAAACTGGCCTATCAAGCGCGCTGGAGTTTTCGTCGCGAAAAAAAGTGAAAGTAATGAACGCCGCGGAAAAGAAATTTTGTGCCAATAGGTATACACAGTTATCTGTATTATGAATCCTAAATGTCTGTACCGGTACGCCCAGCAACCTAGCTAATAAACAATAGTCATTACTCACACAGCTGAAGCAAAGCATAAGTGCCAGAATGGGGATTCGAACCCACGCCCGGATGCCCGGACTGCGACCTGAACGCAGCGCCGTGGACCGCTCGGCATTCCTGACATGCGGTTCGGCTGCTTTTGTCGAGAAATAACACATATGACTAAAGCTATTTAAAAAAGAACAGGTATTGCGCGCGATAGAAGCAGTAAATGACATCACAAGGCTATTTTAAAAAGTGGCCTATCAACCGCGCTGGCGTTTTCGTCACGAAAAAAGTGAAAGTAATGAACGCTGTGGAAAAGAATTTTTGTGCCGTAAGGTATTCACATTTCTCTGTATTATGACTCCTAAATGTCTGTACCGGTACGCCCAGCAACCTAGCTAATAAACAATAGTCATCACTCACACAGCTGAAGCAAAGCATAGGTGCCAGAACTGGGATTCGAACCCACGCCTGGATGCCCGGACTGCGACCTGAACGCAGCGCCTTGGACCGCTCGGCCATCATGATATGCGGTTTGGCTGCTTTTGTCGAGAAATAAAACATATGACTAATGTTTATTTAAAAAAAGAACAGGTATTGCTCGCGATAGAAGGAGTAAATGACATCACAAGGCTATTTTAAAAAGTGGCCTATCAACCGCGCTGGAGTTTTCGTCACGAAAAAAGTGAAAGTAATGAAGGCTGTGGTAAAAAAATTTTATGCCGATAGGTATTCACATTTCTCTGTATTATGACTCTTAAATGCCTGTACCGGTACGCCCAGCCACCCAGCTAATAAACAATAGTCATTACTATCACAGCTGAAGGAAAGCATAAGTGCCAGAATTGGGATTCGAACCCACGCCCAGATGCCTGGACTGCGACCTGAACGCAGCGCCTAGGACCGCTCGGCCATCCTGACATGCGGTTCGGCTGCTTTTGTCGAGAAATAAAACATATGACTAAATTTATTGAAAAAAAAGAACAGGTGTTGCGCGTGATAGAAGGAGTAATTGAAATCACATGGCTATTTTCAAAAGTGGCCTATCAAGCGCGCTGGAATTTTCGTCGCCAAAAAAATGAAAGTAATGAACGCCGCGGAAAAGAAATTTTGTGCCAATAGGTATGCACAGTTATCTGTATTATGACTCCTAAATGTCTGTACCGGTACGCCCAGCAACCTTGCTAATGAACAATAGTCATTACTCACACATCTGAAGCAAAACATAAGTGTCAGAAGTGGGATTCGAACCCACGCCCGGAAGACCGGACTGCAACCTCAAAGCAGCGCCTTAGACCGCTCGGCCATCCTGACATGCAGTTCGGCTGCTTTGTCGAGAAATAAAACATGACTGAAGTTTATTTTAAAAAAAACAGGTATTGCGCGCGATAGAAGGAGTAATTGACATCACATAGCTATTTTCAAAAGTGGCCTATCAAGCGCGTTGGAATTTTCGTCGCCAAAAAAATGAAAGTAATGAACGCCGCGGAAAAGAAATTTTGTGCCAATAGGTATACACAGTTATCTGTATTATGAATCCTAAATGTCTGTACCGGTACGCCCAGCAACCTAGCTAATAAACAATAGTCATTACTCACGCAGCTGAAGCAAAGCATAAGTGCCAGAATGGGGATTCGAACCCACGCCCGGATGCCCGGACTGCGACCTGAACGCAGCGCCGTGGACCGCTCGGCCATCCTGACATGCGGTTCGGCTGCTTTTGTCGAGAAATAACACATATGACTAAAGTTTATTGAAAAAAATAACAGGTGTTGCGCGCGATAGAAGGAGTAATTGACATCACATGGCTATTTTCAAAAGTGGCCTATCAAGCGCGCTGGAATTTTCGTCGCCAAAAAAATTAAAGTAATGAACGCCGCGGAAAAGAAATTTTGTGTTAATAGGTATACACAGTTATCTGTATTATGACTCCTAAATGTCTGTACCAGTACGCCCAGCCACCTAGCTAATAAACAATAGTCATTACTCACACAGCTGAAGCAAAGCATAATTGCCAGAATTGGGATTCGAACCCACGCCCGGACTGCGACCTGAACGCCGCGCTTTAGACCGCTCGGCCATCCTGACATGAGGTTTGGCTGCTTTTGTCGAGAATTAAAACTCATGACTAAAGCTATTTAAAAAAGAACAGGTATTGCTCGCGATAGAAGGAGTAAATGCCATCACATGGCTTTTTTCAAAAATGGCCTATCAAGCGCGCTGGAGTTTTTGTCGCGAAAAAAAGTGAAAGTGATGAACGCTGTGGAAAAAAAATTTTTGTGCCGAAAGGTATTCACATATCTCTGTATTATGACTCCTGAATGTCTGTACCGGTACGCCCAGCCACCTAGCTGATAAACAATTTTCATTACTCTCACATCTGAAGCAAAACATAATTGTCAGAAGTGGGATTCGAACCCACGCCCGGAATACCGGACTGCAACCTGAACGCAGCGCCTTGGACCGCTCGGCCATCCTGACATGCAGTTCGGCTGCTTTGTCGAGAAATAAAACATGACTGAAGTTTATTTTAAAAAAAAACAGGTATTGCGCGCGATAGAAGGAGTAATTGACATCACATAGCTATTTTCAAAAGTGGCCTATCAAGCGCGTTGGAATTTTCGTTGCCAAAAAAATGAAAGTAATGAACGCCGCGGAAAAGAAATTTTGTGCCAATAGGTATACACAGTTATCTGTATTATGAATCCTAAATGTCTGTACCGGTACGCCCAGCAACCTAGCTAATAAACAATAGTCATTACTCACGCAGCTGAAGCAAAGCATAAGTGCCAGAATGGGGATTCGAACCCACGCCCGGATGCCCGGACTGCGACCTGAACGCAGCGCCGTGGACCGCTCGGCCATCCTGACATGCGGTTCGGCTGCTTTTGTCGAGAAATAACACATATGACTAAAGCTATTTAAAAAAGAACAGGTATTGCGCGCGATAGAAGCAGTAAATGACATCACAAGGCTATTTTAAAAAGTGGCCTATCAACCGCGCTGGAGTTTTCGTCACGAAAAAAGTGAAGGTAATGAACGCTGTGGAAAAGAATTTTTGTGCCGTAAGGTATTCACATTTATCTGTATTATGACTCCTAAATGTCTGTACCGGTACGCCCAGCCACCTAGCTAATAAACAATAGTCATTACTCACACAGCTGAAGGAAAGCATAAGTGCCAGAATTGGGATTCGAACCCACGCCCAGATGCCTGGACTGCGACCTGAACGCAGCGCCTTGTACCGCTCGGCCATCCTGACATGCGGTTCGGCTGCTTTTGTCGAGAAATAAAACATATTACTAAAGTTTATAGAAAAAAATAACAGGTGTTGCGCGCGATAGAAGGAGTAATTGACATCACATGGCTATTTTCAAAAGTGGCCTATCAAGCGCGCTGGAATTTTCGTCGCCAAAAAAATTAAAGTAATGAACGCCGCGGAAAAGAAATTTTGTGCCAATAGGTATACATAGTTATCTGTATTATGACTCCTAAATGTCTGTACCAGTACGCCCAGCCACCTAGCTAATAAACAATAGTCATTACTCACACAGCTGAAGCAAAGCATAATTGCCAGAATTGGGATTCGAACCCACGCCCGGACTGCGACCTGAACGCCGCGCTTTAGACCGCTCGGCCATCCTGACATGAGGTTTGGCTGCTTTTGTCGAGAAGTAAAACTTATGACTAAAGCTATTTAAAAAAGAACAGGTATTGCGAGCGATAGAAGCAGTAAATGACATCACAAGGCTATTTTAAAAAGTGGCCTATCAACCGTGCTGGAGTTTTCGTCACGAAAAAAGTGAAAGTAATGAACGCTGTGGTAAAAAAATTTTACGCCGATAGGTATTCACATTTCTCTGTATTATGACTCTTAAATGCCTGTGCCGGTACGCCCAGCCACCTAGCTAATAAACAATAGTCATTACTATCACAGCTGAAGGAAAGCATAAGTGCCAGAATTGGGATTCGAACCCACGCCCAGATGCCTGGACTGCGACCTGAAAGCAGCGCCTTGGACCGCTCGGCCATCCTGATATGCGGTTCGGCTGCTTTTGTCGAGAAATAAAACATATGACTAAATTTATTGAAAAAAAGAACAGGTGTTGCGCGCGATAGAAGGAGTAATTGACATCACATGGCTATTTTCAAAAGTGGCCTATCAAGCGCGCTGGAATTTTCGTCGCGAAAAAAAGTGAAAGTAATGAACGCCGTGGGAAAGAATTTTTGTGCCGATAGGTATTCACATTTCTCTGTATTATGACTCCTAAATGTCTGTACCGGTACGTCCAGCAACCTAGCTAATAAACAATAGTCATTACTCACACAGCTGAAGCAAAACTTAGGTGTCAGAAGTGGGATTCGAAGCCACGCCCGGAAGACCGGACTGCGACCTGAACGCAGCGCCGTGGACCACTTGGCCATCCTGACATGCACTTCGGCTGCTTTTGTCGAGAAATAAAACATGACTGAAGTGTATTTAAAAAAAGAACAGGTATTGCGCGCGATAAAAGGAGTAAATGCTATCACATGGCTCTTTTCAAAAGTGGCCTATCAAGCGCGCTGGAGTTTTCGTCGCGAAAAAAAGTGAAAGTAAATAACGCTGTGGAAAAGAATTTTTGTGCCGATAGGTATTCACATTTATCTGTATTATGACTCCTAAATGTCTGTACCGGTACGCCAGCCACCTAGATAATAAACAATAGTCATTACTCACACAGCTGAAGCAAAACATAGGTGTCAGAAGTGGGATTTGAACCCCCGCCCGGAAGACCGGACTGCGACCTGAACGCAGCACCGTGGACCGCTCGGCCACCCTGACGTGCAGTTCGGCTGCTTTTGTCGAGAAATAAAACATGACTGAAGTTTATTTAAAAAAAACAGGTAATGCGCGCGATAGAAGGAGTAAATGCCATCACATGGCTTTTTTCAAAAGTGGCCTATCAAGCGCGCTAGAGTTTTTGTCGCGAAAAAAAGTGAAAGTGATGAACGCTGTGGAAAAAAAATTTTTGTGCCGAAAGGTATTCACATATCTCTGTATTATGACTCCTAAATGTCTGTACCGGTACGCCCAGCCACCTAGCTGATAAACAATTTTCATTACTCACACATCTGAAGCAAAACATAAGTGTCAGAAGTGGGATTCGAACCCACGCCCGGAAGACCGGACTGCAACCTGAACGCAGCGCCTTGGACCGCTCGGCCATCCTGACATGCAGTTCGGCTGCTTTGTCGAGAAATAAAACATGACTGAAGTTTATTTAAAAAAAAACAGGTATTGCGCGCGATAGAAGGAGTAATTGACATCACATAGCTATTTTCAGAAGTGGCCTATCAAGCGCGTTGGAATTTTCGTCGCCAAAAAAATGAAAGTAATGAACGCCGCAGAAAAGAAATTTTGTGCCAATAGGTATACACAGTTATCTGTATTATGAATCCTAAATGTCTGTACCGGTACGCCCAGCAACCTAGCTAATAAACAATAGTCATTACTCACGCAGCTGAAGCAAAGCATAAGTGCCAGAATGGGGATTCAAACCCACGCCCGGATGCCCGGACTGCGACCTGAACGCAGCGCCGTGGACCGCTCGGCCATCCTGACATGCGGTTCGGCTGCTTTTGGCGAGAAATAACACATATGACTAAAGCTATTTAAAAAAGAACAGGTATTGCGCGCGATAGAAGCAGTAAATGACATCACAAGGCTATTTTAAAAAGTGGCCTATCAACCGCGCTGGAGTTTTCGTCACGAAAAAAGTGAAGGTAATGAACGCTGTGGAAAAGAATTTTTGTGCCGTAAGGTATTCACATTTATCTGTATTATGACTCCTAAATGTCTGTACCGGTACGCCCAGCCACCTAGCTAATAAACAATAGTCATTACTCACACAGCTGAAGGAAAGCATAAGTGCCAGAATTGGGATTCGAACCCACGCCCAGATGCCTGGACTGCGACCTGAACGCAGCGCCTTGGACCGCTCGGCCATCCTGACTTGCGGTTCGGCTGCTTTTGTCGAGAAATAAAACATATGACTAAAGTTTATTGAAAAAAATAACAGGTGTTGCGCGCGATAGAAGGAGTAATTGACATCACATGGCTATTTTCAAAAGTGGCCTATCAAGCGCGCTGGAATTTTCGTCGCCAAAAAAATTATGTAATGAACGCCGCGGAAAAGAAATTTTGTGCCAATAGGTATACACAGTTATCTGTATTATGACTCCTAAATGTGTGTACCAGTACGCCCAGCCACCTAGCTAATAAACAATAGTCATTACTCACACAGCTGAAGCAAAGCATAATTGCCAGAATTGGGATTCGAACCCACGCCCGGACTGCGACCTGAACGCCGCGCTTTAGACCGCTCGGCCATCCTGACATGAGGTTTGGCTGCTTTTGTCGAGAAATAAAACTTATGACTAAAGCTATTTAAAAAAGAACAGGTATTGCGAGCGATAGAAGCAGTAAATGACATCACAAGGCTATTTTAAAAAGTGGCCTATCAACCGTGCTGGAGTTTTCGTCACGAAAAAAGTGAAAGTAATGAACGCTGTGGTAAAAAAATTTTACGCCGATAGGTATTCACATTTCTCTGTATTATGACTCTTAAATGCCTGTACCGGTACGCCCAGCCACCTAGCTAATAAACAATAGTCATTACTATCACAGCTGAAGGAAAGCATAAGTGCCAGAATTGGGATTCGAACCCACGCCCGGATGCCTGGACTGCGACCTGAACGCAGCGCCTTGGACCGCTCGGCCATCCTGACATGCGGTTCGGCTGCTTTTGTCGAGAAATAAAACATATGACTAAATTTATTGAAAAAAAGAACAGGTGTTGCGCGCGATAGAAGGAGTAATTGACATCACATGGCTATTTTCAAAAGTGGCCTATCAAGCGCGCTGGAATTTTCGTCGAGAAAAAAAGTGAAAGTAATGAACGCCGTGGGAAAGAATTTTTGTGCCGATAGGTATTCACATTTCTCTGTATTATGACTCCTAAATGTCTGTACCGGTACGTCCAGCAACCTAGCTAATAAACAATAGTCATTACTCACACAGCTGAAGCAAAATTTAGGTGTCAGAAGTGCGATTCGAACCCACGCCCGGGTGCCCGGACTGCGACCTGAACGCAGCGCCTTGGACCGCTCGGCCATCCTGACATGCAGTTCGGCTGCTTTTGTCGAGAAATAAAACATGACTGAAGTTTATTTAAAAAAAGAACAGGTATTGCGCGCGATAAAAGGAGTAAATGCCATCACATGGCTCTTTTCAAAAGTGGCCTATCAAGCGCGCTGGGGTTTTGGTCGCGAAAAAAATTGGAAGTGATGAACGCTGTGGAAAAAAAATTTTTGTGCCGATAGATATTCACATTTCTTTGTATTATGACTCCTAAATGTCTGTACCGGTACGCCCAGCCACCTAGCTAATAAACAATTTTCATTACTCACACAGCTGAAGCAAAACATAGTTGTCAGAAGTGGGATTCGAACCCACGCCCGGGTGCCCGGACTGCGACCTGAACGCAGCGCCTTGGACCGCTCGGCCATCCTGATATGCAGTTTGGCTGCTTTTGTCGAGAAATAAAACATATGACTAACGTTTATTTAAAAAAAGAACAGGTATTGCTCGCGATAGAAGGAGTAAATGACATCACATGGCTATTTTCAAAACTGGCCTATCAAGCGCGCTGGAGTTTTCGTCGCGAAAAAAAGTGAAAGTAATGAACGCCGCGGAAAAGAAATTTTGTGCCAATAGGTATACACAGTTATCTGTATTATGAATCCTAAATGTCTGTACCGGTACGCCCAGCAACCTAGCTAATAAACAATAGTCATTACTCACAAAGCTGAAGCAAAGCATAAGTGCCAGAATGGGGATTCGAACCCACGCCCGGATGCCCGGACTGCGACCTGAACGCAGCGCCGTGGACCGCTCGGCCATCCTGACATGCGGTTCGGCTGCTTTTGTCGAGAAATAACACATATGACTAAAGCTATTTAAAAAGAACAGGTATTGCGCGCGATAGAAGCAGTAAATGACATCACAAGGCTATTTTAAAAAGTGGCCTATCAACCGCGCTGGAGTTTTCGTCACGAAAAAAGTGAAAGTAATGAACGCTGTGGAAAAGAATTTTTGTGCCGATAGGTATTCACATTTCTCTGTATTATGACTCCTTAATGTCTGTACCGGTACGCCCAGCAACCTAGCTAAGAAACAATAGTCATTACTCACACAGCTGAAGCAAAGCATAGGTGTCAGAATTGGGATTCGAACCCACGCCTAGATGCCCGGACTGCGACCTGAACGCAGCGCCTTGGACCGCTCGGCCATCCTGATATGCGGTTTGGCTGCTTTTGTCGAGAAATAAAACATATGACTAACGTTTATTTAAAAAAAGAACAGGTATTGCTCGCGATAGAAGGAGTAAATGACATCACAAGGCTATTTTAAAAAGTGGCCTATCAACCGCGCTGGAGTTTTCGTCACGAAAAAAGTGAAAGTAATGAACGCTGTGGTAAAAAAATTTTATGCCGATAGGTATTCACATTTCTCTGTATTATGACTCTTAAATGCCTGTACCGGTACGCCCAGCCACCTAGCTAATAAACAATAGTCATTACTATCACAGCTGAAGGAAACCATAAGTGCCAGAATTGGGATTCGAACCCACGCCCAGATGCCTGGACTGCGACCTGAACGCAGCGCCTAGGACCGCTCGGCCATCCTGACATGCGGTTCGGTTGCTTTTGTCGAGAAATAAAACATATGACTAAATTTATTGAAAAAAAGAACAGGTGTTGCGCGTGATAGAAGGAGTAATTGAAATCACATGGCTATTTTCAAAAGTGGCCTATCAAGCGCGCTGGAATTTTCTTCGCCAAAAAAATGAAAGTAATGAACGCCGCGGAAAAGAAATTTTGTGCCAATAGGTATGCACAGTTATCTGTATTATGACTCCTATATGTCTGTACCGGTACGCCCAGCAACCTTGTTAATGAACAATAGTCATTACTCACACAGCTGAAGCAAAACATAAGTGTCAGAAGTGGGATTCGAACCCACGCCCGGAAGACCGGACTGCGACCTGAACGCAGCGCCATGGACCGCTTGGCCATCCTGACATGCGGTTTGGCTGCTTTTGTCGAGAAATAAAAGATATGACTAAAGTTTATTCAAAAAAAAGAACAGGTATTGCGCGCGATAGAAGCAGTAAATGACATCACAAGGCTATTTTAAAAAGTGGCCGATCAACCGCGCTGGAGTTTTCGTCACGAAAAAAGTGAAAGTAATGAACGCTGTGAAAAAGAATTTTTGTGCCGATAGGTATTCACATATCTCTGTATTATGACTCCTAAATGTCTGTACCGGTACGCCCAGCCACCTAGCTGATAAACAATTTTCATTACTCACACATCTGAAGCAAAACATAAGTGTCAGAAGTGGGATTCGAACCCACGCCCGGAAGACCGGACTGCAACCTGAACGCAGCGCCTTGGACCGCTCGGCCATCCTGACATGCAGTTCGGCTGCTTTGTCGAGAAATAAAACATGACTGAAGTTTATTTTAAAAAAAACAGGTATTGCGCGCGATAGAAGGAGTAATTGACATCACATAGCTATTTTCAAAAGTGGCCTATCAAGCGCGTTGGAATTTTCGTCGCCAAAAAAATGAAAGTAATGAACGCCGCGGAAAAGAAATTTTGTGCCAATAGGTATACACAGTTATCTGTATTATGAATCCTAAATGTCTGTACCGGTACGCCCAGCAACCTAGCTAATAAACAATAGTCATTACTCACGCAGCTGAAGCAAAGCATAAGTGCCAGAATGGGGATTCAAACCCACGCCCGGATGCCCGGACTGCGACCTGAACGCAGCGCCGTGGACCGCTCGGCCATCCTGACATGCGGTTCGGCTGCTTTTGGCGAGAAATAACACATATGACTAAAGCTATTTAAAAAAGAACAGGTATTGCGCGCGATAGAAGCAGTAAATGACATCACAAGGCTATTTTAAAAAGTGGCCTATCAACCGCGCTGGAGTTTTCGTCACGAAAAAAGTGAAGGTAATGAACGCTGTGGAAAAGAATTTTTGTGCCGTAAGGTATTCACATTTATCTGTATTATGACTCCTAAATGTCTGTACCGGTACGCCCAGCCGCCTAGCTAATAAACAATAGTCATTACTCACACAGCTGAAGGAAAGCATAAGTGACAGAATTGGGATTCGAACCCACGCCCAGATGCCTGGACTGCGACCTGAACGCAGCGCCTTGGACCGCTCGGCCATCCTGACTTGCGGTTCGGCTGCTTTTGTCGAGAAATAAAACATATGACTAAAGTTTATTGAAAAAAATAACAGGTGTTGCGCGCGATAGAAGGAGTAATTGACATCACATGGCTATTTTCAAAAGTGGCCTATCAAGCGCGCTGGAATTTTCGTCGCCAAAAAATTATGTAATGAACGCCGCGGAAAAGAAATTTTGTGCCAATAGGTATACACAGTTATCTGTATTATGACTCCTAAATGTGTGTACCAGTACGCCCAGCCACCTAGCTAATAAACAATAGTCATTACTCACACAGCTGAAGCAAAGCATAATTGCCAGAATTGGGATTCGAACTCACGCCCGGACTGCGACCTGAACGCCGCGCTTTAGACCGCTCGGCCATCCTGACATGAGGTTTGGCTGCTTTTGTCGAGAAATAAAACTTATGACTAAAGCTATTTAAAAAAGAACAGGTATTGCGAGCGATAGAAGCAGTAAATGACATCACAAGGCTATTTTAAAAAGTGGCCTATCAACCGTGCTGGAGTTTTCGTCACGAAAAAAGTGAAAGTAATGAACGCTGTGGTAAAAAAATTTTACGCCGATAGGTATTCACATTTCTCTGTATTATGACTCTTAAATGCCTGTACCGGTACGCCCAGCCACCTAGCTAATAAACAATAGTCATTACTATCACAGCTGAAGGAAAGCATAAGTGCCAGAATTGGGATTCGAACCCACGCCCGGATGCCTGGACTGCGACCTGAACGCAGCGCCTTGGACCGCTCGGCCATCCTGACATGCGGTTCGGCTGCTTTTGTCGAGAAATAAAACATATGACTAAATTTATTGAAAAAAAGAACAGGTGTTGCGCGCGATAGAAGGAGTAATTGACATCACATGGCTATTTTCAAAAGTGGCCTATCAAGCGCGCTGGAATTTTCGTCGAGAAAAAAAGTGAAAGTAATGAACGCCGTGGGAAAGAATTTTTGTGCCGATAGGTATTCACATTTCTCTGTATTATGACTCCTAAATGTCTGTACCGGTACGTCCAGCAACCTAGCTAATAAACAATAGTCATTACTCACACAGCTGAAGCAAAACTTAGGTGTCAGAAGTGGGATTCGAACCCACGCCCGGGTGCCCGGACTGCGACCTGAACGCAGCGCCTTGGACCGCTCGGCCATCCTGACATGCAGTTCGGCTGCTTTTGTCGAGAAATAAAACATGACTGAAGTTTATTTAAAAAAGAACAGGTATTGCGCGCGATAAAAGGAGTAAATGCCATCACATGGCTCTTTTCAAAAGTGGCCTATCAAGCGCGCTGGGGTTTTGGTCGCGAAAAAAATTGAAAGTGATGAACGCTGTGGAAAAAAAATTTTTGTGCCGATAGGTATTCACATTTCTTTGTATTATGACTCTTAAATATCTGTACCGGTACGCCCAGCCACCTAGCTAATAAACAATTTTCATTACTCACACAGCTGAAGCAAAACATAGTTATCAGAAGTGGGATTCGAACCCACGCCCGGGTGCCCGGACTGCGACCTGAACGCAGCGCCTTGGACCGCTCGGCCATCCTGATATGCAGTTTGGCTGCTTTTGTCGAGAAATAAAACATATGACTAACGTTTATTTAAAAAAAGAACAGGTATTGCTCGCGATAGAAGGAGTAAATGACATCACATGGCTATTTTCAAAACTGGCCTATCAAGCGCGCTGGAGTTTTCGTCGCGAAAAAAAGTGAAAGTAATGAACGCCGCGGAAAAGAAATTTTGTGCCAATAGGTATACACAGTTATCTGTATTATGAATCCTAAATGTCTGTACCGGTACGCCCAGCAACCTAGCTAAAAAACAATAGTCATTACTCACAAAGCTGAAGCAAAGCATAAGTGCCAGAATGGGGATTCGAACCCACGCCCGGATGCCCGGACTGCGACCTGAACGCAGCGCCGTGGACCGCTCGGCCATCCTGACATGCGGTTCGGCTGCTTTTGTCGAGAAATAACACATATGACTAAAGCTATTTAAAAAGAACAGGTATTGCGCGCGATAGAAGCAGTAAATGACATCACAAGGCTATTTTAAAAAGTGGCCTATCAACCGCGCTGGAGTTTTCGTCACGAAAAAAGTGAAAGTAATGAACGCTGTGGAAAAGAATTTTTGTGCCGTAAGGTATTCACATTTATCTGTATTATGACTCCTAAATGTCTGTACCGGTACGCCCAGCCACCTAGCTAATAAACAATAGTCATTACTCACACAGCTGAAGGAAAGCATAATTGCCAGAATTGGGATTCGAACCCACGCCCGGATGCCCGGACTGCGACCTGAACGCCGCGCCTTAGACCGCTCGGCCATCCTGTCATGCGGTTTGGCTGCTTTTGTCGAGAAATAAAACTTATGACTAAAGCTATTTAAAAAAGAACAGGTATTGCGCGCGATAGAAGCAGTAAATGACATCACAAGGCTATTTTAAAAAGTGGCCTATCAAGCGCGCTGGAGTTTTCGTCACGAAAAAAGTGAAAGTAATGAACGCTGTGGTAAAAAAATTTTATGCCGATAGGTATTCACATTTCTCTGTATTATGACTCTTAAATGCCTGTACCGGTACGCCCAGCCACCTAGCTAATAAACAATAGTCATTACTATCACAGCTGAAGGAAACCATAAGTGCCAGAATTGGGATTCGAACCCACGCCCAGATGCCTGGACTGCGACCTGAACGCAGCGCCTAGGACCGCTCGGCCATCCTGACATGCGGTTCGGTTGCTTTTGTCGAGAAATAAAACATATGACTAAATTTATTGAAAAAAAGAACAGGTGTTGCGCGTGATAGAAGGAGTAATTGAAATCACATGGCTATTTTCAAAAGTGGCCTATCAAGCGCGCTGGAATTTTCTTCGCCAAAAAAATGAAAGTAATGAACGCCGCGGAAAAGAAATTTTGTGCCAATAGGTATGCACAGTTATCTGTATTATGACTCCTATATGTCTGTACCGGTACGCCCAGCAACCTTGTTAATGAACAATAGTCATTACTCACACAGCTGAAGCAAAACATAAGTGTCAGAAGTGGGATTCGAACCCACGCCCGGAAGACCGGACTGCGACCTGAACGCAGCGCCATGGACCGCTTGGCCATCCTGACATGCGGTTTGGCTGCTTTTGTCGAGAAATAAAAGATATGACTAAAGTTTATTCAAAAAAAAGAACAGGTATTGCGCGCGATAGAAGCAGTAAATGACATCACAAGGCTATTTTAAAAAGTGGCCGATCAACCGCGCTGGAGTTTTCGTCACGAAAAAAGTGAAAGTAATGAACGCTGTGAAAAAGAATTTTTGTGCCGATAGGTATTCAAATTTCTCTGTATTATGACTCCTAAATGTCTGTACCGGTACGCCCAGCAACCTTGCTAATACACAATAGTCATTACTCACACAGCTGAAGCAAAACATAAGTGTCAGAAGAAGGATTTGAACCCACGCCCGGATGACCGGACTGCGACCTGAACGCAGCGCCCATGACCGCTCGGCCATCCTGACATGCAGTTCGGCTGCTTTGTCGAGAAATAAAACATGACTGAAGTTTAATTAAAAAAAGAACAGGTATTGCGCGCGATAGAAGGAGTAATTGACATCACATCGCTATTTTCAAAAGTGGCCTATCAAGCGCGCTGGAATTTTCGTCGCCAAAAAAATGAAAGTATTGAACGCCGCGGAAAAGAAATTTTGTGCCAATAGGTATTCACATTTCTCTGTATTATGACTCCTAAATGTCTGTACCGGTACGCCCAGCCACCTGGCTAAGAAAAAATATTCATTACTCACACAGCTGAAGCAAAACATAGGTGTCAGAAGTGGGATCCGAACCCACGCCCGGAAGACCGGACTGCGACCTGAACGCAGCGCCGTGGACCGCTTGGCCATCCTAACATGCCGTTCGGCTGCTTTTGTCGAGAAATAACACATATGACTAAAGCTATTTAAAAAAGAACAGGTATTGCGCGCGATAGAAGCAGTAAATGACATCACAAGGCTATTTTAAAAAGTGGCCTATCAACCGCGCTGGAGTTTTCGTCACGAAAAAAGTGAAGGTAATGAACGCTGTGGAAAAGAATTTTTGTGCCGTAAGGTATTCACATTTATCTGTATTATGACTCCTAAATGTCTGTACCGGTACGCCCAGCCACCTAGCTAATAAACAATAGTCATTACTCACACAGCTGAAGGAAAGCATAAATGCCAGAATTGGGATTCGAACCCACGCCCAGATGCCTGGACTGCGACCTGAACGCAGCGCCTTTGACCGCTCGGCCATCCTGACATGCGGTTCGGCTGCTTTTGTCGAGAAATAAAACATATGACTAAAGTTTATTGAAATAAATAACAGGTGTTGCGCGCGATAGAAGGAGTAATTGACATCACATGGCTATTTTCAAAAGTGGCCTATCAAGCGTGCTGGAATTTTCATCGCCAAAAAAATGAAAGTAATGAACGCCGCGGAAAAGAAATTTTGTGCCAATAGGTATGCACAGTTATCTGTATTATGACTCCTAAATGTCTGTACCGGTATGCCCAGCAACCTTGCTAATGAACAATAGTCATTACTCACACAGATGAAGCAAAACATATGTGTCAGAAGTGGGATTCGAACCCACGCCCGGAAGACCGGACTGCGACCTGAACGCAGCGCTTTAGACTGCTCGGCCATCGTGACATGAGGTTTGGCTGCTTTTGTCAAGAAATAAAACTTATGACTAAAGCTATTTAAAAAAGAACAGGTATTGCGAGCGATAGAAGCAGTAAATGACATCACAAGGCTATTTTAAAAAGTGGCCTATCAACCGTGCTGGAGTTTTCGTCAGGAAAAAAGTGAAAGTAATGAACGCTGTGGTAAAAAAAATTTTACGCCGATAGGTATTCACATTTCTCTGTATTATGACTCTTAAATGCCTGTACCGGTACGCCCAGCCACCTAGCTAATAAACAATAGTCATTACTCACACAGCTGAAGGAAAGCATAAGTGCCAGAATTGGGATTCGAACCCACGCCCAGATGCCTGGACTGCGACCTGAACGCAGCGCCTTGGACCGCTCGGCCATCCTGACATGCAGTTCGGCTGCTTTTGTCGAGAAATAAAACAAGACTGAAGTTTATTTAAAAAAAGAACAGGTATTGCGCGCGATAAAAGGAGTAAATGCCATCACATGGCTCTTTTCAAAAGTGGCCTATCAAGCGCGCTGGGGTTTTGGTCGCGAAAAAAATTGAAAGTGATGAACGCTGTGGAAAAAAATTTTTCTGCCGAAAGGTATTCACATTTCTTTGTATTAAGACTCCTAAATGTCTGTACCGGTATGCCCAGCCACCTAGCTAATAAACAATTTTCATTACTCACACAGCTGAATCAAAACATAGTTGTCAGAAGTGGGATTCGAACCCACGCCCGGGTGCCCGGACTGCGACCTGAACGCAGCGCCTTGGACCGCTCGGCCATCCTGACATGCGGTTTGGCTGCTTTTGTCGAGAAATAAAACATGACTGAAGTTTATTTAAAAAAAGAACAGGTATTGCGCACGATAGAAGGAGTAATTGACATCACATGGCTATTTTCAAAAGTGGCCTATAAAGCGCGCTGGAATTTTCGTCGCCAAGAAAATGAAAGTAATGAACGCCGCGGAAAAGAAATATTGTGCCCATAGGTATACACAGTTATCTGTATTATGACTCCTAAATATCTGTACCGGTACGCCCAGCAACCTAGCTAATAAACAATAGTCATTACTCACACAGCTGAAGCAAAGCATAAGTGCCAGAATTGGGATTCGAACCCAAGCCTGGATGCCCGGACTGCGACCTGAACGCAGCGCCTTGGACCGCTCGGCCATCCTGATATGCAGTTTGGCTGCTTTTGTCGAGAAATAAAACATATGACTAACGTTTATTTAAAAAAAGAACAGGTATTGCTCGCGATAGAAAGAGTAAATGACATCACATGGCTATTTTCAAAACTGGCCTATCAAGCGCGCTGGAGTTTTCGTCGCGAAAAAAAGTGAAAGTAATGAACGCCGCGGAAAAGAAATTTTGTGCCAATAGGTATACACAGTTATCTGTATTATGAATCCTAAATGTCTGTACCGGTACGCCCAGCAACCTAGCTAATAAACAATAGTCATTACTTACACAGCTGAAGCAAAGCATAAGTGCCAGAATGGGGATTCGAACCCACGCCCGGATGCCCGGACTGCGACCTGAACGCAGCGCCGTGGACCGCTCGGCCATCCTGACATGCGGTTCGGCTGCTTTTGTCGAGAAATAACACATATGACTAAAGCTATTTAAAAAGAACAGGCATTGCGCGCGATAGAAGCAGTAAATGACATCACAAGGCTATTTTAAAAAGTGGCCTATCAACCGCGCTGGAGTTTTCGTCACGAAAAAAGTGAAAGTAATGAACGCTGTGGAAAAGAATTTTTGTGCCGTAAGGTATTCACATTTATCTGTATTATGACTCCTAAATGTCTTTACCGGTACGCCCAGCCACCTAGCTAATAAACAATAGTCATTACTCACACAGCTGAAGGAAAGCATAATTGCCAGAATTGGGATTCCAACCCACGCCCGGATGCCCGGACTGCGACCTGAACGCCGCGCCTTAGACCGCTCGGCCATCCTGACATGCGGTTTGGCTGCTTTTGTCGAGAAATAAAACTTATGACTAAAGCTATTTAAAAAAGTACAGGTATTGCGCGCGATAGAAGCAGTAAATCACATCACAAGGCTATTTTAAAAAGTGGCCTATCAAGCGCGCTGGAGTTCTCGTCACGAAAAAAGTGAAAGTAATGAACGCTGTGGAAAAAAATTTTTGTGCCGATAGGTATTCACATTTCTCTGTATTATGACTCCTAAATGTCTGTACCGGTACGCCCAGCAACCTAGCTAAGAAACAATAGTCATTACTCACACAGCTGAAGCAAAGCATAGGTGCCAGAATTGGGATTCGAACCCACGCCTGGATGCCCGGACTGCGACCTGAACGCAGCGCCTTGGAACGCTCGGCCATCCTGATATGCGGTTCGGCTGCTTTTGTCGAGAAATAAAACATATGACTAACGTTTATTTAAAAAAAGAACAGGTATTGCTCGCGATAGAAGGAGTAAATGACAACACAAGGCTATTTTAAAAAGTGGCCTATCAACCGCGCTGGAGTTTTCGTCACGAAAAAAGTGAAAGTAATGAACGCTGTGGTAAAAAAATTTTATGCCGATAGGTATTCACATTTCTCTGTATTATGACTCTTAAATGCCTGTACCGGTACGCCCAGCCACCTAGCTAATAAACAATAGTCATTACTATCACAGCAGAAGGAAACCATAAGTGCCAGAATTGGGATTCGAACCCACGCCCAGATGCCTGGACTGCGACCTGAACGCAGCGCCTAGGACCGCTCGGCCATCCTGACATGCGGTTCGGCTGCTTTTGTCGAGAAATAAAACATATGACTAAATTTATTGAAAAAAAGAACAGGTGTTGCGCGTGATAGAAGGAGTAATTGAAATCACATGGCTATTTTCAAAAGTGGCCTATCAAGCGCTCTGGAATTTTCGTCGCCAAAAAAATGAAAGTAATGAACGCCGCGGAAAAGAAATTTTGTGCCAATAGGTATGCACAAATATCTGTATTATGACTCCTAAATGTCTGTACCGGTACGCCCAGCAACCTTGCTAATGAACAATAGTCATTACTCACACAGATGAAGCAAAACATATGTGTCAGAAGTGGGATTCGAACCCACGCCCGGAAGACCGGACTGCGACCTGAACGCAGCGCCATGGACCGCTCTGCCATCCTGACATGCGGTTTGGCTGCTTTTGTCGAGAAATAAAAGTTATGACTAAAGTTTATTCAAAAAAAGAACAGATATTGCGCGCGATAGAAGCAGTAAATGACATCACATCGCTATTTTCAAAAGTGGCCTATCAAGCGCGCTGGAATTTTCGTCGCCAAAAAAATGAAAGTATTGAACGCCGCGGAAAAAAAATTTTGTGCCAATAGGTATTCACATTTCTCTGTATTATGACTCCTAAATGTCTGTACCGGTACGCCCAGCCACCTAGCTAATAAACAATATTCATTACTCACACAGCTGAAGCAAAACATAGGTGTCAGAAGTGGGATCCGAACCCACGCCCGGAAGACCGGACTGCGACCTGAACGCAGCGCCGTGGACCGCTCGGCCATCCTAACATGCCGTTCGGCTGCTTTTGTCGAGAAATAACACATATGACTAAAGCTATTTAAAAAAGAACAGGTATTGCGCGCGATAGAAGCAGTAAATGACATCACAAGGCTATTTTAAAAAGTGGCCTATCAAGCGCGCTGGAATTTTCGTCGCCAAAAAAAATTAAAGTAATGAACGCCGCGGAAAAGAAATTTTGTGCCAATAGGTATACACAGTTATCTGTATTATGACTCCTAAATGTCTGTACCAGTACGACCAGCCACCTAGCTAATAAACAATAGTCATTACTCACACAGCTGAAGCAAAGCATAATTGCCAGAATTGGGATTCGAACCCACGCCCGGACTGCGACCTGAACGCCGCGCTTTAGACCGCTCGGCCATCCTGACATGCGGTTTGGCTGCTTTTGTCGAGAAATAAAACATGACTGAAGTTTATTTAAAAAAAGAACAGGTATTGCGCACGATAGAAGGAGTAATTGACATCACATGGCTATTTTCAAAAGTGGCCTATCAAGCGCGCTGGAATTTTCGTCGCCAAGAAAATGAAAGTAATGAACGCCGCGGAAAAGAAATATTGTGCCCATAGGTATACACAGTTATCTGTATTATGACTCCTAAATGTCTGTACCGGTACGCCCAGCAACCTAGCTAATAAACAATAGTCATTACTCACACAGCTGAAGCAAAGCATAAGTGCCAGAATCGGGATTCGAACCCAAGCCTGGATGCCCGGACTGCGACCTGAACGCAGCGCCTTGGACCGCTCGGCCATCCTGATATGCGGTTTGGCTGCTTTTGTCGAGAAATAAAACATATCACTAACGTTTATTTAAAAAAAGAACAGGTATTGGTCGCGATAGAAGGAGTAAATGACATCACATGGCTATTTTCAAAACTGGCCTATCAAGCGCGCTGGAGTTTTCGTCGCGAAAAAAAGTGAAAGTAATGAACGCCGCGGAAAAGAAATTTTGTGCCAATAGGTATACACAGTTATCTGTACTATGAATCCTAAATGTCTGTACCGGTACGCCCAGCAACCTAGCTAATAAACAATAGTCATTACTCACACAGCTGAAGCAAAGCATAAATGCCAGAATGGGGATTCGAACCCACGCCCGGATGCCCGGACTGCGACCTGAACGCAGCGCCGTGGACCGCTCGGCCATCCTGACATGCGGTTCGGCTGCTTTTGTCGAGAAATAACACATATGACTAAAGCTATTTAAAAAGAACAGGTATTGCGCGCGATAGAAGCAGTAAATGACATCACAAGGCTATTTTAAAAAGTGGCCTATCAACCGCGCTGGAGTTTTCGTCACGAAAAAAGTGAAAGTAATGAACGCTGTGGGAAAGAATTTTTGTGCCGTAAGGTATTCACATTTATCTGTATTATGACTCCTAAATGTCTGTACCGGTACGCCCAGCCACCTAGCTAATAAACAATAGTCATTACTCACACAGCTGAAGGAAAGCATAATTGCCAGAATTGGGATTCGAACCCACGCCTGGATGCCCGGACTGCGACCTGAACGCAGCGCCTTGGACCGCTCGGCCATCCTGATACGCGGTTTGGCTGCTTTTGTCGAGAAATAAAACATATGACTAACGTTTATTTAAAAAAAGAACAGGTATTGCTCGCGATAGAAGGAGTAATTGAAATCACATGGCTATTTTCAAAAGTGGCCTATCAACCGCGCTGGAGTTTTCGTCACGTAAAAAAGTGAAAGTAATGAACGCTGTGGAAAAGAATTTTTGTGCCGATAGGTATTCACATTTCTCTGTATTATGACTCCTAAATGTCTGTACCGGTACGCCCAGCAACCTTGCTAATACACAATAGTCATTACTCACACAGCTGAAGCAAAACATAAGTGTCAGAAATAGGATTTGAACCCACGCCCGGAAGACCGGACTGCGACCTGAACGCAGCGCCTTGGACCGCTCGGCCATCCTGACATGCAGTTCGGCTGCTTTTGTCGAGAAATAAAACATGACTGAAGTTTAATTAAAAAAAGAACAGGTATTGCGCGCGATAGAAGGAGTAATTGACATCACATCGCTATTTTCAAAAGTGGCCTATCAAGCGCGCTGGAATTTTCGTCGCCAAAAAAATGAAAGTATTGAACGCCGCGGAAAAGAAATTTTGTGCCAATAGGTATTCACATTTCTCTGTATTATGACTCCTAAATGTCTGTACCGGTACGCCCAGCCACCTAGCTAATAAACAATATTCATTACTCACACAGCTGAAGCAAAACATAGGTGTCAGAAGTGGGATCCGAACCCACGCCCGGAAGACCGGACTGCGACCTGAACGCAGCGCCTTGGACAGCTCGGCCATCCTGACATCCAGTTCGGCTGCTTTTGTCGAGAAATAAAACATGACTGAAGTTTAATTAAAAAAAACAGGTATTGCGCGTGATAGAAGGAGTAATTGACATCACATCGCTATTTTCAAAAGTGGCCTATCAAGCGCGCTGGATATTTCGTCGCGCAAAAAATGAAAGTAATGAACGCCGCGGGAAAGAATTTTTGTGCCGTAAGGTATTCACATTTATCTGTATTATGACTCCTAAATGTCTGTACCGGTACGCCCAGCCACCTAGCTAATAAACAATAGTCATTACTCACACAGCTGAAGGAAAGCATAAGTGCCAGAATTGAGATTCGAACCCACGCCCAGATGCCTGGACTGCGACCTGAACGCAGCGCCTTGGACCGCTCGGCCATCCTGACATGCGGTTCGGCTGCTTTGTCGAGAAATAAAACATATGACCAAAGTTGATTGAAAAAAATAACAGGTGTTGCGCGCGATAGAAGGAGTAATTGACATCACATGGCTATTTTCAAAAGTGGCCTATCAAGCGCGCTGGAATTTTCGTCGCCAAAAAAATGAAAGTAATGAACGCCGCGGAAAAGAAATTTTGTGCCAATAGGTATACACATTTATCTGTATTATGACTCCTAAATGTCTGTACCGGTACGCCCAGCCACCTAGCTAATAAACAATAGTCATTACTCACACAGCTGAAGCAAAGCATAATTGCCAGAATTGGGATTCGAACCCACGCCCGGATGCCCGGACTGCGACTTGAACGCCGCGCCGTAGACCGCTCGGCCATCCTGACATGCGGATTGGCTGCTTTTGTCGAGAAATAAAACTTATGACTAAAGCTATTTAAAAAAGAACAGGTATTGCGCGCGATAGAAGCAGTAAATGACATCACAAGGCTATTTTAAAAAGTGGCCTATCAAGCGCGCTGGAGTTTTCGTCACGAAAAAAGTGAAAGTAATGAACGCTGTGGAAAACAATTTTTTGTGCCGATAGGTATTCACATTTCTCTGTATTATGACTCCCTAATGCCTGTACCGGTACGCCCAGCCACCTAGCTAATAAACAATAGTCATTACTCACACAGCTGAAGGAAAGCATAAGTGCCAGAATTGGGATTCGAACCCACGCCCAGATGCCTGGACTGCGACCTGAACGCAGCGCCTTGGAGCGCTCGGCCATCCTGACATGCGGTTCGGCTGCTTTGTCGAGAAATAAAACATGACTGAAGTTTATTTAAAAAAAGAACAGGTATTGCGCGCGATAGAAGGAGTAAATGCCAACACATGGCTGTTTTCAAAAGTGGCCTATCAAGCGCGCTGGAGATTTCGTCGCGAAAAAAATTGAAAGTGATAAACGCGGTGGAAAAAAAATTTTTGTGCTGATAGGTATTCACATTTCTCTCTATTATGACTCCTAAATGTCTGTACCGGTACGCCCAGCCACCTAGCTAATAAACAATTTTCATTACTCACACAGCTGAAGCAAAACATAGGTGTCAGAAGTGGGATTCGAACCTACGCCCGCAAGGCCGGACTGCGACCTGAACGCAGCGCCTTGGACCGCTCGGCCATCCTGACATGCAGTCTGCGGCTTTTGTCGAGAAATAAAAAATGACTGAAGTTTATTTAAAAAAAGGACAGGTATTGCGCGCGATAAAAGGAGTAATTGACATCACATGGCTATTTTCAAAAGTGGCCTATCAAGCGCGCTGGAATTTTCGTCGCCAAAAAAATGAAAGTAATGAACGCCGCGGAAAACAAATTTTGTGCCAATAGGTATACACAGTTATCTGTATTATGACTCCTAAATGTCTGTACTGGTACGCCAAGCAACCTAGCTTATAAACAATAGTCATTACTCACACAGCTGAAGCAAAGCATAAGTGCCAGAATTCGGATTCGAACCCACGCCTAGATGCGCGGACTGCGACCTGAACGCAGCGCCTTGGACCGCTCGGCCATCGTGACATGCGTTTTGGCTGCTTTTGTCGAGAAATAAAACATATGACTAAACTTTATTTAAAAAAAGAACAGGTATTGCTCGCGATAGAAGGAGAGAATGACATCACATGGCTATTTTCAAAACTGGCCTATCAAGCGGGCTGGAGTTTTCGTCGCGAAAAAAAGTGAAAGTAATGAACGATGTGGAAAAGAATTTTTGTGCCGATAGGTATTCACATTTATCTGTATTATGACTCCTAAATGTCTGTACCGGTACGCCCAGCCACCTTGCTAATAAACAATAGTCATTACTCACACAGCTGAAGCAAAACATAAGTGTCAAAAGTGGGATTCGAACCCACGCCCGGAAGACCGGACAGCGACCTAACGCAGCGCCGTGGACCGCTCGGCCATCCTGACATGCTGTTCCGCTGCTTTTGTCGAGAAATAAAACATAACTGAAGCTTATTGAAAAAAAAGAACAGGTATTGCGCGCGATAGAAGAAGTAATTGTTATCACATGGCTATTTTCAAAAGTGGCCTATCAAGCGCACTGGAATTTTCGTCGCGAAAAAAAGTGAAAGCAATGAACGCTGTGGAAAAAAAATTTTTGTGCCGATAGGTATTCACATTTCTCTGTATTATGACTTCTAAATGTCTGTACCGGTACACGCAGCCACCTAGCTAATAAACAATAGTCATTACTCACACAGCTGAAGCAAAACATAGGTGTCAGAAGTGGGATTCGAACCCACGCCCGAAAGACCGGACTGCGACCTGAACGCAGCGACTTGGACCGCTCGGCCATCCTGACAAGCGGTTTGGCTGCTTTTGTCGAGAAATAAAACATATGACTAAAGTTTATTTAAAAAAAGAACAGGTATTGCTCGCGATAGAAGGAGTAATTGACATCACATGGCTAATTTCAAAAGTGGCCTACCAAGCGCGCTGGATTTTCGTCGCCAAAAAAATGAAAGTAATGAACGCCGCGGAAAAGAAATTTTGTGCCAATAGGTATACACAGTTATCTGTATTATGACTCCTAAATGTCTGTACCGGTACGCTCAGCAACCTAGCTAATAAACAATAGTCATTACTCACACAGCTGAAGCAAAGCATAAGTGCCAGAATTGGGATTCGAACCCACGCCTGGATGCCCGGACTGCGACCTGAACGCAGCGCCTTGGACCACTCGGCCATCCTGATATGCAGTTCGGCTGCTTTTGTCGAGAAATAAAACATATGACTAAAGTTTATTTAAAAAAGAACTGGTATTGCTCGCGATAGAAGGAGTAAATGCCATCACATGGCTCTTTTCAAAAGTTGTCTATCAAGCGCGCTGGAGTTTTGGTCGCGAAAAAAATTTAAAGTGATGAACGCTGTGGAAAAAAAAATTTTGTGCCGATAGGTATTCACATTTCTCTGTATTATAACTCCTAAATGTCTGTACCGGAACGCCCAGCCACCTAGCTAATGAACCATTTTAATTACTCACACAGCTGAAGAAAAACATAGGTGTCAGAAGTGGGATTCGAACCCACACCCGGGTGCCCGGACTGCGACCTGAACGCAGCGCCTTGGACCGCTCGGCCATACTGACATGCGGTTTGGCTGCTTTTGTCGAGAAATAAAACATGGCTGAAGTTTATTTCAAAAAAGAACAGGTATTGCGCACGATAGAAGGAGTAATTGACATCACATGGCTATTTTCGAAAGTGGCCTATCAAGAGCGCTGGAATTTTCGTTCCCAAGAAAATGAAAGTATTGAACGCCGCGGAAGAGAAATATTGTGCCCATAGGTATACACAGTTATCTGTATTATGACTCCTAAATGTCTGTACCGGTACGTCCAGCAACCTAGCTAATAAACAATAGTCATTACTCACACAGCTGAAGCAAGGCATAAGTGCCAGAATTGGGATTCGAACCCAAGCCTGGATGCCCGGACTGCGACCTGAACGCAGCGCCTTGGACCGCTCGGCCATCCTGATATGCGGTTTGGCTGCTTTTGTCGAGAAATAAAACATATGACTAACGTTTATTTAAAAAAAGAACAGGTATTGCTCGCGATAAAAGGAGTAAATGACATCACATGGCTATTTTCAAAACTGGCCTATCAAGCGCGCTGGAGTTTTCGTCGCGAAAAAAAGTGAAAGTAATGAACGCCGCGGAAAAGAAATTTTGTGCCAATAGGTATACACAGTTATCTGTATTATGAATCCTAAATGTCTGTACCGGTACGCCCAGCAACCTAGCTAATAAACAATGGTCATTACTCACACAGCTGAAGCAAAGCATAAGTGCCAGAATGGGGATTCGAACCCACGCCCGGATGCCTGGACTGCGACCTGAACGCAGCGCCGTGGACCGCTCGGCCATCCTGACATGCGGTTCGGCTGCTTTTGTCGAGAAAAACACATATGACTAAAGCTATTTAAAAAGAACAGGTATTGCTCGCGATAGAAGCAGTAAATGACATCACAAGGCTATTTTAAAAAGTGGCCTATCAACCGCGCTGGAGTTTTCGTCACGAAAAACGTGAAAGTAATGAACGCTGTGGAAAAGAATTTTTGTGCCGAAAGGTATTCACATTTATCTGTATTATGACTCCTAAATGTCTGTACCGGTACGCCAAGCCACCTAGCTAATAAACAATAGTCATTACTCACACAGCTGAAGGAAAGCATAAGTGCCAGAATTGGGATTCGAACCCACGCCTAGATGCCTGGACTGTGACCTGAACGCAGCGCCTTGGACCACTCGGCCATCCTGACATGCGGTTCGGCTGCTTTTGTCGAGAAATAAAACATATGACCAAAGTTTATTGAAAAAAAGAACAGGTGTTGCGCGCGATAGAAGGAGTAATTGACATCACATGGCTATTTTCAAATGTGGCCTATCAAGCGCGCTGGAATTTTCGTCGTGAAAAAAATTGAAAGTAATGAACGCCGTGGGAAAAACTTTTTGTGCCGATAGGTATTCACATTTCTCTGTATTATGACTTCTAAATATCTGTACCGGTACGCCCAGCCACCTAGCTAATAAACAATAGTCATTACTCACACAGCTGAAGCAAAACATAGGTGTCAGAAGTGGGATCCGAACCCACGCCCGGAAGACCGGACTGCGACCTGAACGCAGCGCCTTGAACCGCTAGGCCAAACTGACATGCGGTTCTGCTGCTTTTGTCGAGAAATAAAACATATGACTAAAGTTTATTTAAAAAAAGAACAGGTATTGCTCGCGATAGAAGTATAATTGACATCACATGGCTATTTTGAAATCTGGCCTATCAAGCGCGCTGGAGTTTTCGTCGCGAAAAAAATTGAAAGTGATTAACGCTGTGGAAAAAAAATTTTTGTGCCGATAGGTATTCACATTTCTCTGTATTATGACTCCTAAATGTCTGTACCGGTACGCCCAGCCACCTAGCTAATAAACAATAGTCATTACTCACACAGCTGAAGCAAAACATAGGTGTCAGAAGTGGGATCCAAACCCACGCCCGGAAGACCGGACTGCGACCTGAACGCAGCGCCTTGGACCGCTAGGCCATCCTGACATGCGGTTCAGCTGCTTTTGTCGAAAAATAAAACATATGACTAAAGTTTATTTAAAAAAAGAACAGGTATTGCTCGCGATAGAAGGAGTAATTGACATCACATGGCTATTTTCAAATCTGGCCTATCAAGCGCGCTGGAGTTTTCGTCGCGAAAAAAATTGAAAGTGATTAACGCTGTGGAAAAAAAATTTTTGTGCCGATAGGTATTCACATTTCTCTGTATTATGACTCCTAAATGTCTGTACCGGTACGCCCAGCCACCTAGCTAATAAACAATAGTCATTACTCACACAGCTGAAGCAAAACATAGGTGTCAGAAGTGGGATTCGAAGCCACGCCCGGAGGACCGGACTGCGACCTGAATGCAGCGCCGTGGACCACTCGGCCATCCTGACATGCAGTTCGGCTGCTTTTGTCGAGAAATAAATCATGACTGAAGTTTATTTAAAAAAAGAACAGGTATTGCGCGCGATAGAAGGAGTAAATGCCATCACATGGCTCTTTTCAAAAGTTGTCTATCAAGCGCGCTGGAGTTTTGGTCGCGAAAAAAATTTAAAGTGATGAACGCTGTGGAAAAAAAATTTTGTGCCGATAGGTATTCACATTTCTCTGTATTATAACTCCTAAATGTCTGTACCGGTACGCCCAGCCACCTAGCTAATGAACCATTTTAATTACTCACACAGCTGAAGAAAAACATAGGTGTCAGAAGTGGGATTCGAACCCACGCCCGGGTGCCCGGACTGCGACCTGAACGCAGCGCCTTGGATCGCTCGGCCATCCTGACATGCGGTTTGGCTGCTTTTGTCGAGAAATAAAACATGACTGAAGTTTTATTTAAAAAAAGAACAGGTATTGCGCACGATAGAAGGAGTAATTGACATCACATGGCTAATTTCAAAAGTGGCCTACCAAGCGCGCTGGATTTTCGTCGCCAAAAAAATGAAAGTAATGAACGCCGCGGAAAAGAAATTTTGTGCCAATAGGTATACACAGTTATCTGTATTATGACTCCTAAATGTCTGTACCGGTACGCTCAGCAACCTAGCTAATAAACAATAGTCATTACTCACACAGCTGAAGCAAAGCATAAGTGCCAGAATTGGGATTCGAACCCACGCCTGGATGCCCGGACTGCGACCTGAACGCAGCGCCTTGGACCACTCGGCCATCCTGATATGCAGTTCGGCTGCTTTTGTCGAGAAATAAAACATATGACTAAAGTTTATTTAAAAAAGAACTGGTATTGCTCGCGATAGAAGGAGTAAATGCCATCACATGGCTCTTTTCAAAAGTTGTCTATCAAGCGCGCTGGAGTTTTGGTCGCGAAAAAAATTTAAAGTGATGAACGCTGTGGAAAAAAAAATTTTGTGCCGATAGGTATTCACATTTCTCTGTATTATAACTCCTAAATGTCTGTACCGGAACGCCCAGCCACCTAGCTAATGAACCATTTTAATTACTCACACAGCTGAAGAAAAACATAGGTGTCAGAAGTGGGATTCGAACCCACACCCGGGTGCCCGGACTGCGACCTGAACGCAGCGCCTTGGACCGCTCGGCCATACTGACATGCGGTTTGGCTGCTTTTGTCGAGAAATAAAACATGGCTGAAGTTTATTTCAAAAAAGAACAGGTATTGCGCACGATAGAAGGAGTAATTGACATCACATGGCTATTTTCGAAAGTGGCCTATCAAGAGCGCTGGAATTTTCGTTCCCAAGAAAATGAAAGTATTGAACGCCGCGGAAGAGAAATATTGTGCCCATAGGTATACACAGTTATCTGTATTATGACTCCTAAATGTCTGTACCGGTACGTCCAGCAACCTAGCTAATAAACAATAGTCATTACTCACACAGCTGAAGCAAGGCATAAGTGCCAGAATTGGGATTCGAACCCAAGCCTGGATGCCCGGACTGCGACCTGAACGCAGCGCCTTGGACCGCTCGGCCATCCTGATATGCGGTTTGGCTGCTTTTGTCGAGAAATAAAACATATGACTAACGTTTATTTAAAAAAAGAACAGGTATTGCTCGCGATAAAAGGAGTAAATGACATCACATGGCTATTTTCAAAACTGGCCTATCAAGCGCGCTGGAGTTTTCGTCGCGAAAAAAAGTGAAAGTAATGAACGCCGCGGAAAAGAAATTTTGTGCCAATAGGTATACACAGTTATCTGTATTATGAATCCTAAATGTCTGTACCGGTACGCCCAGCAACCTAGCTAATAAACAATGGTCATTACTCACACAGCTGAAGCAAAGCATAAGTGCCAGAATGGGGATTCGAACCCACGCCCGGATGCCTGGACTGCGACCTGAACGCAGCGCCGTGGACCGCTCGGCCATCCTGACATGCGGTTCGGCTGCTTTTGTCGAGAAAAACACATATGACTAAAGCTATTTAAAAAGAACAGGTATTGCTCGCGATAGAAGCAGTAAATGACATCACAAGGCTATTTTAAAAAGTGGCCTATCAACCGCGCTGGAGTTTTCGTCACGAAAAACGTGAAAGTAATGAACGCTGTGGAAAAGAATTTTTGTGCCGAAAGGTATTCACATTTATCTGTATTATGACTCCTAAATGTCTGTACCGGTACGCCAAGCCACCTAGCTAATAAACAATAGTCATTACTCACACAGCTGAAGGAAAGCATAAGTGCCAGAATTGGGATTCGAACCCACGCCTAGATGCCTGGACTGTGACCTGAACGCAGCGCCTTGGACCACTCGGCCATCCTGACATGCGGTTCGGCTGCTTTTGTCGAGAAATAAAACATATGACCAAAGTTTATTGAAAAAAAGAACAGGTGTTGCGCGCGATAGAAGGAGTAATTGACATCACATGGCTATTTTCAAATGTGGCCTATCAAGCGCGCTGGAATTTTCGTCGTGAAAAAAATTGAAAGTAATGAACGCCGTGGGAAAAACTTTTTGTGCCGATAGGTATTCACATTTCTCTGTATTATGACTTCTAAATATCTGTACCGGTACGCCCAGCCACCTAGCTAATAAACAATAGTCATTACTCACACAGCTGAAGCAAAACATAGGTGTCAGAAGTGGGATCCGAACCCACGCCCGGAAGACCGGACTGCGACCTGAACGCAGCGCCTTGAACCGCTAGGCCAAACTGACATGCGGTTCTGCTGCTTTTGTCGAGAAATAAAACATATGACTAAAGTTTATTTAAAAAAAGAACAGGTATTGCTCGCGATAGAAGTATAATTGACATCACATGGCTATTTTGAAATCTGGCCTATCAAGCGCGCTGGAGTTTTCGTCGCGAAAAAAATTGAAAGTGATTAACGCTGTGGAAAAAAAATTTTTGTGCCGATAGGTATTCACATTTCTCTGTATTATGACTCCTAAATGTCTGTACCGGTACGCCCAGCCACCTAGCTAATAAACAATAGTCATTACTCACACAGCTGAAGCAAAACATAGGTGTCAGAAGTGGGATCCAAACCCACGCCCGGAAGACCGGACTGCGACCTGAACGCAGCGCCTTGGACCGCTAGGCCATCCTGACATGCGGTTCAGCTGCTTTTGTCGAAAAATAAAACATATGACTAAAGTTTATTTAAAAAAAGAACAGGTATTGCTCGCGATAGAAGGAGTAATTGACATCACATGGCTATTTTCAAATCTGGCCTATCAAGCGCGCTGGAGTTTTCGTCGCGAAAAAAATTGAAAGTGATTAACGCTGTGGAAAAAAAATTTTTGTGCCGATAGGTATTCACATTTCTCTGTATTATGACTCCTAAATGTCTGTACCGGTACGCCCAGCCACCTAGCTAATAAACAATAGTCATTACTCACACAGCTGAAGCAAAACATAGGTGTCAGAAGTGGGATTCGAAGCCACGCCCGGAGGACCGGACTGCGACCTGAATGCAGCGCCGTGGACCACTCGGCCATCCTGACATGCAGTTCGGCTGCTTTTGTCGAGAAATAAATCATGACTGAAGTTTATTTAAAAAAAGAACAGGTATTGCGCGCGATAGAAGGAGTAAATGCCATCACATGGCTCTTTTCAAAAGTTGTCTATCAAGCGCGCTGGAGTTTTGGTCGCGAAAAAAATTTAAAGTGATGAACGCTGTGGAAAAAAAATTTTGTGCCGATAGGTATTCACATTTCTCTGTATTATAACTCCTAAATGTCTGTACCGGTACGCCCAGCCACCTAGCTAATGAACCATTTTAATTACTCACACAGCTGAAGAAAAACATAGGTGTCAGAAGTGGGATTCGAACCCACGCCCGGGTGCCCGGACTGCGACCTGAACGCAGCGCCTTGGATCGCTCGGCCATCCTGACATGCGGTTTGGCTGCTTTTGTCGAGAAATAAAACATGACTGAAGTTTTATTTAAAAAAAGAACAGGTATTGCGCACGATAGAAGGAGTAATTGACATCACATGGCTATTTTCAAAAGTGGCCTATCAAGCGCGCTGGAATTTTCGTCGCCAAGAAAATGAAAGTAATGAACGCCGCGGAAGAGAAATATTGTGCCCATAGGTATACACAGTTATCTGTTTTATGACTCCTAAATGTCTGTACCGGTACGTCCAGCAACCTAGCTAATAAACAATAGTCATTACTCACACAGCTGAAGCAAAGCATAAGTGCCAGAATTGGGATTCGAACCCAAGCCTGGATGCCCGGAATGCGACCTGAACGCAGCGCCTTGGACCGCTCGGCCATCCTGATATGCGGTTTGGCTGCTTTTGTCGAGAAATAAAACATATGACTAACGTTTATTTAAAAAAAGAACAGGTATTGCTCGCGATAGAAGGAGTAAATGACATCACATGGCTATTTTAGAAACTGGCCTATCAAGCGCGCTGGAGTTTTCGTCGCGAAAAAAAGTGAAAGTAATGAACGCCGCGGAAAACAAATTTTGTGCCAATAGGAATACACAGTTATCTGTATTATGAATCCTAAATGTCTATACCGGTACGCCCAGCAACCTAGCTAATAAACAATAGTCATTACTCACACAGCTGAAGCAAAGCATAAGTTCCAGAATGGGGATTCGAACCCACGCCCGGATGCCCGGACTGCGACCTGAACGCAGCGCCGTGGACCGCTCGGCCATCCTGACATGCGGTTCGGCTGCTTTTGTCGAGAAAAACACATATGACTAAAGCTATTTAAAAAAGAACAGGTATTGCGCGCGATAGAAGCAGTAAATGACATCACAAGGCTATTTTAAAAAGTGGCCTATCAACCGCGCTGGAGTTTTCGTCACGAAAAAAGTGAAAGTAATGAACGCTGTGGAAAAGAATTTCTGTGCCGTAAGGTATTCACATTTATCTGTATTATGACTCCTAAATGTCTGTACCGGTACGCCCAGCCACCTAGCTAATAAACAATAGTCATTACTCACACAGCTGAAGGAAAGCATAATTGCCAGAATTGGGATTCGAACCCACGCCCGGATGCCCGGACTGCGACCTGAACGCCGCGCCTTAGACCGCTCGGCCATCCTGACATGCGGTTTGGCTGCTTTTGTCAAGAAATAAAACTTATGACTAAAGCTATTTAAAAAAGAACAGGTATTGCGCGCGATAGAAGCAGTAAATGACATCACAAGGCTATTTTAAAAAGTGGCCTATCAAGCGCGCTGGAGTTTTCGTCACGAAAAAAGTGAAAGTAATGAACGCTGTGGAAAAAAAATTTTGTGCCAATAGGTATGCACAGTTATCTGTATTATGACTCCTAAATGTCTGTACCGGTACGCCCAGCAACCTTGCTAATGAACAGTAGTCATTACTCACACAGCTGAAGCAAAACATAAGTGTCAGAAGTGGGATTCGAACCCACGCCCGGAAGACCGGACTGCGACCTGAACGCAGCGCCATGGACCGCTCGGCCATCCTGACATGCGGTTTGGCTGCTTTTGTCGAGAAATAAAAGATATGACTAAAGTTTATTAAAAAAAAGAACAGGTATTGCGCGCGATAGAAGCAGTAAATGACATCACAAGGCTATTTTAAAAAGTGGCCTATCAACCGCGCTGGAGTTTTCGTCACGAAAAAAGTGAAAGTAATGAACGCTGTGGAAAAGAATTTTTGTGCCGTAAGGTATTCACATTTATCTGTATTATGACTCCTAAATGTCTGTACCGGTACGCCAAGCCACCTAGCTAATAAACAATAGTCATTACTCACACAGCTGAGGGAAAGCATAAGTGCCGGAATTGGGATTCGAACCCCCACCTAGATGCCTGGACTGTGACCTGAACGTAGCGCCTTGGGCCACTCGGCCATCCTGACATGCGGTTCGGCTGCTTTTGTCGAGAAATAAAACATATGACCAAAGTTTATTGAAAAAAAGAACAGGTGTTGCGCGCGATAGAAGGAGTAATTGACATCACATGGCTATTTTCAAATGTGGCCTATCAAGCGCGCTGGAATTTTCGTCGTGAAAAAAAGTGAAAGTAATGAACGCCGTGGGAAAAACTTTTTGTGCCGATAGGTATTCACATTTCTCTGTATTATGACTCCTAAATATCTGTACCGGTACGCCCAGCCACCTAGCTAATAAACAATAGTCATTACTCACACAGCTGAAGCAAAAGATAGGTGTCAGAAGTGAGATCCGAACCCACGCCCGGAAGACCGGACTGCGACCTGAACGCAGCGCCTTGGACCGCTAGCCCATCCTGACATGCGGTTCAGCTGCTTTTGTCGAGAAATAAAACATATGACTAAAGTTTATTTAAAAAAAGAACAGGTATCGCTCGCGATAGAAGGAGTAATTGACATCACATGGCTATTTTCAAATCTGGCCTATCAAGCGCGCTGGAGTTTTCGTCGCGAAAAAAATTGAAAGTGATTAACGCTGTGGAAAAAAAATTTTTGTGCCGATAGGTATTCACATTTCTCTGTATTATGACTCCTAATTGTCTGTACCGGTACGCCCAGCCACCTAGGTAATAAACAATAGTCATTACTCACACAGCTGAAGCAAAACATAGGTGTCAGAAGTGGGATCCGAACCCACGCCCGGAAGACCGGACTGCGACCTGAACGCAGCGCCTTGGACCGCTAGGCCATCCTGACATGCGGTTCAGCTGCTTTTGTCGAGAAATAAAACATATGACTAAAGTTTACTTAAAAAAAGAACAAGTATTGCTCGCGATAGAAGGAGTAATTGACATCACATGGCTATTTTCAAATCTGGCCTATCAAGCGCGCTGGAGTTTTCGTCGCGAAAAAAATTGAAAGTGATTAACGCTGTGGAAAAAAAAATTTTGTGCCAATAGGTATACACAGTTATCTGTATTATGAATCCTAAATGTCTGTACCGGTACGCCCAGCAACCTAGCTAATAAACAATAGTCATTACTCACACTGCTGAAGCAAAGCATAAGTGCCACAATGGGGATTCGAACCCACGCCCGGATGCCCGGACTGCGACCTGAACGCAGCGCCGTGGACCGCTCGGCCATCCTGACATGCGGTTTGGCTGCTTTTGTCGAGAAATAAAACATATGACTAACGTTTATTTAAAAAAAGAACAGGTATTGCTCGCGATAGAAGGAGTAAATGACATCACATGGCTATTTTAGAAACTGGCCTATCAAGCGCGCTGGAGTTTTCGTCGCGAAAAAAAGTGAAAGTAATGAACGCCGCGGAAAACAAATTTTGTGCCAATAGGAATACACAGTTATCTGTATTATGAATCCTAAATGTCTATACCGGTACGCCCAGCAACCTAGCTAATAAACAATAGTCATTACTCACACAGCTGAAGCAAAGCATAAGTTCCAGAATGGGGATTCGAACCCACGCCCGGATGCCCGGACTGCGACCTGAACGCAGCGCCGTGGACCGCTCGGTCATCCTGACATGCGGTTCGGCTGCTTTTGTCGAGAAAAACACATATGACTAAAGCTATTTAAAAAAGAACAGGTATTGCGCGCGATAGAAGCAGTAAATGACATCACAAGGCTATTTTAAAAAGTGGCCTATCAACCGCGCTGGAGTTTTCGTCACGAAAAAAGTGAAAGTAATGAACGCTGTGGAAAAGAATTTCTGTGCCGTAAGGTATTCACATTTATCTGTATTATGACTCCTAAATGTCTGTACCGGTACGCCCAGCCACCTAGCTAATAAACAATAGTCATTACTCACACAGCTGAAGGAAAGCATAATTGCCAGAATTGGGATTCGAACCCACGCCCGGATGCCCGGACTGCGACCTGAACGCCGCGCCTTAGACCGCTCGGCCATCCTGACATGCGGTTTGGCTGCTTTTGTCAAGAAATAAAACTTATGACTAAAGCTATTTAAAAAAGAACAGGTATTGCGCGCGATAGAAGCAGTAAATGACATCACAAGGCTATTTTAAAAATTGGCCTATCAAGCGCGCTGGAGTTTTCGTCACGAAAAAAGTGAAAGTAATGAACGCTGTGGAAAAAAAATTTTTGTGCCGATAGGTATTCACATTTCTCTGTATTATGACTCTTAAATGCCTGTACCGGTACGCCCAGCCACCTAGCTAATAAACAATAGTCATTACTATCACAGCTGAAGGAAAGCATAAGTGCCAGAATTGGGATTCGAACCCACGCCCAGATGCCTGGACTGCGACCTGAACGCAGCGCCTAGGACCGCTCGGCCATCCTGACATGCGGTTCGGCTGCTTTTGTCGAGAAATAAAACATATGACTAAATTTATTGAAAAAAAGAACAGGTGTTGCGCGTGATAAAAGGAGTAATTGAAATCACATGGCTATTTTCAAAAGTGGCCTATCAAGCGCGCTGGAATTTTCGTCGCCAAAAAAATGAAAGTAATGAACGCCGCGGAAAAGAAATTTTGTGCCAATAGGTATGCACAGTTATCTGTATTATGACTCCTAAATGTCTGTACCGGTACGCCCAGCAACCTTGCTAATGAACAGTAGTCATTACTCACACAGCTGAAGCAAAACACAAGTGTCAGAAGTGGGATTCGAACCCACGCCCGGAAGACCGGACTGCGACCTGAACGCAGCGCCATGGACCGCTCGGCCATCCTGACATGCGGTTTGGCTGCTTTTGTCGAGAAATAAAAGATATGACTAAAGTTTATTCAAAAAAAGAACAGGTATTGCGCGCGATAGAAGCAGTAAATGACATCACAAGGCTATTTTAAAAAGTGGCCTATCAACCGCGCTGGAGTTTTCGTCACGAAAAAAGTGAAAGTAATGAACGCTGTGGAAAAGAATTTTTGTGCCGTAAGGTATTCACATTTATCTGTATTATGACTCCTAAATGTCTGTACCGGTACGCCAAGCCACCTAGCTAATAAACAATAGTCATTACTCACACAGCTGAGGGAAAGCATAAGTGCCGGAATTGGGATTCGAACCCCCACCTAGATGCCTGGACTGTGACCTGAACGTAGCGCCTTGGACCACTCGGCCATCCTGACATGCGGTTCGGCTGCTTTTGTCGAGAAATAAAACATATGACCAAAGTTTATTGAAAAAAAGAACAGGTGTTGCGCGCGATAGAAGGAGTAATTGACATCACATGGCTATTTTCAAATGTGGCCTATCAAGCGCGCTGGAATTTTCGTCGTGAAAAAAAGTGAAAGTAATGAACGCCGTGGGAAAAACTTTTTGTGCCGATAGGTATTCACATTTCTCTGTATTATGACTCCTAAATATCTGTACCGGTACGCCCAGCCACCTAGCTAATAAACAATAGTCATTACTCACACAGCTGAAGCAAAAGATAGGTGTCAGAAGTGAGATCCGAACCCACGCCCGGAAGACCGGACTGCGACCTGAACGCAGCGCCTTGGACCGCTAGCCCATCCTGACATGCGGTTCAGCTGCTTTTGTCGAGAAATAAAACATATGACTAAAGTTTATTTAAAAAAAGAACAGGTATCGCTCGCGATAGAAGGAGTAATTGACATCACATGGCTATTTTCAAATCTGGCCTATCAAGCGCGCTGGAGTTTTCGTCGCGAAAAAAATTGAAAGTGATTAACGCTGTGGAAAAAAAATTTTTGTGCCGATAGGTATTCACATTTCTCTGTATTATGACTCCTAATTGTCTGTACCGGTACGCCCAGCCACCTAGGTAATAAACAATAGTCATTACTCACACAGCTGAAGCAAAACATAGGTGTCAGAAGTGGGATCCGAACCCACGCCCGGAAGACCGGACTGCGACCTGAACGCAGCGCCTTGGACCGCTAGGCCATCCTGACATGCGGTTCAGCTGCTTTTGTCGAGAAATAAAACATATGACTAAAGTTTACTTAAAAAAAGAACAGGTATTGCTCGCGATAGAAGGAGTAATTGACATCACATGGCTATTTTCAAATCTGGCCTATCAAGCGCGCTGGAGTTTTCGTCGCGAAAAAAATTGAAAGTGATTAACGCTGTGGAAAAAAAAATTTTGTGCCAATAGGTATACACAGTTATCTGTATTATGAATCCTAAATGTCTGTACCGGTACGCCCAGCAACCTAGCTAATAAACAATAGTCATTACTCACACAGCTGAAGGAAAGCATAAGTGCCAGAATTGGGATTCGAACCCACACCCAGATGCCTGAATTGCGACCTGAACGCAGCGCCTTGGACCCCTCGGCCATCCTGACATGCGGTTCGGCTGCTTTTGTCGAGAAATAAAAGATATGACTAAAGTTTATTCAAAAAAAGAACAGGTAATGCGCGCGATAGAAGGAGTAAATGCCAGCATATGGCTATTTTCAAAAGTGGCCTATCAAGCGCGCTGGAATTTTCATCGCGAAGAAAAGTGAAAGTAATGAACGCCGTGGGAAAAAATTTTTGTGCCGATAGGTATTAACATTTCTCTGTATTATGACTCCTAAATATCTGTACTGGTACGCCCAGCCACCTAGCTAATAAACAATAGTCATTACTCACACTGCTGAAGCAAAACATAGGTGTCAGAAGTGGGATCCGAACCCACGCCCGGAAGACCGGACTGCGACCTGAACGCAGCACCTTGGACCGCTCGGCCATCCTGACATGCGGTTTGGCTGCTTTTGTCGAGAAATAAAAGATATGACTAAAGTTTATTAAAAAAAGAACAGGTATTGCGCGCCATAGAAGGAGTAAATGCCATCTTATGGCTATTTTCAAAAGTGGCCTATCAAGCGCGCTGGAATTTTCGTCGTGAAAAAAAGTGAAAGTAATGAACGCCGTGGGTAAGAATTTTTGTGCCGATAGGTATTCACATTTCTCTGTATTATGACTCCTAAATGTCTGTACCGGTACGCCCAGCCACCTAAATAATAAACAATAGTCATTACTCACACAGCTGAAGCAAAACATAATGTCAGAAGTAGGATTTGAACCCACGCCCGGAAGACCGGACTGCGACCTGAACGCAGCGCCTTGGACCGCTCGGCCATCCTGACATGCAGTTCGGCTGCTTTTGTCGAGAAATAAAACATGACTGAAGTTTAATTAAAAAAAAGAACAGGTATTGCGCGCGATAGAAGGAGTAATTGACATCACATCGCTATTTTCAAAAGTGGCCTATCAAGCGCGCTGGAATTTTCGTCGCAAAAAAATGAAAGTATTGAACGCCGCGGAAAAGAAATTTTGTGCCAATAGGTATTCACATTTCTCTGTATTATGACTCCTAAATGTCTGTACCGGTACGCCCAGCCACCTAGCTAATAAACAATATTCATTACTCACACAGCTGAAGCAAAACATAGGTGTCAGAAGTGGGATCCGAACCCACGCCCGGAAGACCGGACTGCGACCTGAACGCAGCGCCTTGGACAGCTCGGCCATCCTGACATGCGCTTCGGCTGCTTTTGTCGAGAAATGAAACATATGACTAAAGTTTATTTAAAAAAAGAACAGGTATTGCTCGATATAGAAGGAGTAATTGACATCACATGGCTATTTTCAAAACTGGCCTATCAAGCGCGCTGGAGTTTTGGTCGCGAAAAAAATTGAAAGTGATGAACGCTGTGGAAAAAAATGTTTGTGCCGATAGGTATTCACATTTCTCTCTATTATGACTCCTAAATGTCTGTACCGGTACGCCCAGCCACCTAGCTAATAAACAATAGTCATTACTCACACAGCTGACAGAAAGCATAAGTGCCAGAATTGGGATTCGAACCCATGCCCAGATGCCTGGACTGCGACCTGAACGCAGCGGACCGCTCGGTCATCCTGACATGCGGTTCGGCTGCTTTGTCGAGAAATAAAACATATGACTAAAGTTTATTGAAAAAAATAACAGGTGTTGCGCGCGATAGAAGGAGTAATTGACATCACATGGCTATTTTCAAAAGTGGCCTATCAAGCGCGCTGGAATTTTCGTCGCCAAAAAAATGAAAGTAATGAACGCCGCGGAAAAGAAATTTTGTGCCAATAGGTATACACAGTTATCTGTATTATGACTCCTAAATGTCTGTACCAGTACGCCCAGCCACCTAGCTAATAAACAATAGTCATTACTCACACAGCTGAAGCAAAGCATAATTGCCAGATTTGGGATTTGAACCCACGCCCGGATGCCCGGACTGCGACCTGAACGCCGCGCCGTAGACCGCTCGGCCATCCTGACATGCGGTTTGGCTGCTTTTGTCGAGAAATAAAACTTATGACTAAAGCTATTTAAAAAAGAACAGGTATTGCGCGCATAGAAGCAGTAAATGAAATCACAAGGCTATTTTAAAAAGTGGCCTATCAAGCGCGCTGGAGTTTTCGTCACAAAAAATGTCAAAGTAATGAACGCTGTGGAAAAAAATTTTTTGTGCCGATAGGTATTCACATTTCTCTGTATTATGACTCCTAAATGTCTGTACCGGTACGCCCAGCCCCCTAGCTAATAAACAATTTTCATTACTCGCACAGCTGAAGCAAAACATAGGTGTCAGAAGTGGGATTCGAACCCACGCCCGCAAGGCCGGACTGCGAACTGAACGCAGCGCCTTGGACCGCTCGGCCATCCTGGCATGCAGTTTGCGGCTTTTGTCGAGAAATAAAAAATGACTGAAGTTTATTTAAAAAAAGGACAGGTATTGCGCGCGATAAAAGGAGTAATTGACATCACATGGCTATTTTCAAAAGTGGCCTATCAAGCGCGCTGGAATTTTCGTCGCCAAAAAAATGAAAGTAATGAACGCCGCGGAAAACAAATTTTGTGCCAATAGGTATACACAGTTATCTGTATTATGACTCCTAAAGTCTGTACCGGTACGCCCAGCAACCTAGCTAATAAACAATAGTCATTACTCACACAGCTGAAGGAAAGCATAATTGCCAGAATGGGGATTCGAACCCACGCCCGGATGCCCGGACTGCGACCTGAACGCCGCGCCTTAGACCGCTCGGCCATCCTGACATGCGGTTTGGCTGCTTTTGTCGAGAAATAAAACTTATGACTAAAGCTATTTAAAAAAGAACAGGTATTGCGCGCGATAGAAGCAGTAAATGACATCACAAGGCTATTTTAAAAAGTGGCCTATCAACCGCGCTGGAGTTTTCGTCACGAAAAAAGTGAAAGTAATGAACGCTGTGGAAAAGATTTTTTGTGCCGTAAGGTATTCACATTTTTCTGTATTATGACTCCTAAATGTCTGTACCGGTACGCCAAGCCACCTAGCTAATAAACAATAGTCATTACTCACACAGCTGAAGGAAAGCATAAGTGCCAGAATTGGGATTCGAACCCACACCCAGATGCCTGAATTGCGACCTGAACGCAGCGCCTTGGACCCCTCGGCCATCCTGACATGCGGTTCGGCTGCTTTTGTCGAGAAATAAAAGATATGACTAAAGTTTATTCAAAAAAAGAACAGGTAATGCGCGCGATAGAAGGAGTAAATGCAAGCATATGGCTATTTTCAAAAGTGGCCTATCAAGCGCGCTGGAATTTTCGTCGCGAAGAAAAGTGAAAGTAATGAACGCCGTGGGAAAAAATTTTTGTGCCGATAGGTATTCACATTTCTCTGTATTATGACTCCTAAATATCTGTACTGGTACGCCCAGCCACCTAGCTAATAAACAATAGTCATTACTCACACTGCTGAAGCAAAACATAGGTGTCAGAAGTGGGATCCGAACCCACGCCCGGAAGACCGGACTGCGACCTGAACGCAGCACCTTGGACCGCTCGGCCATCCTGACATGCGGTTTGGCTGCTTTTGTCGAGAAATAAAAGATATGACTAAAGTTTATTAAAAAAGAACAGGCATTGCGCGCCATAGAAGGAGTAAATGCCATCTTATGGCTATTTTCAAAAGTGGCCTATCAAGCGCGCTGGAGTTTTCGTCGCGAAAAAAATTGAAAGTGATTAACGCTGTGGAAAAAAAATTTTTGTGCCGATAGGTATTCACATTTCTCTGTATTATGACTCCTAAATGTCTGTACCGGTACGCCCAGCCACCTAGCTAATAAACAATAGTCATTACTCACACAGCTGAAGCAAAACATAGGTGTCAGAAGTGGGATCCAAACCCACGCCCGGAAGACCGGACTGCGACCTGAACGCAGCGCCTTGGACCGCTAGGCCATCCTGACATGCGGTTCAGCTGCTTTTGTCGAGAAATAAAACATATGACTAAAGTTTATTTAAAAAAAGAACAGGTATTGCTCGCGATAGAAGGAGTAATTGACATCACATGGCTATTTTCAAATCTGGCCTATCAAGCGCGCTGGAGTTTTCGTCGCGAAAAAAATTGAAAGTGATTAACGCTGTGGAAAAAAAATTTTTGTGCCGATAGGTATTCACATTTCTCTGTATTATGACTCCTAAATGTCTGTACCGGTACGCCCAGCCACCTAGCTAATAAACAATAGTCATTACTCACACAGCTGAAGCAAAACATAGGTGTCAGAAGTGGGATTCGAAGCCACGCCCGGAGGACCGGACTGCGACCTGAATGCAGCGCCGTGGACCACTCGGCCATCCTGACATGCAGTTCGGCTGCTTTTGTCGAGAAATAAATCATGACTGAAGTTTATTTAAAAAAAGAACAGGTATTGCGCGCGATAGAAGGAGTAAATGCCATCACATGGCTCTTTTCAAAAGTTGTCTATCAAGCGCGCTGGAGTTTTGGTCGCGAAAAAAATTTAAAGTGATGAACGCTGTGGAAAAAAAATTTTGTGCCGATAGGTATTCACATTTCTCTGTATTATAACTCCTAAATGTCTGTACCGGTACGCCCAGCCACCTAGCTAATGAACCATTTTAATTACTCACACAGCTGAAGAAAAACATAGGTGTCAGAAGTGGGATTCGAACCCACGCCCGGGTGCCCGGACTGCGACCTGAACGCAGCGCCTTGGATCGCTCGGCCATCCTGACATGCGGTTTGGCTGCTTTTGTCGAGAAATAAAACATGACTGAAGTTTTATTTAAAAAAAGAACAGGTATTGCGCACGATAGAAGGAGTAATTGACATCACATGGCTATTTTCAAAAGTGGCCTATCAAGCGCGCTGGAATTTTCGTCGCCAAGAAAATGAAAGTAATGAACGCCGCGGAAGAGAAATATTGTGCCCATAGGTATACACAGTTATCTGTATTATGACTCCTAAATGTCTGTACCGGTACGTCCAGCAACCTAGCTAATAAACAATAGTCATTACTCACACAGCTGAAGCAAAGCATAAGTGCCAGAATTGGGATTCGAACCCAAGCCTGGATGCCCGGAATGCGACCTGAACGCAGCGCCTTGGACCGCTCGGCCATCCTGATATGCGGTTTGGCTGCTTTTGTCGAGAAATAAAACATATGACTAACGTTTATTTAAAAAAAGAACAGGTATTGCTCGCGATAGAAGGAGTAAATGACATCACATGGCTATTTTAGAAACTGGCCTATCAAGCGCGCTGGAGTTTTCGTCGCGAAAAAAAGTGAAAGTAATGAACGCCGCGGAAAACAAATTTTGTGCCAATAGGAATACACAGTTATCTGTATTATGAATCCTAAATGTCTATACCGGTACGCCCAGCAACCTAGCTAATAAACAATAGTCATTACTCACACAGCTGAAGCAAAGCATAAGTTCCAGAATGGGGATTCGAACCCACGCCCGGATGCCCGGACTGCGACCTGAACGCAGCGCCGTGGACCGCTCGGCCATCCTGACATGCGGTTCGGCTGCTTTTGTCGAGAAAAACACATATGACTAAAGCTATTTAAAAAAGAACAGGTATTGCGCGCGATAGAAGCAGTAAATGACATCACAAGGCTATTTTAAAAAGTGGCCTATCAACCGCGCTGGAGTTTTCGTCACGAAAAAAGTGAAAGTAATGAACGCTGTGGAAAAGAATTTCTGTGCCGTAAGGTATTCACATTTATCTGTATTATGACTCCTAAATGTCTGTACCGGTACGCCCAGCCACCTAGCTAATAAACAATAGTCATTACTCACACAGCTGAAGGAAAGCATAATTGCCAGAATTGGGATTCGAACCCACGCCCGGATGCCCGGACTGCGACCTGAACGCCGCGCCTTAGACCGCTCGGCCATCCTGACATGCGGTTTGGCTGCTTTTGTTAAGAAATAAAACTTATGACTAAAGCTATTTAAAAAAGAACAGGTATTGCGCGCGATAGAAGCAGTAAATGACATCACAAGGCTATTTTAAAAAGTGGCCTATCAAGCGCGCTGGAGTTTTCGTCACGAAAAAAGTGAAAGTAATGAACGCTGTGGAAAAAAAGTTTTTGTGCCGATAGGTATTCACATTTCTCTGTATTATGACTCTTAAATGCCTGTACCGGTACGCCCAGCCACCTAGCTAATAAACAATAGTCATTACTATCACAGCTGAAGGAAAGCATAAGTGCCAGAATTGGGATTCGAACCCACGCCCAGATGCCTGGACTGCGACCTGAACGCAGCGCCTAGGACCGCTCGGCCATCCTGACATGCGGTTCGGCTGCTTTTGTCGAGAAATAAAACATATGACTAAATTTATTGAAAAAAAGAACAGGTGTTGCGCGTGATAAAAGGAGTAATTGAAATCACATGGCTATTTTCAAAAGTGGCCTATCAAGCGCGCTGGAATTTTCGTCGCCAAAAAAATGAAAGTAATGAACGCCGCGGAAAAGAAATTTTGTGCCAATAGGTATGCACAGTTATCTGTATTATGACTCCTAAATGTCTGTACCGGTACGCCCAGCAACCTTGCTAATGAACAGTAGTCATTACTCACACAGCTGAAGCAAAACATAAGTGTCAGAAGTGGGATTCAAACCCACGCCCGGAAGACCGGACTGCGACCTGAACGCAGCGCCATGGACCGCTCGGCCATCCTGACATGCGGTTTGGCTGCTTTTGTCGAGAAATAAAAGATATGACTAAAGTTTATTCAAAAAAAGAACAGGTATTGCGCGCGATAGAAGCAGTAAATGACATCACAAGGCTATTTTAAAAAGTGGCCTATCAACCGCGCTGGAGTTTTCGTCACGAAAAAAGTGAAAGTAATGAACGCTGTGGAAAAGAATTTTTGTGCCGTAAGGTATTCACATTTATCTGTATTATGACTCCTAAATGTCTGTACCGGTACGCCAAGCCACCTAGCTAATAAACAATAGTCATTACTCACACAGCTGAGGGAAAGCATAAGTGCCGGAATTGGGATTCGAACCCCCACCTAGATGCCTGGACTGTGACCTGAACGTAGCGCCTTGGACCACTCGGCCATCCTGACATGCGGTTCGGCTGCTTTTGTCGAGAAATAAAACATATGACCAAAGTTTATTGAAAAAAAGAACAGGTGTTGCGCGCGATAGAAGGAGTAATTGACATCACATGGCTATTTTCAAATGTGGCCTATCAAGCGCGCTGGAATTTTCGTCGTGAAAAAAAGTGAAAGTAATGAACGCCGTGGGAAAAACTTTTTGTGCCGATAGGTATTCACATTTCTCTGTATTATGACTCCTAAATATCTGTACCGGTACGCCCAGCCACCTAGCTAATAAACAATAGTCATTACTCACACAGCTGAAGCAAAAGATAGGTGTCAGAAGTGAGATCCGAACCCACGCCCGGAAGACCGGACTGCGACCTGAACGCAGCGCCTTGGACCGCTAGCCCATCCTGACATGCGGTTCAGCTGCTTTTGTCGAGAAATAAAACATATGACTAAAGTTTATTTAAAAAAAGAACAGGTATCGCTCGCGATAGAAGGAGTAATTGACATCACATGGCTATTTTCAAATCTGGCCTATCAAGCGCGCTGGAGTTTTCGTCGCGAAAAAAATTGAAAGTGATTAACGCTGTGGAAAAAAAATTTTTGTGCCGATAGGTATTCACATTTCTCTGTATTATGACTCCTAATTGTCTGTACCGGTACGCCCAGCCACCTAGGTAATAAACAATAGTCATTACTCACACAGCTGAAGCAAAACATAGGTGTCAGAAGTGGGATCCGAACCCACGCCCGGAAGACCGGACTGCGACCTGAACGCAGCGCCTTGGACCGCTAGGCCATCCTGACATGCGGTTCAGCTGCTTTTGTCGAGAAATAAAACATATGACTAAAGTTTACTTAAAAAAAGAACAGGTATTGCTCGCGATAGAAGGAGTAATTGACATCACATGGCTATTTTCAAATCTGGCCTATCAAGCGCGCTGGAGTTTTCGTCGCGAAAAAAATTGAAAGTGATTAACGCTGTGGAAAAAAAAATTTTGTGCCAATAGGTATACACAGTTATCTGTATTATGAATCCTAAATGTCTGTACCGGTACGCCCAGCAACCTAGCTAATAAACAATAGTCATTACTCACACTGCTGAAGCAAAGCATAAGTGCCACAATGGGGATTCGAACCCACGCCCGGATGCCCGGACTGCGACCTGAACGCAGCGCCGTGGACCGCTCGGCCATCCTGACATGCGGTTTGGCTGCTTTTGTCGAGAAATAAAACATATGACTAACGTTTATTTAAAAAAAGAACAGGTATTGCTCGCGATAGAAGGAGTAAATGACATCACATGGCTATTTTAGAAACTGGCCTATCAAGCGCGCTGGAGTTTTCGTCGCGAAAAAAAGTGAAAGTAATGAACGCCGCGGAAAACAAATTTTGTGCCAATAGGAATACACAGTTATCTGTATTATGAATCCTAAATGTCTATACCGGTACGCCCAGCAACCTAGCTAATAAACAATAGTCATTACTCACACAGCTGAAGCAAAGCATAAGTTCCAGAATGGGGATTCGAACCCACGCCCGGATGCCCGGACTGCGACCTGAACGCAGCGCCGTGGACCGCTCGGTCATCCTGACATGCGGTTCGGCTGCTTTTGTCGAGAAAAACACATATGACTAAAGCTATTTAAAAAAGAACAGGTATTGCGCGCGATAGAAGCAGTAAATGACATCACAAGGCTATTTTAAAAAGTGGCCTATCAACCGCGCTGGAGTTTTCGTCACGAAAAAAGTGAAAGTAATGAACGCTGTGGAAAAGAATTTCTGTGCCGTAAGGTATTCACATTTATCTGTATTATGACTCCTAAATGTCTGTACCGGTACGCCCAGCCACCTAGCTAATAAACAATAGTCATTACTCACACAGCTGAAGGAAAGCATAATTGCCAGAATTGGGATTCGAACCCACGCCCGGATGCCCGGACTGCGACCTGAACGCCGCGCCTTAGACCGCTCGGCCATCCTGACATGCGGTTTGGCTGCTTTTGTCAAGAAATAAAACTTATGACTAAAGCTATTTAAAAAAGAACAGGTATTGCGCGCGATAGAAGCAGTAAATGACATCACAAGGCTATTTTAAAAAGTGGCCTATCAAGCGCGCTGGAATTTTCGTCGCCAAAAAAATGAAAGTAATGAACGCCGCGGAAAAGAATTTCTGTGCCGTAAGGTATTCACATTTATCTGTATTATGACTCCTAAATGTCTGTACCGGTACGCCCAGCCACCTAGCTAATAAACAATAGTCCTTACTCACACAGCTGAAGGAAAGCATAATTGCCAGAATTGGGATTCGAACCCACGCCCGGATGCCCGGACTGCGACCTGAACGCCGCGCCTTAGACCGCTCGGCCATCCTGACATGCGGTTTGGCTGCTTTTGTCAAGAAATAAAACTTATGACTAAAGCTATTTAAAAAAGAACAGGTATTGCGCGCGATAGAAGCAGTAAATGACATCACAAGGCTATTTTAAAAAGTGGCCTATCAACCGCGCTGGAGTTTTCGTCACGAAAAAAGTGAAAGTAATGAACGCTGTGGAAAAGAATTTCTGTGCCGATAGGTATTCACATTTCTCTGTATTATGACTCTTAAATGCCTGTACCGGTACGCCCAGCCACCTAGCTAATAAACAATAGTCATTACTATCACAGCTGAAGGAAAGCATAAGTGCCAGAATTGGGATTCGAACCCCCACCTAGATGCCTGGACTGTGACCTGAACGTAGCGCCTTGGACCACTCGGCCATCCTGACATGCGGTTCGGCTGCTTTTGTCGAGAAATAAAACATATGACCAAAGTTTATTGAAAAAAAGAACAGGTGTTGCGCGCGATAGAAGGAGTAATTGACATCACATGGCTATTTTCAAATGTGGCCTATCAAGCGCGCTGGAATTTTCGTCGTGAAAAAAAGTGAAAGTAATGAACGCCGTGGGAAAAAATTTTTGTGCCGATAGGTATTCACATTTCTCTGTATTATGACTCCTAAATATCTGTACCGGTACGCCCAGCCACCTAGCTAATAAACAATAGTCATTACTCACACAGCTGAAGCAAAAGATAGGTGTCAGAAGTGAGATCCGAACCCACGCCCGGAAGACCGGACTGCGACCTGAACGCAGCGCCTTGGACCGCTAGCCCATCCTGACATGCGGTTCAGCTGCTTTTGTCGAGAAATAAAACATATGACTAAAGTTTATTTAAAAAAAGAACAGGTATCGCTCGCGATAGAAGGAGTAATTGACATCACATGGCTATTTTCAAATCTGGCCTATCAAGCGCGCTGGAGTTTTCGTCGCGAAAAAAATTGAAAGTGATTAACGCTGTGGAAAAAAAATTTTTGTGCCGATAGGTATTCACATTTCTCTGTATTATGACTCCTAATTGTCTGTACCGGTACGCCCAGCCACCTAGGTAATAAACAATAGTCATTACTCACACAGCTGAAGCAAAACATAGGTGTCAGAAGTGGGATCCGAACCCATGCCCGGAAGACCGGACTGCGACCTGAACGCAGCGCCTTGGACCGCTAGGCCATCCTGACATGCGGTTCAGCTGCTTTTGTCGAGAAATAAAACATATGACTAAAGTTTACTTAAAAAAAGAACAGGTATTGCTCGCGATAGAAGGAGTAATTGACATCACATGGCTATTTTCAAATCTGGCCTATCAAGCGCGCTGGAGTTTTCGTCGCGAAAAAAATTGAAAGTGATTAACGCTGTGGAAAAAAAAATTTTGTGCCAATAGGTATACACAGTTATCTGTATTATGAATCCTAAATGTCTGTACCGGTACGCCCAGCAACCTAGCTAATAAACAATAGTCATTACTCACACTGCTGAAGCAAAGCATAAGTGCCACAATGGGGATTCGAACCCACGCCCGGATGCCCGGACTGCGACCTGAACGCAGCGCCGTGGACCGCTCGGCCATCCTGACATGCGGTTCGGCTGCTTTTGTCGAGAAATAACACATATGACTAAAGCTATTTAAAAAAGAACAGGTATTGCGCGCGATAGAAGCAGTAAATGACATCACAAGGCTATTTTAAAAAGTGGCCTATCAACCGCGCAGGAGTTTTCGTCACGAAAAAAGTGAAAGTAATGAACGCTGTGGAAAAGAATTTTTGTACCGTAAGGTATTCACATTTATCTGTATTATGACTCCTAAATGTCTGTAGCGGTACGCCCAGCCACCTAGCTAATAAACAATAGTCATTACTCACACAGCTGAAGGAAAGCATAATTGCCAGAATTGGGATTCGAACCCACGCCCGGATGCCCGGACTGCGACCTGAACGCCGCGCCTTAGACCGCTCGGCCATCCTGACATGCGGTTTGGCTGCTTTTGTCGAGAAATAAAACTTATGACTAAAGCTATTTAAAAAAGAACAGGTATTGCGCGCGATAGAAGCAGTAAATGACATCACAAGGCTATTTTAAAAAGTGGCCTATCAACCGCGCTGGAGTTTTCGTCACGAAAAAAGTGAAAGTAATGAACGCTGTGGAAAAGATTTTTTGTGCCGTAAGGTATTCACATTTATCTGTATTATGACTCCTAAATGTCTGTACCGGTACGCCAAGCCACCTAGCTAATAAACAATAGTCATTACTCACACAGCTGAAGGAAAGCATAAGTGCCAGAATTGGGATTCGAACCCACACCCAGATGCCTGAATTGCGACCTGAACGCAGCGCCTTGGACCCCTCGGCCATCCTGACATGCGGTTCGGCTGCTTTTGTCGAGAAATAAAAGATATGACTAAAGTTTATTCAAAAAAAGAACAGGTAATGCGCGCGATAGAAGGAGTAAATGCCAGCATATGGCTATTTTCAAAAGTGGCCTATCAAGCGCGCTGGAATTTTCGTCGCGAAGAAAAGTGAAAGTAATGAACGCCGTGGGAAAAAATTTTTGTGCCGATAGGTATTAACATTTCTCTGTATTATGACTCCTAAATATCTGTACTGGTACGCCCAGCCACCTAGCTAATAAACAATAATCATTACTCACACTGCTGAAGCAAAACATAGGTGTCAGAAGTGGGATCCGAACCCACGCCCGGAAGACCGGACTGCGACCTGAACGCAGCACCTTGGACCGCTCGGCCATCCTGACATGCGGTTTGGCTGCTTTTGTCGAGAAATAAAAGATATGACTAAAGTTTATTAAAAAAAGAACAGGTATTGCGCGCCATAGAAGGAGTAAATGCCATCTTATGGCTATTTTCAAAAGTGGCCTATCAAGCGCGCTGGAATTTTCGTCGTGAAAAAAAGTGAAAGTAATGAACGCCGTGGGTAAGAATTTTTGTGCCGATAGGTATTCACATTTCTCTGTATTATGACTCCTAAATGTCTGTACCGGTACGCCCAGCCACCTAGCTAATAAACAATAGTCATTACTCACACAGCTGAAGCAAAACATAATGTCAGAAGTAGGATTTGAACCCACGCCCGGAAGACCGGACTGCGACCTGAACGCAGCGCCTTGGACCGCTCGGCCATCCTGACATGCAGTTCGGCTGCTTTTGTCGAGAAATAAAACATGACTGAAGTTTAATTAAAAAAAAGAACAGGTATTGCGCGCGATAGAAGGAGTAATTGACACCACATCGCTATTTTCAAAAGTGGCCTATCAAGCGCGCTGGAATTTTCGTCGCAAAAAAATGAAAGTATTGAACGCCGCGGAAAAGAAATTTTGTGCCAATAGGTATTCACATTTCTCTGTATTATGACTCCTAAATGTCTGTACCGGTACGCCCAGCCACCTAGCTAATAAACAATATTCATTACTCACACAGCTGAAGCAAAACATAGGTGTCAGAAGTGGGATCCGAACCCACGCCCGGAAGACCGGACTGCGACCTGAACGCAGCGCCTTGGACAGCTCGGCCATCCTGACATGCGCTTCGGCTGCTTTTGTCGAGAAATGAAACATATGACTAAAGTTTATTTAAAAAAAGAACAGGTATTGCTCGATATAGAAGGAGTAATTGACATCACATGGCTATTTTCAAAACTGGCCTATCAAGCGCGCTGGAGTTTTGGTCGCGAAAAAAATTGAAAGTGATGAACGCTGTGGAAAAAAATGTTTGTGCCGATAGGTATTCACATTTCTCTCTATTATGACTCCTAAATGTCTGTACCGGTACGCCCAGCCACCTAGCTAATAAACAATAGTCATTACTCACACAGCTGAAGGAAAGCATAAGTGCCAGAATTGGGATTCGAACCCATGCCCAGATGCCTGGACTGCGACCTGAACGCAGCGGACCGCTCGGTCATCCAGACATGCGGTTCGGCTGCTTTGTCGAGAAATAAAACATATGACTAAAGTTTATTGAAAAAAATAACAGGTGTTGCGCGCGATAGAAGGAGTAATTGACATCACATGGCTATTTTCAAAAGTGGCCTATCAAGCGCGCTGGAATTTTCGTCGCCAAAAAAATGAAAGTAATGAACGCCGCGGAAAAGAAATTTTGTGCCAATAGGTATACACAGTTATCTGTATTATGACTCCTAAATGTCTGTACCAGTACGCCCAGCCACCTAGCTAATAAACAATAGTCATTACTCACACAGCTGAAGCAAAGCATAATTGCCAGATTTGGGATTTGAACCCACGCCCGGATGCCCGGACTGCGACCTGAACGCCGCGCCGTAGACCGCTCGGCCATCCTGACATGCGGTTTGGCTGCTTTTGTCGAGAAATAAAACTTATGACTAAAGCTATTTAAAAAAGAACAGGTATTGCGCGCATAGAAGCAGTAAATGACATCACAAGGCTATTTTAAAAAGTGGCCTATCAAGCGCGCTGGAGTTTTCGTCACAAAAAATGTCAAAGTAATGAACGCTGTGGAAAAAAATTTTTTGTGCCGATAGGTATTCACATTTCTCTGTATTATGACTCCTAAATGTCTGTACCGGTACGCCCAGCCCCCTAGCTAATAAACAATTTTCATTACTCACACAGCTGAAGCAAAACATAGGTGTCAGAAGTGGGATTCGAACCCACGCCCGCAAGGCCGGACTGCGAACTGAACGCAGCGCCTTGGACCGCTCGGCCATCCTGACATGCAGTTTGCGGCTTTTGTCGAGAAATAAAAAATGACTGAAGTTTATTTAAAAAAAGGACAGGTATTGCGCGCGATAAAAGGAGTAATTGACATCACATGGCTATTTTCAAAAGTGGCCTATCAAGCGCGCTGGAATTTTCGTCGCCAAAAAAATGAAAGTAATGAACGCCGCGGAAAACAAATTTTGTGCCAATAGGTATACACAGTTATCTGTATTATGACTCCTAAAGTCTGTACCGGTACGCCCAGCAACCTAGCTAATAAACAATAGTCATTACTCACACAGCTGAAGGAAAGCATAATTGCCAGAATGGGGATTCGAACCCACGCCCGGATGCCCGGACTGCGACCTGAACGCCGCGCCTTAGACCGCTCGGCCATCCTGACATGCGGTTTGGCTGCTTTTGTCGAGAAATAAAACTTATGACTAAAGCTATTTAAAAAAGAACAGGTATTGCGCGCGATAGAAGCAGTAAATGACATCACAAGGCTATTTTAAAAAGTGGCCTATCAACCGCGCTGGAGTTTTCGTCACGAAAAAAGTGAAAGTAATGAACGCTGTGGAAAAGATTTTTTGTGCCGTAAGGTATTCACATTTTTCTGTATTATGACTCCTAAATGTCTGTACCGGTACGCCAAGCCACCTAGCTAATAAACAATAGTCATTACTCACACAGCTGAAGGAAAGCATAAGTGCCAGAATTGGGATTCGAACCCACACCCAGATGCCTGAATTGCGACCTGAACGCAGCGCCTTGGACCCCTCGGCCATCCTGACATGCGGTTCGGCTGCTTTTGTCGAGAAATAAAAGATATGACTAAAGTTTATTCAAAAAAAGAACAGGTAATGCGCGCGATAGAAGGAGTAAATGCAAGCATATGGCTATTTTCAAAAGTGGCCTATCAAGCGCGCTGGAATTTTCGTCGCGAAGAAAAGTGAAAGTAATGAACGCCGTGGGAAAAAATTTTTGTGCCGATAGGTATTCACATTTCTCTGTATTATGACTCCTAAATATCTGTACTGGTACGCCCAGCCACCTAGCTAATAAACAATAGTCATTACTCACACTGCTGAAGCAAAACATAGGTGTCAGAAGTGGGATCCGAACCCACGCCCGGAAGACCGGACTGCGACCTGAACGCAGCACCTTGGACCGCTCGGCCATCCTGACATGCGGTTTGGCTGCTTTTGTCGAGAAATAAAAGATATGACTAAAGTTTATTAAAAAAAGAACAGGCATTGCGCGCCATAGAAGGAGTAAATGCCATCTTATGGCTATTTTCAAAAGTGGCCTATCAAGCGCGCTGGAATTTTCGTCGTGAAAAAAAGTGAAAGTAATGAACGCCGCGGGTAAGAATTTTTGTGCCGATAGGTATTCACATTTCTCTGTATTATGACTCCTAAATGTCTGTACCGGTACGCCCAGCCACCTAGCTAATAAACAATAGTCATTACTCACACAGCTGAAGCAAAACATAATGTCAGAAGTAGGATTTGAACCCACGCCCGGAAGACCGGACTGCGACCTGAACGCAGCGCCTTGGACCGCTCGGCCATCCTGACATGCAGTTCGGCTGCTTTTGTCGAGAAATAAAACATGACTGAAGTTTAATTAAAAAAAAGAACAGGTATTGCGCGCGATAGAAGGAGTAATTGACATCACATCGCTATTTTCAAAAGTGGCCTATCAAGCGCGCTGGAATTTTCGTCGCCAAAAAAATGAAAGTAATGAACGCTGCGGAAAACAAATTTTGTGCGAATAGGTATACACAGTTATCTGTATTATGACTCCTAAATGTCTGTACCGGTACGCCCAGAAACCTAGCTAATAAACAATAGTCATTACTCACACAGCTGAAGCAAAGCATAAGTGCCAGAATTCGGATTCGAACCCACGCCTGGATGCGCGGACTGCGACCTGAACGCAGCGCCTTGGACCGCTCGGCCATCCTGACATGCGGTTTGGCTGCTTTTGTCGAGAAATAAAACATATGACTAAAGTTTATTTAAAAAAAGAACAGGTATTGCGCGCATAGAAGCAGTAAATGACATCACAAGGCTATTTTAAAAAGTGGCCTATCAACCGCGCTGGAGTTTTCGTCACGAAAAAAGTGAAAGTAATGAACGCTGTGGAAAAGAATTTTTGTGCCGTAAGGTATTCACATTTATCTGTATTATGACTCTAAATGTCTGTACCGGTACGCCCAGCCACCTAGCTAATAAACAATAGTCATTACTCACACAGCTGAGGGAAAGCATAAGTGCCAGAATTGGGATTCGAACCCATGCCCAGATGCCTGGACTGCGACCTGAACGCAGCGGACCGCTCGGCCATCCTTACATGCGGTTCGGCTGCCTTGTCGAGAAATAAAACATATGACTAAAGTTTATTGAAAAAAAGAACAGGTATTGCGCGCGATAGAAGGAGTAATTGTTATCACATGGCTATTTTCAAAAGTGGCCTATCAAGCGCGCTGGAATTTTCGTCGCCAAAAAAATGAAAGTAATGAACGCCGCGGAAAAGAAATTTTGTGCCAATAGGTATACACAGTTATCTGTATTATGACTCCTAAATGTCTGTACCAGTACGCCCAGCCACCTAGCTAATAAACAATAGTCATTACTCACACAGCTGAAGCAAAGCATAATTGCCAGATTTGGGATTTGAACCCACGCCCGGATGCCCGGACTGCGACCTGAACGCCGCGCCGTAGACCGCTCGGCCATCCTGACATGCGGTTTGGCTGCTTTTGTCGAGAAATAAAACTTATGACTAAAGCTATTTAAAAAGAACAGGTATTGCGCGCATAGAAGCAGTAAATGACATCACAAGGCTATTTTAAAAAGTGGCCTATCAAGCGCGCTGGAGTTTTCGTCACGAAAAATGTGAAAGTAATGAACGCTGTGGAAAAAAATTTTTTGTGCCGATAGGTATTCACATTTCTCTGTATTATGACTCCTAAATGTCTGTACCGGTACGCCCAGCATTCTTGCTAATAAACTATAGTCATTACTCACACAGCTAAAGCAAAACATAGGTTTCAAAAGTGGGATTCGAACCAACGCCCGGAAGACCGGACTGCGACCTGAACGCAGCGCCGTGCACCGCTCGGCCACCTGACATGTGGTTCCGCTGCTTTTGTCAAGAAATAAAACATAACTGAAGATTATTTAAAAAAAGAACAGGTATTGCGCGCGATAGAAGGAGTAATTGTTATCACATGGCTATTTTCAAAAGTGGCCTATCAAGCGCACTGGAATTTTCGTCGCGAAAAAAAGTGAAAGTAATGAACGCTGTGGAAAAAAATTTTTGTGCCGATAGGTATTCACATTTCTCTGTATTATGACTCCTAAATGTCTGTACCGGTACGCCCAGCCACCTAGCTAATAAACAATAGTCATTACACACACAGCTGCAGCAAAACATAGGTGTCAGAAGTGGGATTCGAAGCCACGCCCTGAAGACCGGACTGCGACCTGAACGCAGCGCCGTGGACCACTCGGCCATTCTGACATGCTGTTCGGCTGCTTTTGTCGAGAAATAAAACATGACTGAAGTTTATTTAAAAAAAGAACAGGTATTGCGCGCGATAGAAGGAGTAAATGCCAACACATGGCTCTTTTCAAAAGTGGCCTATCAAGAGCGCTGGAGATTTGGTCGCGAAAAAAATTGAAAGTGATGAACTTTGTGGAAAAAAAATTTTTGTGCCGATAGGTATTCACATTTCTCTCTATTATGACTCCTAAATGTCTGTACCGGTACGCCCAGCCCCCTAGCTAATAAACAATTTTCATTACTCACACAGCTGAAGCAAAACATAGGTGTCAGAAGTGGGATTCGAACCCACGCCCGCAATGCCGGACTGCGACCTGAACGCAGCGCCTTGGACCGCTCGGCCATCCTGACATGCAGTTTGCGGCTTTTGTCGAGAAATAAAAAATGACTGAAGTTTATTTAAAAAAAGGACAGGTATTGCGCGCGATAAAAGGAGTAATTGACATCACATGGCTATTTTCAAAAGTGGCCTATCAAGCGCGCTGGAATTTTCGTCGCCAAAAAAATGAAAGTAATGAACGCCGCGGAAAACAAATTTTGTGCCAATAGGTATACACAGTTATCTGTATTATGACTCCTAAATGTCTGTACCGGTACGCCCAGCCACCTAGCTAATAAACAATAGTCATTACTCACACAGCTGAGGGAAAGCATAAGTGCCAGAATTGGGATTCGAACCCATGCCCAGATGCCTGGACTGCGACCTGAACGCAGCGGACCGCTCGGCCATCCTTACATGCGGTTCGGCTGCCTTGTCGAGAAATAAAACATATGACTAAAGTTTATTGAAAAAAAGAACAGGTATTGCGCGCGATAGAAGGAGTAATTGTTATCACATGGCTATTTTCAAAAGTGGCCTATCAAGCGCGCTGAGTTTTCGTCGACAAAAAAATGAAAGTAATGAACGCCGCGGAAAAGAAATTTTGTGCCAATAGGTATACACAGTTATCTGTATTATGACTCCTAAATGTCTGTACCAGTACGCCCAGCCACCTAGCTAATAAACAATAGTCATTACTCACACAGCTGAAGCACAGCATAATTGCCAGATTTGGGATTTGAACCCACGCCCGGATGCCCGGACTGCGACCTGAACGCCGCGCCGTAGACCGCTCGGCCATCCTGACATGCGGTTTGGCTGCTTTTGTCGAGAAATAAAACTTATGACTAAAGCTATTTAAAAAAGAACAGGTATTGCGCGCATAGAAGCAGTAAATGACATCACAAGGCTATTTTAAAAAGTGGCCTATCAAGCGCGCTGGAGTTTTCGTCACGAAAAATGTGAAAGTAATGAACGCTGTGGAAAAAAATTTTTTGTGCCGATAGGTATTCACATTTCTCTGTATTATGACTCCTAAATGTCTGTACCGGTACGCCCAGCATTCTTGCTAATAAACTATAGTCATTACTCACACAGCTAAAGCAAAACATAGGTTTCAAAAGTGGGATTCGAACCAACGCCCGGAAGACCGGACTGCGACCTGAACGCAGCGCCGTGCACCGCTCGGCCACCTGACATGTGGTTCCGCTGCTTTTGTCGAGAAATAAAACATAACTGAAGATTATTTAAAAAAAGAACAGGTATTGCGCGCGATAGAAGGAGTAATTGTTATCACATGGCTATTTTCAAAAGTGGCCTATCAAGCGCACTGGAATTTTCGTCGCGAAAAAAAGTGAAAGTAATGAACGCTGTGGAAAAAAATTTTTAAATTTTTGTGCCGATAGGTATTCACATTTCTCTGTATTATGACTCCTAAATGTTTCTACCGGTACGCCCAGCCACCTAGCTAATAAACAATAGTCATTACTCACACAGCTAAAGCAAAGCATAAGTGCCAGAAGTGGGATTCAAACCCACGCCCGGATGCCCGGACTGCGCCTTGAACGCAGCGCCTTGGACCGCTCGGCCATCCTGACATGCGGTTCGGCTGCTTTTGTCGAGAAATAAAACATCACTGAAGTTTATTTAAAAAAAGAACAAGTATTGCGCGCGATAGAAGGAGTAATTGACATCACATGGCTATTTTCAAAAGTGGCCTATCAAGCGCGCTGGAATTTTTGTCGTGAAAAAAAGTGAAAGTAATGAACGCCACGGAAAAGAAATTTTGTGCCATTAGGTATACACAGTTATCTGTATTATGACTCCTAAATGTCTGTACCGGTTCGCCCAGCAACCTTGCTAATAAACAATAGTCATTACTCACTCAGCTGAAGCAAAACATAGGTGTCAGAAGTGGGATTCGAACCCACGCCCGGATGCCCGGACTGCGCCCTGAACGCAGCGCCTTGGACCGCTCAGCCATCCTGACATGTGGTTCGGCTGGTTTTGTCGAGAAATAAATCATATGACTAATGTTTATTGAAAAAAAGAACAGGTGTTGCGCGCGATAGAAAGAGTAATTGACATCACATGGCTATTTTCAAAAGTGGCCTATCAAGCGCGCTGGAATTTTCGTCGTGAAAAAAAGTGAAAGTAATGAACGCTGTGGAAAAGAATTTTTATGCCGATAGGTATTCACAATTTTCTGTATTATGACTCCTAAATGTTTCTACCGGTACGCCCAGCCACCTAGCTAATAAACAATAGTCATTACTCACACAGCTAAAGCAAAGCATAAGTGCCAGAAGTGCGATTCAAACCCACGCCCGGATGCCCGGACTGCGCCCTGAACGCAGCGCCTTGGACCGCTCGGCCGCCATCCTGACATGCGGTTCGACTGCTTTTGTCGAAAAATAAACGTATGACTAATGTTTATTGAAAAAAAGAACAGGTGTTGCGCGCGATAGAAGGAGTAATTGACATCACATGGCTATTTTCAAAAGTGGCCTATCAAGCGCGCTGGAATTTTTGTCGTGAGAAAAAGTGAAAGTAATGAACGCCGCGGAAAAGAAATTTTGTGCCATTAGGTATACACAGTTATCTGTAATATGACTCCTAAATGTCTGTACCGGTTCGCCCAGCAACCTTGCTAATAAACAATAGTCATTACTCACTCAGCTGAAGCAAAGCACAAGTGCCTGAATTAGGATTCGAACCCACGCCCGGATGCCCAGACTGCGTCCTGAACGCAGCGCCTTGGACCGCTCGGCCATCCTGACATGCGGTTTGGCTGCTTTTGTCGAGAAATAAAACATATGACTAAAGTTTATTGAAAAAAGAACGGGTATTGCGCGCGATAGAAGGAGTAATTGACATCAAATGGTTATTTTCAAAAGTGGCCTATCAAGCGCGCTGGAATTTTCGTCGTGAAAAAAAGTGAAAGTAATGAACGCCACGGAAAAGAAATTTTGTGCCATTAGGTATACACAGTTATCTGTATTATGACTCCTAAATGTCTGTACCGGTTCGCCCAGCAACCTTGCTAATAAACAATAGTCATTACTCACTCAGCTGAAGCAAAACATAGGTGTCAGAAGTGGGATTCGAACCCACGCCCGGAAGACCGGACTGCGACCTGAACGCAGCGCCTTGGACCGCTCGGCCATCCTGACATGCGTTTTGGCTGCTTTTGTCGAGAAATAAAAGATATGACTAAAGTTTATTTAAAAAAAGAACGGGTATTGCACGCGATTGAAGGAGTAAATGCCATCATATGGCTATTTTCAAAAGTGGCCTATCAAGCGCGCTGGAATTTTCGTCACGAAAAAAAGTGAAAGTAATGAACACTGTGGGAAAGAATTTTTGTGACGATAGGTATTCACAATTCTCTGTATTATGACTCCTAAATTCAGTGCCAGTACGCCCAGCCACCCAGTTAATAAACAATAGCCATTAATCACACAGCTGAAGCAAAGCGTAAGTGCCGAAATTGGGATTCGAACCCACGCCCGGATGCCCGGACTGCGCCCTGAACGCAGCGCCTTGGACCGCTCGGCCATCCTGACATGCGGTTCGGCTGCTTTTGTCGAGAAATAAAGCATATGACTAATGTTTATTGAAAAAAAGAACAGGTGTTGCGCGTGATAGAATGAGTAATTGACATCACAAGGCTATTTTAAAAAGTGGCCTATCAACCGCGCTTGAGTTTTCGTCACGAAAAAAGTCAAAGTAATGAACGCTGTGGAAAAGAATTTTTATGCCGATAGGTATTCACATTTTTCTGTATTATGACTCCTAAATATCTGTACCGGTACGCCCAGCCACCTAGCTAATAAACAATAGTCATTACTCACACAGCTAAAGCAAAGCATAAGTGCCAGACTTGGGATTCGAACCCACGCCCGGAAGACCGGACTGCGAATTTAACGCAGCGCCTTGGGCCGCTCGGCCATCCTGACATGCGGTTCGGCTGCTTTTGTCAAGAAATAAAACATCACTGAAGTTTATTTAAAAAAAGAACAAGTAATGCGCGCTATAGAAGGAGTAATTGACATCACATGGCTATTTTCAAAAGTGGCCTATCAAGCGCGCTGGAATTTTCGTCGTGAAAAAAAGTGAAAGTAATGAACGCCGCGGAAAAGAAATTTTGTGCCATTAGGTATACACAGTTATCTGTAATATGACTCCTAAATGTCTGTACCGGTTCGCCCAGCAACCTTGCTAATAAACAATAGTCATTACTCACTCAGCTGAAGCAAAACATAGGTGTCAGAAGTGGGATTCGACCCCACGCCCGGATGCCCGGACTGCGCCCTGAACGCAGCGCCTTGGACCGCTCGGCCATCCTGACATGCGGTTCGGCTGCTTTTGTCGAGAAATAAAACATATGACTAATGTTTATTCAAAAAAAGAACAGGTGTTGCGCGCGATAGAAGGAGTAATTAACATCACATGGCTATTTTCAAAAGTGGCCTATCAAGCGCGCTGGAATTTTCGTCGTGAAAAAAAGTGGAAGTATTGAACGCTGTGGAAAAGAATTTTTATGCCGATAGGTATTCACAATTTTCTGTATTATGACTCCTAAATGTTTCTACCGGTACGCCCAGCCACCTAGCTAATAAACAATAGTCATTACTCACACAGCTAAAGCAAAGCATAAGTGCCTGATGTGGGATTCAAACCCACGCCCGGATGCCCGGACTGCGCCTTGAACGCAGCGCCTTGGACCGCTCGGCCATCCTGACATGCGGTTCGGCTGCTTTTGTCGAGAAATAAAACATATGACTAATGTTTGTTGTAAAAAAGAACAGGTGTTGCGCGCGATAGAAGGAGTAATTGACATCACATGGCTATTTTCAAAAGTGGCCTATCAAGCGCGCTGGAATTTTCGTCGTGAGAAAAAGTGAAAGTAATGAACGCTGTGGAAAAGAATTTTTATGCCGATAGGTATTCACATTTTTCTGTGTTATGACTCCTAAATGTTTCTACCGGTACGCCCAGCCACTTAGCTAATAAACAATAGTCATTACTCACACAGCTGAAGCAAAACATAGGTGTCAGAAGTGGGATTCGAACCCACGCCCGGAAGACCGGACTGCGACCTGAACGCAGCGCCGTGGACCGCTCGGCCATTGCAGTTCGGCTGCTTTTGTCGAGAAATAAAACATAAGACTAAAGTTTATTTGAAAAAAGAACCGGTATTGCGCGCGATAGAAGGAGTAATTGACATCACATGGCTATTTTCAAAAGTGGCCTTCAAGCGCACTGGCATTTTCGTCAAATTGAAAGTAATGAACGCAGTGGAAAAGAATTTTTGTGCCATTAGGTATACACAGTTATCTGTAATATGACTCCTAAATGTCTGTACCGGTTCGCCCAGCAACCTTGCTAATAAACAATAGTCATTACTCACTCAGCTGAAGCAAAACATAGGTGTCAGAAGTGGGATTCGACCCCACGCCCGGATGCCCGGACTGCGCCCTGAACGCAGCGCCTTGGACCGCTCGGCCATCCTGACATGCGGTTCGGCTGCTTTTGTCGAGAAATAAAACATATGACTAATGTTTATTCAAAAAAAGAACAGGTGTTGCGCGCGATAGAAGGAGTAATTAACATCACATGGCTATTTTCAAAAGTGGCCTATCAAGCGCGCTGGAATTTTCGTCGTGAAAAAAAGTGGAAGTATTGAACGCTGTGGAAAAGAATTTTTATGCCGATAGGTATTCACAATTTTCTGTATTATGACTCCTAAATGTTTCTACCGGTACGCCCAGCCACCTAGCTAATAAACAATAGTCATTACTCACACAGCTAAAGCAAAGCATAAGTGCCTGATGTGGGATTCAAACCCACGCCCGGATGCCCGGACTGCGCCTTGAACGCAGCGCCTTGGACCGCTCGGCCATCCTGACATGCGGTTCGGCTGCTTTTGTCGAGAAATAAAACATATGACTAATGTTTGTTGTAAAAAAGAACAGGTGTTGCGCGCGATAGAAGGAGTAATTGACATCACATGGCTATTTTCAAAAGTGGCCTATCAAGCGCGCTGGAATTTTCGTCGTGAGAAAAAGTGAAAGTAATGAACGCTGTGGAAAAGAATTTTTATGCCGATAGGTATTCACATTTTTCTGTGTTATGACTCCTAAATGTTTCTACCGGTACGCCCAGCCACTTAGCTAATAAACAATAGTCATTACTCACACAGCTGAAGCAAAACATAGGTGTCAGAAGTGGGATTCGAACCCACGCCCTGAAGACCGGACTGCCACCTGAACGCAGTGCCTTTGACCGCTCTGCCATCCTGACTTGCGGTTTGGCTGCTTTTGTCGAGAAATAAAAGATATGACTAAAGTTTATTTAAAAAAAGGACGGGTATTGCACGCGATAGAAGGAGTAAACTCCATCATATGGCTATTTTCAAAAGTGGCCTATATAGCGCGCTGGAATTTTCGTCACGAAAAAAAGTGGAAGTAATGAACGCTGTGGGAAAGAGTTTTTGTGACGATAGGTATTCACAATTCTCTGTATTATGACTCCTAAATTCAGTGCCAGTACGCCCAGCCACCCAGTTAATAAACAATAGCCATTAATCACACAGCTGAAGCAAAGCGTAAGTGCCGGAATTGGGATTCGAACCCACGCCCGGATGCCCGGACTGCGCCCTGAACGCAGCGCCTTCGACCGCTCGGCCATCCTGACATGCGGTTCGGCTGCTTTTGTCGAGAAATAAAACATATGACTAATGTTTATTGAAAAAAGAACAGGTGTTGCGCGTGATAGAATGAGTAATTGACATCACAAGGCTATTTTCAAAAGTAGCCTATCAACCGCGCTGGAGTTTTCGTCACAAAAAAAGTGAAAGTAATGAACGCTGCGGAAAAGAATTTTTATGCCGATAGGTATTCACATTTTTCTGTATTATGACTCCTAAATGTCTGTACCGGTTCGCCCAGCAACCTTGCTAATAAACCATAGTCATTACTCACTCAGCTGAAGCAAAACATAGGTGTCAGAAGTGGGATTCGAACCCACGCCCGGATGCCCGGACTGCGCCCTGAACGCAGCGCAGCGCCTTGGACCGCTCGGCCATCCTGACATGCAGTTCGGCTGCTTTTGTCGAGAAATAAAACATGACTGAAGTTTATCTCAAAAAAACAGGTATTGCGCGCGATAGAAGGAGTAATTTACATCACATGGCTATTTTCGAAAGTGGCCTATCAAGCGCGCTGGAATTTTCGTCGCGAAAAAAATGAAAGTGATGAACGTTGTGGAAAAACATTTTTGTGCCGATAGGCATTCACATTTCTCTGTATTAAGACTCCTAAATGTCTGTACCGGTACGCTCAGCCACCTAGCTAATAAACAATAGTCATTACTCACACAGCTAAAGCAAAGCATAAGTTCCAGACTTGGGATTCGAACCCACGCCCGGAAGACCGGACTGCGACCTGAACGCAGCGCCTTGTACCGCTCGGCCATCCTCACATGCAGTTCGGCTGCTTTTGTCGAGAAATAAAACATCACTGAAGTTTATTTAAAAAAAAGAACAAGTATTGCGCGCGATAGAAGGAGTAATTGACATCACAAGGCTAATTTCAAAAGTGGCCTGTCAAGCGCGCTGAAATTTTCGTCGTGAAAAAAAGTGAAAGTAATGAACGCTGATGAAAAGAATTTTTATGCCGATAGGTATTCACATTTTTCTGTATTATGACTCCTAAATGTTTGTACCGGTACGCCCAGCCACCTAGCTAATAAACGATAGTCATTACTCACACAGCTAAAGCAAAGCATAAGTGCCAGAATTGGGATTCGAACCCACGCCCGGATGCCCGGACTGCGTCCTGAACGCAGCGCCTTGGACCGCTCGGCCATCCTGACATGCGGTTCGGCTGCTTTTGTCGAGAAATAAACGTATGACTAAAGTTTATTTGAAAAAAGAACAGCTATTGGGCGCGATAGAAGGAGTAATTGACATCACATGGCTATTTTCAAAAGTGGCCTTCAAGCGCACTGGCATTTTCGTCAAATTGAAAGTAATGAACGCAGTGGAAAAGAATTTTTGTGCCGAAAGGTAAACACATTTATCTGTATTATGACACCTAAATATCTGTACCGGTACGCCCAGCCACCTAGCTAATAAACAATAGTCATTACTCACACAGCTAAAGCAAAGCATAAGTGCCAGACTTGGGATTCGAACCCACGCCCTGAAGACCGGACTGCCACCTGAACGCAGTGCCTTTGCCCGCTCGGCCATCCTGACTTGCGGTTTGGCTGCTTGTGTCGAGAAATAAAAGATATGACGAAAGGTTATTTAAAAAAAGAACAGGTACTGCACGCGATAGAAGGAGTAAATGCCATCATATGGCTATTTTCAAAAGTGGCCTATCAAGCGCGCTGGAATTTTCGTCACGAAAAAAAGTGAAAGTATAGAACGCTGTGGGAAAGAGTGTTTGTGACGATAGGTATTCACAATTCTCTGTATTATGACTCCTAAATTCAGTGCCAGTACGCCCAGCCACCCAGTTAATAAACAATAGCCATTATTCACACAGCTGAAGCAAAGCGTAAGTGCCGAAATTGGGATTCGAACCCACGCCCGGATGCCCGGACTGCGCCCTGAACGCAGCGCCTTGGACCGCTCGGCCATCCTGACATGCGGTTCGGCTGCTTTTGTCGAGAAATAAAACATATGACTAATGTTTATTGAAAAAAAGAACAGGTGTTGCGCGTGATAGAATGAGTAATTGACATCAAAAGGCTATTTTAAAAAGTGGCCTATCAACCGCGCTGGAGTTTTCGTCACGAAAAAAGTCAAAGTAATGAACGCTGTGGAAAAGAATTTTTATGCCGATAGGTATTCACATTTTTCTGTATTATGACTCCTAAATATCTGTACCGGTACGCCCAGCCACCTAGCTAATAAACAATAGTCATTACTCACACAGCTAAAGCAAAGCATAAGTGCCAGACTTGGGATTTGAACCCACGCCCGGAAGACCGGACTGCGACCTTAACGCAGCGCCTTGGGCCGCTCGGCCATCCTGACATGCGGTTCGGCTGCTTTTGTCAAGAAATAAAACATCACTGAAGTTTATTTAAAAAAAGAACAAGTATTGCGCGCGATAGAAGGAGTAATTGACATCACATGGCTATTTTCAAAAGTGGCCTATCAAGCGCGCTGGAATTTTCGTCGTGAAAAAAAGTGAAAGTAATGAACGCCGCGGAAAAGAAATTTTGTGCCATTAGGTATACACAGTTATCTGTAATATGACTCCTAAATGTCTGTACCGGTTCGCCCAGCAACCTTGCTAATAAACAATAGTCATTACTCACTCAGCTGAAGCAAAACATAGGTGTCAGAAGTGGGATTCGACCCCACGCCCGGATGCCCGGACTGCGCCCTGAACGCAGCGCCTTGGACCGCTCGGCCATCCTGACATGCGGTTCGGCTGCTTTTGTCGAGAAATAAAACATATGACTAATGTTTATTGAAAAAAAGAACAGGTGTTGCGCGCGATAGAAGGAGTAATTGACATCACATGGCTATTTTCAAAAGTGGCCTATCAAGCGCGCTGGAATTTTCGTCGTGAAAAAAAGTGGAAGTATTGAACGCTGTGGAAAAGAATTTTTATGCCGATAGGTATTCACAATTTTCTGTATTATGACTCCTAAATGTTTCTACCGGTACGCCCAGCCACCTAGCTAATAAACAATAGTCATTACTCACACAGCTAAAGCAAAGCATAAGTGCCTGAAGTGGGATTCAAACCCACGCCCGGATGCCCGGACTGCGCCTTGAACGCAGCGCCTTGGACCGCTCGGCCATCCTGACATGCGGTTCGGCTGCTTTTGTCGAGAAATAAAACATATGACTAATGTTTGTTGTAAAAAAGAACAGGTGTTGCGCGCGATAGAAGGAGTAATTGACATCACATGGCTATTTTCAAAAGTGGCCTATCAAGCGCGCTGGAATTTTCGTCGTGAGAAAAAGTGAAAGTAATGAACGCAGTGGAAAAGAATTTTTATGCCGATAGGTATTCACATTTTTCTGTGTTATGACTCCTAAATGTTTCTACCGGTACGCCCAGCCACTTAGCTAATAAACAATAGTCATTACTCACACAGCTGAAGCAAAACATAGGTGTCAGAAGTGGGATTCGAACCCACGCCCGGAAGACCGGACTGCGACCTGAACGCAGCGCCGTGGACCGCTCGGCCATTGCAGTTCGGCTGCTTTTGTCGAGAAATAAAACATAAGACTAAAGTTTATTTGAAAAAAGAACCGGTATTGCGCGCGATAGAAGGAGTAATTGACATCACATGGCTATTTTCAAAAGTGGCCTTCAAGCGCACTGGCATTTTCGTCAAATTGAAAGTAATGAACGCAGTGGAAAAGAATTTTTGTGCCGACAGGTATACACATTTATCTGTATTATGACGCCTAAATATCTGTACCGGTACGCCCAGCCACCTAGCTAATAAACAAAAGTCATTACTCACACAGCTGAAGCAAAACATAGGTGTCAGAAGTGGGATTCGAACCCACGCCCTGAAGACCGGACTGCCACCTGAACGCAGTGCCTTTGACCGCTCTGCCATCCTGACTTGCGGTTTGGCTGCTTTTGTCGAGAAATAAAAGATATGACTAAAGTTTATTTAAAAAAAGAACGGGTATTGCACGCGATAGAAGGAGTAAACTCCATCATATGGCTATTTTCAAAAGTGGCCTATATAGCGCGCTGGAATTTTCGTCACGAAAAAAAGTGGAAGTAATGAACGCTGTGGGAAAGAGTTTTTGTGACGATAGGTATTCACAATTCTCTGTATTATGACTCCTAAATTCAGTGCCAGTACGCCCAGCCACCCAGTTAATAAACAATAGCCATTAATCACACAGCTGAAGCAAAGCGTAAGTGCCGGAATTGGGATTCGAACCCACGCCCGGATGCCCGGACTGCGCCCTGAACCCAGCGCCTTCGACCGCTCGGCCATCCTGACATGCGGTTCGGCTGCTTTTGTCGAGAATTAAAACATATGACTAATGTTTATTGAAAAAAGAACAGGTGCTGCGCGTGATAGAATGAGTAATTGACATCACAAGGCTATTTTCAAAAGTAGCCTATCAACCGCGCTGGAGTTTTCGTCACAAAAAAAGTGAAAGTAATGAACGCTGCGGAAAAGAATTTTTATGCCGATAGGTATTCACATTTTTCTGTATTATGACTCCTAAATGTCTGTACCGGTTCGCCCAGCAACCTTGCTAATAAACCATAGTCATTACTCACTCAGCTGAAGCAAAACATAGGTGTCAGAAGTGGGATTCGAACCCACGCCCGGATGCCCGGACTGCGCCCTGAACGCAGCGCAGCGCCTTGAACCGCTCGGCCATCCTGACATGCAGTTCGGCTGCTTTTGTCGAGAAATAAAACATGACTGAAGTTTATCTCAAAAAAACAGGTATTGCGCGCGATAGAAGGAGTAATTTACATCACATGGCTATTTTCGAAAGTGGCCTATCAAGCGCGCTGGAATTTTCGTCGCGAAAAAAATGAAAGTGATGAACGTTGTGGAAAAACATTTTTGTGCCGATAGGTATTCACATTTCTCTGTATTAAGACTCCTAAATGTCTGTACCGGTACGCTCAGCCACCTAGCTAATAAACAATAGTCATTACTCACACAGCTAAAGCAAAGCATAAGTTCCAGACTTGGGATTCGAACCCACGCCCGGAAGACCGGACTGCGACCTGAACGCAGCGTCTTGTACCGCTCGGCCATCCTCACATGCAGTTCGGCTGCTTTTGTCGAGAAATAAAACATCACTGAAGTTTATTTAAAAAAAGAACAGGTATTGCGCGCGATAGAAGGAGTAATTGACATCACATGGCTAATTTCAAAAGTGGCCTGTCAAGCGCGCTGAAATTTTCGTCGTGAAAAAAAGTGAAAGTAATGAACGCTGATGAAAAGAATTTTTATGCCGATAGGTATTCACATTTTTCTGTATTATGACTCCTAAATATTTGTACCGGTACGCCCAGCCACCTAGCTAATAAACAATAGTCATTACTCACACAGCTAAAGCAAAGCATAAGTGCCAGAATTGGGATTCGAACCCACGCCCGGATGCCCGGACTGCGTCCTGAACGCAGCGCCTTCGACCGCTCGGCCATCCTGACATGCGGTTCGGCTGCTTTTGTCGAGAAATAAACGTATGACTAAAGTTTATTTGAAAAAAGAACAGCTATTGGGCGCGATAGAAGGAGTAATTGACATCACATGGCTATTTTCAAAAGTGGCCTTCAAGCGCACTGGCATTTTCGTCAAATTGAAAGTAATGAACGCAGTGGAAAAGAATTTTTGTGCCGAAAGGTAAACAAATTTATCTGTATTATGACACCTAAATATCTGTACCGGTACGCCCAGCCACCTAGCTAATAAACAATAGTCATTACTCACACAGCTAAAGCAAAACATAAGTGCCAGACTTGGGATTCGAACCCACGCCCTGAAGACCGGACTGCCACCTGAACGCAGTGCCTTTGACCGCTCGGCCATCCTGACTTGCGGTTTGGCTGCTTGTGTCGAGAAATAAAAGATATGACGAAAGGTAATTTAAAAAAAGAACAGGTACTGCACGCGATAGAAGGAGTAAATGCCATCATATGGCTATTTTCAAAAGTGGCCTATCAAGCGCGCTGGAATTTTCGCCACGAAAAAAAGTGAAAGTATAGAACGCTGTGGGAAAGAGTGTTTGTGACGATAGGTATTCACAATTCTCTGTATTATGACTCCTAAATTCAGTGCCAGTACGCCCAGCCACCCAGTTAATAAACAATAGCCATTAATCACACAGCTGAAGCAAAGCGTAAGTGCCAGAATTGGGATTCGAACCCACGCCAGGATGCCCGGACTGCGCCCTGAACGCAGTGCCTTGGACCGCTCGGCCATCCTGACATGCGGTTCGGCTGCTTTTGTCGAGAAATAAAACATATGACTAATATTTATTGAAAAAAGAACAGGTGTTGCGCGCGATAGAAGGAGTAAGTGACATCACAAGGCTATTTTGAAAAGTGGCCTATCAAGCGCGCTGGAATTTTCGTCGCCAAAAAATTGAAAGTAATGAACGCCGCGGAAAAGAAATTTTGTGCCGATAGGTATACACATTTATCTGTATTATGACTCCTAAATGTCTGTACCGGTACGCCTAGCAACCTTGCTAATAAACAATAGTCATTACTCACACAGCTGAAGCAAAACACAAGTGTCAGAAGTGGGATTCGAACCCACGCCCGGAAGACCGGACTGCGACCTGAACGCAGCGCCATTAACCGCTGGGCCATCCTCACATGCGGTTTGGCTACTTTTGTCGAGAAAAAAAACATATGAATAAAGTTTATTTAAAAAAAGAACAGGTATTGCTCGCGATAGAAGGAGTAAATGACATCACATGGCTATTTTCAAAACTGGCCTATCAAGCGCGCTGGAGTTTTCGTCGCGAAAAAAAGTGAAAGTATTGAACGCTGTGGAAAAGAATTTTTGTGCCGAACGGTATTCACATTTATCTGTATTATGACTCCTAAATGTCCATACCGGTACGCCCAGCCACCTAGCTAATAAACAATAGTCATTACTCACACAGCTGAAGCAAAACATAAGTGTCAAAAGGGGGATTCAAACCCACGCCCGGAAGACCGGACTGCGACCTGAACGCAGCGCCTTGGACCGCTCGGCCATCATGACATGCGGTTTGGCTGCTTTTGTCGAGAAATAAAACTTATGACTAAAGTTTATTTAAAAAAAGAACAGGTATTGCTCGCGATAGAAGGAGTAAATGACATCACATGGCTATTTTCAAAATGTGCCTATCAAGCGCGCTGGAATTTTCGTCACGAAAAAAAGTGAAAGTAATGAACGCTGTGGGAAAGAATTTTTGTGACGATAGGTATTCACAATTCTCTGTATTATGACTCCTAAATGTCTGTACCGGTACGCCCAGCCACCTAGCGAATAAACAATATTCATTACTCACACAGCTGAAGCAAAGCATAAGTGTCAGAAGTGGGATTCGAACCCACACCCGGAAGACCGGACTACGACCTGAACGCAGCGTCTTGGACCGCTCGGCCATCCTGACATGCAGTTCGGCTGCTTTTGTCTAGAAATTAAACATGACTGAAGTTTATTTTAAAAAAATTTAAGGTATTGCGCGCTATAGAAGGAGTAATTGACATCACATGGCTATTTTCAAAAGTGGCCTATCAAGCGCGCTGGAATTTTCGTCGTGAAAAAAAGTGAAAGTAATGAACGCTGTGGAAAAGAATTTTTATGCCGATAGGTATTGACATTTCTCTGTATTATGACTCCTAAATGTCTGTACCGGTACGCCCAGACACCTAGCTAATAAACAATAGTCATTACTCACACAGCTGAAGCAAAACATAACTGTCAGAAGTGGGATTCGAACCCACGCCCGGAAGACCGGACTGCGACCTGAACGCAGCGCCTTGGACCTTTCGGCCATCCTGACATTCGGTTTGGCTGCTTTTGTCGAGAAATAAAACATATGACTAAAGCTATTTAAAAAAAGAACAGGTATTGCTCGCGGTAGAAGGAGTAAATGACATCACATGGCTATTTTCAAAATGGGCCTATCAAGCGCGCTGGAATTTTCGTCACGAAAAAAAGTGAAAGTAATGAACGCTGTGGGAAAGAATTTTTGTGACGATAGGTATTCACAATTCTCTGTATTATGACTCCTAAATGTCTGTACCGGTACGCCCAGCCACCTAGCGAATAAACAATATTCATTACTCACACAGCTGAAGCAAAGCATAAGTGTCAGAAGTGGGATTCGAACCCACACCCGGAAGACCGGACTACGACCTGAACGCAGCGTCTTGGACCGCACGGCCATCCTGACATGCAGTTCGGCTGCTTTTGTCTAGAAATTAAACATGACTGAAGTTTATTTAAAAAAAATTTAAGGTATTGCGCGCGATAGATGGAGTAATTGACATCACATGGCTATTTTCAAAAGTGGCCTATCAAGCGCGCTGGAATTTTCGTCGTGAAAAAAAGTGAAAGTAATGAACGCTGTGGAAAAGAATTTTTATGCCGATAGGTATTCACATTTCTCTGTATTATGACTCCTAAATGTCCATACCGGTACGCCCAGCCACCTAGCTAATAAACAATAGTCATTACTCACACAGCTGAAGCAAAACATAAGTGTCAAAAGGGGGATTCAAACCCACGCCCGGAAGACCGGACTGCGACCTGAACGCAGCAGCGCCTTGGACCGCTCGGCCATCCTGACATGCAGTTTGGCTGCTTTTGTCGAGAAATAAAACATATGACTAAAGCTATTTAAAAAAAGAACAGGTATTGCTTGCGATAGAAGGAGTAAATGACATCACATGGCTATATTCAAAACTGGCCTATCAAGCGCGCTGGAGTTTTCGTCGCGAAAAAAAGTGAAAGTAATGAACGCTGTGGAAAAGAATTTTCGTGCCAATAGGTATTCACATTTATCTGTATTATGACTCCTAAATGTCTGTACCGGTACGCCCAGGCACCTAGCTATTAAACAATAGTCATTACTCACACAGCTGAAGCAAAACACAGGTGACAGAAGTGGGATTCGAACCCACGCCCGGAAAACCGGACTGCGACCTGAACGCAACGCCTTGGCCCGCTCGGCCATCCTGACATGCGGTTTGGCTGCTTTTGTCGAGAAATAAAACATATGACTAAAGTTTATTTAAAAAAGAACAGGTATTGCTCGCGATAGAAGGAGTAAATGACATCACATGGCTATATTCAAAACTGGCCTATCAAGCGCGCTGGAGTTTTCGTCGCGAAAAAAAGTGAAAGTAATGAACGCTGTGGAAAAGAATTTTCGTGCCAATAGGTATTCACATTTATCTGTATTATGACTCCTAAATGTCTGTACCGGTACGCCCAGGCACCTAGCTATTAAACAATAGTCATTACTCACACAGCTGAAGCAAAACACAGGTGACAGAAGTGGGATTCGAACCCACGCCCGGAAAACCGGACTGCGACCTGAACGCAACGCCTTGGCCCGCTCGGCCATCCTGACATGCAGTTCGGCTGCATTTGTCGAGAAATAAAATATGACTGAAGTTTATTTAAAAAAAGAACAGGTATTGCGCGCGATAGAAGGAGTAATTGACATAACATGGCTATTTTCAAAAGTGGCCTATCAAGCCCGCTGGAATTTTCGTCGCAAAAAAAAATGAAAGTAATGAACGCCGCGGAAAAGAATTTTTGTGCCCATAGGTATACACAGTTATCTGTATTATGACTCCTAAATGTCTGTACCGGTACGCCCAGCAACCTTGCTAATAAACAATAGCCATTACTCACACAGCTGAAGCAAAACATAAGTGTCAGAAGTGGGATTTGAACCCACGCCCGGAAGACCGGACTGCGACCTGAACGCAGCAGCGCCTTGGACCGCTCGGCCATCCTGACATGCAGTTTGGCTGCTTTTGTCGAGAAATAAAACATATGACTAAAGCTATTTAAAAAAGAACAGGTATTGCGCTCGACAGAAGCAGTAAATGACATCACAAGGCTATTTTAAAAACTGGCCTATCAACCGCGCTGGAGTTTTCGTCGCGAAAAAAGTGAAAGTAATGAACGCTGTGGAAAAGAATTTTGTGCCGATAGGTATTCACATTTATCTGTATTATGACTCCTAAATATCTGTACCGGTACGCCCAGCAACCTTGCTAATAAACAATAGTCATTACTCACACAGCTGAAGCAAAACATAAATGTCAGAAGTGGGATTCGAACCCACGCCCGGAAGACCGGACTGCGACCTGAACGCAGCGTCTTGGACCGCTCGGCCATCCTGACATGCGGTTAGGCTGCTTTTGTCGAGAAATAAAACATATGACTAAAGTTTATTTAAAAAAGAACAGGTATTGCTCGCGATAGAAGGAGTAAATGACATCACATTGCTATATTCAAAACTGGCCTATCAAGCGCGCTGGAGTTTTCGTCGCGAAAAAAAGTGAAAGTAATGAACGCTGTGGAAAAGAATTTTTGTGCCGATAGGTATTCACATTTATCTGTATTATGACTCCCAAATGTCTGTACCGGTACGCCCAGCCACCTAGCTAATAAACAATAGTCATTACTCACACAGCTGAAGCTAAACATATATGTCAGAAGTGGCATTCGAACCCACGCCCAGAAGACCGGACTGCGACCTGAACGCAGCGCCTTGGACCGCTCGGCCATCCAGACATGCGATTTGGCTGCTTTGTCGAGAAATAAAACATATGACTAAAGCTATTTAAAAAAGAACAGGTATTGCGCGCGATAGAAGCAGTAAATGACATCACAAGGCTATTTTAAATGTGGCCTATCAACCGCGCTGGAGTTTTCGTCACGAAAAAAGTTAAAGCAATGAACGCTGTGAAAAAGACTTTTCGTGCATATTAGGTATTCACATTTATCTGTATTATGACTCCTAAATGTCTGTACCGGTACGCCCAGGCACCTAGCTAATAAGCCATAGTCATTACTCACACAGCTGAAGCAAAACGTAAGTGACAGAAGTGGGGTTCGATCCCACGCCCGGAAAACCGGACTGCGACCTGAACGCAGCGCCTTGGACCGCTCGGCCATCCTGACATGCGGTTTGGCTGCTTTTGTCGAGAAATAAAACATATGACTTAAATTTATTTAAAAAAAAGAACAGGTATTTCTCGCGATAGAAGGAGTAAATGACATCACAAGGCTATTTTCAAAACTGGCCTATCAAGCGCGCTGGAGTTTTCGTCGAGAAAAAAAGTGAAAGTAATTAACGCTGTGGAAAAGAATTTTTGTGCCGATAGGTATTCACAATTCTCTGTATTATGACTCCTAAATTCAGTGCCAGTACGCCCAGCCACCCAGTTAATAAACAATAGCCATTAATCACACAGCTGAAGCAAAGCGTAAGTGCCAGAATTGGGATTCGAACCCACGCCAGGATGCCCGGACTGCGCCCTGAACGCAGTGCCTTGGACCGCTCGGCCATCCTGACATGCGGTTCGGCTGCTTTTGTCGAGAAATAAAACATGTGACTAATATTTATTGAAAAAAAGAACAGGTATTGCGCGCGATAGAAGCAGTAAATAACATCACAAGGCTATTTTTAGAAGTGGCCTATCAAGTGCGCTGGAGTTTTTGTCGCGAAAAAAAGTGAAAGTAATGAACGCTGTGGAAAAGAATTTTCGTGCCAATAGGTATTTACAATTATTTGTATTATGACTCCTAAAAGTCTGTACCGGTACGCCCAGGCACCTAGCTATTAAACAATAGTCATTACTCACACAGCTGAAGCAAAACTCAGGTGACTGAAGTGGGACTCGAACCCACGCCCGGAAAACCGGACTGCGACTTAAACGCTGCGCCTTGGACCGCTCGGCCATCCTGACATGCGGTTTCGCTGCTTTTGTCGAGAAATAAAACATATGACTAAAGCCATTTAAAAAAAAGAACAGGTATTGCGCGCGATAGAAGGAGTAAATGACATCAGATGGCTATTTTCCAAAGTGGCCTATCAAGCGCGCTGGAATTTTCGTCGCGAAAAAAAGTGAAAATAATGAACGCTGTGGAAAAGGATTTTTGTACCGATAGGTATTCACAATTTCTCTGTATTATGACTCCTAAATGTCTGTACCGGTACGCCCAGCCACCTAGCTAATAAACAATAATCATTACTCCACACAGCTGCCCCGCCGCGTTGGTCTAGTGGCTAAGGTACTCTGCTGCTGACCCGCAAGTCGCGGGTTCAAATCTCGGCTGCGGCGGCTGCATTTCCGATGGAGGCGGTAATGTTGTAGGCCCGTGTGCTCAAATTTGGGTGCAGGTTAAAGAACTCCAGGCGGTCGAAATTCCCGGAGCCCTCCACTACGGCGTCTCTCATAATCGAATGGTTGTTTTGGGATGTTAAACCCCACAAATCAATCAATACCCACACAGCTGAAGCAAAACATAAGTGTCAGAAGTGGGATTCAAACCCATGCCGGAAGCCCGGACTGAGCCCTGAAAGCAGCGCCTTGGACCGCTCGGCCATCCTGACATGCGGTTCGGCTGCTTTTGTCGAGAAATAACTCATATGACTAAAGTTTATTTAAAAAAAGAACAGGTATTGTGCGCGATAGAAGCAGTAAATGACATCACAAGGCTATTTTAAATGTGGCCTATCAACCGCGCTGGAGTTTTCGTCGCGAAAAAAGTGAAAGTAATGAACGCTGTGGAAAAGACTTTTCGTGCCAATAGGTATTCACATTTATCTGTATTATGACTCCTAAATGTCTGTACCGGTACGCCCAGCCACCTAGCTACTAAACAATAGGCATTACTCACACAGCTGAAGCACAACATAGGTGTAGGAAGTGGGATTCGAACCCACGCCTGAAGCCCGGACTGCGCCCTGAACGCAGCGCCTTGGACCGCTCGGCCATCCTGACATTCGGTTAGGCTGCTTTGTCAAGAAATAAAACATATGAGTAAAGTTTATCTAAAAAAAGAACAGGTATTGCGCGCGATAGAAGGAGTAAATGACATCACAAGGCTATTTTAAAAAGTGGCCTATCAAGCGCGCTGGAGTTTTCGTCGCGAAAAAATTTGAAAGTAATGAATGCTGTGGAAAAGAATTTTTGTGCCAAGAGGTATTCACATTTATCTGATAACAGATATAGGATCTTCGCGTCCGTTTATTATACTTTGAAAGTTAGCCAGAATAACAGACACACTTGATTTGAAAGACATCACGTCATCTCATGAAGTCCTATTGTGTCGCGGTCTTCGGGCTGTTACGAAGCCGTCCAGGTGGGCTCTCACGAGTTATTTTCTTAACGCTATCTGTTTGATAGTCGTAGATGTAATATTCTTTGTTAACATGCAGCTTCTTACACCTGAGTTGATAAGCAGGTGATTGCGCCAAAGATTTGGCGAAATCGGCAAGTTTATTTTTAACCTCTCGTGTTGCCGGTGAAAAATATTCGTTCACAGAAATGATTTTTGACCTTTGGTCACCGCGCGACAACCAGACAGAGTTCTTAGCCTTGAAAAAAAAAACAAAATTTCACAATCACAGGAGGGCACTTCGGCGGTGAACACCTACTCATTCGGTGGGCACGCTCAACAACGTCAGGCGTAACTTCTCGGCCGTGGGCTGAAGAAAGCACTGCGAGTGTTTTTTTTTACTCTGTGTCCTGCCATGATTCTTTTTGATCGGCAATACCATAAAAAGTTAAATTATTTCGCCGGGCTCTGTCTTCCAAGTGGTCCAGACGAGACTGGGTACTGTGTAGATGATTCGCTAATTGGTCGACAGTGCTCTCAACAGCCGCAAGGCCTTCTTCAAGGTTATTTATGATAACAACGTTTGCTTCCAAGGCCTCAAGACGTTCGAAAATTTTACCGTGCTTTACCTCAATACTCAGTTGACAAGCTTTGATATTCTTAACATCGGCCTTTAAATAAACCAGCCCTTCAGCAAGGTCAGATGTCTCAGGTCTAGTTTTTCCGAGCATCTCCGTAATAGTGGTTAACAGGTCTGTCTCATTCCCAGCGTTAGAACAAATGTTCTTGGGGCCTGGATTACATTCAACATCACCCGATAGAAGCAGCAGAAGCGTTTCAGCCTACTCGCGCATAATTGCACAAAACATTTGCGAGCTCGGAAACAGGAGAAGACATAAATTACTGCTCTTGTTTGCGTACAGCGGAGAATGACTGCAAACATGTGGGCTGAAGAAGAGATAAAGAGCCATTCCACTGCGTGTGCTGATTCCGTGCACACTGAAGGTGAAGGTCTCTTGAGGGTTGCTTCACGGCTTGCGTTGTTATCGTTGACCATGGCGCTGGCACGTCTGCGAAGAGCGCAGTAACAGACAGGGGGTAGTCGAAAGAAGCACCGATGTAATCGCCAGGACAAACCGCACATGCAGTTTCGTAGTACGTGTCGTTCTTGACTGATTCGCAAATATATTGGCAAATTGATCCTTTGATTTGGATGCAGTTGAGATTACAGTAAGTAAACACGATACTGATATTGCCATTGTGCTACCAAAACACAATGGAAACTGAGATGAGTAAAAAGTAGACGATGACAACTCAGGCACTTTCACTGTGAAAGAGGCGAGTAGTGAATGTAGGTCGGCTAATTGAAGCCCTATTTATTTCACACGCACCTTATTATTTCACACGCACCTTATTTAAGTGAAAGGACCAGGGCACCCAGTTATTTAGCGCGTAACTGCGCTTCGGTTGACCCCCTCATAAATATTCGTGTAATATAGTAATAACTTATGAGTCAGAATAAGAGAGCAATACGATTCAACGACGATAATTAGTCCAGTTTTCCCCCATACAGCTCTCTAGAGGAAAGGAGGAATACTAGAATATCTCTGTATTTTTGAAATCGAGGTATTTAGCACTGAGGCGAAACAGACCGAAATTAAAAAAAGTAATACTGCCACAGACGAATCGATAGCATTTTACAATTACCAATCAGGAAAATGCAGCAGTTGCCAAGCTTTTCTTCGCAAATTGGACCAAAATAAATGCAGTAACACTAAGAATAATACTTTCCTTCAGTTCAGCTAGAAGATCTTGGCGGTGATTCTTGTTTGTAAGCGGAAAAAAAACATGCGCATGCTGAAATCTCGTGCGCCTTACTGTATGTCATTTTCTGAAGCATCGCCGAAACCCTCACTCAATGCGCCCTCTCGCGGTTGCCGTATGCGCGAGGTGATACTCGTTGGTTTTGCTTGGGAGCGCGGCGATTGGGACAGCCGCAAGGAAAGATGTGGTACGCCCGCCATGTTAGAGGCCATGCTGTTGGTGATAGAATGTTGTCTCTCTGGTGTGCTCAAAAAAATTGACTACCACGACAGCAGTAGCTCACGACGGACGATGCACAGTACACGCTGAGACCTATAGGGTGGCTCGGCCCTAGCAGACCATACAAAAGCTTCATTTCGGGGCATCGCCTATATTTTGTTCTGGTAGTTTCGGCTATCCGCATTTAAAACAACGCAATAAGCAATAATATGTACACCTATGACTCCGCAAGCTGCACTCTAGCGTTGTTCGAATACGCCTACGACCATCACTTATAATATGCCCATCAAGGCAGGGTTGCGCGCACTACGTTCACACAAAGCATGTCTCCGTCTAACGAGAGTACCCACGTTTTGCTTGGCTAAGAGCTGCTCTTTGCATGCCAGTGCGTTCGGTGTGCCTGTTAAGGCCATAATACGCGCAAAACTACTGAATTTATACAATGAACTCGATCCACTTCGTAAGGTTTGGATAAAAGATCATAGTCTCACCTAACGGTTGTCTGCTGACAGCAGCGCATGAAATATATTTCGACGATGGGCGGAATCCGCTCCATTTTTTTATTACTGCATTCATTCAAATAATCAAGCTAGGCCTTAGACGCCCGCTAAAAAAAGAAGAAAAAGAATATATCGTAGATGTCTTGCGCACACGCTTTTTCATATTTTTTTCAAATATCGGCATAACTTCTAAAGTTACGAGGCATGCCCTAGTAGTGTCCCCGATCTATTCTCACATCCTCGGTTTTTTAGCCTGACTATAAGTAAATTGTGGCTTTTGCACATCGACTCCATTGACATGCCACCGCCGTGACTTCGAATCGAGCCCCCGTCCTCGATCTTGGCTGACTGATACCTCACCTATTAAGCTACTACGGCCGAATACCTGTAATGAGGAAATATATTTGACATTAATGTCTAATGAAAACATTGAATTTTATTTTGTGTTGTGGACGAATAACGTGTGATTATGTTTCTTAGAAATTTTAGATTTTTGTTGGTATGTAAATAAAAGTCTAAAAATAAATAAATACTCGTGGAGACACATGCATTAGAACAACCTATCGCAACCTCAGCATGCGCTGTTCAGTACTTGAAAAAAAATGGTCGTAATATTTATTTTGTTCTAGAACTACCACAAGCCCGTTTTATTTGCCTTGAAATGTCAATACTCCATAACATACACAGCCTAGAAGATGTAGAAAAAGGTTCCTCTGGAGCCACAGAGTTTAACTAAACAGAGACAAATGCAAGAACGTTAAATGACACAGCACAGCTGATCACTCTGTAATATGCAATAAGTTGAGAAGTGGAAAGTGTGCAGCAGTAGTTGACTCGTATGCGTTAATGCGCTTTAGAGTATGCGTTAATGCGCCAGAGCTAGGAATTTAATTGCGAACTTCATTTACCAAGGTTGCTTTGACACAACAATTTGTTCACTGCCTGAACCGCGGTAGTTATTGGTGATCCTCCAATAACAGAAATGCCCGTAATTGATAAGATTCCTAATCGTACGTCTCTGTGGAAGAGAAGAAAGTTGCAAGCTGTAGTCATGCAAACATACACTTTAGCGTGCATACGTGCACTTGAATATTGTAGAATGTACCATGCAAACGGTCTCATTTTGGCTTCTGTGAATCACGCAGATGAATCTCGTGTCCTTGGTTCGTATTACTATATACTGACGAACTGGTGATTGAGGCCTCTGCACTCTGTGTAGCACATACTGTAGTTGTTCGGCTAACGAGCTTTCTCTCGGTCCAGGATACCCGTTTGCGTGCCAAGAGGAGTTCAGTATGTGGCTTTGACAGAAGTCTTAAGTTTTTATTTTTGATACACTTCTTTCAAGTCCGTAGTCTCATGATTACGAGTACCACGCCACCGCGGCGAGAGAATCGATTGAAATAAAGGCACGCGCTATGCCTTAACAGTGAGCAATTGGTTCAAGTGGAGTTGAATTTCGACGGATAACTGCGTCCCTTTGGGATATCAAGTTTCTTACAAGCTCGAACAATAGTCACACGGTCGACTTCTGGATGATGTCCACGTTTGAGCTAAAGGGCTTTCCGTTGACGGGTGTCGCTGCTATAGTGTCGCCGGTGTCTCCTTCGCGCAGCAGCTTCTCGAGTCGCACAGTGGGTGCCTCGACGCACACTTGCAGCAGGTATGCAAACACCACGCTCAGCAAGAACACTCCCAAGGCGGTAGTCAGCTGCGGCCAGCGAAAGAACAGGAAAGAGTTACTGAGATTACACAATTTCAGACGGCGCGTTTGCTTTACGACCGCTAAAATCCAACAATACTAGTACAATACAAGTGAACTAAACAAGACAAGTCCTTTTCCATGGTATACGATAGGAAACTCTAGACGAGGTTTGTGTCACCAGTGCGTAGAAAAGCATACTTAACTGTACCATAACAATCAGAAATGATATAAGTACATAAAGTTTAATAAAAAAAAGCGGAGCAACGATCCACTGCACTACTTATCTAATCGCGAAATATCGTTGAACAGTGACTGTCGTTGGAGCCATCGTTCCGACAAGAAAACCAGCCTTCGTCAGTGCTGAAAGGCAGTGCAGCCTCCATCAATGCTTTGATGGAACTTGAAAAGGCGAACATTTACACACACACAAAAAAAAACTCAAGCGTTGGCCGATACATTCAGATGACTCGTGGACAGTGAACACACACGAAGTTTCAGTCTCTTAGCAAAAAAACTTTATTGTAAATAATTGTTTGCTGGTTAGTTTAAGGTAAATAATTTTTGTTTCAGCAGACGAAGAAAGTAGAAGCTAGCGGGTTTGGTTTTAAGCACCACATAGGGCACCTTTCAGCGAACGTTCAAAGATTTGCATGGTCGGCAGGCTATTGTAATTTGAACTGTTCTGTCATGGAGCTCGTGCACTGTCTTTAGAGCGTGTGTGAGCTCAGGTGCATCGCTGAGCGCCTACTGCTTGTTCGCATTGTCTCATTTTTTTCTTGCCTCAAGAAGACTTGTTAGCAGTCCCTCCATTTGTACAACAGTTCGCTTAACAACTAGGATTTTCTGCATCTCGACTTGTCGTGCCGCGAGGAATTCGAAGATGCTGTACAGCTTGACGTATCAGGTGTGTCCTTCCTAGCCACCGGTAGTCTTCTGCTCTCTTTGCCTCCCTTGTGGATTTTGCTAGAGTGACTTTTGCTCCTGCCGCCTTTGCTCGAGGCCTTCGATGGAGACGGAGCACTGCAGGAAACGCTAGCCTTGCTACCAAAACTCATCTTGGGACTGCTACATCCTGCGGGTGCTCTGCTTTGAGTCCGCGAGGGTCGTGTTGTTGCCGAGCTTGGCTGTGCTGACATCCCGCATCCGTACAGTGACGACTGCGAGAATTCAGGCACGTCTCTGCGTTGCTGATGGTAGGGCGGCTCTCTGGAGGAGACTGGTGGCGCTTCTTCCGCCGCCCCATACACTCCTTGCCCGGGGCCTTCGACAGTGCGTGAGATCAGCTGGCCATCCTCGAAGCAGAGCACGGTCTTCACGCCGTCCTGTATGATGGTACGCGTCTCGATGCGCTTACCATTCACGTAGCGAACCGAAGTCAGCTCCTGCGTCGGCATGGTCCCGAAGCCCGCCGAGACGCCTCCCATGCCAGCGGTAGGCATGCGCTGCCCGAACAGCAAGTCGTCTAAATCGATGATGAAGCCCGACCGAAAGAGGCTCCCGAAGTTTTGCTGATAGAAAGGAAAACCACCGGTGAACACCGTGGCACCGCGCTGGCCGCCATGAAATCCCCGGAACAGGTCTCGAAAAGGGTCCGACGAGCCGAAGAACTCGCGGAATAACTCCTCGGGGTCGCGAAATGTGAACGCGAAGGCACCTGTGCTGTGGTATGCGTTGCCACCACGGGAGCTCCCGTAGTCTGCATGGCGGTCGGCATCGTGTCCTCCGTGGCCGTAGATGTCATACTGGCGCCGCCTGGACTCGTCGGATAGCACTTCGTAGGCTTCCGAGATTTCCTTGAAGCGGGCTTCAGCCTCGGCCTTGTTGTCGGGGTTCTTGTCGGGATGCCACCTGAGCGCTAGCCGCCGGTACGCCCTACGGATGTCCTCCGGGGACGCGTTGCGCGGCACCTCGAGCAGGTTGTAGTAGTCGCTCATGGCTGAACGGAGGCACGAAAGTCGATGCAGATGAAGCAGCACAATTTCGGAAAGGCCCTGCTAAGTATCTTCGATTTTGGACACTGCCGATATGGCGACGGCCGCCCACGAGACCGGTGCAATGGCGCTGCTGCTTCCCTACTTCTTCTTTTTATTCAAACGAAGAAGACGAGGCGTGAGAGCCGCAAGCGAATATGTGCAAATATGGAGGAATCAAATCAAAACAAATTATGTAAGCAAATATTTGCCGCTAAATTACCATAGAATCTCACCACCAAATAAGCAGCTCAATTTTTAAAGTAATAAACTATAGTTCTTTGTGTATAGACCCTAATTTTTTACTTTACACATGCGCATAAGGATTTGGTGGGTATAACCGCAGAGCAGATGCTTGATTGAACTTTGTGGTAATAGGAGTATATCGTGTTTTGGAACAATGTGAATAAAGATAATTTGCATTGGGTGAAAAGTAAAAAAAGAGCAAGCAAAAAATACTCGCTCAACTCCTCTTCGCAGGGGGCGCAGTAATGAGGCACCTTCCTGATCGTTTAAAAAAAGATATATAGTGGGTATGCGCCACGATCAATAGGTGAAGAACAAGAACAACAACAAGTTCCATTAAGAATTTCCTTGTTTGAAGAGTTTTATGAGCACCCCCACATAAAAGATGAGAAAATGTTTCAAAAGCTGTGAACTATGTGCACAACCAGACCACTCCATCATTAGGGCGAAGAGCAGCAGCTGTCTTTATCGTCTTGCCTTGCACACCCGAATGCTCGTAACGGTTTAGAGCTAGAAACATAAGCTACAGTTCAAATATCCTCAATGATATTGTATCCAACGCTTACAGATTGCATCACAGCAATCGTTGTGTGGATTGCATTCAAGTGTTAACACCGAAAATAAAAAAAAGCAATAAACCGAACTAGCTCTTTCAGCTGAAATACCTCGTATACGCATTTGGGTCAGCGTTCCTCGTAAGCAAGAAGAAGACGAAATTAGCACCCCACCCGTGCTTCACATACCTCGTATACAAATCGGTCTCATACACCGACATTTCCGCAACGATTTTACAGCGAAAGCTGTTGTGAGATCAAGCCAACAGCTGTTTTTGGCAACGTAGTTGTCAGCCGTTGCCACCGCAGCCCGTAACCACAATCGCGCAGAAGAGAAAAAGAAATATCCGCAGTATAAAGGGATTTTGCCCGTGATCTCGGCGGTGCTGTCGAATATATTACCACAAATCCACGCTGGCTCTTGAAACTCTTCAGCAAAGAGACCTTATACAGGTGTCATATCGGGCAAGAAATCGTTTGGACACAAAGATGCATAGCACGGTAGAAGAGCGAATGGCAACCAGGCATCACACGACGCGAACTGTGCAGCGAATGTGTGGTTTAATGCTCACCCCCCATCATAAAGGGATCAGCAAAAACTCTTCATCGTCATTAGCCACAGCTTCAACAAAATGAATATAATGTCTTACAAATGTGCACCCGGTGACTGGCTTCACAGAATAAAGAACAACACACTAAACAAAAATGTCCTGAAATAATCTCAAAAACTGGGCAAACCACTTGTCCTCTAGCGCGCTACCTTTCCTGGATTTTTTTCCCACCTACCTTCGAAGTAAAAATTTACTCTCGTGCTAACTTAATCTTTGAACGCAGGAAGGATAGTAATTATTTACCCCAGTGAGGTTTTGAGTGAGTATGGAGAGAGTAAATTTTTACTGCCTTCACAGGGTTTTCGAGGGGATTTCTGGGAGTTATTTCTGGTGGTAAAAAAATAAAAATTGACGGGTGGATTCGCCCAGAGTCGACAAATTCATTAAATATCAAATGACGGCAGAATTGAAGACACGTAGATTCACATACAGACAAACACGCACGCACAACAAATGCAGAACAAAACACCAATCAAACAGACTGCACACGTTACTCGACTGCACTTTGACAACCCCGTATATATAGGCATGACTTTTTGACCGGCCATGTAGTACCGGTAGGAGAGCTCTGTTTTTTGCATCAATTAACAAGAACGGTTGAAGGTGCAAGCGTAAACTTGAGGTGAGCTGCAGGCCGCTGAATGTCACACCAATCTTTTATTATAAATCTACTCGATCTCACTTTTTTGACAATCTAGTAATAAGTTGGCACACCGGGCTCTTGGTCCCACACGTGATAGCACTGCTGATGCGCAAGTCCATAAAATATACCTAAGTACGCACAAATCATGGCAGCCTAATAATTTTCTTTGAGTGACGGTGCACAAACACAGTAGCAGCGCATATTCATGACAACGGGCGTAGAAGAGCGGTGCACGCCTGCATACAAGCTTCGTACCGACGGCGTCATAGGCCTTTTCTAGAAGCACGGCTATGCGATGAAAGACAGCTGGCGATCACAAAACACATATCCTGTGCGAATTCGATATGTGGGGTTTAACGTCCCAAAACCACCATATGAATATGAGAGACGCCGTAGTGGAGGGCTCCGGAAATTTCGACCACCTGGGGTTCTTTAACGTGCACCGAAATCTGAGCCCACGGGCCTACACCATTTGCGCCTCCATCGGAAATGCAGCCGCCGCTGTGCAAATTTCGTCGTCATTTCACACACAAATGAACACGCGTGCGCTATCTTAGGGGGACGTGGCGATGTATGTATTTCCAACGAAAGAGACGGACCACCATCTGGGTTTTCTTCGTGCTCACCGGCAGCCGCTTGTTGGTTACGGGGACGGGGCGATGTATGTACTTCCAACGAAAGAGACGGACCACCATCTGGGTTTTCTTCGTGCTCACCGGCAGCCGCTTGTTGGTTCCGTCTGCCTCATATCGGCTTCGCACTACATGTTTGTGTACAGTTGGTGCATGAGGCGGGCAATTCGGGCAGCACTTTACTCCAGCAGACATCGCCTTCTGTGGAACAAAATATATGTGATAATTCTTTCACCTGCCCCGGTGACACACTCCCACTGGTCACTGGCGGCCACAGCTCGGTACCGACGACATAGTGAAGCGCCTTGCCTATCGCTTCTCCAGGAAGCAACCAAGGACGATGACACCAGATTGATTTTGTTAGCACTGGCAGATTGTCGCGATTCGACATGGAAGCGAAGTATCCGCGACGTGCGGGTTCGGAGGCGCTCGGAAGTGCACGGTCGCTCGATTATGTAGGAAACACGTGAGCTCCATCAGCCCAACCAGACACACAAATCCCGAGATTCTTGCACCGTATGTCTCCAGGGCCACAGCAGAGCAAAAGCGAACAATTTGCGAAAATATGCAGGACAACTTTCCGCAGCAGGTTTTCTGGGTACCCTCCGCCCCCCCCCCCTTTTTTTTTTCATTCACAGAATGCGGTCCTCGCTCTTTGTGCCTATGCTGCTTCCAGTTCGTGGTTAAGTGCGTTGAATCGAGGTCAGTCATGAAACACGACGATGCAAAAAAAAAAAAATCTGTGGTCCTCACGTACTTTCCGGATTCACTGGGAGCGTCATTAGGGGGGTATGGGGCAAAAGCCGCCGAAACAGCTGCACCTTGCAGTCACATGGTTATAAACTCTGAAGCGCAGGTTCAAAGTCACGTGATAGAAAAATTCCTGCATGGTAAAACTGGATTTTGACATCCTTTTACTACGTGCATCAGAGGTGGTGGTAAAACTATGCCATGTATCATCTTTAACTCCAACACGAGGTAGCGATTTTAAACGCGAGAGAGTTTTCAGAGGTCATGAGCCACAAAAACCCCAAACTCGGATAGTTTTTGCTTACAGTGAACGACATAGTAGGGGCATCGTGCTACCTAAACAGATGTATGATGTATCACGTATACCGAATATCTATCAGGTGTGCTTGTATTAAATGCCTTAAGACGGGATCTAGAAAAGTCGCTTTTCTACCTTTCGTTGTGACTGAGCGGTACGTTCCGCGCAGGCTTTGTGTTTTTCTTTCTTCGGCTTGGATAGCTCAATTTATATATCAGTTGTTTCACCCCTTGCTACGAGGAAGGATTCGTATCATGCCCATGCTAATGTTAAAAATAACAAGTTTTACTAACAAACTACCTAAAAACAAGAAATCTGCAGGGAGCGCCGGCCTTCTTGTGATTCCTACTTTGCTGTATAACGCTTATTGTCACTGACAATAAAAAATATGTGGCGTTTAACATCCACAAATAGTCATATGATTATGAAAGACGCTGAAGCAGAGGGCTTCGGAAATTTCGACCACCTGGGATTCTTTAACGTGCTCCTAAATTTAATTACACGGGTCGCACACATTTTTGGCTTCACTGAAAATGCAGGTGCTGTACCCGGGATTCAATCGCGCAACCTTCGGGTTAGCAGTCGAGTGCCATGACCTCTATATAGGCCACCACGTCAGGGCCACCTGTTGTCAAAGAGTCACGCACAAGGTGGTGAACAGCGCATGTTTCAAAGATTTCAAGTAACCATAAAACGGTGATTGCACTGGAGAGATGGTGGTGGGGACAATATGGTGGTGGCGGATGTATGTAATTAGTGACAAAATAACCCATTATGTTAATTACACTTAGAGACATTAGGCATATATCAGCCTACCTATACTCGTGAAGTTAAATTAGGCGATTTGTAACAGTCATATGACTTTCTGAATATACGTGCGTGAAAGCGCCGCCAGTTGCCCAAGTGCAAGCGTGGGTGCGCTCTCCTAAAACAGACGTCGCAGCCGACTTCACCGATTGGCGGGCAGTCACGACGAGGCACCGATCAGCTCGGCGGCTCCGTTAGCGTCGTGCGGCTTGTGGAACAGTAGAGCGCACGCCTGGTGTCGCTATATTCGTGATTGTTCGACGCACGTTGAAGTAAGCAGCATCGTTTGTATGCAAAGACGTGGCTAGGCACGCGCCTCAGACCACGGTTGCCGTTCTGCGAACACAATTTTCTCCTGCGGTACGCCGACATAGTACGTAAATCGTATTTTTACCTCGCAGTTTCACTTACCTGAAAGAACTCGTCCGTGTTGATGTAGCTCCTCAGGCGAAGCATGCGCGTTATGTAGAGCAGCACGTGTATTAGGTAGATCTCATAAGTCAGCCTCGAGAGCGGCAAGAAAAACCTCCAAGACAGCATATTGTTCAGGATACCTGCGTCATGAAAATCGATACCGCAAACACTGGGGTAAACACTTTTAGATGCGTACGTCATCTGCTTATAATGGCACAGACTAAATAACTGACAGTTGGTATGAATGCGCTTAATGGAAATTTAATTTCGTGCATTTGTTCTATTTTGACACCAGTGCATTACTCACGTTTGTGCTTCTTTACAAAAAAAATGAAATAAAACATCGCCACTAGAACACTTCATGTTGCACTTGTGAAGAAACCCAGTACGACGCCCAAAGTGATGACGTGCTCATATGTCACCGTTCCCGCTTTGTTTTCGGCAGCACCACACGATTATCGACCGAATGAAGTTCTCCCGCTATTTTCCATGTGCTCTCAATTATAATCATTGCCGTCGTTTTTACATTGCAATGCTTGTTTTCTACGCAGACAATCGTGGCAAGAACAAGCTCGAATGTACGTATAATAACTAATGTTTATCGGTTTTCTACACCACAGAGCTATAGTTTACCCGGCCCTCAACCCTTTGGTTTTTTCTTTTTATCCAAATGTTTATTCCTAGACACCATGCCGTACTATATCAATTGGTAATTGTGATATATTTGTATACCAGTCGCTGAGTTCTAGTTGCCTTTTGTTTTTTGCTTCAACACATCACATATATACATATACTTGTAAAGGCTCTTTCAGACCTGCTACTAGGGGTGCGATGCGTTATGGCCTGCCTGAGCTTCTCGGGTAGACGAGTTTGCTTTGAGCTCGCTTTGCGGCGGCTATGGCATGAAGACAGTGTGGAGTGCGTGATAGCAGCGTTGAAAAAAATGGCTACAGGAACGCGCGTGGCGTTGAAAATGCATGTGGGACACTTGTGGTGGTTATCAAAGAAACACCGCATGCAAATACGCAAGCGCCGCCACTCAGTGAACAAGTTTACAGTGCAGCGACATCAGCGGGATTGTAGCGTTATCTTTTTGCCAACTCAACACGTGCCTCCCACATGCTAGTTCGTGGGTGCACGTCTTCTTTCGGACAAGTTCTTTCGTTCCACCTGTAGCATGGAAATTTACACTTTAGAATGCAGCCAGGGCGCACCCGCAGCACTTTCGTGATTTTCTTTTTGCTACTATCAAATATTGCAGATAAATATAAGGACAGGTGGTCACCAGGGGCACTCGCATAATGTCGGCAACGCAGCTGTGATTGGCAACGTCGTGAGCGCGGTGAAATTGAATGCGAGACATCGTAGCCGCAAGTTAATATCACTTTTACTTCTGTGTGCGTGTGTGCATATTCTGCGCGATAAAGCTGATAGATAAATCGTGCCACTCGACATGAGCACTGCAAATTGGCAAGAGCAAACGTGGTGGGCATACGTTATCTCCGCCTCGGGCGTCTCCCAATCAAACTGATCAACGCGTGAACTTGAATATGAACTCGTTGATTCTGAGAAATCCCGAGTTCAACTCGGCACTGTGAAGGTGCTAGTGTGACTGTCAAGCGTTTGCTGCCGTGAGCGCTAAGCGGCAGCTTTTTTCCACATAAAATAATTAGGTGAGCTTACAGTACTTGTGCAAGGCTGGAGCCATGGAGAAGCTTGTGATAAACTACATTTTTGCAGCGTTTTAGTTGGTCGTCTACTCACGTGTGTGATCGGCTTCGAAGTGAAGACCACACCAGCTTTTTCTCAAGTTTCATTGAACTAATTGACTGAGGCTTAATGACCATTACACTGAGCTGTCTTGTCTTCAATGGTAAGGCTTCAATTGAAATGCAATTATCTCGGGTGCAATTAGCAAGGCATTGGACAGTATGAAGCTATTAAGCATAATCTTGATTAGCAGGATACTGATTGTCATAATATTAGTAAGAACTAATTAGCATGATTTAGCGTGCTCAAAATTAACGCCGCCTTAGTTACCATAGTTAAATTAGCTAATCAGCTAGCATGCATTAGTCAGCCCGGTTCAAGCGTTAATGGCTTCATCAGTACGGTCTTCTTAAAATGTGGCGTAATTACCGGGACCTTACCATGACTTGGCGTAATTAACTTGGTCATAGCATGTCCTGGTCTAACTGGCGAAGTATACGGTTCAGCCAAATTGCTAATTCGGTGGCCACACGTGCTCGGGTACCACCACGGGATAACAACAAAGACGACGCACACCGGCTTAGCAGCGCACTTGAATGTACGCTGACTCGTGGCCTCGCTAGAATGTACAGACCGGCACGTGACCTCGGAAGCAGCTGCGGTTGCGATGTTGTAAGACGCTCGGCCAGTACTGATCTCAGAGGCCATCGTGCAGATTTTTCTAAAACAGACATAGTGCAAGTAATAAAAGCTTCAAAATAAATTTAAACACCCCTGCCTCTGAAAAATTTCATCACAAAAATTTCTGACACTTTTATTGCACGGGTGCATATCTGGACTCAGTGGAACGACAAGCAAATGAAAGATGATGCTTCTGGTTTGAGAACACCGCACAACTTAGTAGATTGTCCTTGAAGCGGTGACTGGTGCTATCGTAACCAATGAAAGGCAGCGCTTTCAACGGTGAATTTGACTATCGCGTACTGCTGGCTCGTTAATAAAAAAGTGTCTCCAGAGCTCGGTAATGTCCCAAAATTTGCAGAACTCGACCGATCCTGCATAGAGCCGTAGCATCATTCGCGCGACCAAGTACGTCGTGAAACAGTTGGCATGATTGAAGGTTCGGCGAGTCGGTTCATATAAATTGCTTGAAAATTCGCGGAAAGATGGTCACAAATGAAAATCGATTAACATGGGACGACGCACTACTGACAACTGATTTTGTTTATTCCTAACGCACATTCATATAACGCAATATAATAATCCCCTGTTATGATGGCCAACTAAAGATAGTTACCTGAAGCAGCCCGTCATCTGCTGGTAGGTGTCGTTGTTAGAACTGTTGTGACCGGTCTTTGTAGGCACCGCAGATCAGGTATGAATATGTCGAGGCAGCAGGAAGTTGGACTTAACAAAGGATTTATTTACGTTATGTACATAGCAAGAACTCTCTGGCCCAAAGCTCTACATCGAAAAAGCTCCCTAAGCAGCCCTCGAGCGCTGCTTGAAATCTTGTTTCCCCAGATCTCTAGATCGGGGAACTGGTCCACACTGCACTGTCTAATAACATATCCCACAGCACTCACGAGTGTCATTATGCTGGCACCACTCCCAACATGCACACATACACAACCAAAACACGTGTATTGTTCCGGTGAAGCTGTCTCATCCAGCGAATCTTGCTTCCAGCAAGTGGGGTGTGATGAGTCCGTCATCTCACCGCTGGAGCTGACCACCCATGCTGTCGAATAGCGATCGAAGGCCAGAATCCTCCGAGGGCATGTGCCTGAAGATCTGGCGCTGACTTGAGCGCCGGCGGCCTATCAGTCAGAAACGCACAGCGTGGTGGTCCGACGTCCATCTTCGGCAGAAACTCGGCATTCTGGCTTTTCCTGGGGCACAAAGCCGCCACGAGCCGCATTTATGCGGCAGCCCCAGCGACAGCAGTGCTCTGTCGAGTAATTGTAACCACGCACCGCCCAGTACACGAAGAACAGCAGGACGCCTTCACGCTACTCCTTATTGCCACAAAGTGAGGCGGCTGCCTTTATTCTGTCCCGGCGACAGCAGCAACTAGTGAATCGCCGATCGCAACAGAACCCTATCCCTGCTTCATGTAAACTGATGCAGGGGTGGCATATGCACCCCAAACTATCTTGCCTGATGTGAAAGGACCCGGTAATTTCTTTCCAAGTTTTCGCTTGGTGCTTGTAAACCACTGTGGTTTTTTCGAACAGAGGCCTGCAGCCGCTCTTCTTGCAGTCCTTGCAGTGCACGACCAACTGCGTGAAAAACCTGCTAATCAAGGAGCTGTGTGTGTTGAGGCACCATCCGATCACCTCTGAACTAGTCAAGCGCGCAAGAAAATGACGTCAGGTTATCTTACGGGGCAATGGTAATGCGAACATACTTTAATTGTTTGCGGTAACGGGTAAAGGTTGTACGCAGGTGGGAACTTTGGTCGCATTGAATTGCTTCTTTGTTGCCAGTCGTAAACGGGCATGCACTACCAGGGCTAGCCGCAGGTGTGAATGAGTCTTAAGAGTAGCTCGGTAGCTACCTTCTACTGGTTGAATAAGTGGATATGGCGTTGCGTTGCTAAGTACGAAATAGAGAATCCTTGCCATTTCTTGGGCTTCGTTGAAGCGCTGCAAAAAGACATGGACGCCCGAAAAAAGAATGTACTGCGACACACAGCACTCGTACTAATGTTCCTGGTGTGAATGTCTCTTTCCACGCAACGAAGAAATGATACACTGTCAATAAGGTTACGTAATCAACCTTATTAACAGGCTCCTCGCCAAGGCGTTAGCATTTTGAGTGGAGAAAAATACAAAAAACTTGATGTGCATACAGTCAGCTAGAAGCTACAAGGAACCCAAAGCAACCCAATTTAATCCACCGTAACCAAACTACGGCCTATACCGTTTACGAATGCCGTAATTTGAGCGTGTATATTGGATAGATTGGACACCTAAGTTGAGCACTAATAGTTGCACGGTTAGTTTTGCATGGTTTAACAGCCCAAATCGGCACACGTGCTATGAAAACCGCTCAGACTCGATGAATAATTTCAATGACATAGCAATTTTACCAAGAACGAAGAGCCCGCTGCACTGCACTTTTGCGTCCTGCCCCATTGAAGCGTGGCTACTTGACCGACTATCAAACTTTGCCATCTATTGCTGGGTAGCCGTAAGCCGCTGTGATAGCCATTGATCCTATTGGGTGGGCTGCGCCCAAATCAGGCCCGAAATCGTGTGTGGTGTGTACAAGGTATTGTATAACACTTTGCGTACATACCACCACGACCCGTGGCGCAGGCGTACGACGGCCAGAAGAAGGCGAGTGCCCAGAGGAGCCGGTGGAATCCTCCGTAGAGAGCATTGGTCACGGCGTCTGGCAGATGACCTTGATTCCAAGGGAATGAGACGAACAAGACGCCGCAGGCCAGGGCTAACGATACCAGCCACAGGCCCATCTCCACTTTCTGGAATGATGCAAATTCAAACAATGGGCGTCTTTGCGATACCATTGTTCTGGGTAGGTATTTCTCTATATTACAGAGCTTATTCAGATATGACTCACATGAAGTGTTTCGCACTAGTTTTTATGCAAGCAGTTTGTTAAAGTGCTACGCACATGTGTTTTGTTAGCCTTATAGCAGTACTAGTTAGTTTTTTATTGGCATTTATCACCTACCCTATGGTTGCTGGACCGTTAAAGGCTGTCTAAGAGGTACGATTGAGGTCTCACTATGGAGAAGTTTCGCTTTCTCAGGGAACGGAGTAGCAATATGCTGACATATGGACATAGGCATATGAAGGAAACAGATAATGAAACCGTCACCATGGTAGTACATGGTTACGTGGCTTGGCTGTTGACCCGAATGTCACAGTTTCGATATAAGCTCCGTCACAGTGGTTACAATTTGCTTGAGGCGAAATTATATAGTGGTCTGTGAACTGAGATTTAGAAAAAAAAATTGCCCGCAGCTTCCCTCGGGAGAACACTAAGGAGGATGCGGAGCATATAATTGGTTAACGGGGTGTTAAAGTGCGACTTACTTGGGTCGATGGCTACATTGGTTAACGTGGTTGTGAAAGGGGGTGTTAAATTGCGACTTACTTGGGTCGATGGCTAAATTGGTTAGCGTGGTTGTAGGAGGGGGTGTTAAATGAGTGAACACGTACACATGTATGCGAAAGGGCGGCGCTGGTCGAAGGGACGTCGATCATTGTGTTTGTGGATTCGTTGGAATTCATTTCACCGCGACCTTGGACGTCGACGCGCCGTACAAACCAACCGACGAGCGGCAACTGAGCGAGCGAGCGCCGACCTTGAGTATATATACAGCGCGACGGCGCATGCGCTGTCAGCTGTCGAATGTTGTCGAAGGAGAAGCGCGCGCGCGGCACAGATGGCGACGGCGCGACGGCGCATGCGCTGTCAGCTGTCGAATGTTCTCGAAGGAGAAGTGCGCGCGCGGCACAGATGGTGGGCGACGGCGCGACGGCGCATGCGCGCGCGTCAGCTGTCGAATGTTCGAGAAGCGGTGCGGACGGCGCGGACGGCGCACTACAAGGCGCGAGTATAAGATGCTTCCGCATCTAAAAAACGTTAAAGTACAGAGAGAGGTCAGAGTTATTCAATCAAATGAGTTGTGACACTGCGTTCCGAAACCCGCACACGCCACTGGCCGGCCTAGCGGGATTGAGCAGATCGTCGCGCCCCCTGAGAGCAACGATACAAAACACTGCATTGGCACTTGTGCGTTCGCTTCTTTTTAGGCTGCTCAACACCGGGTGCAACAGTGAGTGGCGTCGCCGCCTCAATAACTGACCTTGGCTTGCACGGCGCCCGCCGCCACTATGAGCTGTTTTCGATCTGCAAAAGCATAATCAAAGCCGGATCAAAGCGTCAAGTTTTATTTCGTCGAAGGTGGTGCTTGCAATTTTGTGCTACGATGGTTCTAACGCTGCGCCCTGACTATTTCTATTACTCATCGTTTGCTCGTTTGAAAATGTGCGCTTGAGGTCCATTGCTCACGGGAAGTTTGACGAATCCTTTCAACTGTGCCACTCTGTGGTTCACGATGTGTCTCACTAACACGACGTGAGTGACGGTCGCACAAACGAGACATAGATACGGTAGAGTGCAAACAAAAGCACAACAGTACCGATCAGTACTTACCGCGAATTGGTCGCTTTGTCATGCACGCCGCGGTCAAATTCTACTAATCGCGAAATCAATGAGACACTGGCTGTGATACCATATAAATATAAAAGCCCAACGACAAGAAAGTGGGAACATTGAACATTGCTATTTACTTGCAACTAGAACTGCAAGCGCTCTTTTCAGGTGCGATGTTCATAGAGTCTTTTCAAAGGCACCAGCGTTTTCTGCTCGTGCAACGTCGTCAGCTGCCGTTGACAGACTTACAGGGTGGATCCACCTGGATCCACGCTGCATTCCGCTTGCATCACGCCTTTCCACTCACTATTTTGCCGAAATGTAAACATCATGGGCTCTCCACACGAATCTGATAAACTACCGACTTCGCTGCACCGTCCATTCACGGTGTGCTAGCTGTGTAGCACACGAACACGCCACTTGTACAAACGTTACTTCTAGCGCAATGCTGAAAACAAGAAAAAAGGACAGATCACCAAGAGAACAAGCAGCTCTTCTGTCCTTTATCACGTCTCCACTACTGCGACAAAGTAAAACGTTCAGCACCCTTACGCACCAACTCACCTAAGAATAAGTTATAGGCGCTGCCAAGCTGTTTGGCAGAATGCGGTGGTGCTCACTATCTTGCTAAACGCGAAAACACAAAATATTGCGTTTTCTTGTTAGCTTTGTTGTCAAGAGCAAGCGCTGTATTCTACTCACATCCGCCATTTCGGCCAATGCCATGTTTGGATTTTCATACATCGAGCCTATGGGGAGCTTCGGAACTCGTATGATTGAATAACTCTGGTCGAAATGTCCTGATCCCTCAACTACGGTGCGCCTCTTAGCAATATCGTGGTTTTGGCACATAAACCTTCATCAAATATAATGCAATATTACAGCTAAAAAGCATTAGGGGTGTTAACCGAAGTGATGAAACTGATGTTTAGTAATACTCAAATGAAAATATCAATTAAAAATGCCTGTGATGTGCACCAGCCAGACAACTTTCGAATTACGTAGAGATTCTTAAAGGGAAAAAGAAGAAAGAAGCACGGCGTTGTTACTCTCTATATATATAGAGGACATGAAGGAAGGGAAAAATTTCCTTCCTCCATGATGGAGGATGCCTCTAAAACGCCATGCGGGGATGGTGAGGGTGAGTCAAAGGAGGAGGAGGATTACGCGTGCGATGCTGTACCGACTTAGCTGCATTCTCCCGTCCACCTTTTTTGTTATTTCTCTATGACCTTCAGAGTGTCAACCGGCGCCCCTCATCACCATGGTGGCGATTGTGAAATATTTTTTTTTGGCAGATGATGTGATAGAGCATGTGTTCTTTTTACGAATTGGCAGCTGACATATATACATTTGCATGTTAGTTATTAGCATCCTACATGCTCAATATTGTTGCTCACAATAAATTAAACAAAAAGGATTGGGAATGGATTGAAAGGCATGTTTCTTTTTTAGTTTTAACATGAAAGTTTATTATGCCGCGTCCACAATGGTTCTACTGACCTATTTCTGTCACGGATACGACGTACAACAGACTAACATATTGCAAAGAAAAAAAGACTAGAATAAAAAGCTCCATTCTTGAGCGTCAAAACTACAACTACTCGCTTCTCAGTTCGGGGCGCGAATTGCAAAACCAATCAGTAAGAGGTATGTGGCAAATCCCGTTGGTGACCCTCAGAGCTCGATAACTTCAGTGCGCTTTCGTCGTCACTAGTGAGATGGCGCGAATGGTGCGGGGAACTTAAACATGCAGGAAGAAAAAAAAAAAGGGGGAGCATTACGTCACATCAGTGAAGGCATGTGAAGTCCACCATGTCGGCCCAGGACGTCATAAAACGTCAGAGCGTGTGGTTCGTTGTAGTACTCTCGGCGCTGTTTTGTTTTTGAACCTCCTGTCTCAGCCCGTCGCTCTGCGCCGAACAAGCACGTTTCCATAAAAAGCTACCAGGTGCCATGCCCCAAAGTCTCGGTAAGTGTCATTGCTTGTGTAATCTCACCGCAGAAGGTCACGTGTTGGGCTGACACAGCTGGCTTCAAAACGGGTTGGCTTATCAACACTGGCGGCATGGCGTAATGCTGCTTCCTTTCTTTTTCCTTTTCCATGAAGGTAAAGTCTTTTGATTGTGGAATGTTGCAAAACGAGAAAACTCTCCACCGCTAACGCGTTTTCTCCTCGATTCTCCTCGCCCGCCGGCTGCATAGGCATGGTGCCATTTTTCGCCGAAGATCTCACGGACGCACCGAGAAATTTAATGAAGACCTGGAATTTCGGGTGACTTGTATGCCCTAGTGATGTAAAAACATCCGAAATGATGATAACACGATTGAGAACACCTGAATGAACGTTTGTAAAAAGACGCTTCTTTCAATACTGGTGTAAATTAGGCTTGCTAACTTAAAAGAACCTTCATTACCTTGTGTTCGTGTTTGCGCACCCTGTTTCTTTAACATGAGTAGCAACCATCTCAGCTCTTTGACAGTCTTTGCAGATGATTTTTTTTTTGCAAATGACAACTTTTTTCAAGTTTGCATCTGATATGGTATTGACTGCAGTGCGACTGTCTATGCTTGAATTTTAAAACATGATAGTGTTTATGTCAGGGTCCACCAAGACTTAAGTGACGCTTTTTCGTCCCGAATAAGACGCTAATGAAAGCGTGTCACCAAACTAGAAAGAAAAAAAGCTTTTAGAAAAAATTACACCATCTCTCGCTAAAGGGAACCGTGTGTAGATGCGAAGCAGCGGGCGCTGAAGCTTATACAGGAGGCGACGGCACGCTGGCGCTATTTGCGGCGTTCTGCAGGAGAGAAACGAAGGGAGGTGCAAAAGACGCAGTGAGGAACCGGTATTTTCTACTGGAACATGTAAATCGCGGCTAATGAGCATTAAAGGAAAGACGACACCCATTAGACACAGAGACCTACAGTCCACTTTTAATAACGCGCACGCTGAGAATGTCTATTGTTAAACAACCTGGGACAAGATCATGGATGTTTTCGACTCTTCGGTCATAGTAATCACCGTCACAGAGTGATGTGGAAGCAAGGTAAAGACAGGAGCAGCATCACGGGCAAACTATAACTAGATTTCAGCCGACGCCACCATCGGGGCTGCCGTTGCAGAGATAGCCTCCAACCCGGCCGCCGCGCCGATTCATCCATGGTCTAACACAATGAAGACTGCAGCGGCTTCGGCCGAGGCTGGCGTGCACCACCAGACCCGCTGCTGTCAGTAAGTTGTGAATGCTGAGGGTACTGCTGATAGATATCCGCGGAAGCCTTTCCTGGCGACTGCCCAAGCTACCGTGGGAACAAAAACAGAGGCTGTGATGTCCTCGGGGGACCACGAGACGAGTGCATCCTGCCGCGTGGCCCACTCTGGCTCTAACTTAACCACGCTCTACATGAAAGAGCATCCGCATAAACCGGCGTTCAAGCAGTGCTGGCCTGCTGTGATCAGCCCTGCCATGAGACCTCCAGGTAGAGCACAGCAGCGTACAGTAGGGCGCAATCTCTGTTCTTTAACAAGTTTCCCCTGAGCGACGAGCACGATGCACTTCCACACCAGCAGCACTCTCTCAGCATTGAGGTGCTCGTCGGCTCTAACAGGCTTCACGTCAGCCCAACTACGTCTACGGTTGGCGACACCGAGCTCCCGCTGGTCGAAGATGGCCTCAACCGTGGATGTCGTGCTTTTTTCTACTTATATGTTTCTTAATTCGTCCAAAGACCGAGGTGGTGGCGTTGGTGTTGTCTTTCATAAAAAACACATACCCTAAATAAATATGACTAAGAAAGGCCTGTTTACTTCAAAAGTTGTTTTATGTGTTATGCTATATTGCCCTCAATGAGGTTGCGTTTAGAGGTTTTTTATACATTTGAGTCCGTGATAAATTTTACTCAAGACCATCAACTGGAGGTTATTTTTGGGAAAATGTAAATATAAAAATGCCTAATACATATCTAACTCTAAAGAAGTCAGATATCCTGCTGAAAGACAATGGATTGTGTGACCTCTACAAAGACCAATACGTATTATCATCTGTAGACTCTGCTTGGCCTCTTCATCAAGAACACTATCCTTAATTGAAGCTGGAATTTTTATTTTCAATTTCAGTGACCAGGAACAACATTTCTTTTTTATTTACCAAACGTGCATAGTGAACGAGAAAAGGTCGTTTTAAATTATAGAGTCTGTAACATAAAATACAAAAGTTAAGAAACGTACTTTGAAAAATCTTGGGGAGTGAGGTACTTAATAGGGACCCGAAGAGAGCATGCTATCGCTTTTTCTAAACTTTTTTCAAAATTACAAGACATTCTTCACTGCAAGGAAGCAACAAAGACAGGAACACCATGAAAAGGAAATGCAGGAATGCTACCTGTCAAGGAGGACTAATGTGCTACCCTCCACAGAGACAGGGGGTGGGGAAGGTGCGAAGAGAGATATCGAGGGAGAGTTATGACTCTAAAGTATGACTTTGCGTGCTTTTCGGTAAAATAATAAAACATGGACGACGTCCTCGGCAAGCATACATTACGCATCAACTCCTAATTAAGTGAAAAAAGAAAAACTAGCTGTATCATCAATTCATTAAAACAAAGAACCTGTAAGTTACCTTACGGTTTTAAAACGCTTTGAAATTGTGTTAAAAAAGACCTTCAAAAAGAAAGGTGGGGTTACTATAACAAGCAGTTTGCTTGTACTAAAGAATGCGCGGATGCTTTCTAGGATAAGCTAATTATAATATTGCACATAAAGATTGTTCCGAGCTCAATTCTATAAAAATAGTTCGGGTAAAGTATCGGTGCAAGCTCTATAGGTAATACATTTATTGAGTACTTCTTGAACCTTTCCAGCCATTTACTTACGTGTAACAACTTTAGTGGTGTCTAACCAGTAAAAGAGACCATTTTTCTTGATCTGTTATTTGCTAATGTGGTTATGCAAATCTTCAAACAACTGAACAAAAATTAGGAGACACTAAAGCTTTGCCTTTAGAAGTTTAACGCAATGGCAACATCCTGCTCGTAGTGCGTAGTTCAAACCCTGACTGCATGAAGCTTTTCTAAATTCTGCTATGCATCCACTGTACACGGCCTTAAGGGAATAAGAGGAGTAGCGTGTGTGCCTTTTGTAGTGGGGTACCGTCGTTTCCATTATGAGAATCACATATTTTGACGCCCGCTGGCAATGAACGCTTGTACAACACATTATTACTGCAATATTTCATAATGCATTGTGAAGTCAGGACGCGTGTGTTCGTGAGGCATGAAAGCGACTTTCACTGCATTTGGAAGCAGAGAAATTTCTTTTCACTGTTTTCACAAGCACGTATCTGACCGTGTGGTAGAACATTTGCTTGCCAAGGAAACGACGAGAGTTTGATCTCCACTCAAACCCAAAGAAATCTGGTTCAGTCTCCACTCTGATCCAGGATTTTTATCTTTATTTACTTTTTTTACATCATTCTCAATTGTTTTGTGTCATGCAAAACATGGTGATTTTTCGCTCACAATCAACGACGCTGACAATGGAATTTTCGCGAAACGAGCTCTTTAACGCTATTGCGTTAATACGACCCAACGAGATATTGATGATCTTCAACTGCAACCTTTAAAATACGTTTTCAACATGATCTTGCCTTGTTTACCATACATTTTAAATTTGTACTTTGCTAAAGCAGTGATCCCTTCTAGAATGCAAATTTGTTGCGTATCTGTGATTTCCAGGAGAGGCGACGAGATCGACTTGGGTAACTACTGGCCCATATGTATGCTTTAGGTGTTTTTCTGAAATATATGAAAAAAATTATGCCTGGTTATATGAACTTGAAGGACAACCTCAAATCTTGAGAAATGCTCCGTACGAATTTCATGAACGTTTTCCAAAAAAATCTGCGCTTGTAGAACAAAGATATTACATGTTAAAAGGCTTGAAGAAAACCAAACTCTAATTGGAGTTTTGTTTAGTCTGCAAAAGAACTTGACCTCCTTGATCCCATTCTATTAATTTAAAAAATCAGCTGTTAGGGTTTCATGGGCACGAATAAGATTTACTGAAACCCTACTTAAAAATTGGACGCAGGCAATAAATATTGGTGAATCACATTAGAGAAGGAGGAATTTCAATGCGGAGTTACACATAAAAAGTATATTGTTATGCGGTAGATGCGCTGTACTAAGAAGATGTAGCAGAAGAATTGAGAATAGTTAAGAAGATATCTTAGTAGTTTCTTCTATCTCCCTGAGTGGGTATGAACCATACGTTCAAACAAACGAACAAATAAACAAAGTTTGGTCTGGTATAGGCTTACCATCCTAGCCTTCCATGCCCGAAAGGCCAACTGTGGACAGAGTGGAAACTATCCGAGCAGTTTTCTCTTTATGTCGCTTTTTTGTTGTTATCTATAATTACTATATAAAACACCTCAAAATTGACATAAGCAATTTTTTGCCAGTCCCCATGAGTGGGTATGAGCCTTGGTAGAGGTATCATCGTCATTATCATCATATGCAACACGGATTCTCACGACTCGGCCAATCCCGTGCGTTGGATACAAGCCATGAGATGGGGAGAAGAAGGGGGACACGTCAGCGGGATCCAACCGTGTCCTTTCGCTGCTTCCTTCTACAGAAAAATGACGAGGGTCGCCCTTCACACTCAGATCGTGTCTGTGTCCCTCAGAAGCCAACTCGATCACAGTAAGGAGTACTGTGGATTGCTTACCTGCTCTTGGTTTTTTTGGTGTTTGGCTGTTTTCGGCGCCTGGGTGGATGGCTGTTTTCTTTGGCTGTTTTCGGCGCCTGGGCAATGGCCGCAAACTTCCCGAGGTTTGCGGCCATTGCGGGTGGTGCTGACGTAAGCTCAGCTGACTGATGCCTGACCCGTCTCTTGGCCAGGGAAACTCTGCCTGGTCGGCAACTCTGACTAATGGTAATTTACGCAATGGCCTTTTCTTGCGCAGTGGGCTCAGCAACGTTCTGGTGGCTCTGGTCCTTACAAATGGGCATTATATTCGCACCTAAAACCCAAAAAGCATCCAGGAGGAGCAACGGAAGGTGACTGAACACTTCCCATTCATCACCGAGGTGCCAAAAATTGGTCGTGGAGGGATTCTGTGCTGTTTCCTTTATCAAACCTTCGTATCAGATCTGCTCGTTCGCCTTTCTCCAGGTGAGCTCTTTTGTTCCTCCTCACGTGGCCTGTGTGAAATGTTTGGTTCATGGAGTCGACTTGAACCTCTCTCCGCCTGAAATTCTAGAGACGTTTTTTGTAGTAGGCGCGGTAGCAGTCTTCCGTTCTTCACTTAGCGTCGACAGCAGAAAGGTCCCAACCAAGTCGGTGATAGTTACATTGCAAGTAGTTCTAGACCAACAGTAATCAAAGCGTTGCCACTGATATATCGGGTCGAAGTGCTATCTTTTTGTCCACTGCAGTGCCATAAATGCTGGGGTATGGCGCATAGCTATAAAAGGATACCGCTAAGTAGAGCGGCGTGAAATGCGTGCAGGACAACACACCGCTAATTGATGCACAGTTCAAGAAAGGTCTTGCTGTCTCTACGGTGGCTTTCACCCAGCCGATCATGGTACATGCTTTGCGAGAGCTCAGGAGATCCAGCTTATAGAAATAATTGAACAATCCCGTTGTTCATGACGCGAATCTCGAATTTTCATCACAGAGCACTCTCACGGGTACGCTGGTGCTACGATTCGTAATAACCATGTCACAAATTTATCACTCTCAGAAGTGATAGCCTCGGCCGTTGAGAAAACATTGTTAGTTAAGGCAAAGATGTTCCGGGTATTCGCAACTTCTGTTTGGAGAAAGGAAGATCAGCTCAGACAGGAGTCTGAAATCGAGGCGCGTTTCAAAGCGCTGGAAGTTGAGGCGCGTCATAAAACGCTAGACGAAAAGATCGCGCCAGAAAGGGGCCCGCGTATTCCTGAATACACTCAGGTAGAGCTTGTTTAGAGTGAGGCCTTGGCTGGTCGGAAGGTCAAAGTGGTCTTCGAAGACGCTCCTTGTGAGGATGGGGTGGGCCCCAGCAGTCCTAATGAGCTCATTAAGGAGCTCGAAACGTTCATCATGCCTCGAGAGGTTGTTCTGAGATCATCAAAAGTGGTCATTGTTAGCGGTAGTGGCTGATTAGAGCAAGAACGCGATGCATCAGGAGTGCAGCGATGCCAGCGGAGAGGGCCCAGTGAATTATCTCATGAGCGTTGATAAAGATTATCAGACCCGACGTGATGATTGCATCGAGAGAAAGGAGGCACGCAAACATCGCCTAAAGAGAAGCGAAGGCGTTTGGCACTGCGTAAGCCGTCCCGAAAAAGAAGAAAGAGAGTGCCATCAGTTCGCTTGGGGAGACGTCAGTTGCGGCGTTCATTGAGGCGCAAGCGGCTAGTCAGGTGCAAAGGGGGAAAATGTGGTGCGTCACCCCAACGAAAGACGTGATTCAGTTCATCAACTTAGGGAAAGTGACTATGCCCGAAGGGTCAACGCCGAAAGAACGAAATGGCTAAATACCGCGTCGTGGCGAGCACAGAAACAGTGCCCCTGTTTTCCATTTGTTTTTCGCGTCCCTGTAACAATCCGGAGGAGATCCGGCCGAAGTGCCGAATGAGTTGTGACAGCAGGACAGAGGTTAGCGTTCACGAATTTTGTAGCCTCTGGCGTGCTCGAAAACCACCGGGACCATGACCCCATTATGTGCTATTCAAAAGAATCTAGTTGAAAAGAGGGGAACAGCCCGATTGAGTAACATTCGTACGGCCGTGCTAAGTATGGTTATTCAGTGTTACTTTGTAGATGCAGATTTCAGTCATTTTATATTTGTATAGGTTACCAGAGGTGGTGTAAAGTTTTCAGAAAGAAAACAGCATAACTATAGGCTGCAATTGAACATTGAAGTGATTTATTCATTACTACAAAAACGTGCGTAAATTGAAAAAACAACAACAAATGTGTTGTTCTAGTGTTTCTTAGGTTCAGTGAAATATTGTAAGCCTTCACTATGTAATGTGAATAAGCCATGAATGGGCACTTGAACGAAGGAGTTGTTAGAATAGGGCGAAAAATTTCAGAAAATAATGAAGCTTGGCGCGACACGGTGGAGTTATCGTTATTCGCTATGGGAATCGAGAAACTCATGCATATGTTGAGAGGTGCATTTGATGTGTATGGCACATAGTTTTTTTTTTCATTGTACACGGTTTGTTGCAACGTCATGTAAGAATGAGCATTTAGACAAATTGTGAGTGATTACCCGTTTGGTTAATAGTGCCGGGCATTTTGCAGCACTGTTGGAATGAAAGTATGTGAAGCGCTCAGGAGAGCCCAGTAGTTTTTACTCAGAGGCTTTAGCATAGGCAAGTAGCTTTAACGGAACTAACCTGCTGCTAGGCAGTGTTTGTTGTTTTACTTTGAAGAATACTTGATCGAGTGATCAGACGAGCAGATCGTTAAGCTTTCCCTAAACGCTGAGGTAGACCGTGGACTATAGTTCACAGCGTAGGCTAAAGTGTCCCTGGAACGATTTTTCAGCATTGTGAGAAAACGCTGCCAATCGGTAGTAGATGCTCCCGGCAACACGCAAGCCAATTATTATAGCGTAGCACGCGGCCTGGAATCCACACTAAATGATCAAAATCAGCTGAAAATAGCTTTCTCTTCTCTCAGCAAATCACGAAATATGCCCAAAAGTTACACGTAGCAAGAACATCTACCAGCCATTGGCTGTCTTGAACATGGCGTGCTCGTTTATTACAGAGATCGCCGCGGACGCTGATACTTGTCCACGCGTGCGCGTGCGATTACGCTGACAAAGCCGCGCATTGGAAAGAAGAAAACGAAAAAAAAGTGCTCAAGGTCACGAGGCGCGTGTGAAGTTCTTCTGTGGCCTTGCCATTCTTCCTTGCCGAGCTTTCAGCGCCTTCGTCGGAAGAGAGAAGAGAGAATGTGATATGCCTCCCAACCTCAGCCAGGGGGGCGCTGCGCCGCACACGTTTCGCCGCCTTTCTAGCAAAAGGTGGTAGCTCAGTACCCCCCCCCCCACCTTTTTTTTACCTGCACGTTCTCAGCACATTCACGCCTTGTTATCTGGTCGCCATGCGCGTGCACCGTCACCTCAGCCTGTGACTTGCTCCGAAGTTTTAAATAGAATGTAACAACGATTTCATGCTGTGGATCTCTCGAGAATCGAGAGCGATTTATTGATAACCTTTGCGTGACCAAGCTAGTCGAACACGAGCCCCGCCGCGGTGGTCTAGTGGCTACGGTACTCGGCTGCTGACCCGCAGGTTCGGGTTCGAATCCCGGCTGCGGCGGCTGCATTTCCGATGGAGGCGGAAATGTTGTAGGCCCGTGTGCTCAGATTTGGGCGCACGTTAAAGAACCCCATGTGGTCGAAATTTCCGTAGCTCTCCACTACGGCGTCTCTCATAATCATATGGTGGTTTTGGGACGTTAAACCCCACATATCAATCAATCAATCACGATGTCTTTAAGCGAGTGCTATATATAGATGGGCATGTCGATCGTGAACAGCCGCCTTTCTATGACAATAAAAGTGAGGTGACAGTGCGAATTCTATATGTATGTTACCGAGAAAACACGCATTTGCAGCGGCAGTCGTGTCTTCTCGGAGTTGACGGCAAACCAATACCACGCTTTCGCGCGCGTTTGTATATAGCGTGCGGATTTCGACTAAGTAGACGCCAAGTATGTAATGTGGCTTTAAATCAATTCTATATATGACCACCAGTGTGAAGGGACCCAAATTATGTGTGCTTTCTTTAGTTCCTGGCGCCACTGCAATACGCAGTGTTCAGTTACTTAAAAGTTTCACTTTTGCTGAGGTTTTCATCGGATGTTAACAACGTCGTTTCGTGAGTTCAATGCCACTTTGAACTTTTTTACAACTCCTTCGAAAGCATAATGATGCGCACAAAAAGTATTTTATGTTTACTTCAACCACGCATGTTTCCTGCTGCGCATGTTTCATTTCGGATTTATCACGCCGCGTGTTCACTGATTCGAATGCCACTTTGGTTGTTTTGACAGCTCACTTGATCCTCGTCATAATATACCATACCCACTAGAATCTAGCATATTTTTTGTTTCGCCGAGATTTTCCCCTGGTAACCACGCCTAATTTTTTGAAACCATCGAAAATTTTTTTGCTGACTTGGTTGTTTTTCCAGTTCGCTTTCATAGCGGCAGCTGTATATGGCCCACAGCTCGGGCGAATGCAAGGATATAATATTTTACGTGCAAAAACCATGCTATAATTTGAAGTCACGCCATGGCGTCAAACACTAGATTGTTTCCGGCCCCCTGAAGTTTTTCAACGTGCACCTAAATCTATTTGAACAGTAAGGCGCGATGGCGACAACAGAGAGAAGTTGCACGCACACCGAGTGCCACTTCTGTTTACATTGAGCGTCATCCCACCGTACGCTTCAAATATGCAATACCAACACGCCCTGTCTGCCATTTTTGCACGTAAATCAAACTACAATGTTACTACGTTGCGCTTCCATGGAAATGCAGCTTGCGTATTCGGAAATCGAATTCGTGACTTTGAAATAGCATCGCTACACCTCAGCCTGCTCAGTGGGTGTTGCTTGAAAGATCTGTACAAATAAACGTGCAGCGGGAACATTCAGCATAAATCTGTCGACACTGAGCGGCGACAAGAAGTCTACAGCCATCAGGTGAATAAAACATTTGCATGGGTCACGGTACGGTATTTTAACAGTGCTGTGTAAACAATCAAGCTCAGACAGTTTCGCATTACAAATGGTTGTCTCGAAAAGATGGTGCCCCATCTGAAAATGCACAGCAGTTGTGTATTTGCTGTAGCTTCAGTGTGCAAACGCACTTACTTTCCATATGTTGTCCAGCCATAAAGGTTCTCCTTGTTAATAGTTGGTAATACTGTACACGACAAAAAATTCCTCAAAGTTACAAGATCACGGAAGTATCGACGAATTGCTATATTCCACTCTTGGTACCTTTGCTTCTCGCACTACTTGCATAGAAAACAGTAGAACTTCACGGGTTTTCAGCTCTTCGACATTTTAAAAGTTTTGCAGCGAGTCACAGTGCAGCAGGAGTGCATTTCTGTTTTCCAGTATGATGAAGCAGCGGCGCCCATAGCGTTTAAAATGCGGAATAAAAGCCACAAGAAACAAGTTTTTCGTGCGAGCAATGGAAAAACCAAGCAAGCACAGCCCGTCCGAGCGACTGGAGCTTTGCCCTCACTCCGCTAGGGTGGTGAATGGCACATCGCAAACTTGAGCCTGTAGAAGCAGATGTAGAGCGGTTGTAGAAGCGGATGGAGAAGAGGCTGATGCGAAGTGTAGGCAGTGTGAGGTCGAGGAAAAAATGGAGAAAATGATGGTTGCCCAAAGTGAACTGCTGGTGAGAACGATGAGCTCGAGACTGCGTTGGCGACAGAGCAAGAAAAAACGAGGGCAATGGGAGAAAGACTGAAGTCCACCGAGGAAGCACTAGCGAAGCTGAACAAAGAAGCGGCCTACGGAGAGAACAGTAGAGGACCGGCAACCAGAATGGTGGAGAAGAAAGAGCAAGCAAGTTTGGAAAAAACAGGTTTAGCCGGTTCAACTGTCGCAAGGCCCAGCTTCAGCGAGGTAGTGGTGGGGCTGGGAGGGGAGAAAGCAGCCGGCGTCACAGGTGAAAGTAGCCTCCAGGTGCAGGACGCTCCAGCTGAAAAGTCACAGCATGTGATAATCGCCGGAGACTCGAATTTAAATCGATGCACAGAAGCCATCAAAGAGAGGGTAAGAGGTGACAAGATGGTTGCAGTAGGGGCGTTCCCAGGACGCAAGCTGGAAGCAGTCATGAGGCAAGCGAGCACAAAACTCAAAACTACAGCTGATAGACGAAACCTCCTGATAATTTGAGGTGGTTTAAATGATGTCTTAAATGAAGATACAGCAGGACTAGCAGCAACACTGGCGAAAGGCGTCGATGACATGGGCGCCACTTCTCCTAAGGTACAGGTAGTGATATGCACGATACCGGAGGTACCAGTGCGTGATAGCAACCTGCAAAGAGTGGTTGTCAACGCAAACCAAGAGATATGGCGGATGAGTCGAGAGAAAGGCTTTGAGGTGGTGGAAATAAACAGAGAGGTGCATAGGTGGGGTGGTTTTCAACGAGACAGAATTCACTTCGATGGGTGGCTAGGTCATGAGGTGGGCTGGCGACTTGCAGGACGCGCAGTAGCTTTTTTGGGGGGCAAGCGAGCCCTTCGAGGTGCAGGATAGCTAGTAACGAGGAAAACAACCAGGGAGACTCTTCGACAGGTGTTATGGACAGATACGATTCCAAAGTGGCACCAATGTCTAAGATAGGTAGAGTCCGGGGCATAAATAGACGTAGCCACGAGCGCCGAGCCCATTCAGACATAGGGTATATTAACATGCAGGGTGGTAGGAACAGGCTGAAGTGGGAAGAAATAGAATAACAGCTAAGGGAAGAAAGGCCGATGGTATATGGTTTTGTAGAAACAGATCTCAGGGACATGGAACAACCTCCGAACAATCCGGACTACGCGTGGGAATATTGTAGTAGAACAGAAGGCAGCAGAAAGGGGGGTGGTATTGGGGCATTTATTCATAAAAGTACAGACTGGCAAAGGGTCAAGCAGGAGTGCAAAAAACATTTCTGGCTAAAAGGGAAAGTGGCAGGTCAAATGACACTCCTTGATTTTGTATACTTGTGGACGGGAGCAAAGGCCATAGAGGAAAACCAGGCAATGGTAGAGTGTATATCAAAGGACATTCAGGAGTTAGGAAGAGAGTGCGAGATAATTATACTAGGAGACATGAATTCGCACATAGAAGATATAGATAGGTATACCGACTCGACAGGCAAAATGATCATGGATATGTGTGAAAGGCTTGTTTTGATCATTTGCAACAGTACCGAGAAGTGTGAAGGGCAAATAACATGGGAGGTAGGAAGGCTGCAGTCGACGATAGATTATGCACTGATGTCACATAAGATGTATGATAAGCTCAGGGGAATGCACATAGATGAAGGTGGCTCCGGAAGTCTGGGTAGTGATCACAAACGTATCAAACTAAGTTTTGGAAGAGCAGTGAAAGTGAGAAGGAGACAAGATGAGCAACTACAGGAAAATTCTTATTCAGAAAGGCAAATTGAAATAGCCACTAAACAAATTGAGAAAGTAATCACGGAGGATAATAAGACAGTGTGGACATACACAAATCTAATTAGACTCTTTGAGCTAGAGCTTGCTAAGACGCGTAACAAGTCACCCCGGAAAAGAAGACACAAACCCAAACGTTGGTGGGATGAGGAAGTTAAGAGAGCCATAGCAAAACGTCAGGAAGCCTCTAGGGAACACAGACATGCTAAACAGCGGGGTGAACTGAATGATGATGTTGAAAGAAAATGGGAAACCTTTCTAAGCTGTAGAAGGGATGCATCCCTTCTGATCAATGAAAAGATTAGAAGGAAGGGAGCTCAGTGGCTGGCAGAAGTACATAAAAAAGATAGAAAGGCAGCTGCGAAATTTTGGAACCATCTAAACTCCCTAAGAAATGAGACGAGCCTAGAGCAGAGATTTATAACTACAGCCCAAGGTGCTAGGCTAGAAGACACGAAGCTATTGAATATATAAGAACAAAAGTAACAGAAAAATTTCAACAAAGAAGTACTTTATGCACCACAATAGACAAGGACGAATCAAGTGGTGCAAGGGCTCCATTTTCACAACGAGAGTGGGAAAGGGCTGAGAAAAGGGTTCCGAGTAGTACATCAACAGGATGGCGTTCCAATTATGCTGATAAAGACATTAGGTCCGAAGTCTAAGCAGGCTTTGAGAGAGGCAGTGAGCAAAATAATAATCGATGGTGAAGTTCCCGATGGATGGAAACTTAGCAGGATGAGCATGATCTATAAAGGAAAGGGGGACAAAGCTGACATAAACAACTACCGTCATATAACAGTGACATCAGTGGTCTACAGGCTGGCGCTGCAGATTATAAAGGAGAGACTGCAGGCATGGATAGAAGATGAGGGGGTGCTGGGGGAACTGCAGAATGGGTTTCGGAAACACAGGAGGTTGGAAGACAATCTGTTCTCCCTCACGCAGTGCATCAAAATAGTAGAAAAGGAACACAGGCCCCTGTGGCTTGCATTCTTGGATATCAAGGGAGCGTACGATAGCGTGGTTCAAGAGGAATTGTGGGGAATACTGGACACACTAGGCGTGGAACATGTAGTCACTAATCTTTAAAGGGTATCTATAAAGGTAACAAGGTAATTATAAAGTGGGAAAAACAGGTATCCAAGCCTGCAGAGGTAAAACGGGGGCTTAGGCAGGGGTGCCCCCTGTCACCCTTATTATTCATGATGTACCTACAAGGATTAGAGGCAAAATTAGAAGGAAGTGGGCTGGGCTTCAACCTCTCTTTAGTCAAACAAGGAAAACTTATTGATCAGGCACTACCAGCATTAATGTACGCAGATGATATAGTGCTAATGGCCAACAACAAGGAAGATTTGCAGAGATTGATGGACATCTGCAGTAATGAGAAGATAGGTTAGATTTTAGATTCAGTAAGGAAAAATCAGCAGTCATGATTTTCAATGACAACGAAGGTAGTGAGCTTAGAATACCGGAGGTCACGCTAGAGATAACATATAAATTCAAATATCTGGGCTTATGGATAAGCAATGGGACCGAGTACCTGAGGGAACACGAAATATACGTGACGACTAAAGGTAACAGGAATGCAGCAGTGATGAAAAATAGGGCACTGTGGAATTACAATAGGTATGATGTGTTGAGAGGAATATGGAAAGGGGTCATGGTTCCTGGGCTGACGTTCGGCAATGCGGTCTTGTGCATGAGATCAGAAGTTCAAGCAAGATTAGAAATTAAGCAACGTGGAATAGGTAGGCTTGCTTTAGGAGCTCACGGGAATACACTAAATCAGGGAGTACAAGGTGATATCGGATGGACATCATTTGAGGGCAGGGAAGCTAGCAGCAAGATAAAATTTGAGAAGCGATTGAGAGAAATGAAGGAAGAGCGTTGGTCTAGGAAGGTTTTCAGCTACTTGTACATGAAGAATGTCGATACAAAATGGAGGCAGCGAACCAGGAAGTTGACTGGTAAATACTTAGAAAACAGCAGGTGGCCAAACCAAAAAGAAGTATCGGTTAAGAAGAAAGTGAAGGAAACGGAAACTGACATGTGGAAAATGGGCATGATTAAGAAGTCCGCACTAGAGATTTATCGAACTTTTAAGCAAGAAATTGCCAAGGAAAGGATCTATGATAATACTCGGGGTAGTTCTCTACTGTTTGAGGCAAGGACGGGAGTACTGCGAATCAAGACATATCGGGCCAAATACGAAGGGGTAGACACAGTATGCAGTACGTGTGGAGAGGAAGAAGAAACTGCCGAACACTTGATAATGTTCTGTAAAGGGCTTTACCCTATAGTTCAGGATGATGGCGCAGAGTTTTTCAGAGCACTGGGGTTTAGGGACCGGGAGGGCAAACTAGACTTTAAGCAAGTAGACTTAAGTACAAGGAGGTTATCTGATTGGTGGCTAAAGTCAAGGCACAAGTGAAAATTAAACTCTTCACTGCAAAGCACGAATCCTCAAACTCACCTTTGTAGGAAAAAAATAAATATAGTTTTGGGTTAATTAGGTATTACGGCTTGGTGGCGCTAGCCACCGCCCGATCTAAAGGGTACAGCCATATCCATCCATCCACCCATCCATCCTGTCTTCCTTAATGCTGCATGCGACAAACATTTGTAACTCCATTCGCACTGTACAGATTCTTAAAATCATTGCGGTGTTGAATTTGTGAGGCAATAAACTCTTCCAGTAAATTCATTCCATGGTTACTTGAAGAAGTGTTTCAGGGCCCCTTTAAGGCTTCCGGAGGGCTGGCGAGCTTGATGTCTATGCAGGAGACAATTATTAGCGGCCTATAAAGCAGCCGAACACAAATAGGGAACGTTGGGACAATTTTGGCGATGACTGATTCCAGTGCAAACCAACACTTTCGCGAGGGAAAGGGGACAGGCCTAGCTCATTCGGGCGTCAGCGAGCATATATATGTATATACATATATATATATATATATTGTAGTGTAGAAAAGGGAGACAGCATCTAGTCGAAGCAGCTAGAAGACAACTACGACGAAGAGCTGAGCTCGTGAAAGTGACTGACGCCCCTAAAACCAGGCAGTTGGTTTTAGTCAATAAACCCTTATAATTTGGCCTAAGTGCTGGGGTAGTCTTCGAAGCTTGAACTGCGAAGTGTCACCTAACCCACTGTGCCAGCAATGCTGTAATAACCCTCCAATCAGGGTGCCTCCCAAGTTCGCGCCTCTACACGTCCTGGCGTGCGGCCACTGCGTTACCCACCGATCTTCAGCGGCACTGAAGGCCAAGACGTTGAGGAGTGAGGCTACTTACCACAAGGTGAGCGCAGTGAACAAGTGAAATGATGCGGCTAAGCTGACTCATATAAGCTTTTACTTGTCCGGCGTCGTTAGTATCTGGTTGCGCAATCACGAAGCCGACATTGCCAGCTGGGATTCGTTCAAGACATCCTTTTCGCAAGTCTTTGACCACCCTGCTGTGCAAAAGCTCCGCGCAGAACAACGACTTCGTGAGCACGCTCAACAGCCAGAAGAGACCTTTACCAGCTACATTGAAGACGTTGTTGACTTGTGCAAGCGGTTAAGCCCAGCGATGCTTGAAGTCGGCAAAATCAAACAAATCCTCAAGGACATATGCAATAACGCATTTCAAATGTTGCTGGCGAAGGACCCACAAACCATAGCCAATCTCGTCAGCTTGTGCCAGAGCTTTGACGAATTGCGCAAGCAGCGCGCCCTAACGTAGCACTCTCTGGAACAACGTGCCTCGATCGCGGTCTTGACTCTCGGAGACCAGAATGGAATGTTGGCTTGCATAAAGCAGTTCGTGCATGAGGAGGTCACTCGGCAGCTCTCCATTTTATCGAGCACGCCCGAACCAGCACAAACGCATCCTCTGGCCCCGGTCATAAGGCACTTCATGCAAGATGCGGTAGCTGACGTCTTGCCTTTCGCTCATTTACCACCTCTGGAGGCCGCACTTTTGACGCATGCGCAAGGCGTTGCAGCCAGAGCCTCTCGACAGCCCACTTATGCTACCTCACCGGTACCTGTTTGGTCATATAGGGCTCCGTTCAGCCGGCCAATCGCGGCGTTTCCGAATCCGTGGCGCACCGCAGACAACCGCCCGATTTGCTATTCTTGGAGCTACGCAGGACATGTGGACATGTGGCCGCCACCACCCTCTCATTCACAGTGACACCATCCAAAGATTGTTGCACGACTCTCGGCGCTTTAACGACACAGCACTTCAACAAGGACCCTCTTCACCGGACCGCCCCCTCTTAGTCACTCACCGATATCCATCTCCCCGACGTCGCTCCCTGTCACCTATGCACGGTCAACCCTGCCCTTCAGGTGCGGAAAACTAAATGTCGCAGTTCCCGAGGCACGAACTGCATTGTCGTCGAAGGAATCAAGTCCTCGCATATCTCCGACAAACCTCATCGACGTTTTTGTTGATGGTTACCGAACCCTTGCGCTTGTGGACACTGGTGCTGCGGTTTCAGTATTTGATTTAAAACTTTGCCGGCTGCTTCGGAAGATTACCACAACGCCATAGCGATTGTCCTTTTGTGCTCACCATATTCGACCATCAGCTGCCTGTATCGCCCACGTTCTCATGCAAGATGTTTTGTGTACCGTTCAATTTCTTGTGCTACAGGCGTGTACTCATCATGTGATCCTCAGCTGAGATTTTCTGTCTCTTAATTATGGGGTTATCGACTGCGCTTGTGCTGAAGTGGCCTTGTCCGCGTTTTGTGCCTCGTCTCCGGAACTTGCGTTGAACAAGCTATTTTTCGCCGACGACATCGACATTCCACCGACTAGCGCAGCCTTTGTTCCCGTGTCTTGTGGCGATGTGTCTAAGCTTGCAGTGTTGTTTAGGCCTTCCCAAACATTTCAAATTCGCAAGTGCCTCGTGTTGCCATTTGCTGTTCTAGACATTTCTGCGGGCGCTACCAATTTGGTTCTCACGAATCCCTTGCCGTCTCCCACAACCTTGCGTCGCCGAGAATGTATTGGAACATTGCAAAACTTAGACGTTTCCACCATCTTCGGCCTGGACGGTGAAAGTGATTTGCAGCCTAATGCACTGACGCCATCTGCCTGTTCACCTGTTTACGAAAACAGGTTGGCCCCTCAATTGATGGCGAACTTGAAAATACCACACCGCGAGAAGCTTCTAGAACTTCACCAGTTTCACGGCTTATTCGATAGCCAGCAGACATCCTTAGGCCGAACGCGCACCGTTATCCATCACATTAACACCGGCTCCAAGCGCCTCTGTGCAGCGTACCTGCCATGTATCTCCTGTTGAGCGTCGTGTGACCACCGAGCAAGTGGCCGACATGCTTCAACGTGGCGTCATTCGGTCGTCCAGCAGCCCCTGGTCTTCACCTGTGATACTTGTGAGGAAAAAAGATGGCTCGATTCGTTTCTGCGTCGATTGCCGCCGTTTAAACAAAGGTACGCTTAAAGACGTACACCCTTTGCCGCGCATCGATGATGCCCTGGGGTGCCTGCAAGGCGCCGAATTCTTCTCATCATCAGACCTACAGTCAGGTTATTGGCAGGTCTCCATGGCACCTTCAGATTGCCCAAAAACAGCTTTTGTGACGCCTGAAGGGCCATACGATTTTTATATATGCCCTTCGGCCTTTGTAATGCGCCGGCAACATTTGAAAAGATGATGGATAGCGTCTTGCGTGGGCTAAAATGGAAGAGATGCATATGTCACTTGGATGATGTCGTTGTTTTTTCTCCTGATTTAGATAGCCACCTCCATCGTCTCAGCGAAGTCTTGAGCTGCCTCACAAGCGCATGCTTTCAACTAAGCATCAACAAGTGCCACTTTGGAGCTCGTAAGCTCACAATACTTGGCCACATTGTCTCAAAACATGGCGTCCTCCCAGACCCAGAGAAGCTTCGTGCTGTCACTGAGTTCCCGAAGCCTACAACTGTGAAAGCGCTTCACAGCTTTGTCAGACTATGCTCATACTTTCGCCCCTTTGTGAAGAAATTTGCTTCAATAATTGCACCACTGACACAGCTGATCATTCGCGATGGACATCTTTCTGATTGGTCGCATGCATGCGATGATGGATTTGCAACATTACGCCATCTCCTTACTTCAACACCTATTTTACAACCAAGCGAGGTGCACAACCAAGCGAGGTGTACACGCATGCCAGTGGCATAAGACTTGGCACTGTCCTTGCTCAACGCAAGCTTGGCTTCTCAGAGTATGTGGTTCCGTATGCCAGTCGCACCCTGACAAAAGCAGAGCACAAATACTCGGTTTCCAAAAAGGATTGTTTGGCAATTGTTTGGGTATTACAAAACTTTTGTCCTTATTTATACGGACGCCCATTTGATGTCATTACAGATCATCATTCCCTCTGTTGGCTCGCTTCATTGAAGAATCCTTCGGGCCGGCTTGGACGTTGGGCGCTGCGTTTACAGGAACTTGATATTCACGTTATTTACTGCTCAGGCTGAAAGCGTACCGACGCAGACGCTCGTTCTAGTTCACCCCTTCGTTCAGCCGTTCCACCTGTTTCTTTTGCCGAAGCTACCACCGAGAGCATCGATACCGCTGACATGCCTTCGCAACAACGCAAGGACCCTTGGATAGCCTCGCTCATCGACGTTCTCTCCTCGTCTTCGATGACACCACGCTAGCGTCTACCTCGTGCACTACGTCGGCAACTTCCCTCTTATGCGATACGGGATGCCATGTTGTACCGTCGCAACTATCAGCCGGGTGGTAGGAAATGGCTTCTTGCTATACCTCGCCATTTGCGCTCCAACATGTGCGCGTACTTCCACGCATACCCTAAAAACGCCCACGCTGGTGTTTTGAAAACATACGACCGGCATCGCCAGCGATTTTTCTGACGTGGAATGAACTCGTACGTTTGCAAGTACATACGTTCCTGCAATGAGTGTCAGTGACGGAAAACAACTTCCATGCCTCTGGCGAATCACAACCATTGCCGTGTCCAGCACGGTTGTGTCATAGAATTGGCATCGACCTCTACGGCCCACTACCTTGTACTCTCGCTGAAATCACTAAATTATTGGGGCCGGTGACCATCTAACCCGTTACGCTGAAACCGCCGCCTTACCAGCCGCTGCTGTTCGTGATGTCACCTTGTTTATCTTCCGTAACTTTGTTATTTGCCATGGCGCGTCACGTGAGGTGCTTTGTGACCGTGGGGGTGCGTTTCCATTGCAAGTCGTCCAGGAGCTTCTCAAAGAGTGCAATATTATTCGTCGCACCACTACCAGCGATGACGCACAGACAAACGGTTTGACGGAGTGCTGTAACGGCACGCTCAGTGATATGCTATCAATGGACATATCTTCCGACCATTGTTTTTGGCACTTGGTGCTCCCTTTTGTGACGTATGCGTATAATATGGCTACGCAAGCAACTACTGTGTTTTCACCTTTTTTTCTACTGTACTGACGTGAGCCCTCGTCTGCGCTTTTCACGATACTTATACTTACCGCCCAGATGCTTCAAAATACCGCGCAGCCTCCGAACTTGTTCAGTGTGCCGAAGAAAGCCGCCAATTAGCGCATTCACAAGGTCTTCAAAAAAAAAACGACTCGACCAAGACAAGCCTGCTCACAGATTCCCTGTAGACTCATTTTTATGGCTTTCGGTTCGAATCCAGTCGCCCGGCCTCTCCGAAAAGTTCACACCCAAGTACAATGATCCGTACCGCATCGTTCAATGCACATCACCAGTCAAGTACGTCATGAAACCAGTGACACCTGTCGATGACAGACGATGCCGTGGTCGTGAGAAAGTCAACATCAGCCGCTTAAAACCTATGAGCTTCTTTTGCTTGCTTCGCCGTGAGTCGCCAGGATGGCTCCTCTTCACTACCGGGGCAAATGTAGTGGGGAAGAAGAAGAGAGAAAGTATCTAGTCGGAGCAGCTAGAAGACGACTACGAAGAAGAGCCGAGCTCGTGACAGTGAATGACGCCGCTTAAACCAAGCATATATACTTATATATATATATATATATATATATATATATATATATATATATATATATATATATATATATATATATATATATATATATATATATATATATATATATATATATATATATATATTAAAATAGAGGTGTTGTACATCGAGAAAGATTCAGACCTAGCTTGTCGAAAGGTGCTTTATAAGGCAGATCTAGCTACTGGCAAGCGACGTGCGCGACACAGCTACCGAACATCATCACCTTCTTCAGTAAGAGCAGAGTGTCCATCATTCAGATTCATTACAATTACTCCCCGTGAAATAAGTAGTCATCCTGGTGACCTATGAAGAAGTAAACACGGGATGGTCATAGCAGTGCTTAAGTCTCGTCATGTGGACAATTTCCTGACCACGACAACGTTGGTCAGAAGATGACTCCAGTGGCTCGATGGGGTAGTTCACTGGTGACGTTTTTTGTAGTATACAATATGGGCCATGATACTTTGGGACCAACTTCGTAGAAAGGCCACGTGTACCAGAAGAGACATGTAGCCAGATGAGCGAATCTGGATCGTAGGAAGTAGTGTTAATTCATGTGTCATTGTGGTGCTTTTGGCGTCCTTGGTCTTCTGTTGTGAATAATATTGCCAGTTGGTGGCATTCTTCAGCGTAAGTAGTGGATTGAGACAGAGTCGTGAACTCTGAGGAGTCAGATTTGTACGAAAAAATGGTGTCCATAGTGCAGGAAGGTTCGCGTCCGTAAAGAAGGAAAAAAGGAGAGAACCCAGTACTGCTTTGAATGGCGGTATTTATAATAGTCGAATGTGACAAACGGAAGCACTTGGTCCCAATTTGAGAGGTCTTATGAAAGTACACAGACAGCATGTCACCGAGGGTGTGGTTGAAGCGATCTGTCATTTCATTTGTCTTGGGATGATAGGCGCTTGTAGTGTGGTGAACGACGTGGCACTCACGCAGCAATGCTGTGATGACGTCTGACAAGAATATGCGACCACGATTACTCAGTAACTCTTGAGGTGCTCAATGGCTTAATACGAGGTTGTGAAGAACGAAAGTCGCAACGTCTTTTGCTGTAGACAAAAATAGGGATGAAGTTTTGGCATACCGCGTGAGGTGGTCGACAGCAGCTATGATCCAGTGGTTACCATCTGCAGTGTTAGGAAGGGGACCATAGATATCGATGCCGACACGATCGAACGGTCGGGAGGGGCACGGTAAAGATAATAAGGTACCGCTGGCGTGATGAGGAGGAGTCTTTCGTCTCTGGTACGTCGAGCAAGGCCGAACGTACTGTCGAATAAAACGGTACATGTCACGCCAATATTATCGGAGCCGTATGCGAGAATAAGTCTTCAGGAAACCTGCGTGGCCATATTGGGGGTTGTCATGAAACGTGAAACCAATTTCGGATCACAGATGACGTGGAATCACGAGTAGTCACTGACATCCACCGGGTGCGCATTCGCGTCGGTACAGCACGTCGTCGGGAGTGGTGAAGTGCTTGAGTTGCCGACGCAACGTGCACGTAGGGGGAGAAGCCATCCGCCCAGACAGGATATCTAGAATCGAAGCAACCCAAGGGTCCTTGCATTGCTCAGATGGCATGTCGGCGATGGTGACTGCCGTGGCATCCCAGATACGACTTTCATACCAGGCAAGGTCAGGGGGTAGGCGGCGACGTGAGGAGGCGGCGCAGTTTATTGAAAAAATTTTCACAGGTGGCAGACCAGGCCGAAATGTTCCTAGAGCCGGCGAGGAGCTTGGTCAAAGGAGCGATGATCATCGCGAAATTGCGGACGAATTCCGGAAGTAGGGGCAAAAGCCTATGAAGCTTCGGAGCTGTTTCGTGCTGGTTGGTTTGGGAAACGCTGAAACGGCTGTATTTTCGCAGGGTCAGGAAGAATACCGTTCTTCGAAACCACGTGGCCAAGGATCGTAATCTTTCGAGTGGCAACATGGCACTTCTTCAGATTCACCTGCAGCCCCGCGGCAAATAGACAAGCGAGGACGTTCTCGAGGTGGGTTAAATGTGTTGTTCAGTTGAAAAGAGGGCAATCAGTTGAAAAGACGACCATGTAACCTAATAACAAAAACAAACGTTCAATTTGAGGCCTCGAAAAATAGCGTCCATCATTCGCTCGAAAGTAGCTGGCGCGTTGCAGAGCCCGAAGGGCATGACTGTGAATTCGTGCAGCCCGTCGGGCGTAATGGATTCTCTTTTTTCGCGGTCGACCTCTGCCATGAGTAACTGCCAGTATCCAGAGCGCAGATCTAAAGAGGAGAAAAATTTGGCTCCTTGTAGACAGTCCAAGGCATCGTCGATGCGTGGCAGCGGATAGACATCCATGCGCGTGATTCGGTTGGGACGTCGGTAGTCCACGAAGAACCTGATAAATCCGTCCTTTTTTTTTCACCAGCACAACTGGAGAGGTCCAGGGACTACTTGACGGTACGAGTACGCCACGTTTCAGCATATTGTCGACCTGTTCATTGATGACACGGCGTTCGGCAGTTGACACACGACATGAGCACTGTCGTAATGGTGTCTTTTGACCGGTATCCATGAGGTGAACAGATGACGCTCGACCTAAAGAAGGCTGACTGTGACCAAAGGAGGCTTGAAAACGCTGGAGGAGCTTGATCAGCCATTCCTGCTGCCCAGGCGTGAGGCGGCAATCAATGAATTTGCGGATTACATCCACAGGGTCTTTGGCGTCAGTTGCTGGTGTAATGGCACAAGTCGATAGAAATGGTTTGTCTGGATACATGTTTTCTAAAATACAATCTAAAGTCTCGAGGCTTCCCAGATGGTTGCCACGTAGCCGGATGTATGGACTAGCAGAGACTTTGCACGCATAAAGTACCGCGGAACCGTTGTAAAAGTCGATGACAGCAAACAGAAGGACGATGGTTTGGTGGTGCGCACTAGCTATATATGGTTGGAGCAGGAGCGTCGAGTTAGTGGCATCAGGGGAAAACACAGGCATTAGGGCGGCGGACAAAGTCGCGATGCGGACATCAGCTGCGGCAAACACTTTTGAAAGACTGTGGTGGTCAATATCAAGGCACAGATTCGTCAACGTAAGTTCAGCACGAGCGCAGTCGACGAGGGCGTGATGGGTAGCAAGAAAATTCCATCCTAGTATGACTTCGTAAGATAAACGTGGAAGAACAACAAACTTGATGGCGTACCAAACATCTTGAATGAGAACACTTGCTGTGCACTGAGCCGTCGGCGCGATGAAATAGGAGTTGGCTGTACGCAGGGCATGATTCGTAAGCGGCGTTGTAACTTTTCTCAAATCTCGAGACAGTTTTTCACTAATCACAGAAACGACGGTGCCTGTGTCAACAAGAGCACGTACAGCGACACCTTCTACTAGCACATCAATTCCATTGGGTAGACAAAGAGGAGGTCTTGGAGAGTTCGACGACGACACATTTCTTGCCCCCGGGACTGCGGTTGTCAGTTTTCCTCTCGAGTGGGGCTCGTGTAACGAAACATCGGGGAGACAGACTGGCCACGGGGCTGTAATGACCAGCGAGAGTCGAGAGGGCGTCGTGGGTACAACGAGCCAGCGATAGGGGAAGATGGTCGCTGGGGATTCTGCGCAGCCTGGTAATTTGCGAAATTCCCTCAGTCCGCAGGCTGGAAGTTGCCATGGCGGCAGTAGATGCTATATGTCCCACAAACCCGCATGCAAAACAGATGGGGCGATTATTGAATGTGCGCCATGGGTTAACGACAGAAGGTGCAGGGGGCGAGTATGATGGGGTACCGTGTATGTAGGCAGCGTAGTAGGTTAGGAGGACCTGGTGCCCCGGTATGCGCCACAGACAGGTGGGGCTGGTGGTCTAGCAACGACGGCAGCGTAGGTCAGCAGCGTCGGGACAGATGGTGATGAAGACAGTACCTGCATGACCTGTGTCTCAATGACGTTGCGTAGACGTGGTTCAAACGAGGTTGCTGGCTCGGATGCTTCAGTCACAAGAAAAAGTTGACGCGCAACTTCTTCACCGATGAATTTTTTGATGTGGGGCAGTAAGACGGTTTGATCAGCAGCGACGTCATGCACGAGAGTGGAAACTTCAGCTGTATCTTCAGCGGGCCTGCGCGTCGAGAAACGCTGCTTACGCAACTCGTCGTACTCCCGACAGAGCTGGACTACGTCGGTAACAGTCTGTGGGTTCCTAGCGACGAGCACCTGGAAGGTATCATCGTCAAATCCTTTGATGATGTGCTTCATTTTGTCTTGTTCCGCTAGAGATGCGTCGACGCGCTTACGAAGAGACAAGACATCATCATCATTTATTGAACCCTTAAAGGCCCCTTGCGGGGAAATACATAAGGGGGAGGCAAAACACAATTCAACAGATGCATGATTCTCAATGGTACAAAGCATAATCCGAAGTGAACTACATGATAAAAAAATCATTGTCAACAGAAGGAAAAATATATATATACGTGGAAGAAAACGGCAACAATTGTAAATTAACTAACATATCAAGTGATTTGTGATTAGCTGTTTAAATTTTAAGGGGTTTTGTTCGTACACTATGGATTCAGGCAGGTTATTCCAGTCTTAAATGGCAGTAGGTAAGAATGATTCATTGAAAGCGTTAGTTGAACCATGTAAGCGCTGTAAACTTAGGGAGGTAAAGAGGCGACGCAATGAACGGGCGGGAGGTAGAAGAACGGAATTGCGTTGTGACGGGAAATTATAGTATAGTTTGTGCAGAAGGCAGAGCCGAGTGACTTTGCGGTGAATTTCTAGAGGAGGGAGGTTGAAGGATAGTTTGATACTGGTAATACTTAAGCGAGAACTGTATTGTGAGGTGATGAATCTGGCAGCGTGTTTTTGAATTGCTTCTAATGCGTCGATTAGGTAATTTTGGTGAGGGTTCGAAATAGCAGAAGCATATTCAAGTTTAGTACGCGTGAAGGTTTCGTAAGCTAATTTTCGGATTTGCGGTGGGCAGGGCGTAAGCGATCTTTTAATGTAGCCAAGTGATTTTGCTGAAGCGGTGACTAGTTGTTCTATGTGCTCGGACCATGTTAGTTTACTTGTTACTATTGCGCCAAGATAACGATAGGAGTCGACCTGGGCTAAGGATTGGAAGTTCACAGAATAATGGAAGGAAAAGTTAGTGCGCTTACGCGAAACTTGCATGAATTTAAATTTTTGTGTATTAAGCTGCATTAGCCACCGCGAACACCAATTATGTATGTTAGATAAGTCATTCTGCAGTGTAATTTGGTCAGTGCAACATGAGATGCGACGGTAAAGCACACAATCGTCTGCAAAAAGGCAGATGGTGGATGAAATTTTGTCTGGAATATCATTAATAAAGATTATAAAGAAAAAAGGCCCAAGACCGGAACCTTGCGGTACACCGGAAACTACATCAATGCGGGTTGATTCATTATTCGCGACAACAGTATACTGAACACGACTGGTTAAAAATTTTTTAATCCGAGATAGGGCTAAGGGGTCTATACTGAGAGAAGAAAGTTTACTTATTAGACGGCGGTGGGGAACACGGTTGAAAGCTTTGGAAAAGTCGAGGTATATTACGTCTGTTTGAAAAGAAGAGTCTAGGTTAAAATGAAGGTCAGTAGAAAATTCGTACAGCTGTGTCTCACACGACAGTGCACGCCGGAACCCGTGCTGGTTAGAAAAAAAAGAAGGAATTTCGCTCCAGATGAGTTGCAATGTGAGAGTAGATTACGTGTTCTAGCAGCTTGCAGGCAATGCATGTTAACGAAATAGGACGATAGTTTGAGGGGTCTGAAGGGCTTCCTGATTTAGGCACGGGGGTGATTTTACTTATCTTCCAGTCTTTAGGAATAAAACCAGTGTCAAGGTATTGGTTAAAAATAAATTGTAGGATAAGACTGGATATTATTTTTGTGCTTTTCAGAATTTTAGGGGGTATATTGTCTGGGCCAGGGGAACTCGAGAATTTAAGGTTGTCGACTAGATTTGCTACTCCTTCGCTTGTAACAAAAATGCGTGGCATCTGCGGGAAGTCTCTGGGCGGTAAGGACAAGGACGGAACCTCGGTGGAGGGTTCATGCGTGAATATAGATGAAAAATGAGAATTCATGATTTCGGCAGAGTCAGTGGCGGAAACGGCCGAACCATCGGGATTAGTAAATGAGAAGTTTTGAGCAGCGTTGTTTTTAGGAGACAAATACTTCCAAAATTTTTGTGGGTTGTCGCGCAAGATGCCGAGGAGATCATGACCGAAGAATTGCCTTTTTGCATTTTTTAACAGTGAAGTGTACTCGCGCAAATATGTGTGATACTTTCAACTTTTAACAGGGGATTTCGATAACTTGGCTTCTCTGCATAGGCGTTTTTTTTTTCTTTTTTGACAGCCTCCTCAAGGAATTAGAGTACCATGGTCTTTCGGCATCCCCGCGGATACAGATTATAGGTACATGTCTGTCAATTAAGGACAGCAATTTTTTTAAATAACACCCAGTTTTGTTCGACTGTTCGCAAAGCAGCACAATGAAAAAACGTTTCATAGAAATCTGCCAGTTCTTCACTAATTTTGGAAAAATTGGCTTTGTTATAATCGCGGATGTACTTATTGAGAAGTGGTCGGGTAGGAATAGGAATGCCCCGCCGTGGTGGTCTAGTGGCTAAGGTACTCGGCTGCTGACTCGCAGGTCGCGGGATCAAATCCCGGCTGCGGCGGCTGCATTTCCGATGGAGGCGGAAATGTTGTAGGCCCGTGTGCTCAAATTTGGGTGCACATTAAAGAACCCCAGGTGGTCTAAATTTCCGGAGCCCTCCACTACGGCGTCTCCCATAATAATATGGTGGTTTTGGGACGTTAAACCCCAGATATCAATCAATGAATTAGGAGTAGGAATAGAAAGGCCAATTAATAAAACTTTATGGTCACTGATACCATCTACGCATTGAACTGAGTTTACAAGATCGGGAGTTGAGACCAAAAATAAATCGAGTATGTTGGTACCACGAGTGGGCATAGTAACCATTTGGGCAAAATTAAACATAAGGCACAAATGTAGAAAGTTTCTTGAAAGGGGTGAGTGAGCAGCTAGGTGAACCCAATCAATGTCTAAGAAATTGAAGTCGCCACACAACAAGAAGTTCTAACGGGGAAAGTGAGAAGTTAGGTCTAAGACAACAGAGTAGAGTTCTTGTGTAAAATTATCGTCAGAGTCGGGGGCTCGATAACATGTGATTAGTACTGTTTTATGGTTGAAAAAGTTAAATTTACGCACAGGATTTCATGACGGCATTCTGCATCAATTCCGGAAGAAGGCAAACTAGGCTCTACAAGCGCCACAACCACGCCTCCGCGGCGACCCAGCCTATCTTGCCTGTGAATACAGTATGAAGATTTTGCGGAAAGTAGTTCGTCATCCTGAATATCCGGGTTAAGCCAAGATTCAGTAAATATCGCGAGATCAGCACTGTTATCTTCCAGTAGAGCTTCAACGGTTTCTCTTTTGGGCAGGTAGCTCCGGACGTAAGTAAGCTTTACAGTTGCGTTATGGAAAGCTGAAATGGTTGTGAAGGGCTTGCTTGGAACGTTAGCATGGGAGAGAGGGGACTTGTGAGCACGTGGAAATTGCTATGTGGTTAGTTCAACAACGAAATCGGTCATTGCATTGTAGGTGTATTGTTTCTTATCAATTGTCAGTTTGTCAAAGCTGATTTTAAAGGTTGCGTTACTTTGCTGCCCAAAAGAGTATAACTTTTGCCTTGCGAGGCGCACGCGTGCTGAATAGTCTTCCCGTAAAAAAAAGGTTGTTTCCTTCAGTTTCCGTGAAGACTGGAGGATTCTAGATTTATCTTTGAAGTGCGCAAACTTCACGATAATTGGGCGCATTTTTTCAGCGCAGTAGTGACCGAGCCGGTGCGCACGCTCTAAAGCTGCGTCGGTGATGATTATTTCGAGGTTCGTGGCGCAAAAAAAAATTATTTTTGCTTCAGATTCGGCCCAAGTTTCTCTATTTTTGTCTTTAATTCCGAAGAACAATAGATTCGATCGGCGTAGGTGGTTTTCAGCGTCATCACATTTGTCAGCGAATTGTTTTACCCCAGAAGAAAGAGAAGCGATCTCGGAGGGAGAGGGGGGGGTTCGAGGGGTGGGCTTTTGCACTGGTTTATGTCGAATTTTTTTCAACCTCATCTAGACGCGACGAGAGGTTGCCGACAAGATTTTTGATGTTAACATGAGGCAAGCGGATAGTTGCAAGTTCGTCCCGAATGGTAGTTTGCGTAAGTTTGAAACAGGATACCTTTTCTGCAAGGCTTTCTAATGTTTCCGGGGGTCCCGGGTTCATCTCAACATCACCCGACAGAATTAGAAGTATACTAATAAGGTGACACGTTGCACAATATTCAAAAAGGGATTCTCACACAGTTTTGCGGCAGAAGTCAAGCACTTCAGTGGGGCACGACACCGCTAACAAAAAAGGATCGTTAGAACGAATACAGAAGGCGCGGGGTACGTAACCAACCTGCATGAAGAACGACAATTTAAGGCCATGCTCGCCGCGGTAGCGTGCCCCAACTGGCTACGAAGGAAGGGGGGCTTTTGTAGTCGTGCAGATAAAACCACCGCGCTGATTGTGGCTTGTGGTTGCCAAACCAGGTAGCGGGGTGAGTCTAGAATCGGCGGGAAGGGCCAGAAGTTATCGCGGGTGTCCGCGTTGACGGATTCGAAGACGGGCCTAGTCGGCTGTGGGACGAGGCGAAACGGGCATGCTTCGGTGTTGACGAGGTTTAAGGGCAAGGTTGCTGACCATGACAGGAGCTGCATGAAGAACAACAATTTGAAGGCCATGCTCGCAGCGGTAGCGTGCCCCAACTGGCTACGGAGGGAGGAGGGCTTTTGTAGTCGGGCAGATAAATCCGCCGCGCTGATTGTGGCTTGTGGTTGCCAAACCAGGTAGCGGGGTGAGTCCAGAATCGGCGGGAAGGACCAGAAGTTATCGCGGGTGTTCGCGTTGACGGATTCGAAGACGGGCCTTGTCGGCTGTGGGACGAGGCGAAACGGGCATGCTTCGGTGTTGACGAGGTTTAAGGGCAAGGTGGCTGACCATGACAGGAGCTGCATGCAGAACGACAATTTGAAGGCCATGCTCGCAGTGGTAGCGTTGCCCAACTGGCTACGGAGGGAGGAGGGCTTTTGTAGTCGGGCAGATAAATCCGCCGCGCTGATTGTGGCTTGTGGTTGCCAAACCAGGTAGTGGGGTGAGTCCAGAATCGGCGGGAAGGGCCAGAAGTTATCGCGGGTGTCCGCGTTGACGGATTGGAAGACGGGCCTAGTCGGCTGTGGGACGAGGCGAAACGGGCATGTTTCGGTGTTGACGAGGTTTAAGGGCAAGGTGGCGGACCATGACAGGAACTGCATGAAGAACGAAAATTTGAAGGCCATGCTCGCAGCGGTAACGTGCCCCCAGTTACATCGGTTTTACAGTTTTACAGTTACATCTTTTACAGTTAGAGTTTACAGTTACAGTGTACAGTTTTACAACTACATCTTCGATGTAACTTGTAAAGGTCTCGTCCCTGCGCTGGACTCGACCACACAGACGCTGTTTCGCACAAAGCCGGCGCACGGTGAGACCACCGAAGACCGCGGCGATGGTGGTCTTGAAGGCGGACCAGTTTGTCATTCGCCTTCGTGATTCTTGAACCAGTGGCTGGCCACATCAGCGAGGTAAAAGCACACGTTCGTGAGCTGGTCGCAGGTGTTCCATTTGTTGAAAGTGCAAAGCTTACGATTTCGTACTCGATCAGCCAGTCCTAGACGTCATGTTCGTTGTTGCCGCAAAAAATTGGTGGTTCGCGTCGCCGAGGAACGCCATTACAGAAGACTGTCGTTGGTGGGGCAGCTTGAGAAGGGACAGGAGCAGTCATGGTGAACGGTTTGGGTAGCACCAGATTGCAGATTTCCAGGCTGATAGAAACCCCGGCTATGTATATATATTGAGATAGAGGTGTTCTACGTCGAGAAAGGTTGAGACGTAGCTTGGCAAAAAGTGCTTTATGAGGCAGATCTGGCAACCGGCGAGTGGCTTGCGAGAGCCACAGCCACCGATCATCATCGCCTTCTTCAGTAATAGCAGAGCGTCCATCTGAATATATATATATATATATATATATATATATATATATATATATATATATATATATATATATATATATATAAGGGAAAGAAGCGTATACTTAAGGGCTCGTTTTTCCATGTTTTGAATAAGTAATAGTTAGATATAAAGACAATAATGCCAAGGAAAGTATACGGTAAGTTATTAAAGCGAAGCGTCGAGTTAGTGGCACCAGGGGAAAACACAGGCACTAGGACGGCGGACAAAGGCGCGATGCGGACATCAGCTGCGGCAAACACTTTATATATATATATATATATATATATATATATATATATATATATATATATACATATATATAGGAGTGAAAGCTTCGTGGATGCACTCGCACATTTATATGAATTTGCATACACAGAGGTGACGCAACGCGCTTTCTTAGATACGCTACCATGAGGTTCAATTACATTTCAACAGGTCGATAATGGCAGCCTTAGCCCACCTTCCGCGTTCTAATATGCGATGCTCATCTTGCTATCACGCCTCTTTCTATGAGTATGCTTTGGTAGTTAAAAGTTAGAGATACTACAATAGTTTCTTTATTAAAGTTATCATAGATGTTTGACGTCGGGATGAAGATCCACTAAGCGTGAACGAGGATATATCCACCTTGAACGGCGCTATAGCTGCCGAACACCAAACCATGATTGATTTGTTTGGTGCGAAGGGATTAACGTTCCAAAACCACCATATGATTACGAAAGACGCCGTAGTGGAGGACTCTGGAAATTTGGACCAGCTGGCGTTTTTTAACGTGCCCCATATATGAGCCCACGGGCCTACATTTTCGCCTCCATCGAAAATGCAGCCGCCGCAGTCGCGATTCGATCCCGCGACCTGCGGGTCAGCAGCCGAGTACTTTAGCCACTAGACCACCGCGGCAGGGCTAAACACCAAATCATACATTCGGCAAACCCTCCTTTATCAATGTACAGTACACAATTATTATCCCTGTAAATGCACGTTTTACTTTCGTGTTATAAGCGAATTCCCATGATGGAAAGATCTACTAAGCTTTTCCAACGAATGATTGCTGCTATATTTTTCATAATAAGTAATACACTTTCTTGCATATATTCATGCTATTTCGTGTTATAATATATCTTGTTTGCCAATAGTCTGCACACTGTTTCTAGGGCGTGTATTTATTAGTAATATTGCTATTGTTAAAGTACTGTTGTTAATTTATCACAAACTTTTCAACCCTTCTCTTTTAAAGTGTATACCTTGTATTGTTAGGGGCGTAGTACATTGTTTGCACTCATTGTATTTGCATTAACGTTTCTTAAGGGGCCCCCAAGCACCTGCATAAATACGCCAATATAAATGGTATTAACAAAGCTTTCCTTTCAAAGAACAAATTGTGGACCAATATAAGGTTAAAATATCTCTCGTTGCTTCCTTTCGAGAGGGTCGTTAGCTGTACATGATTGGTGCAAACAGTTTATGTCATACACAGAGCACCAGCTTCTTACGTGAAGCAACAAATGGCGCAAAGATGATCCATCGCGTAATGACCACTTCTGCACGACCACGTAAAAAATAAGAAGATAAGCTACTTTCTATACGGCATATTCTTTGCCGTTGGCTCATCGTCATTTGAAATTTTCTCTGCGCCACGAAATCACCTGCTTGTTACATGACGTCACGAAGACGGGGAGCATCTCCTTCTAAATGTAATTCAAGTTGGCTAGCTGCCAATCACATAAGTGGCGGCTACCTATAGCAGCTGCCGAGATGGATTATGAGTATAAAATATAGTACCACTTGCAGCATAACGATATTTAGTAGTTTGTGCCCGTATACATATCTGTGAGCTCATAATTTCTGAAAGAGGAATAGAGAGAAATAAGCAGCGCGGCATGCGTGTGCTTATTTGCTGTCAAATATGTATTTTGAGCTGTAAAACACAATCCAAGTTGCGTGAAAACGAACTAACCCGACTCCCAACAAAGCCACCGTAGTGCTAAAAACCACGGCTTTTCACCTTTTTCCTGGTTGGGTGGATCAAGCTGTGAGGAAAGCTTAAAGTCAAGCTTCCTACTGAGCTCGAGTCCACTGCTCTAATCGTAGATACTTTGCAAGCTGCCACTATGGCTCCAAGTTACCATAAGCAAGGCTGATCAGGTTTATCAGAGACTAAAGCAGAAACAAGCTTTGGTGTTCAGTACGAAATAACTTAAACAACAATTAATTTAAAAGCGATTCATCACACTAATCGGTTAGCAACAACTTCGACAGAGCAGCAGTGATAACATATACTTTTTGAAGAAAATTATTTTCCGAAAGCACCAAAAGCAAATGCTTCGACCGGTCTTCAAAACGTTTGCTCATTCCCATCCGTAACTGCATCAACAAGTCGCAGCAGAAAAAATGTATGAACAAGTGATGTAATATTATAGGGCCCCTGTTCGGCGCTTGTGGGCTCTGCACTACAGCACAATTAGACGCGAAATCGTCGCATAGGTGACCCACACCACAAAGAACCTACAAGAAAAATCATCTCAGCAAACCTTTTCGCAAAATTTCACATTTCTGTAACATTCCCTCGTTATATTTTCATTCTCCCGTAAGAACACAATTGAGTGATTACTGTTGTGACGAAAACTTTGCCTTACTTGTTGGTTTCCCCAGCGTACAGCCACGAGTGACCACAGTCGAAAGTTGGGGGGCTCAGCTCCCCAACCTTCGGACTGATGCTGTCGGCGGGACAGAAACGATGACAGTGCTGAGTAATGAAAGGAAGGAAGCAACTTTCTTAAGCCTAAAGGCAGCATTGATCAGCCATACGGTTTTGGGAGCTCCTGTTTATGACCGAGAATACCCGGTCTAGTGCGATGGAGTTGATCGGGGCCTAGGTGCCGTTTTAGGTTACAAGGACGACAGTGGTAACGAGCATGCAGCGCTCTACTTGAGCCAGAAATTGGGCTTTTGTGAGATGGCGTACTGCGCTTCAGAAAAGAGTGCGTTTTTTATTCATCAGTTGCAGTGCTATCTCGGAAGTGCAAAATTTACAGTACAGAGAGACCATTGTCTTCTTACGTGGCTGCAAACCGCGACATCGAAGAACAGTCACATTTTGAGGTGAAGCTTGGTTGTTCAGCAATACAATTTTGACATTAGTTAAAAAAAGACCACATTGAATGGAAACGCTGACGCGCTCAGACGCTCTTTTTAAGCAATCCAAGGGTTCTCTTGACAATGTCTCAAAATTGATAATTGAATTTTTTTCGTGCAACGTATTGTGTGAATGAGTAATGTAGCACGTTTGGTTTTTCAGCTTGATTGAGTCCTGAGAGTTTTGAGTGTGAGATTTACGTTTAAAGTTATTAATGAAAATTGGTTTGTCACCCCTGTTTAGCTTTGGTTTGTTTGGAGGGTCCGAGTGCTTTATTGTGCAGGTGGTCGAGGTTCAGAGACGCTTTCAAAGTTTTCGGCAATTACGCAGACAATGCGACAAGCGATGGCTAGTTTCTGGCATTCAACTGTGGAGACTTTCATCGTTCCTTCGTGCAGCAGTGCTGACTATACCTGTTGCTCTCCTTGGCTCATCTGGCGAGAGGGAGGCTGTTGTGACTCTCGTCAGTGGGCGCCATGCTTGCCATGAGAATCATAGCCGGGCCACGTTCCCACGTTAGGAAGCCCCAGTGCTCTTTTCTCAGAACGAGCGTCCAGCAGCGGGAAGAAACAAAGGGATTATAATGTGGCAACTTCGACTGTCCGTGAGCCAAATCCTTACATGGCTTGTTTGGAGAGATGACGAGGCATGCAGACTGTCTTCGCAGGTCGTGTCGAAGTGATTAAAAGTCGCCAATTCCTTGCTGTCTTTCCAGAGAAATATGGCAGCAGCAACCCGACCGCCAACTTGTCTCGTGAAGCACCCCACTTCTTTCTGTTCAGTGAAACTGACCGGAGGAGCATTGCGTCAGGAGGTGCGATTACTATTCGGTGACTGTGTATTATTGACTGATGCCCTAGTGAGCGGTGTTATGTGTGTGATTGGCGCTTCAATCAAGGAAGAGAAGCCTTACATGGCTTAAAACGACGCTGCAAACTGCGGGACGTTGCTCTGAACCATGTTTTAATTGTTCATGCACCACGCTCGTGGTTTGCGGAGCTCGTAACCTCTTATGCTGTGAATATTTGTAAATAGTGCCAGTAAACCTGTTTGTTTTTTGTTTATTCAACTTGTCAACATCACTTATTCTACCCCGAGTTGCTCCACGCTACCGCAGGAGTCGGGGTTCGACGTACCCGGCCTGACGTCTCGGCTACCCACGTCAGCGGGAAAGCGTTGGGTGAGAACTCGGTCCGCAATATCACCTAAATGCCATTTTGAAAGAACACGTGGCAAGATTAGAATTAAAAATTGTATTAGCAACTCATGCCTCAGTTTAGGCAGAAAAGGCAGGAGTCGGAATTTAATCTTCAGGGTTGGATTGGTCTTGTTAAATTTGTTGATTTGATTTTACACCTATTTATCAAGCAGAAATACTTGATATTGTCCTAGAATTACGGAAATCTCTCAATACATAACACATGGTATCATTCTTACCTGTCTATGTCTGTGTGTACTTCATTAACTGCGCCTATTATGTACCATGCTTCGGAAGTGTTTTACGGCCTTGCCTGAAGACAATTAGGAGTCCTTCGCTTACTGTGAATACCAGGGCATAAAGGTTTAACCCTCAAAGAATATGCAGATGTGCTTGCAGTTGCCTAACATTATTGTCCCATAATTTTTACAATGCCGACGCTAGCGTTTACTGTCATGGCACGCTTTGAAAAATTTCTGACATTAGACATTTTTTAATAGTCTCACTTGGCAACATCTGATATTTCTCAGATAAGTACTCCTGGAAAAATCAATGGTGCTCCTCTAGAAGGGCGGAGATATCAATTACGAGACTACGATGCCGAGTCCGTCCACTTATTATTTATCTGCCCAGGTCTGGTCATGTACAGTCCCCCTATGCCTCTACTGCAACGAGAGTGAATCTCTGCATCATTTCCTCTTAACATGCAGGTTATTTTCAAAAAAAGTCTTAGAAGGACCTCTCCGTAGGTTGGCTTTGACTTTATCCCTTTCGTTGGCCTTTCCTCTGAAGCAAATTAAAAGGGATTTAGTCACAAGAGCGTTTGCGAGTCCGTGTGTGATTTTCTGAAGAAAACAATACGAATATAAGGTGAAGCTTAGGCATAAATCCACTTCCCACCATACTAGCTTGTGAAGGTTTCTATTTCACTACCTCTATTTATTATATTTCTACTCCATGGTTTACCAATTTGTTCTTTGTTAAAACATCTATATCTAAACATACTGTCTGGTCAAACGATTCCGTCTCAAATATGAGGTACCGTCCGTTTCATGGACAATCCCTTGTGGTGGGTTGCGCCCAGACTCTGAGGACCGACCGACCGACCGACCGACCGACCGACCGACCGACCGACCGACCGACCGACCGACCGACCGACCAACCGACCGACCACCAACCGTTGACCAACTGACTGACTGACTGACTGATCGACCGACCGACCAGCCAACGAGCCAACCAGCCAGCCTGCCAACCAATCAGCCAACAAACCTACCTACCTACCCACCTACCTACCTACCTACCTACCTACCCACCTACCTACCTACCTACCTACCTACCTACCTACCTACCTACCTACCTACCTACCTACCTACCTACCTACCTACCTGTCGATGCTGTCAATGATGCTAGTGTCAATGCATAAAAAACGCGTCTTTGAAAAAATTATTTATGCTATTCTAAAACTTTGTTTCGGAAATTCATAATTTATGCCGGCAATACGAGCATGTTCTTTTCTGGTAAGGATTCAAACGCCCTAATTGAAACCACAAATCATACATTAGAGGAACTACAAAGATGGCGCGAAACATGGATAAAGTTTGAACGTTGAGAAAATAAACGTCGCTTTATTTAGAGCAAGGAATGATAAAATAGTTCAGTCAACTTAATGAATTTCCTTTAGCTACACCTTGTGAGAAATCTTTCATATCTTTAGATGTTTGGCTGTCTTGTTGAACGAATAAACCTCCTGGAATGGTCACGTTAGTTGCATCACCTCTAAGTTATCTCAAGTAACAGCGTCAGTTTCTTAAATAAGCAAGTTCTTTTGTAAAGCATCATTATTTTATGTTAATTGCGTTTTGAGTCTGGATTTATTTGCTGACAACACATTTTCTGGTAATAAATAAAAAAAACTACTTGAAGACTGTATGAATCCTGCAAAAAATGAAACTAGGTTTGTTTCATATGTCGCTAGACTACAGCATAATGAAGAGATTTTCACAAATATAAAATACTTCCGGGTTCCAAAACTAAATAAATATCGTTTATCTATAGCCTTAACTTAAAATAATAATTTAAAACACAATTTTTTGCGACAGATTTTGTTCAAAATTTTCTGGAATTGCCAATGCCCCCACACGACATGGAAAACTGGTGAATGGTGTGTTCAGACATAAGAAAAAAAAACGATAGGGTTGGCAATTACCAGGAAACCTTTTCTGTTGACCACCCACAATCCACAACTTTAACATAATTTATGCAGAAATAACATAATTATAGAAAACAATACATAAAAAGTAATTTCTGAATGTTTTTACGAAGATGCCTAATATTCCTAAAGTGATGCATTGTCTCTTGTTAGAATAAAATATTTACATATTGTGATGGCGGCAGTTTTCAGAAAATGACCATCTTTTCTGCTTACTTTTTAATTGAAATCTTACTTTGCCACCTTTATTTTGTGTATCCATAACAGAAACCGCGAATCTCAATTATTATATTCTTGTTCTGATGTTGTTCCTTTTTGTTGCATTTGTTTTCATTGTTCAAGCTTATAATGCATAACCGCTTAGCACAGTGTAAAGTCTTTATTTATGGCTTCTTTCCATTCGCCTGATACACCGCCAAGGAGTTTGTTGTACGTATTCAAGGTGTTGTCGAACTATCGAAAATAGTTCTAACCGTGGGCTTCTCAGATAGTACGTTTATTTTTGTTTGCTGGCGAAAATAAACTGAATTTAAATAAAAGGTCAGCTTACCCACCACATGCTATGCCAATGCTCCTGGACATCAATAAGTGCAACAGCGTTGTGCAGTTTCTACTATGACCTATAGCTGTATGCGGCGGTGAACAACAGATGGCTAACCATGTGCACCGTCGTCGTACCATCGCCTTTCATAGCTGAGACTGCGTCAAGAGTGATGCGCTCCTGCTAGATACATGGCGCCGACGGGTCGGGTTCGCGTGTCGGGTTCGCGGCTCTGAACAGTATCTTTACATCGTGAACCTTCCCTGCTGTGGTAATAACAGAGCCGCTTACCTAAGCCCCACTGGTTCCGGACGGTTCTTCACTTTGGCGACCAGGACTTCTGACGCACCCTTTCGTTCCTTAACCTGAACATTCTTGCTTATATGCTCTCAATATTCTTATTCTGGTTTTATTTTTGAGGCAGGTGCGAGTAATTTGTAGAGTCATCATTGTCGTAATTCATCATCATTATTTTCAACTATGGCGCCACACCTCTCACGCAGCTGAAGACGCGAGCCCGGCAGAACGAGCTCACTCTCCTGGACGCTCGCAGCCGCCGCCACCTCACTTCGGCTGTTTTTGTGCCAAAGGTAGCAGGGTGCAGATTTCAGTGGAAAGAGAAGAATCTCTCACGCAAGAGTACAGAGACTGGAAGATTGGGGCCTGTTTCTTCGGACAGAACGTCTAACGTCGAGTACTTGCTCCAGAGCGAGGATGAAGATAACGAGTGGGCAGTGAAGCACAGCTCGCCGCCCTGTCGTAATCTGCTCTAACGTCAAACGACCCACCACGAGGGTTCCAATTGTGGCAGTGAGGAGTACTCGGTTGCCGCCTATCAATGGTACCCAAAAAACTGTATGACTGGAACACGATCATGGATTTGCCATCTCTTCGACCATAGCAGTCGCCGGCGCAGAGCGATGCGGAAGCAAGGCAATAACTGGCACAGCATCGAGGGCGCTCATCTACAACTGCTCCTGGTGGATGCACGATCACCAAGGCGCAACGACGGTTCGAGTAAGGACACCTGCAGTAACACGGCCCTGAAAAGCTGTGCCAAGGTGTACACCGACACCACCGTGAATGCTGCCATCGGAGAGGTAGCCTCCAACGAGGCTGCCGCTGCCATGCATCTAAGGTCTACAACAATTAGAGCATCAAGGGCTGCGACCGATATTGGCCTAAATGGTGCCACCGCTGCAGAACCCGGAGTTGTCGGTCAGTTATTGAGTGCTGACGCAACTACTGGTTGCAATCAATGGGGGGCCATTCTTGGTGACCACTCAAGCTATAGTAAGACAAAGATTGATGTTGTTATATACTATGGGGATGACGAGATGGGTTACTCTGGCCGTGTGGCCCGCTAGGATGTCGATTTCAACGCACTATACATGTAAAGGTATCCCCAGAAGCTAGTTCTCAAGCAGCGTTCGCCAACCGAGACCAGCACTGCCTTGGGAATTCCCGGTTGAGCACATCAGTGCAGAAGAGGGAACTTGCGGTACTTCTACGAGTTCCCACTGAGCGACGAGCATGATGCATTGCGACCCGAGCAGCCCTTACTAGCATGAAGGCGCTTGTCGACTCTAACTGGCTTCACATCACATTGACTGCGTCGAAGGTTCGGGCACCGAGTTCAGGCTGGTCGAAGATGCCGTCAGTCGTATATGTAGTACTTTTTTCAACCTATACTTTCTCAAATTAGTCTATAGCAAAAATAGTGCAGTTGGTGCTTGGTTCCACAAAGAACATATCTCTGAAATAAAGATGACATTGTAATGCCTGTTTGCTTCTAAAGGTGTTTCTATGTTGCATTAGAATGCTTTGAAAAGTTTTTATATGTTTGATTCCGCCATAACTTTTACTCGATACCATCAGCGAAAGCTTTCTTTTGGGGGAAATGTAAATACGAAATTGCTTAGTACAGATTCCACAGTCAAAAAGTTAGATATCCAGCTGAAAGACAGTAAATTGTGTGGCCTATACAAAGACCAACAAATATTAATGCTCATCTCTCAACTCTGCTTGGCCTCTTCATCACAACCACAATCCTTAAAGTAGGAATATTTATTTCCGATTTGAGTGACCAGGGAGTGCCTTTTTTCTTTACAAAATATACATAGTAAACAAAAAACTTTGTTTTATACATTGTAGTCAATAACTTAAACAATATTCAAAATTTGAGAAACGTACTTTGAAAATCTTGGGGAGTGAGATATTTAATGAGGACTCGAACAGAGCCTGTGAATGCTTTTTGTAAACATTTTTTTTTTCAAATTACAAGACATGCTTCACTGCAAGGAAGGAAGGAAGGAACATTAAGAAAAGAAAATGCAGAGAAGTTAACCTGTCAAGGAGTAATGGTGTGTAACCCTACACTGTACCATGGCGTGGGGCAGTAGCAAAGATGGAGATCGACATGTAGTTATGACTCTAGAGTATGACTTTATGAGCTTTGCTGCAAAATTTTTAAAACATAATCGACGTCCTCGGAAAGCATACATTCCACGTGAACGCCTAATTAGGTTAAAATATAAAAACAAGTTGTACAATCACTTTATTAAAACAAGAGAGCTAAATCACCTTAAGGATTTAAAACATTTTGAAACTGTTTTAATAAAGACCTTTAAAACGAAAGAGAGAGTCATTATAAGAAGGAGTTTGTTCTAAAGAACGTGCGGATACGTTGTGGGAGAATCTAAATCATCTCATTACACGGAAAGATTGATGCGTGCCTAACTGTATGAAAATAGGCCATAGAGAAGCATAGAAAAAAGCTCTATAGGTAATGCATTTATTGAGTACTTTCTGAACCTTTCTAGTATTTGAAGCACGTGTAAGAACTTTAGTGGTATCAAACCAGTAAAATAGACAATTTTTCTTGATACATTAAGTGATGATGAAATCATGTAAATTTTCGAACAACTCAATACTACAACCCAACAAGATAGTGATGATCTGCAACTGCAACCAACTAAATTTGTGTTCGACATTATGTCGCACCTGTTAACGAACATTTCCAATTTAAGCTTTGCTAAAGCAGTCTTTCCTTCTAGAAGGCAAATTCCTCGCATATCTGATTTTCAAGAAAGGTGACTAGAACGACTTGGGTAACTTGAGGCACATATATTTACGACATATATTTACATTCAGTATTTTTCTAAAATGTTTAGAAGAATTTATACAGGGTTAGGTAAATTTGAGAGTAAACCTCACAACTTCACAAATGCTCAGTATGGTTTCGTAAACATCTTCAAAGAGAATGTGCGCTTCTAGAACAAAAAAAATATGTTGAGAAGGCTTGAACAAAATCAAATATTATTTAGCTTTTCGTTCATTTTACAAAATAATTCAACCTGCTTGATCACTCATCGCTTGTACTTCATCGTTTTTCACACCACGTCGCGTACAGATTTTGATGCTGTGCATCATAAGGTACATCACATCTGCAGACTTTTCCTGAGGTTTCACCATGATCAACGTCCAGGTACTTATCGATTTACCGACAGTCAATTCTTTTAGCCCTGTAATGCTGCTTTCATGCACTAATGATTCGGGAAAGCTTTTAAGAAAAAAAATTACCCAGCGTAATCTCACGAAATTGCAAACGAAAAAAGGTTGTCCTTCCGTACATACCACTAAAGTGCAATTAGCGAATAACTTCTAGTTGCGCTACAATTCGCTTGTCAAGAATCAACCATACTATTTAAACGAATACACAAGATTTTCTCGGGAAAAGCATCCAGCCGGCCAATTAAAACTAATTGGGTTGTACAGTATAAAGACGTTGTCATCATTAAGTGACTGAAGTGCAATTATCGAAAAGTTAGGCATTGCTCAGTAATAATTTTTTGAAAAGCTCCTTCTTGGCGTTACGCCCAGCGCTTCCCTTTGGGGTCGGCTCCCCCGCACTAGTCGATGTCCCAGATTGCTGGACATGATTAGGTTAAATGAGAAAAACAAGTTGTATCATCACTTTAATAAAACAAAAGACCTAAATGAACTTATGGTTCTCAAAACGTTTTGAAGTCACTTTAACAGAGACCTTCATAATGAAAGATGGGGTCACTATAACAAGCGATTTGCTTGTACTAAAGTGCACGCGGATACGTTGTGAGATAAGCTGAACCATCTGATTACACATAAAGATTGTGCAGAGCTTAACTGTGAAAAAATAGGTCGTGTAGAAGTATGGAAGCAAGCTCTATAGGAAATGCTTTTATTGAGTACTTTGTGAACTTTTCTAATATTTGAATATGTGTAACGACTTTAGTGGTATGAAACTAGCTAAAGAGACCATTTTGCTTGATCCAGTAAATAATAAAATTATGCAAATCTTCGAACAACTCAATATTACGACCCAACTAGACATTGATGATCTTTGACTGCAAGCTTATTTCTCTTGATTTTTCAAAAGGCTTTGATCGCGTTTCAGATAAAAAATAAATACTAAAATTTGTACACACATTAGGTGAAGGTTCCATAAGTGGATGAATAAGAACCTACCTCTCGAACCAAACGCAATTTGTACAAATTACCCGCACCAATTCTAATCTCACTAAGGTCCCCTCTAGAGTCCTCAAAGGTAGCGTTTTGTCTCCTGCACTCTTTCTCATCTTTGTCAATGATTTACCTACTGAAATCCCTTTAAACATAAGACATTTTACTGACGACTGCATACTATACAAAAAATTACTTCTTTAGTTCACCATATTACTTTATTAATATTCTAAAAACAGTTTCCGCATGGTGTGTCAACTGTCAACTGACTAAATTAAAAAAAAATTCTTTTGCGAGTAACAAGAAAACACCACGTAGAAGAGTTTCCTTACACCATAAATGATGTCCCACTAATCCTCATTTTCCAGCACAAATAACTTAATATACCAATAACTTCTGACTTTAGATAGGATTGCCATGTCAATACTATTACCTCAACGGCATTTAAGCGGCTCTTCTTTCTTAAATGATGCTTCCATAGAGCACACCGTGACACTGAATTACTAGCTTATAATTCAATCATTAGATCAGTGTTAGAATATGCTGCTCCGGCGTGGTTTCCATCAGCCAGTAAATCAATATACAATATAGTGGGAATATAAATAAAACTAATTATACTCGTTGTTAATAAATATAAGCTCAGAGACTCTCCCAGTGCTTTGATCAAGTCGGGCGGATTACATACAACTGTAAACCGCGCTACGCAGGCACTATTCAAATTGCTTCATCATAACAAAGTAAATATAAAAATTCTAAATACATTTCTAATGCAGATGCAAGAATACCTAGACTAAAGCATTCATACAACCTAAATGAATACCGTTTTTGCTGTAATTGTTATAAATACTCTTCTTCCCGCTAGCCATAAGACAGGGGAACAACTTACCTTCCACTATCACCAATACCTACTCAGAAACCACTTCACAATCACTACTTGAAAAATACTTGCATGACTCACAAACATATAACTACCAACATTTTGCACCATTCTTTAACAATTGATTTTACCCTAAGTATTTGTACCCACATGCCACTAACCACCATTGCAAACTATCCTTTTCTGTACTTTTTTCGTTAACATTATGCACGTGTGACTGATTGTATAACATAATCATAACTATATTGATGTGTTATACCACGTCAGTGCTTTCAAATTCGCTTTTACAGTTTTATATATACGTTTTGCACGTGTGGTTTTTATTGATGATTACATTGCCATTTGCAAAAAAACTGTTCTGTTATTTTAGCTGAATTCTCCTTCAATATTTAAAAAAACTTTGTTATACTATTAATTTGTGCCCTTCTTGCAATAATCCCTAATGGGCATGGCAGTATGTACTAAAGAAACTCCGTTTTTGACTTGATAGTGTTCTGGTTTACGTACATTTTCAATTTGTGCTTTGCTAAAGCAGTCTTCCCTTCTAGAATGCGAATTCGCCACCTATCAGTGATTCTCAAAGAAAGCGACAAGAACGAGTTGGGTAACTACAGGTACATATGTTTACTATCAGTGTTTTTCTGTAGAGTTTAGAAAAATGTATGCCCGGTTAAGTAAGTTTGAGAAAAAAACCTCACAACTTCGAAAATGTTCAGTATGGTTTCCGTGAAGATGTTACAAGAGAATCTGCGCCTCTAGAACGAAAAAATATATGTTGGAAAGGCTTGAAATTCAAATAATAATTGACCTTTCGTTAATTTTACAACAGAATTCGACCTTCTTGATCACACTCAATAATAAAAAAATACATTTTTGGGGTTTCGCTGTCACAGAGAAGATTTAATTCAATACAACCTATATATTCAAGGCAGATATCCAACAATGATGGCGTCGCATAAGAAATAGAGGAAGTTAAAATCGGAGTTCCACAAATAAGTATATTACGTGGTTGATTCGCCAGACTAAGAAGAGGAAGAAGAAGAATTGAGGGGAGTGAAAGAAGAAGAGGTCCTGGATAACATTTAGTTGATTCCGCTTGCTTCAAACTTGGATAAAATGTTTGAAAAAAAAAACTCTTCATAGCAAGCTCAGTGAATTTATTGCTCGTTATAGTATTCTTTCATTAAGGCTGATGTGATTTAGACAGGGTTTTCCTATATAGTCGGCTCATGTTAATTTGGAAAACTGAATTCAACTTGCAAAAGTATCTGGTGATATTTCTGTGTTAGTCATATTAGATATTAAAAAAGGCTACGATAATGTTGAGCACAGTATATTTATTTCCAGATTAGTGAGCTGTGATGTGCCCAATTTGATTATATCTTGGGTTCAGGAGTTTCTCTTCCAGAGAGAATTCTTTTGTTGCCACAAGGGAATTACTTCTGCCTCTTATAAGCAATGATGATAGTTCTACCAGCGCCATTTCTAGGTCGGATAAGTTAGTTCACAACGCCACCGCTATCTTTATTTTCGTTGAACTGTCAAAGGTACAGTTTCCCATCATTAATTGTTAACATGGATGGATGGATGGATGCTATGAGCGTCCCCTTTATAACGGGGTGGTGACAAGTATGCCACCAGGCTCGACAAAAAAAAAATCTTTTTTTTTATGTTGGCCTAATGCCTCAACTTCGATAAATTCTATCTTAATGGAAAAAAGGTAAATTTTCAGCTTAAGTTCTCTGCCATTTACGGCACACTGTCCATATTTTATTTTTCCAATATTTATTTTTGTCCTTTCTCTCTAATTTTCTGCCACCAATACTCTAACCGTCTCTTACTTATTTCAATCGCGGGTGTGTTCAGCTTTCCATTGTTGTCCCTAAAACCCAAGGCTTCCTGTAGGCTCGTGCCCAAACGTACACCTGGGTGGATATCTCCACATTCAATCAGAACATGCTCCGCCGTTTCCTTATCTTTCCCGCAGCATGTGCATTGTTCTTCTTCTTTACTGAATCTTGCTTTATAACTACGCGTTCTAAGGCAACCCGATCTCGCTTCAAACAGTAAAGCGCTTCCCCTTGAATTATCGTAAAATCCCTCCCTCCTTATTTCATTTTTGCCCTTTCGGTAGTTACTCAAAGCCGGTTTTTTCTCCATAGCTGCCATCCAGTAAATCCTCTCCGCCTCCCTGACTTTTCCCTTAACGCTCTTTGTTGACATATGGCTCACAATACCAGCCGTATATTTACCAGTGAGTCTTCTAGTTCTTTTTCTCCACTGTGTGTCCACGCTCTTCCTATACAAATAACGGAACACCTTCTCTGCCCATCTACTCTCCTTCATATTTCTTAGCCTTTCTTCGAACCTTATTTTGCTCTGCGCTTCCCTCGCCTCAAAACCTGCCCACCCCATATCGCCCTTTACCGCCTCGTTTGTCGTCTTCCCGTGAGCACCCAACGCGAGGCGTCCCACAGTCCTTTGATTTACATCCATTCCCGATTGCACCTCTGCCCTCATGCACACCACTGAGTTCCCAAAAGTAAGCCCTGGAACCATTACACCCTTCCACAGACCTCGAAGCACCTCATACCTATTGTATCCCCACAACGCTCTGTGCTTCATTATTGCCGCATTCCTCTTTCCTTTTGCTGCCGAGGCTTTTTCCTGTACCTCCATGTATCTATCACTCTCATTTACCCATACTCCAAGGTACTTGTATTCACTTACCCTCGGTATTTCTTGGCCTTGTATGGACACCGTCTGATCACAGGGATCATTGAATACCATCAATCCACACTTCGTTACACTGAATCCTAGTCCAAGAGCTTCACCTTCCCTTCCGCATATATTCGCCAGCTGCTGTATATCATCTCGACTGTCCGCAAATAAGACGATATCGTCCGCATAAAATAAACCTGGAAGCTTCTGCTCAATCATCATGCCGCCCTGTTTGTGTGACAGATTAAAACCAATGTTGCTACCTTCTAGCGCTTTTTCCATACTCACCATGTACAGCATGAATAACAGCGGAGACAAAGGACATCCCTGCCTCAGACCCCTGCTAACCTCAACGTTCTCTTTGCTACGCATTCCTTCCCACTCTATGCAAACTGTATTTTCTCGGTATATCTCCCTCAAAAGCTGTATACAGTCGTCGCCCATGCCCATTCCTTTCAATATATCCCACAAAATTTCCTGATTAACGTTGTCGTATGCCCCAGTGATGTCTAGAAAAGCCACGTACAAGGGCCTATTCTCTATTTTAGATATTTCTATACACTGAGTGAGAACAAACAGGTTATCGTCTAACCGCCTGTCGACTCGAAATCCGTTCTGAAGTTCTCCCAAAATATCGTTATGTTCGGCCCATGTTTCTATTTTCATTTTTACTGCTTGCATCGCCATCCTGTATAGTACCGATGTAATGGTTAGTGGTCTATACGAGCGAATCTTGTCCTTTTCTCCCTTGCCTTTATAGATTAAGTTCATTCTACTTTGTCGCCAACTGTCCGGTATTTGTCCGTCCTTTAAGCTTTTTTCTACTGCTTTTAACAATGCTTCTTTAGTGTTATGTCCTAGTTCGTTAATGAGGCTAACGGGAATCCCATCTAAACCCGCGGCAGTGCGCTTTGGAATTTTTCCTTCGGCCTTTTTCCAGTTGAAATTATCAAGTACTAGCTCTTCCTCTGTTGCTTTCTCCGCCACACTTTTACTCACCGGGGAGATCCCCTGGACGCTCTTTTGAAACGAATCGGCTGTTACCTTTTGGATGTAACCTAGCGCTTCGTACCCTTCCAATTGATTTCCTCCTTCATCTAGAATATGTTGTTGCGTTGTGACAGACTTCCTACCTAGCGCCTTTATGTGGCTCCAAAAAATCCTAGGCGCGGCCTCCTTTTTTTCGTGTATCTCTGTCATCCAGCGTTCACTTTCACCTTTAATTTTTGCCTCTACCAATTTCTGTACAAGTGATTTTTTCTCTAAATATATTTCCCATATTTTTTTGACTTCGTCCTGCGGCCGCTTCTCCTTTTTTGCCTTTCTATGCTCCCGTGATGCTTCGCGTCGCTTCTCGATCGCCTCCCGGATTTCCTTGTTCCACCAACTTTTTGGCTTCCTTTTTCCTTTCCAGCAAACAGTTTTCTTCTCTTTCCCTATCTCCTTCGTCATTAGATGTAACAGCTCACTATACTCCCAGTCCTTGCCTGGTATTTCGCCAACTTCTTCCTCGACTCTTGCGGCTATATTTATTATTTGTTTGTCATTTAAATACGAGCTGCCAGACTTTGATTCCATGCTCATATTTTCAGTTTCGTATCCCATTTGTAATGTTATTCGTTTATGATCACTACCCAAGCTGTTAATGCCTTCCTCGTCTATCCTCATTTCTGTCAGTTTGTGGTAAATTCCTTCAGTCATGAGACAATAATCAATACTTGATTGCTTGTTTCCGACTTCCCATGTGATCTGGCCGTCACATTTAGGCCCCGTGTTAACTATCTCCAGACTATGTTGCTCGCAAAGATCTAGTAATAACTTCCCATTGGTGTCTGAATATCCGTCAAGGTCATGTATGTGGGCATTCATGTCCCCTAGAAGGATGATTTCGGCCCCATTACCAAATTCCTTAATATCCGCACTCATGCAATCCACTATCTCCTGATTCTTTTCTCTGCAGTTATTCCCCGTCCACAAGTAGGCTACCCCTAGCCACGTTTCCTTTCCACCTACTGTGCCCAGAACCCAGAGGTGCTCTGAACACGTCTGTTTCACTCTAACCCATTTGGCTCCGCGGTGAATTAGCATTCCTACACCCCCACCTTTCCTTTCCGATATGGTCCTGTTACACCCTTCCCAAACCTTAAGGCTATATGAGGCTAACGCTAACCTATATGAGGCTAACGCTAACGCTATAAACGCTAACATATAGGCGTTTTGTGCGCCCCCTACGGCCATCGTTGGAACTTGAGAGTCTCTGGGGCCGTTCCGCACTTACAGATAAACGTGGTGAGTGACACCATGTGGGTGTTGTGCGTAGTGAATGACCCGTTGTTGGTTCTATCGAAGTCGTTTGGCGGAGTGAATTCCTCAGACCACTTTCTGAAGTGATGTTTAAAAAAACCATCTTAACGTCGAGGATTTTTCACTGGACGTAGATGGTTGTCAGTGGGCTGAGAGTGACAGCGACGATGAACTATCAGCTGCTAGTTCATGAGCAGAGAGTTGCACTTCACGTACCATCATGCGTTAATGTTTTCTTCATGCTCTTAAGTCGCTTTCATTGTATTTATTGTGTAATATCCATCAGCGAGGTCAAAATAAAAGCACTGATTGATATGTGAAGTTTAACATCCTAAAACCACAATATGATTATGAGAGACATCGTAGTGGAGGACTCCGGAAATTTCGACCACCTGGGGTTGTTTAACGTGCACCTAAATCTGAGCACACGGGCCTGCAACATTTCCGCCTCCATTGGAAGTGCAGCCGCCGCAGCCGGGATACGATCCCGCGACCTGCGGGTCAGCAGCCGAGTACCTTAGCCACTAGACTACTGTGGCGGGGGCGAAATAAAAGCATACTTTTTCTTGTGCATTGAACGTATCCCAATTACAGTGGAGATTACAAAGCGCCGCATGCCGTCAACACACTACAGCTTGACCAGCGAAACGAAATCGTTAGAGCAATGAAATGTGCTGTTACGACTACAGTCCACGCTTTCTCCTACACTTCACTGGTGCCGTCCGAACGACGTTGTAGTTCGACAAATGTTAGCAATTGTGACGTTGTGAAAAGCGTACGCGCGTATTCATTTCGATATCCTTGTTTCGGTCGCGCTGATGAAACCTGCAACATGCAAGTGCAGAGAATCGCGCACTGTTAGTAACTGATCATGGCTGGGACATAAGTGATACTTAGTGGCAAGTTAAAGGCTTGTGTTTCATTGAAGAAGCACCTACATAATTGTTACAGCGCAAGTACTGACGGCGTCATATGTTTGCAAACTATCACTACGTTAAACATTGCTTCCTGTGCAGCCGCGATGGTGCACTAATCGCTAGTGGCCTACTACCGCGGCGTATCCGCCACACAGGCTCTGCACAAGTTATCTCGGAGTGACGTTCAGTTCAAACGCGAATTCTGGTTCACGCAGTTTTCTGTAGCTCGCACAGGATTACGCAAAGCATCGTTGATACACAGTAGATCAGCTGCCACGACCACCCTTTGCACTGTGGCGAGAAATGAGGTAGCGAATATTCAGCAGTTCATATTGGTTAGGCAAGTACTTTGGTTCAATATAGATTCACTTGACGATCAAGAGTTAATCCGGTGAAAGCGGCACGGGTAGTACGTCCGTGAGTCCTATCTTTTCTATTGCGAGCTCACGGGTTGATCATCTTTCCGCAGCCATCTTGGATTGCATGGCGCACCACCTATAAGCCATGGGAATTGCGAAGTGTTCCTGGCGTCGACATCAACATGACTCCAGCAGAGGTCCTAGAGATGTTTTCTGAGGCTGGTGCCATGGCAGTTTATAGGTGCAGACGAGTAGTAGAAAAGAATAATATCCTAACAGAGTCTGTGATCGTCCCACTTCCGGGTCAAATCACCCCACTGAAATCAAGGCGTGGCCTCTAATATGCAGAGTGGAACAGCTTTCACTTAATCCCCTCCAGTGTCAACAATGTGAGCGCTATGGGCACACCCTAAAATGATGGAGGTCAGCTCCCAGATGCCGAAGCTGTGGGGAGGCGCATAACGGAAATTAATCCACTATTTTTGACAAAAAGTGTTGTCTTTGTCATGAAGCGCAATGCGCAGATAATGCGAATTGCTCAGCCAAAGCACGTGGGATTGCAATTCTGGAAGTTGTTGATCGGAGATGATGCTCACAGAATGACGCCGTCGCTGAAATTCAGGCTATAACCCAGGGTTATGCTGGTGATGAAGCCCAACATAATGCAACTTTGGAAGCCTCTCTTTCAGTGTTCATTGCGGAAATGATCTAAAAAGCAATGAAGAAAGCTATAAATCGCCTGGCTACCACCGTTTGTGAATCCTTCTCTAAAAATCTAGCCAATAGGCTGACACAAGTATATAGATCGCCGAGTGATATTGGTAATGCTTCACAGGATGCTGGTGTTACTCTCCCGCCAAGTGAAGCAGAATCAGAGTCACCTCCTTCCAATGTGCAGGTTGCAGGGCCCTCTCGTACAGACAATCAGAGGATAAGTGATCACATACTAGAGAATGGTCAGAATTCAGAGGATATGGACATGGACATCAAATCCCTAAAGGACACTCCATCCCCTGTCTTCAAACATGTTGGCTCTTCAAAACATTCAAATATAACAAAAATACCAGAAGGACAACTTATCAAAGAGCGATTTTTTAAAGAAAGTATTTCAGACAAGGTTGTTGCTGAAACAATTCTGTTAAATTTATAGGTTCTCTCAAAACTCTTCATTACAACGGCCGATCTATTCATTCAGCTAGAACAGATTTATTGTATTTGTCTTGTAAATTCACTCCAGATGTCACTGCAAGAAACTTGGCAGTCAGCACATTATTTGCTTTGCTTACCTAGTTTTCGGTTTTTCCACCTAGATCTTCCATCCAAAGGTGGAGGTTTAGCGGCCTTTGTCAATACTAAAATTAGTTCAAAGGTCTAAATTTCGTGCCAACATATATCCCCCCAATGCAAAATTTTCGCTTTATACATTACCTTGCCTGAATGCCCGGCCTTTTTTCTAGTAAATGCCTACTTTCTTGTGGGCGTACAAGACACGCAATGTTTAGACATGGCTGTTAAGTTGTGGTGCAAAGAAAAAATTATGGTCAGAGATTTTAATTCTCACCACACTAGTTGGGATTTGAAGATGTTGAATGTGAAAAACATTTGTGGGACTGGTCTACAGAACATAATTTATCATGCCTCAACGTTAGAACTCCCACATTTATCCGAGACCAATCCCGCTGTGTCCTATATTTAAGCTTTATAAGCTCGGGTATTCCTAACGTATCTTGTACTACCCTATACTGCGCTAGGAACAGCGACCATTTACCAGTACTGTTTGAAATTACTTGCCCCTATATTCATCATTTTTTCAAGGTCGAACCTTTATAAATCTTCCTAATTGAAGAATGACCTAAAAGTTGCTTTGGCTTTTCCCACTGGAGACAACGATGACACTTAAGCCATAAAATTAAGCGCGGTAAATAAAAGAAAGTTCGAAAAGCAGAATTTTGTATTGGTCTGCTAAGAGGTGTGCCTGGAAGCCAATGGTGGAATTACGATTGCTCTCGTTATCAGACACGACGACAAGCAGCCTGGAAGCAGCTAATTCGTTATCAGTGCTTCAAAAACTGGGCGTATTACAAATATTTTGCAGCTACGTTTAAACGCACAGTGGCTCAAGCTAAAGAATCCTATAACAAAGGACATTTCGACTTTCTTTCCAAACCTATAAAAAAAGGATTAATTTCATACATGATATCATGCAAAATCCTACCGTTTCTAGCAAACTCTGATTATGAAAGGTTATCTCGGAAGAAACGGCAAATTTTTTAGATTTATTCAGTAGAGGTCTAGCAAACAGACTTTCTTCGACTTATGCAATGAATTGACAAAAATTTTTCTTAAAGACTGACTACGACAAAGTGATATTGTCTGAAGTCTCAAGCGCAACTAGCATTTTACCTTCGTCAGGTGCTGGTCCTGACAGTATAACAGTTCCCATGATTAGAATTTACTTCAAATTATGACCCGGTCACGTATTAACCTTATAAACTATTCATTAAGCAATGTCTGGGTATACCAGGACTGGAAAATAGCCAGAGTAGTTCCCATATTAAAAAAAACGATGGTCAGGTTTTAACATCGCCAATATCAGACCCATCTCTCTACATCTCACCTGGTTAAAATTATAAAGAGGGTTTTAAGTAACAGAATAAATGTTTGTATGGCTGTCAAGCTAATATTGAAGGCAAACGAAATTGGTTTTCATAGCAAGTACTCAATTCGGTGTGCTCATGCCGACTTAGACAGCCGAATACAGCTTGCCCGAAAAAGACGGCACTACGCGGTGATAGTAACACTACACATCGCTTAAGCTGATAATCACGTCGAGCATTTAATTTTATTGAATGCATTAAAAGACAAACTTTTCACGATATGTTGTTGAGTGGGTAGCAGAGTTTCTAAAATCAAGGGAATTTTATTGTGCAAAGGATAGATGCCGCTCATCCAAATTCAAACAGCAACGCGGAGTTAATCAAGGGGCGGACCTATCTCCGCTATTAATAAATATTCCGTTGAGCTCTAATCCCATTGAACGAGATATCACTACATTTATGCAGACAATATCGTGTTCTCCGCTGCAGACAGTGACATTGATCCTTTCCATAAAGAATTGCGAAGGTATACGTATTTCCTCGAACTTTGGCTGCAGGCAATTCGATTGTCTCTAAACATCAGTAAAAGTGCTCTCCTGGTGTTTCTACTAGAAGACTCTCTTCATATTTCTGTATTATATAAACAGGAACCAATTCCACAAGTCGAGTCTATCGAATATTCGGGCATTATTCAAAATGAAACTTAACTGCAGCCCTCACATAGAATATATTGTGGCAAAGGCACAACGAGCTTCAGGCTTAATGCGCAGGTCGAGTAACAAGAAATATGGGTTACGTAGACACGCCTTATTATTGATGTACAAAACGTACATGCGCCCTATATTGAATTTCGGTGCCTGATATTTTCGGTTGGCCATGCGCACATAACAAAACCTTTAGTTCTGTTGCAGCGAGAAGCGCTACGTTTGTGTTTGAGACTCCCGAGCTACATCGCTATTAATGTAATATATCAGGAAGCCCGCATACGAACTATTCTTTGCCGATTCTGTATCCTGACTGTACAAACATTGTTAAAATTTTATAGCTTATCCGCTAGACAATCTGAATATGCTTTTATTAGTGACCCTGGCGCCTTCTTTCTTGCTCAGTGGTCCGCTTTGGTGCTCCCCAGGTTAATTTTGTACAAAAAAAAACTTGAAAGCATAAAGGTTGATATCAGATCGGTAATTGGAACTAAAGCATAAAATCACAATGTTACGAAAGAATATAATGGAATTTTCCCGCCACTATACAAGTTTCAAACTTTGAGTTTTTCGAACAACAGGTTAGAAGATTACATAGCTCATGCAGATATAAAGAATATAATAGCTATAGACGCTTCTATGGATAAAGAAGAGGCAGCAGTAGGAATTCCGTCTGGGTCATCCTCAGTAAGGCTGCCAGACTTCACTCCAGTTTTCGAAGCTGAGCTCTTGGCTATTAGTTTGGTGCTGCGAAAACTGCCTTAAAACGCAGACAGTGTTATCATCATTACAGATTCTCTTTCGGTGTGTACTGCTGTAACAGCTTCAGAACAATCCAGTGCCCTAGTGACGATGCACTTATTAGTTCCACACCAACTGAAGCTCCTGAAGTTAGTATGGGTCCCAGGCCGCTGTAGCATATTGTTGAATAAAATGCCTGATTCATTAGCCGAGCGGCAATTGATGGCCCTGTGATCTCGGAACTCCCAGAAATAGAACACATATGGTCCTTCAGATATACAAGTTAAGCCATTTATACGGATATGATGAAAATAATTACTGAATGAATGAACTATCAGCACCTAAGATATCTCTGAAAACCTCAGCGCATTCAGTCTAGAAAGTTAGACGTTATTTTAACCAATGTTTTATTTCTTTTTCCCTTATTAGGCTTTTATTTACACAGAGCTGCTCTGGCGATACATCCCCAGTTGCCATTCTGCGAAGAAAAAGAAGCAATAGAGCATTACTTTATTTCATATAGGAACTATACATTATATGGAAAATATTTATAGTGATTCTGTTTTCAACAGTAGGTCTAAATTTAACTGGAGATAATGTTCTCAGTTTTGGCACCTCTGACTAAGAATCTAAGCGAATGTCAATAGAACGCCAGCTTAAATATAATCTTGACGAATACTTGTGACATGATTGATCATGTGAATAGAAGTCGCTCATTCATTGGGTTTTGACCAGGTCAGGTAAGCTCAACTGTCTTGTCTACTCAAAATTTCTTTTTTATAATACCGTATAAGCTCTCTTTTTCTTTTATGAATTCATCTTTGTTTTATTACTTCTTTAGTTTATATACACATATATATATATATTATTTTATCACTTTTGTTCTTTTAAAAACAGGCTCTCAGTGTATCACATACAGGCTACTAAAAGCTTTCATGGTCAATCCCAATCCCCTAGAGTGGGTATGTGCCAGTACTTACAGGCAACGAACAAACAAAGTTTGCCTGCGTTTGCCTGCTCTAAGGGTTTGGCCAAGAATTAAATAGTTCTGACTGAAATTTCTTCTTGATAGGCGTTCCGCTAGGGTGCTATTCCATTAGCGAGTGTGTTTGTTCTCGGATAGTAAGGCCAGACAGATGCCGTTTTCTTCACCTGGACCAGGGGCTTTTCTCTGGTCTGCTTCTCTTCCTCCTCAAGAATCACCAGTCGACTTAGTTCTACGCAATGACGTCTCATCACTGTATGCGGCCTTAGTCCGAAGCAACGAAGGTATCATAGGGAGGAAGAATCCAAAAGTGATTCAGACGGAGCTGCGAGCCGCTACAGCCAACTATCAAAGCGTCACAGGGGTCGCAAATTTCGGCAAGGGAGGCATTCTCTGCTTCTCGTCTGACCAGCTATGTGTTCGAGACTTACTAAAATGTTCGGTGTTCGCTACCAACCCCGTGAGCGCATTCATTACACTTTACCTAGCTTGCACCAAAGGCCTCGTTCTTGGCCTCGATGTCAACTTCGCTCCAACTGAGATACTAGGTATGTTTTCCGAAGCAGGCATGATAGCGGTTTATAGATGTAGTTGAGTTGTGGATAAGACCAAAGTCCCAACTGAATCCGTGATTGTTACATTCGCCGGGTCGAGTCACCCAACCGAAATCAAGGCGTGGCCTTTAATATACAGAGTGGAGCCGCTATCACCTCGTCGCCTACAGTGTATAAAGTTTTGACGCTATGGGCACACAGTGAAAGGTCAGGTGAGTACCTAAATGCAAACTGTGTGGTGAGACGCACACCTCCCGTGACTGTAGTAGTAATGAATGCAAGTGCTGTTTTCGCCATGAAGTACACTGTGCTGATTATCTAAATTGCCCGGCCAAGTCACGTGAAATCCCAATTATGAAAAGTGTAGACAGCGTACGATGCTTCGGAAAGGATGCCATCACCGAAATTCAAGCCATAACTCGAGGGTACACCGATGCTGCAGTCCACCATAACACAGAAATGGAAGCATCGCATCCCCTGTCCATTGCAGACAAGATCAAAAAGGCTGTGGATAAGGCTATGGAACGCCTTGCTACCACCCTCGGTGAGGTTCTGTCGCATATAATGAATAACTAAACGGCACAAGTTTATAGAGCACAGATACATATAAGTACGGCTTAACAAAATGCTAAGTCAGCGCACCCGACAAGTGATCCAGAATCTGAGATAACTACGTCGAATGCACAGTCTGTAGGGCCTTCTGGAGAAAGGCATTCAGAGGCAAAGCGAGGGCATAGAGGAAGTTTCTTAAGAAGTTTTTCAGGATACACATAATATGTACATCGACCTCAAATGCCGAAAGCGTTCTAGATCCACTGTCTCGAAAACATCTGGCTCGCCGAAACATGTAAAAAGCAAAAAATACCAGAAGGACAATATTTCTAATACCGATTTTATAAAGTAAGGTGTTTGAGTTAAGGTCGTTGTTGACGCAATTCTCACGAAATTATAGGGTCTCTTAAATTATACATTGGAATTGCCGATCTATTCACTCAGTTATAACATATCTATTGTACTTGTCTTCCAAATTCGATCCCTATAATAATGCATTGGAAGAAACTTGGCTTTCCACACAACACTTGCTTCAACTACCCGACTTCCAATCTTTTCGACTAGACCATTCATTCAAAAGTGGAGGTTTAGCGTTTTTTTATAAGCAGTAAAATAAGTTTAAAAGTTAAAATCTCATACAAATGTATGTTTTCTGAATGCAAAATTTTCGCCTTAGATTTTACCTTGTCAATGTACTTCTACTTTTCTGTGGGCGTACAAGCCACGCCATCGTTATAAATGGCTGCTAACTCAAGTTGTATAGAAGAAATTCTAGTTGGCGATTTCAGCTCTCATCATACATGCTAGGATTTTAGAATGAATCAATGTGACCAACGCTTGTGGGACTGTTTTCTAGACAACCATTTATTGTGCCTCAACGCTAGAACTCCATTTATTCGAGGTCGTTCACGCTGCGCCTTAGATTTAAGTTTTGTAAGCTTGGTTATTGCTAGTACGTCATGGACAGCCCTTGATTGCGCCTCCAGCATTGACCACTTTCCTGTATAGTTCGAGATTGCTTGTTTCTTTAAACCATCATGTTTCCATACCCGAATCTTTATAAATTCTTCAAAGTTTACACATGACCTAAAAGGTGCTTAGAATTTCCCTCTTAAGACGACAATGACACGAAATATATGAAATTAGGCCCAGTAATTAAAGTGCATTAAGAAAACTGAATTCGCTGTTGAATTTGTGAAGAGAGTATTCTGTAGCCTATGGTGAAATTCCGACTGCTCACGTCATGAAAGATGATGACAGGCAGCTTGGAAAAAGCTAACTCATAATCACTTCCTAAAAATTGGTCACATTATAAATTTCTTGCCACTGGATTTTAACGCACAGGGGCCCACGCTAAAAAAAGTATGACCAGAGACATTTCGACTTTCTTTAGAAACCTAAAAATAGGAAATATTAATTTCAGTATATGCGATCTCGCAAAATCCCGCCGCCTACAGTAAATACTGATTATGAAAGGCTACCATCGGAATAACGGCGAACTCTTCAGTGTCAATTGGCAGAAGTCTAGAAATTAGGTTTTCTTTGACCATGGCATTCTACCAGAAAACATCTAGCATAAACGCTGACTTAGCAAAGGTCATGCTGTCTGAAGCATCAAAAGTCATTCGACATTTACCCTCATCACCAGCTTGTGTCCTGATGAAATTACAGTTACAATGATTAAAATTTTAATTAAGCTATCATCTGATGACGTCCTCAATCTTTTAAACTACTCTTTAAAGAACGCCTGGATACCGTATGACTGGAAAATAGCTAAGGTAAGTTCATTACTACAAAAGCAAGGATTAGGTTTAACATAGAATTTATCAGATCCATCTTACTATTGTTCAACATGGTCAGACTCATAAGTAGGGTTCTAAATGGTTGAATAAATGTTTGGATTACGAATAAGTGAATATTAAAACCAAACCAAATAGGCTTTCTCAGTGAAAGCTTAATTTGGTGTGCCCATGTGGATTTATTAAGTCGAATACAGCTTGCTCTTAAAAGAAAACAATACTCCGCATTAGCAACTCTCGACATAGCTGAAGCATATAACCGAGTGGAGCACTTCATACTACTGCACACTCTGCAGAGCCTAAATTTTTCTCATTATATTATTCTCATTATAATATTAAGTGGATTGCAGAATTCGTAAAATCAAGAGCATTGTATTGCGTGAAGAATTGATGCTAGTTACATAATTCAAACAAAAACATAAAGTTCCCCGAAGCCCTCCTATCTCCAGTATTATCATATATACTAATGAGCTCTATTCAATCTGACCAGAATGTGAACGTCAACATTTCGCGCATGATATCGCGTACTTTGCAGCAGACAGCGACATTTACTCATTGCACCAAAAATGCCAAAGATATAATATTACTCTATTGGTTGCAGTCGATTTCATTATCTACAAACATTAGTAAAAGTGCGCTCTTGGTGTTTTGCATAGCAGAGTATATTTCAATTTCTGTACTATATAACAAAGGACCTATTTCACAAGTGGGTTCAGTCAAGTACTTCGGAAAGATTTATATTGGAGAAGTTAACTGGAGCTCACACATAGAACACATATCAGCAAAGACACAATGGGTGTTAGGTTTATTAGCAGGCCAAGTAACAGAAAATACAGGTTTCGCAGAAACACGATGTTAATGATATATCAAATGTACATGTATGACCGCTATTAGAATTCGGTTGCGTATTATTGAGGGCCGTGGATTATAAATTGAAACCTCGAGTAATGTTAGAGTGAGAAGCCCATCAAATATGCCTGAGACTTTTTTGGTTCGTGGTGTTTATAGTATTGTATCAGGGAGCACACTTGCCAACACTCCTCTGTCGATTCAGCATCCTAACGGTGCAAGCCTTCTTAAAGTTCTACAGTTTACCGTCTAGAAAATCAAAGTATGCCTTTATTGCGACCCAATGTCCTGCTTTCTTGCTCATTGGCCTCAATTTCATACACCTCAAATATTTTTATTTAAAAAAAACTGGATTGCATAAATGTACATATTTTCCAATTGAAACGATCCGTATGCGATGTCTCATAATTTTTATGCTTTCGTAATAATCTTACGGAAATATATGGAAAATATATAGGAAACATATATATTCTTACGGAAACATGCGGAATTATTGGACATCACATACGGAACGTTTCAGTAGAGATATTGCAACTCATTTTTGAACCCTCAACATTAGGATAAAGTGTGATGAAATCTTCCCCCAAAAGCCAAGTTGCATTCTCTAAAATTTTGAGCAATACAATAAAAGATTACCTGGTGCATGCAGATACAAATAATGAAGTAGCCACCAATGCTTCTTTGAGTAATGAAAAGGCAGGCATGGTAATTGCCTCTGAGTTCCTCAACTGGTCTTTCTCAGTGAGGCTTCCAGATTTCACTGCTATATTTAAAGCCGAGCTAGTAGCCATTATTCCAGCACTTCAAAAACTTCCTTCCACTGAAGCCAGTGCAATCATCCTAACAGATTCACTTTAGGTGTGTGAAACTCTGACAACCTCAGAACAATCTCGTGCCCTAGCAGTGTTCCACAGATGAGCACCGCCGCAAATAAAACTCCTGAAATTATTTTGGGCGCCCGGTCACTGTGGGTTACAATTAAATGAACTGGCAGATGCTTTGGCGCGAACATCACTTCGTGGACCTATATTTCCGGTACTTCCAGAGTTGGAATACTTAGTGGGTTTTTGATATAGAAAATTCGATATTTTACACATAGGTTGGAAAATATCACAATGTGGACAGATTATCAGCAACTCAAGATTGCATGGAAACCTCGGTGAAATAAGTAAAAAAAACTTCAAGTTATTTTCTCCAGATTTTGCTGCCGTGTCCCTCCTCCATTAAATTTTTATATATGCACAGCTGGTCTGACACTCTCCCCCATTTGTTCGTTATGCGAATAATCGGACACCTTTGAACATTATTTTGTCTAATGTCGTTAATACACAGTAATTTGAAAAAGACTTCTAGCTATTTCGTTTGCGAAGCTACGTTTAAGTTTAACTACAGAAGCTGTTGTAAATTTTGGGGCCTCATTTTGGAAAAATTACACAAAGAAGTATTTGACGCATTGTGTTATTTCATTTACGCCACTAAATGTATTTCAACATAATGCCCACTTTAACAAATACTCAAAAAAAGAAAAGAAGACGGAAAGTTATGTTTAAAATGTGGATGAATATGAAACATACATTCCAAATTATTCAGGCATGGCAAACTCTGCTGTCTGGTCGGCTCCCAAAATCAAGGTATAGTTAGTTTATCAGTGGTTACTTGTTTTTTCTCACTCTATGAATATTTCGTTTTTTTAACGTCTTCTTTATTCTACATTTGTTTTAGTAAGCAATGGTTCACTTACCGCCCTTAAGATACTATATGTTTTTTTGCCAATCCCCTAGAGTGGTAGTGGGTATGCCTGTGATATAAAGCGCTACAAACAAACAAACAAACAAACAAACAAACAAAGTTCATTCATTCAAATGAAGAATCTCGAAGTGGTCCAGGCGCAGCATAGAGCTGCTACATCTCACTTCCACAGCATCACAGAGGTTCGCCAGTTTGGCAGAGGCGGTATTCTATGCTTTTCATCTGATCAGCTATGTGTCCAATACCTTCTAATGTGCTCGATGTTCACGACAAATCCTACGAACGCCTTCATTTCTCCACATCGGGTATGTATGAAAGATATCTTTCGCAGCGTTGATGCTAATATGACCCCTTCTGAGGTATTAGAGATGTTTGCCGACGCTTGTGCGATCTCTGTTTACAAGTGTGCACGTATCGTAGAGAAAAAGAAGATGCCGATTGAGTCTGTAATTGTAACCTTTGCTGGAGCGAGTCTCTCAAGCGAAATCAAGGTGTGGCCACTAATATACAGAGTGGAACCGCTATCACTGCGACCACTTCAAGGAGCGAAGGGCTGGCGATATTATCGCACTGTATACGTCTCTGCCATACGCCATTCTGCCACCTCACCAAGATACTTTTGGAATGGTCGTTTGCAATCCTAGCTCATGCCCTCTCACCTTAAGAGCTCACGAAACACTGGGCTATGTTTTTCCTGTTGATGACAACGTTATTGTACGTATTGAGTCCCACGACCCTGGCCAGCAACTTCAACTGAACGCTGTTACTCCTCTTTTTACGCAGGATGACTACTTCTCGGATATCTTCAATCGCTCCATCGACAGCAAGCTTCCTCCGGATCAATGGGACCAGCTAATAACCCTTCTGCATGAATTACGAGATTCATTTGACCTTCCTCAAAAGGCACTGAGTCAAACGAACACCATCGCTTACACATTCTACACTGGAACGCACCCTCCTTTGCGGCCACGCCCCTACAGCGTATCACCTAAGGAACGAAGTGTAATTGCAAAGCAGGTTGACGATATGCTTCAGCGAGGTGTCATCAAGCCATCTTCTAGCCCTTGGTCTTTACCTGTTGTGCTAGTGAAGAAAAAAGACGGTTCGATTAGATTTTGTGTCGACTACCAGCGACTGAACAAAATTACACGGAAAGATGTACACCCTTTTCCCCGCTTCGACGACGCTATCGATTGCCTACAAGGTGCGGAACTGTTTTCTTCATTGGACTTACGTTCCGATGGCAGAGTGTGACCGTCCTAAAACAGCGTGCGTTACGCCGGATGGCCTATACGAATTCACAGTTATGCCATTCGGTCTGTGCAATGCACCTGCAACGTTTGAACGAATGATGGACAGTGTTTCACGCGGCCTTAAATGGCAGATATGCTTATGTTACCTTAATGATGTTATAGTATTTTCTCCTGATTTCTCTACCCACGTCGATCGTTCGCGCACAATTCTTCAGTGCATTACTAAAGCAAACTTCCAGCTTAACCTAAAGAAGTGCCGCTTCGGGCCTCGCGAACTTACTATACTTGGTCATGCTGTGTCAAAGGATGGAATTCGCCCCGACCCGGACAAACTTCGAGCCGTAACCGGCTTTCCGAAGCCGACTTCACTCAAAGAACTTAGGAGCTTGGTAGGCTTGTGCTCGTATTTTCACCGTTTCGTCCACAACTTTGCATCAATAATAGCCCAACTTACAAAACTACTGAATGGTCCAGCTAATCTTTCTAAGTGGACTCCGGCATGTGACGAAGCCTTCCTTTCACGGTGCCGCCAGCTTACGTCACCACCAATTCTACGCCATTACAACCCAATTGCCCGCACTGAAGTGCACACAGACGCCAGTAGCGTTGGCCTGGGTGCAATACTCGCGCAACGAAAGCCCCATATTCCAGAGTACGTCGTTACATATGCAAGTCGCGCACTCACGAAAGCGGAAATGAACAACTCAGTCTCTGAGAAAGAATGCCTCGCAATCGTTTTGGCGTTAAGCAAGTTTCGTCCTTACTTGCATAGACAGTATTTCGACGTTGTGACAGACCACCACGCACTTTTTTGGTTGCGCGTCGCTAAAATATCCTTCAGGTCGCCTTGGACGTTGGGCTCTTCGCCTACAAGAATTCAACATTCGTGTCGTCTACTGCTCAGGACGAAAGCACTCTGATGCGGACGCCCTCTCACGATCACCAGTGAGATCAAGCGCAGACCAACATTCGGACGCTAACTTCCCCATCACTCCCATCTTCGTCTCAAGCACGTCATCTGAACAGCGGAAAGACCTATGGATAACATCTCTCCTTAACATTCTTTCCGACTCTTCAACGTCTGCGTACCCACGCGCTCTTCGCCGCCAAGCCAGACATTTCGAGATACGGGACGTGCAACTATACCGCAGAAACTACCACGCGGATGGTCATAAATGGCTTTTGGTTATAACACGCCACATGCAATCTGATGTCTGTGCGTATTTTCATGCCGACCCACAACATGCTCACGCTGGTGTGTTGAAAACATATCACCGGATCCGCCAGCATTACTACTGGCGTGGTATGTACACCTTTGTACAAAACTACATTCGGTCCTTTTCTATATTTGTCACAGAACGAGCGCTAAAAAGAGAGCGCGCCGCCAAATCCTTGCGACAACGGGCGGTAGAAACGCCGCGAGGTAAAAAGAAAAAAAAAAAGAAAGCAAACATCCAAGGCTCCCGGGCGCGCGCTCTCCCCGCAGAAGCACGGCTTCGCAGACGAACCTCCTCACCCCACAGCGGCGGCCGGGCAAGCGCTAGAAATTTCCAGAACGAAGGAGGCGTGGCTACGCCGAGCTGAGTCACCCGACGCGGAGGGCTGACAAACCGTCTCGCCTCTCTCCAGCCTTCGCTGCGTATCGCGCCGACGAAAGGACGAGAAAATTCTGGAAAGTGGCGCGGAAGGTATTTAATCGAGCGGCCGAGACGACAGAACAGGTGGTGACGGAAGTTAACGCCAGAGCGCGTAGGAATTCCGCCGTGGAGTCGGCGAAGGTTCTGCCCGTAGTGACAGAACAGGAGGAGACGGAAGTGAGCGCCAGAGTGCGTAGAGAGTCCGCCGTGTAGTCGGCGAAGTTTGTGGTCCGTAGGGACGGCTCGAGCTACAGGCAAGAGCGTGGGTTTACCGCTATCGAGCGAAGACGCGGGCAACAGCTGCGTGTGTGAAGCCGACGGGTTCCGGCGAAGAAGTTGAAGTTTGAAGAGTGGCCAATTGAAGACGGGAGGTTTCCTGGAAGAGAAACTCCAGAGAGCTGCGGAACGACAACAACGCTGGACTTTGAGTGAGTGATTCTCGGAAGAGTATCATTCAGACTTTTGTTCCAAGGACTTTGGACTGAATAGGTTTTCTATCTCTTTAGTCCTTAAGTGTCTTGGTTGTTCAATGCATGTGACTGCATCGTAGTGCGTATTGTTGTCTGTGTCCGTTGTTTCAAGTGTGGTTGATTGTACTGTGTAGTACATTGTCTGTTTGGTGACGTATTGTATGTAACTATTGTGGAGTGTGCATACGTGTGTATTGTTTTTGATCTGCCGTTAATGAGAATATAATTTTGTTTGTTTATCATCTCTCGGCTCTGTCTTGTTCTTTGGGCCACAGCCGGCGTCCGCTGGCGCACCAATAAGGACCACTTCTAAATTGTCCACGCTTTCGTGGTGCGGTTCGGGGGGCCGATACTTCGGCTCTTGGAATTAGCCCGGCGATCGCCTCCCTAATAAACGGGACAGGTGTGACAATTAATCTGGCGTCCGCGAAACAGGACCTTTTGGTGCACAGTGTGTCCAAAGTAGTGAGAAAGAGCCTCGAGTTGTTGATAGTGCTATCGGAACGATTTTGTGTGTTGTTTAGTGTTCTCGTTAACGAGTGCAGGAGAGTGTTCCGATAGACTATTTAGGCAGATACTTTTTGCACGCGGCAAGGTTTTAGTTGCGAGTTGCGGGACACAATGGATCTCGAAAAGTTAGTTGCTCTTGGTGAAAAGATGGGTCTTTCTGGCGCCGAACTACGGAAGTGGGTCACCCAGAAGGAAAAAGAAGAAAAAGAGAGAGCCAAAGAAGAAAAAGCAGCCGAGCTGGAAAGAGAGAGGTTGGCGGCAGAGAGGGCCAAGGAAGAAAAGGCAGCTGAGTTGGAGAGAGAAAGGCTGGCCGCTGAAAGGGCGAGAGAAGAAAGAGAAGCAAAGGAGCGACAGCTGAAAGAAGAAAGAGAGGCAAAAGAGCGACAGCTGAAGGAAGAAAGAGAGCAGCAATTGAAGTTGGAGCTGGAGAGAGAGAGGTTGGCAGCTGAAAGGGCGAAAGAAGAAAGAGAGGAAAGGGAACGGCAGCGACAGCACGAGATAGAACTCGAGCGGCTCCGTTTGCAACAGCGAAGTGAAACTCCGGTCCAAGCTAGAGTGGAAAGCAGCGAACGAGAGGATCACGGCTTCCGCTTGAACCCAAGCAAGCTGCTCGTAGCGTTTGATGAAAGGAAGGACGACCTAGACGCGTACCTCCACCGATTTGAGACGATTGCGAAGAGCCAGAATTGGCCGGAACATCAATGGGCAACTGCTTTGAGTACTTGCTTGAGTGGTGAAGCGCTCAGTGTGTACGGTAGGCTGACGCCGACCGATGCAGCCAACTATGCAAAGGTGAAAGCTGCTTTGTTGAAGCGATTTAGATTCACTGTGGAAGGGTTCCGGGACAGATTTCGGACAGGAAAGCCAGCTGATGGTGAGACGGCTACGCAGTATGCCGCCCGACTTTGCCATTATTTCGACAGATGGATTGAACTTTCAGGGACAGCACAGGAGTACGATGAGCTTAGAGAACTGTTAATTAAAGAACAATTTCTTACTAGTTGCCACCCAAGCCTGTCGCTGTATTTGAAAGAGAGGAAGGCGGAGTCATTTGAAGGAATGCTTGAATTGGCTGATCAATTCTTAGAAGCGCAAGGAGGAACTAATTTGGCCAAGGTCAAGAAGGATTGTCCCGAGGATTCGAAGAAATTGGCTACTGAAGAAAAGAAGCGTGTACCAGAGAGCATGCAGCGATGTTTTCTGTGTAACCGAGTGGGTCATCGCGCGAAAAACTGTCGAACGATCTTTACGAGCCCTACGGTTGTAAAATGTTTTAAGTGTGGTCAGACTGGGCACAAAGCAGACGCTTGTCGGAACGGAGTGAGTCAAACTCACCAGGTATCTTGTGTGCAAGCGGCACCGAAATCTGATAATAATGCCGTCACCGATGGATTCGTAGAGTTGAAGAATGGGGAGAAAATTCCTATTGTGGGGGCTGTAATGTCAAAACAGCCAACCGGTGTTATGAAGGGAATGCCAACGCTTCCTGGAAAGATTGCAGGCAAGAAGATTACGGTTCTAAGAGACACCGGTAGCTCCACGGTTATCGTGAGAAGAAATTTGGTACGGGAAAGAGAGTTGACAGGCAGAACGAAACCGGTTTGCCTAATTGACCGTACGGTCCGGATGCTTCCCGAAGCAGAAATTGAGGTTGAAACCCCGTACTTCAGCGGGAAGGTTACTGCGTTATGCATGACGACCCCCCTGTATGACCTTGTCATCGGAAACATCGACGGGGCGCGAGGGCCAAGTGATCCAGAATGTTTGGGAGAAGACCCGAAAATAGAGCCCTCGCCAACACAGCGGCCGCGAGATACAGTGGAGGAACATCCCGTGACGGGTCTCACTAGAGCCCAAGGGGAAGCTGCGGCGCAAGAGACAGCGAAGGAGAAGACGATCGTGTCGAATCAGTTCACGGGCCGAGCAACCGGACTTACGTCGGCACGCCCTCAACCGACCGACAGTGTAAAGGAGACGGAGTTGGCCAGTCGGGAAAAATGTAGAAGTATGATCAAGCGGGTAAATAAACAGACAGGACCCGTCGAATGGAATGACGCGTTAACGGTGTCGGAAGAGACAACGATGGCTGAGACGACGCCTCAGATATCGTCGTTGGAAAGGGCTCGCCGAAAGGGAACGTGGAAAAACAAGAAGTCGAGCGAGCACCGCAAGAAAGGGCGCAAGCGCTGTTCGAAGTACTCAAGATAGGTGCTGAGGTGGAATCAGATTGTGTTTGGCAGGGTTGAGTGCCATATGTTGTGTTATTGTTCTTGTTATCCTGTGTCTCAAGTGTATGTCGAGCGAGTCAGTGTTCTGTGCGATGATGTGATGTAAAGTGTGGTATAATTGTTGTATCGACAGAACTTTGTACGTTTGTATTGTTTGGAATGTGGGATGAAGTGTTGTAGGCATGTACCTGTGGCTATATTTCATGTGTTGTGGAATTGAACTACAATGTAAGATTGTATTGCGTGATCTATTGTGAATGTGAAGTGTTATGAGCGACTGATGGTGTTACAGTCTGTGAGAGTGTGTGGTGACTTTCCGCGCTCGTTTGTGTGGTTTTGAATATTATGAGATAATATTCTTAAAGTGGGGGGCAGTGTCACAGAACGAGCGCTAAAAAGAGAGCGCGCCGCCAAATCCTTGCGACAACGGGCGGTAGAAACGCCGCGAGGTAAAAAGAAAAAAAAAAGAAAGCAAACATCCAAGGCTCCCGGGCGCGCGCTCTCCCCGCAGAAGCACGGCTTCGCAGACGAACCTCCTCACCCCACAGCGGCGGCCGGGCAAGCGCTAGAAATTTCCAGAACGAAGGAGGCGTGGCTACGCCGAGCTGAGTCACCCGACGCGGAGGGCTGACAAACCGTCTCGCCTCTCTCCAGCCTTCGCTGCGTATCGCGCCGACGAAAGGACGAGAAAATTCTGGAAAGTGGCGCGGAAGGTATTTAATCGAGCGGCCGAGACGACAGAACAGGTGGTGACGGAAGTTAACGCCAGAGCGCGTAGGAATTCCGCCGTGGAGTCGGCGAAGGTTCTGCCCGTAGTGACAGAACAGGAGGAGACGGAAGTGAGCGCCAGAGTGCGTAGAGAGTCCGCCGTGTAGTCGGCGAAGTTTGTGGTCCGTAGGGACGGCTCGAGCTACAGGCAAGAGCGTGGGTTTACCGCTATCGAGCGAAGACGCGGGCAACAGCTGCGTGTGTGAAGCCGACGGGTTCCGGCGAAGAAGTTGAAGTTTGAAGAGTGGCCAATTGAAGACGGGAGGTTTCCTGGAAGAGAAACTCCAGAGAGCTGCGGAACGACAACAACGCTGGACTTTGAGTGAGTGATTCTCGGAAGAGTATCATTCAGACTTTTGTTCCAAGGACTTTGGACTGAATAGGTTTTCTATCTCTTTAGTCCTTAAGTGTCTTGGTTGTTCAATGCATGTGACTGCATCGTAGTGCGTATTGTTGTCTGTGTCCGTTGTTTCAAGTGTGGTTGATTGTACTGTGTAGTACATTGTCTGTTTGGTGACGTATTGTATGTAACTATTGTGGAGTGTGCATACGTGTGTATTGTTTTTGATCTGCCGTTAATGAGAATATAATTTTGTTTGTTTATCATCTCTCGGCTCTGTCTTGTTCTTTGGGCCACAGCCGGCGTCCGCTGGCGCACCAATAAGGACCACTTCTAAATTGTCCACGCTTTCGTGGTGCGGTTCGGGGGGCCGATACTTCGGCTCTTGGAATTAGCCCGGCGATCGCCTCCCTAATAAACGGGACAGGTGTGACAATATTCCAAAGACGAAAGACAGCGGCCCATTCACTTGGATTATTACAGACTCTACCGTGTCCAGTGCTCCCTTTCGACAGCGTTGGAATTGATCTATATGGTCCCCTTCCGTACACTGCCGCTGAAAATTGATGAATCATTGTCGCCGTCGACCATCTGACGAGGTATGCTGAAACAGCTCCACTACCTAAGGCTGGTGCACGTGACGTAGCTAATTTCATCTTGCGACGCTTCATACTGCGTCACGGGGCACCACGTGAACTACTGAGTGATCGAGGGCGCGTCTTTTTATCGGAAGTAGTACAACTCCTTCGGGCATGCCGCATGGTTCACCGCACCTCTACAGCCTACCTCCCACAGGCCAACGGTCTAACTGAGCACTTCAACCGAACGCTAGGAGACATGCTCGCCATGTATGTCGATTCCGACCAATCGAGCTAGGATATCATTCTCTCATTTGTGACTTATGCGCACAACACCGCGACGCAGTCAACCACAGGCTTGTCGCCTTTCTTTCTTCTATATGGGCGTGAGGCATTGTCCACCCTTGACACCATTTTTCCGTATCGTAACGACGTCTCAGGGTTCAACCCTCTTTCTTAAACTGTGCACCACGCTGAAGAGTGTCATCAGTTGGCCCGATCATTCACCTCGAACAAGCAAGCATTTGAAAAAGACCACCACGACTATGACCAGAAAGTCGAGACTTTTGCCGTGTGCTCACTCGTCTGGCTTTGACTGCCCTTGCACTCTCCAGGTATGTCCTCCAAGTTTGCTCCCAAGTTTCACGGCCCTTATCGCGTCGTTGAACGTCGATCTCATGTCACATAGGTGATGGAGCCGGTCACGCCATCTACAGACAGACAATGCCTTGGTCGTGAGACTGTCCACATGTGTCGTCTCAAGCCCTATCACGACCCACTCCTACTCTCGTCACCTTGACTTGCCAGGATGGCTCGTCTTCGTCGCCGGGGTATTGTAGAGAGGAAGAAGATTATGTGCCGCAGTAGGTCACGCCTTTAGCGAGAGGAGCCGAGCACGAGCCATGGCCCCGAGCACTGCGATTCCTGTGTCGGTTGCTACCGCCCGTTTGCCGTATCAATAGACATGCTGTACAAGTACTACTTATGCCAATAAACCCCGTTTCACTAACGACAGCGCAACAGTGGTGCGTGGCACGACTGCGCTGTGCGTTGCGCTAAAAACATCACAATCAATTGTGTTGGCGTATCTATCGCATGAGCATAGAAGGGTCATAAAGGCTGAACAGATATCGCGCTTTGAAAGGAGCGAAAAACGAATAATAAACTTGGCAGTAACCACTGATAAACTCTACCTGCTCCTCAGTCCACTGAGACTCAGTCCACTGGGTCTTGCGGTTGTAAATTGTAACAAAAACAGCGTCTTTGCCATTATCGCAGTGGCAATTGTTACAGGCAGCAGTTGTTCGTGTTTATCAAATATGCATATTTTACTAGCAGGCGCAGATCCCGTCCATTTCGAGTAAGCGACAAAGAAAACTGAAGTTAAACAGTGACTTTGTGAGTTAACTACTTCTTTAACACGAAGTTTTCACCTGTCGGCGTTGCGCAGGGTGGCCAGTTATGAATCTGGGAGTCGCAGGTTCGATTCTGCGCTGTCGCACCTTTTTTTACGGGTGCTTTCTACATCGTTTTTAATACAATTGTTTTTACTATTTCTTTAGTGACAGCTCGTCACAGTGGTTCTGACGCTGCTTCGCGCTCCAGCATTGCCAGCTGGAGCGCGCCATCCACCATCTGCTCCATCATACGCCTCCATACACCATGTGCCACCAACATTTCCAGCACCATAATCCACCATTTCTATGGTGGACGTTTTTTCAATAGGGTGTAAGTAAAATTCTGTTCAATTTATCGCCCAGTGACGTCACTAACGTTGTAAACTACTCCTTAATAAAACTCATGGGTACCGCAGGATTGGAGGATAGCGAAGGTCATTCCTACACTAAAAAGCCAGGATTAGAATTTACAGTCGGTACTATCAGACCCATCTCTCTAACATGTAAGATGGTCAAACTAATAGAGAGGGTCCTACATGGCAGGTTAAGTAAGCGGACGACAGACAACTTAGTATTACAACCGAACTAAATAAGTTTTCGTGGTGACTGCTCTCTGTGGTGTAGCCATGCGGATTTAGAGAGCCGATTTGAGCTTGCTAGAAAAAAAAAAGGATAGGCTGCATCAGTAACGCTTGACATAGGCAAAGCTTATGACAGTATAGAGCACTTTATTTTCATGAATAAGCTAAGGAGATAACGCTTTCCACAATATTTTATTGGGTGGATATTGGGTGAATAGCAGAAATTTTAAAAACAAAAGAAGTCTTATGCGTCAAGGATTTCTCATGTAAATTGAAACAAACACGAAGAGTTCCCTAAGAAGCAGTTTTATCTGGAGTATTATTCAAGTTCTTATTGAGCACAATTCCAACAAAACAGGAGGTTACTGTCTACATTTATGCTGATGACATCGCGTTCTTCGCTGACGACTATGATATTCACTCACTACAGCTTACATTGCAAAGATACATTATTATGTTAGAAATTTGTCTGCAGTCGATTGCATTGTCATTAAATGTCAGCAAAAGTGTGCTCTTGGTGTTTCCGTTTGTAGCATCAATTACATTTTTAATGCTATATAAAAAGGAACCCATTCAGCAAGTAAACTCTATAAAGTATTTGGGAATCAATTATAACAAAATGCTTAACTGAAGTGCACACATAGAGTATATAACTGCCAAGGCACAACGGGCCTCAGACTTGCTGCATTGCTGTGTAACCGTAAATACGGGTTACGGAGGCACACCTTGATAATGTTGTACATGATTTAGACGCGTCCTATCTTGGAATTTGCATGCATACTATTCTCGGGTCGCCCTGCTTTTATAACAAAACCTCTGGTTGTCTTGGAGTCAGAAGCAATGAGAATGTTTCCGGGACTTCCCAGGTTTGTGGCTATAATTCTACTGAATCAAAACAGGTGCCTGCCTACTCTACTTTACCGATTTCACATTCTGACAGTAGAGGAATTTTTAATGTTTTATAGATTACCGGCAAGAAGTTCTCAATATGCTTTTATCTCAAACCAGGACCCCTTATTTTTTGCTCATTGGCCATGGTTTTACACATCCCAGATAATATTTGTACAAAAAAAACTACAAAATATCAATGTGAATATTAGAAATATATTAGAGAATAATGACTCGAATTGTAATCTTATACTTGAATGTGATATTATCCCCCCAAAAAAACCAATTTCCAGTCTCTCAAATTTATGAAATATTATATTAGTGAATTACCTAAAGCATACAGAAACAAATATAATACCACTGATGCTTCAGTGAATAATCAAAAGGCAGGTGTAGGCATTGTCTCTGGTTTACTTGACTGGTCTTCTCAGCGAGAGTGCCCGAATTTACTCGTTTTTGAATCTGAGCTCGTGGCCGTTATTTTAACAGTTGAAAAACTTTCGTTGAATCAAAACAACGCCGTCATAATGACATATTCGCTTTTAGTTTGTGTAGCTTTAACAGCTTTGAGAACTCTCCAATTCTAAAGACATTCCGAACATTAGTACTCCCGCCATTGGGACACCAGAGGTTACTACGGATTTCAGGACACTGCGGATTAAATATAAATGAACTGGCCCATTCCTTAGTATGAGCCACGCTTGATGCCCCAATATTATCTGTATTGCCAGAATCGAATATATTACCTCGAGAAGATATAGGAAATTGGGGGATCTAAAAGAACCCTGACACTTTTTGAGCATGGTTAAAAAGCGCTGCCCACCGGTAGTAGAGGCTCCCGACAACACGTGAGCCAAATATTATAGTACAGCACGTGCCCTGGAAATCACAATAACTCATCCGCAAACTAAAAACAGCTTTCCATTCTCTCGACAAATCATGAAAAATAAGGCCAGTATGCCCATCCATCAGCCATAGGCTGATTTGAACACGATGTGCTTGGTAATTCCAGAACTAGCCGTGAGAGGCCGTCCCTTGTCCACGCATGCGCATGGCATTGCACTGAAAAACCCACGTATTCGAAGGGAAAAAACAAAAGACGTGCTCAAGGTCAGGAGGGGCGCATGAGGTTTCTTGTTTGCCCTTCCCATCTCTCGCTGCTTAGCTTCCAGCGCTTTCGTCAGGACGAGAGCAGGGAAAATACGATTGCAGTATGTGACAAATCTTTGTAACTCTGCTCATACTGAACGGATTCTTAAAATTCTTGGGGTGTTGAATTTGTGAGCCAATAAGCTCTTCTGGTGAATTTATGTCACGGTTATTCAAAAAGGTGTTTCAGGGCCCTTTTAAGCTTCGCTTTCGGGAGTTTAGCGCGATAGCGAAATCCGGCCCCAAGTGCGCCCTTCAACGGGTAAGTGAATACTTACTACTATATTTTGTCTCTCTCTCTCGCACACACACACACACACACACTCACACACACACGTATCTCTAATGATGCAGTGACTATGCAGTGTGGCCACTTCCCTCTGCCTTAAAGAGTCTCACAATGCCTCACAGACGGCAGCACATTATCTAGCATTTGATGTTTGCTTGATCAATGCAACGCCTCTTCTACGCCTCTAGAATGGCATGATATGTTTGCCGCTAGATGAACATAATTGTCCATTTGTATATCTGTTTGAAAGCTCATTTGTGTTTTTAACGGTGATGGCTGTGCTATCCCGGCCTTTCTCGACGTAGTTGGATGGCCTCTCAAATGCGCCTACAAATCGCCCAATGTGCTCGCTTTCATCGTGACACCAGTCGAACGAAATGCGTTAAGGAGACTTTTTTCACTACATGACAATTATGTAGCGTTTCTTTTCCGCGGAATCTGCAATTAGCATCATGGCATCGTGGTAGAACATCTGCATGCCACGCGAACACCTGGGTTCAATCCTCAACGAGACCGAAAATTCAATTATTTCTTTTATTTGCTTATTTCTCAATTTTTCGCTCACGGATGCTTTTACGCTCACAACCAACGATGCCGACGCCAGCAGCGGACTTTCTGCGACACAAGCTCTCTAACGCTATCACGTTAAAATAAGCAATATGCACGGATATGACAGAAACAATAACTACATGAGAACAATATAACCACCTAGAGTTTCTATGGTGGCCTCAGTGGATTAGGATTAAGACGTTGTAGGTAGCTGGCGGATCTAGCCTTGCATAATTTGCACGTGATTTCCCAGCCCGGTTTTCTCTTTGCTAATTTTATGTAATGTCCTTTCGATTGTTGGTTTTTTAACTATAAGCACAAGCAGGCTTAATAAAAATCACGCATAGCGTGACGTAAGCCTGCATAAGCCGGCAGCCTGTGTGCTATCCCACATGCAGTAGTGTGCCGGTACTCTATTTCACTGCACCATACTCAAAAAATTGCCACTCATCACTAGTCATATGTGAGGTCTGTAGCATTGAAAATTTTCAAAATAAGTCGCGACACCTGTTTCCTGAAGATCGAGTAACCACGTGGGAACACAATATTAGTCACGCTGTCACATGGCGAGCCTAAATGTTGCAGTTACTCAGATAAACCTTGGCGTTCCTTCTTAAGCTCATGACACAATACTATTCTATATCACCGTTTTCCTTGTACTTCGAGCACAAGGGCGTCACGAAGAGTCTGATCTTGTGAAGCCATACTGGTGTACGGGCTGATCTCGTTCGGATGCGATGAAGCAAGCAGGCCTCTTCCATTGATAGCCCCTTTTTTGCACATGGCTTGTGAGGCGTCAGCCACGAATGGAAGCGCTTATTGACAGCTTCTCGTAAAAGACGCTCACTGTCTTTGGGAGCCTTCTTCGTTGGTGTAAGCTCCAGAGCACTCCGGGCAAGTCTGTCACCCACCACATTACTAGATTTAGATGCCGTATCTCCCCTCTAAACCTATATCTACACAAAGTTAATGAGGTAATATTACCCCTCTGTGCATTCTGTTGAGAAATAGAATCGATTGTGCATTAATTATCTTGTCGCCGGTACTCATACTTAGAAAAAGACTTCTAGTTAATCTCTTTCTTAAAATAGGCATTAGATTGACGGCAGAAACTGTACTGAATCTTGGTGCCTCAGTTTTGGGACATTTCCACAGGGATGCTTTAAATGCCGTTTGTGATTTTATTCAGGCATCCAAACGTATCCTATTGTAATCCCCAATCAAAAAATTATTATCGTGTATCACCAAGAGTGTTTATTCTGAATATCTAGGTGAAGGAATCGCAGCTGTATGGTCATCTCTTCACCTTAAATCTCGAAATTTCTTAAATTGACTTTTCTATTTCTTCCCTTTTCCATTTTGTTTTTGTGGTTTTTCTTACATTAGTTATATTAAAATTTAAATGCATTATTACACATAGTTGTAATGCTCACATAAAAAGGACACTTCGCTTTCTTGGCCAATCCCCCTGAGTAGATGTGAGCCATAATTTCAAGGAAACATACAAAAAACAAAGTTTGGTCTGGTATGGACTCGCCATCCTAGCCTTTTGTATCTTCAAACACGAATTTGGAACAGAGTGGTAACAATCCTAGCACTTTGTTCTCTCTTAGGTACGTTTCCGTGCTCTGATGTTATCAATTATTATTACATAAAATACCTAAACTATGAATATAATCAATTCTTCGCCAGTCCCCAGTAGAGGTATGAGGCTTGTTAGAGGTATCATCATCATCATCATAATATCTAACAACGGATTCGCATACGACTCTGTAAATCCCGGGGGTATGACCCATGAGATGAGGAGAAGGAAAAGAAGAAGGAAGACGAGGACCAAGTCAGCGCGTTTCGCCTGATTCTTGGTTGATCCCCCTTTGTGGGTGTGCACCAGTATTATAAAGATTATCATCATCATTATCATCATTATAAATTGCGTCCCTTCGATGCAGCAAGTGTTAATTTACTAATGAGCACTGTTCCACGTAAAGAGTATATAGCAACTGATGTTTTTGCAGACGATATCGCGGTTTTTGCAATGGCAAATAACATTCAGACCTTATATGAACGGCTGCAGACTTATTTTAATATATTGGAGAGCTGACTTGATGGTAACTGCTTTCTACTTAATCCGAGGAAATGTACCCTCCTTGTTTTTCCGCTGCAATAACCTGTGCACTTCTCTCTGTCTTACCATCATGAGGATATTATACCACAGGTGGAATTTGTTAAATACGTTGGAGTAATTTACCACACATCGCTTAACTGGCGACCTCATATCGAATATATCGCCGGAAAAGGTGTGTGGGCCATCGGAATATTTACGTAGGCTAAGCAACTACCGCATAGGTGTGAGACGAGACACGTTGGTAATGATATATCACATGTACGTTCGTCCCATTTTGAAATTTTGTTGTTTAGTTTTCTCTGGAATTCCAGTTTACAAGTTGCGGCCTGTGTTTCTTGTGGAAAGAGAAGCTTTGCGCTTATGCCTTGGCCTGCCCAAAACAGTTGCTAACAATGTGTTGTATGTCGAATCGAGGGTCCCTCGCTTTGATGTAGAAATTCGCCTTCTGACTGTTCAGGCATTCTTAAGAATTTATGAATGACCATTAGGACATTCTGAAACAGCCTTTATTTCCACCCCGGATACATTTTTTGGTGCTAGATGGCCGGGATTTCACACCCCACAAATTATATTTGTGCAAAATTTACTGCAGCCTCTAAACGTACGTATATGCGACATTATGCCAAGTCGTGATAATTCATACTCTGTGGAAATCTGATTTGACGCCATTTTTTCTAATAATGCCAAATTACTTCCACTTATTATTTTGGATTGTTTACTATAAGATCACGTGCGCAATATTACAACGAACGTTTTTATTGCTACAGACGTATCGCAATATGACGAAAAGTCTGGGGTTGGTATGTTCAACCCGATTTTATATTTGATTTATTTCCTTCGACTACCCGATTTCGTACCCGTTTTTGTGGCTAAATTTATGGCAGTAGTGCTCGCCTTACGCAAGTTACATAGAGCAATTACATCAGCTGTCATAATAACAAATTCCCTATCTCTCTGTGCGGCACTCTCTATTAGTGCTGATAATCAAGTAACAAAGGCGTTCCGTGCCCGCGCATTTGAGAAAAGTACGATTAGTTTCGGTGCCTGGACATAAAGGTTTATTTCTAAATGTAATAGCTGACGCCTTAGCTAAGTCATCAATTTGCGAAACGATTCTACCGCACTCTCCATCATTCGCTTATGTGACCGCTTCTCCATTCCGCAGACGTACACTAATGGAAGTCTTTAGAGGTACAGCACTAACAAACTCTACAGAATATCGACATTTATTATATCCCTGGCGAAGAAACTTTTGCCGCACTCGTAAACAAGAAGTAGCTATCACAAGGCTGCGTTACCGGGTACCAAATCTAAATGTTTAAAAACAAAGGTCTGCTCAGACACCTTCGCTACTATGCGCGTTCTGTGATGAACTGGCAACAATAGATCATTTCTTTTTGACCTGCAGGCGGTTTAACACATCATGGACTTATCTGTGCCGGTCATTTTATCTTTTGGAGCTTCCATTTCTGAGTTCTCTAATGCGACAATATGCGCGGCCGCCCAGGAATATGCTGATGAAACTAATAGGTTGACTAATTAATTTGTTTCATTATCCTAACATGTCCACAAAATTATATACACATAAAAATTGGAATATTGCTCTATTCTAAGAATAAATTCGTTTATGTAAATAATTGTATGCATTACATTAGGCACCACACTTTCTTAGGCTATCGGTAATCTTTCGATTATACCTCCATTATTAAAAATCTGATGAGTAATTTTTTAAAACCACTCGATTCTTGGCCAATCCCCCATATTGGGTATGCGCCACGATAAATAGGTGAGCAAGAACAACAACAACAAGTGTCGCATACGACACCTGAGTTTGACGTCATGGACCGCGCCCAAAGTGACCCCGAAGTTTGCGGAGCTAAAACCTCCAGAACCCGACATCTCCGCACAATGGTTCGGCGGTCGCAAATCGCTTGCACACCCTGTGCCTCAGCCAAGGCGCCTCTTCCTGACTGCCGCTCAGGAAGAGTCAAACATGATCCGCGCATTGGCCTACTGTTGCATAGAGGAGGATAGCCACGAATAACATTGAATTGTATGCATGGACCCTGTGAATGTTTCACCTCTGAGGTCGTTCAAGAAGTTCGCCGACCGTGTCTCATCGAACCTGGACGCCTAACGCGGCATCTACTTCGTCCTGTTGCTCTTTCCCCATGTGTTAGTGACGATTGGACGTTGGTACCGGCCATCGTCGTGGTGGTGCTGGTCTGCGCTGCGCTCATCTTGATGAGAAAAGTACCAAAGTGACGTTCTGGGCCACCGAGACTGCCATGGTTGGGGGCGGGAATCACAGGCTTGTGGTAGCCGCTGCGGTGGCGCTACTGTTCCTGTAAATTGTGGACATATGGACCACAGTAAACATGTCTTTCGGAGCGATCGCGGCCATTGGTTTCTATCACGCTTTTGTGCACACCGGGCCTGGAGTCACCGCAGAGAAGTGGCGAAGCCTCGATATTGCGTCCTTTCAAAAAAATTATTATTGACACATTGAAAGCCTACTTTGCGAAATTCATACATTAGGCCAGCAATATGAGCATGTTCTTCACCGGTAACAACTTAGGTGTCATAATATACACCACGAATTACGCATTAGAGGAACTACATAGATGACGCGAAAGATGGACTATGTATGATTGTTGAGAAAAGAAACGTTGCTTTATTTAGAGCAAGGAATAATAACAAAATAGTTCAGCCAAATCTACAATTTAGCTTTAACTACTGCATATGAGAAATCTTTCTATGTTTTAGAAGTGTGCGTGTCCTGTTTAATAAATCGATGTCCTGGAAAGAACACGTTAATTACATCATCTCCAAGCGATTTCAACTAACGTGTCCGTTTCTGGAGTATGCATGCTCTTGCCTAAAGTTGATTTTAAATGAATAGCGTTTTGCGTGTCTATTTGTTTACATCAAATTTATTTTGCAGTAAGAAAAAAACGACTTGAGGAAGCTATGTATTCTGCAAAATATTATTAGGAATGATGCATATGTTGCTGGACTAAAGCATACTAAAGAGCTTTTTCACAAGCCTGAAATTTTCTTCGTTCAAAAATCATATGAATATAGTTTATCTGTAACCCTCAAACTTGAAATATTAACAGAAAGCACATCCTTCTTGCACAAGGTTTTCTTCTATAGTTTGTTGAAACGCGAACACATCCGTACAATTCAGAAAACCAAATAAATTGTTCCTTAAGATGTACGAAAAACAGCTGGGTCGGCAATTACTAGAGGAGCTCTTTCTGCGACCACTGATGGTCTATAACATTTAAATAGACTATGCAAAAACACAATTAGAGAAAACGTTTCAGAAAAAAAGGAAATTTTGAATATTTTTACGAAGGTGCTCCAGATTTCTAAACTGCATTGTTTCTTGTTTGAATTAAATATTTACAGATTGTAGTGACGTAACTTTTTAAAAACATGTCTATTTCTATTGCGTACTTTTCAAATAAAGTCTTAGTTTTCAACCTTTCAAGTTTTGTGTCCGTGACAGAAACTGTGAATTCCTATTATTATATTCTTGTTTGGATGTTGTTTGTTATTGTTGCATTTGTTTTTTATTGTTTAAACTGATAATTTATAACCGCTGTGCACAGTGTGAATTTGTTTGTCTATGGCTTATTTTCATGCACCTGTGACACCGGCAAGGTGTTTGTTGTACGTGTCCAAGGTGTTGTTGAACTATCGAAAGATAGCTTTTAAAGTAGGTTTGTTTGCTATCACGTTTTTATTTGGCTGGTGAAAATAACTTCAATTCAATGAAAACGTCAGCCTATGCACCACTTGATATGCCAACTATCCCGGACATCAATCTGTTCAGCAACGTTGCGCTGTTTTTACTGCGAGCTATAGTTCCGCGCGGCGGTGAACAAGAGAGGGCTGGCCATGTGTGCCGCCGTCGTGCCCCAGCCCTCCATAGCCGAGCCGAGACTGCCTCAAAAGCGATGTCCTCCTGCGTGCATGACACTTGGTGAGAACCACACATCTACCGCTGAATTTCACGTCACACGTCATCGGTTCTCTGACAGGTTCACTACTCCAGACAGCATCTCTACACCATGAGCCTTTCCGCTGTTGCATTAGCAGAGCCGCACACCAGAGTCCTACTGGTTTTGATGGTTCTTCGCATTGACGGTCTGCACAACTCCAGGTTTTTAAGCAAGAGTTTCCAGGTTTTTTGACCTGAAAACTCTTGCTTATATTCTGGTTTCATTTTCGCAAGAGGGGTGAGTAATTTGTAGCGTTAACATAATCGTAATTCATCATCATGATTTTCTAACTATCACGCCAGGCTCTCGCGCAGCTGGAAGCGCGAGCCAGGTAGAACGCGCTCACGCTCCTGGACGCTCGCAGCCGCCGCCGCTTTGCTCCGGACGCATCCGTGCCAAGGTAGCAGGCTGCCGATTTAGGTGTAAAGGGAGAAATCTCTCAACCAAGAGTACAGAGACCAGAGGATTGTGGCTTGTTTCATTGAAGATAACGTCGAGTTCCTGCTTCAGAGCGTGAATGAAGATGACGAGCAGGCGGTGAAGCACCACTCGCTGGCCTGTGGTAATCTGCTTTGACGTCAAATGATCCACCAAGAGAGGTCAGATTTCGGCAGTGAGGAGCGCTCAGCAGCCGCCTGTCAACGGTACTCAAGAAACAGCATGACCTGGAACAAGATCATGGATATTGTCGACACTTCGGCCGTAGCGATCGCTGGCACAGAGATTTGCGGAAGGGATGCGATGACGGGAGTTCACGACAGTTCGAGTAAGGACACCTGCAGAGGCAAGGCAAGGCCCTGGCAAGCGGTGACCAGGTGTCCGCCAACAACACCGTGCCATCGGAGAGATAGCGTCTAGCGCAGCCGCCGTTGCGATGCGTCCATGGTATATAACAATTAAGGTAGCAACGGCTGTGGCCGAGACCGGCGTAAATGGTGCCACTGCTACCGGGCTCTATGCTGTTGGTCACTTGTCGAGTGCTGAGGCTACTCGATCCTGACGGAAATTTGTGCGGCAGGCCTTGTCTGGTGACCACTCAAGCTATCCTGGGACAAAGATGGATGCTGTGATGTCCTCGGGGGACCACGACACGGGTGACTCCTGCAGTGCGGCCTGCTCAGACACGACTTCTCAGCAATCTACATATAAGGGCATCCCCCGAATCCGGTGCTCAAGCAGCGCTGGCCAGTGGAAACCAGCGCTGCCTTGGGACCTACCGTCAAGCACATCAGCGCACAAGCTACACTCGGTGTCTTTTTACACGTTCCCACTTAGCGATGAACACGAGGCACTGTGACCCCAGAGCAGCCCTCCCTCAGCATGTAGGCGCTCATCAGCTATAACAGGGTTCACATCACCTCGACAACGTCCCTGGTTGGCGGCACCAACCTCCGGCTGGTCGAAGGTGCCACCACCGCGCGGATACGTTGCGGGATAAGCTACACCGGCTCATTGCACATAAAAATAGAGCCGAGCTTAACTCTATGAATATAGGTTGTGTATAAGTATCAGAGTAATCTCTATAGATAAATCTAGGCAAGCACACTTGCCTAGTATCCACTACGACTTTATTTATAATAAATTCTCTGTAGTAGGCCAGCATTCGCTATGCTATTTTCGTAATTCTTCTGAGAAGCATTGTATTCGCTATATGCTTGCAAGGAATTTTGTGTCAATTGTTCTTGCAGTGTATGACCATGATGAGGAATTATACCTGAGGTGGGTATGCGCCACAGATATTGGGTGATCAAAAACAAGCTTTTGTAAAGGTTGAAACATTGTACAACCCACTCGTTACGCTATTCACATTGTGGAACGCCTCGTTGTTCTTTTGCTGTTCCAAAACGCTTTATTACTCATATTAACACGATTCATTCAGTGACATCAAGCCTGCCTAAGGCAAGTTTGCGAAGAATTCCCAATCACCGACGTGGCTGAGTGGCATAATACTGGACTGGCACGTAATAGACCTGAGTTCAAACTCTACTGTGTCCTGGGTACTGCGGTTCTTTTTTTTATTTCGCGGAAGTGATAACAAACACCGGTGTTGGTGGACTACTACGGCACTGCGCGTCACACGAGTTTTGATCTCATAACAGATTTTGCTGTAAAAAAAATAAAGTTTTTTTAATGTATGTAAGGAGAGGTTGAAGATAAAGTTACTATAACAAGCAGTTTGCTTGTACTAAAGAATGCGCGGATACGTTGTGGGAGAAGCTAAACCATCTCATTTCACAATAAAGATTGGGCCGAGCCTAACCCTGTAAAACAGGTCGTTTAGAAGTGTCGGAACAACCTGCATAAGTAATCCATTTATTGAGTACTTCGTGAACTTTTCCAACAATCTAATTACGTGTATTGACTTCAGTTGTATCAAACCAGTAAAATAGACCATTTTTCTTGATCCAGTAAATGATAATGAGATTATGCAATTCTTCAAACAAGTGTCTAATATGACCCAGCGAAATATTGATGATCTTCAACTGCAACTTCTAAAATCTATTTTTACATTATCTTGCCCTGGTAACGCACATTTTTGTTCGTGCTTTGTTGAAGCAGTCTTTCCTTCTAAAATGCAAGTTCGTCGCCTATCTGTGATTTTCAAAAAAGGCGTCAAGAACGACTTCGGTTACTAGAAGCCCATGGATATGTTCAATTTCACAGTTTTTCTAAATTGTTTGAAAAGCTATACTCTCGGTGAAGCAAATTTGAGAGAAAACATCACATCTTGACAAATAATCAATATTGTTTCTGTGAACATCTTTTAAGACAATCTGTGCTTCTAGAACGAAAAGTAATATACGTAAAAGACTTGAAGAAAATCAAACAATATTTGGCGTTTCGTTCAATTATAAAAATGAATCGACTTTTTTGATCACACTCTAATAATAAAAAAAATCAGCTTTTAGAGTTTTGTTGGCACGTAGAATATTTACTGAAATCTAAACTTAAAAATTAATGCAGGCGTTCTACATTGATTGCTTCACATCAGAGATGGAGGACGTTCAATGCGGACTTCCACAAAAAAGTATATTGTTACGTGGTGGATGTGCCGGTCTAATAAGAGGAAAAAGGAGAATGGAGGAGAGTGAAAGAAGAGCATCTCTCAGTGGTTTGGTCAGGTATGTACTAGCCACCCTAGTCTTCTATACCCCAAACGGCAACTGTGTTCAGAGTGTAAGATTTCTAGCACTTTTTTCTGTTTTAAGTACGTTATCTTTGTTTTTATCAATATACAATATATGAAATGCCTAAATGTTTTCTACGGATTATTCTTGGCCAGTCGCCATAAGTGGGTATGAGCCATGGTAAGGGGTATCATCATTATCATCATATCCAACAATGGATTCGCATACAACGCGGTCAATCCCGGGAATTGCCTATGAGCCTTGAGATATTTTTAGCAAGGGAAACAATTGCGACCAAGACACTTTGTTAGTTTGTAGCCTGAAATCCGTGGCACATACGCACTCGGGAGGGTTGGCCAAGAAAACATATAGTATCGTACGGACCGAAACTTCACTATCGCTTACCAGAGAAAAAGATGTGCAGGAAGGAAGGCATTATCAAAAAATTCAGAGTGTGAGAAAAGAGAAAGTAGTGACTAAGTAATAACTTTCACTTGATTTTGAGAGCCAACCAGACAATCGAGTTTGCCAAACCCGATTGATTTGGCATAGTGAACTTTCGTCCAAACTCAGTATATGGTTCAGAGCAGATTTCTCGTGGCGAAGCAAAGCCTAGTTCCTTGCATCGCGAGGATGATCACCACCGTCTTCGTAACTTTTCCCTGGAGGAACACGCCTTCACCGCTGGACGTTTTACAAATAAAATTTGTACAAAACAAATTACAATGCAGAGATGTCAGCAAAAGTATGACCTGCAATGGTGCTGGTGTCTAGCTGGCAAGCTTTACCAGCAGCAAAAAAAAAAACGTCTTTTCCCGGGCTCTCCATTTATCCCCCCGGCCTCGTTGCCCGTGGCCCTCGTCGACACCGGCCAGGCAGTTTCATGGAAGGAGAAGGGTAGGCAGAAGAGGCTGCAGGGCGCCGTTTCTCGGGAACGCGTCAAGCGAGCGCGGAAGGGATTGCCCCGCTGAGCCGGTTCCGTTTCTCGGGAAGACATGTTACCAAGAAGGAAGGGGGCGGGGGATGTTACGCCGAGCGTGACCTTACAGGGATGTATGTCTCATATTTATTCACATTCTAAAAACTACCTCCTGACTCCGTTTATTGAGTATTTTTAAAGTGCGCATTATGTGTAAATACGTTTATTGTATTGAATGAAATTACTCACCGCATCAAATACATCTCTCTGGCATTATCCCAAAACAAAGTCACCAAAATTTAGAACAGTTTCTGTGCTTAAACTTAAACCTAGCTTCACAAACGAAATAGCTAGTAGTATTTTCATAATTACTGCGTAGTTACGACATAATACAAAATAATGTTCAATAGTTTCTGATTCTTCTCAGAACGGACATAGGGGGGGGGGGGAGAGTCGGACTAGCTTTCTGTAAATAAAAATTTGATAAGGAGACATGGCACAGGATTCTGGAGATAGCTTGAAGTTTTTTCGACTGAAAATTTGTCTCTTTTGTAATATTTTCTAAGCTATCTGTAAAAATAGTGACTTTTCCTTATCGAACCCCTGCTAGGTATTCTAACCCAGGAAGTACTGATATTACTGGTCCATCAAATATTTTTCGCGCCAAAGCATCTGCCTGCTCATTTATTTGTAACCGACTGTGAACTTAGACCCACACTAATTTCAGGAGTTTTAGTATCAACGGTGCTAATGTGCGCAACGAATCGAGGGCTCTAGGTTGTTCTGACGTTGTCAGAGCTACACACACCGAAAGTGAATCTGTAAAAATGATTTCCTTGGTTTCGGTAATTGCTAAAATAATGATTCTAGCTTGACTTCAAATATAGGAGTGAAATATGAAAGCCCCACTGAAAAAGGCCAGCCATGGAAATCAGAGGCTATTCTTAAGCCTGCCTTTTCATTGCTGACAGAAGCATCTGTGCTCTTATATTATGTGAGTCTGCATGTACCAGGTAATATTTTAATCTATTGTTCAAAATCTAAGTATTTGCAACTTTGGCTTGTGGGGGGAAGATTTCATCATACTCTATCTTAATATTGAGGGTCGAGGAATTAGTTTCAGTTACCGTTTTAATGTCTAGATTTATGCAATCCAGGATCTTTTTAGCAAAAAATATCTGAGTTGTACGAAATTGCGGCCATTGAGCAAGAAACAAGAAGTCAGGGTCACTGATAAAGGCGTACGTACTCTGATCTTTGAGAAGGTAAGCTGTAAAGCTTTAAGAAGGTTTGAACTGTTAGGATGCGAAATCAATAAAGGAGTGTTGGCAAGCGCGCTTCTTCATACATTACATCGATCGTCACGAACCTGTGAAGTCCCAGAAATATTCACAGAGCTTCTCGCTCTAACATTATTTGAGGTTTCACTTAATAACCAGCTGCCCCCGAAAACAATAGGAACCCGAATTCCAATATTGGTTCATGTACGTTTTATATGCTATTAGCATCTTGTCTCGGTGCAGCCCGTATTTTCTGTTATTAGCCTGTGTAATAAACCTAAAGCCCATTGCACCTTTGCTGCAATATATTTTATGTGTGGGCTCCACCTAAGCTTTTCATTAAAAATAATTCTTAAGTACTTGACTGAATCTACTTGTGGAATAGGTTCTGGATTATATAATACTGAAATTGAAATTGAATCTGCTATAGAAAAGATGAAAAGTGCACCTTTACTGATATTTAGTTTTAGTGAAATTGACAGCCACCAAATTACTCTAGTATTATATATCTTTGCAACGGATACTCCAATGAGATTGTCGACTTCTTCTCCGGCCCCGAGGAGGTAAAGTCAAACACCATCCCCCTTTGAACCAAGCAAAGGGGGAAAAACACGCCCAGTTCATTGTACGGTCAGGAGAAGTACACACATTACTCTTATGCGACAGCATGGCACATTTAGCATAGTGTGATGACGAGAAATCCCACGCGCAGATTCGATCCATCGGTGTGGCAAGGTTCACATTTGACTCATCAATAGCTGCTAGCTCCCGGGCAGGCCACGAAGACACAAATGCACCAATGAATGTGGGAAACGTCCTCGTGAACGTAGGCCAGACGCTCGGTTAATTGTTTGGTGTTGTTTGACGGCCGAAGGCACGCAGATATCGCCCCTTTGGGGCAGAGTATCGGTCAGGCGTGTCTAAAGGTTTTTTGGCGAACCAGCCGACGACCCTGCAGAATTCACCGTACAACTACTGTGTTGACGCCGCTTCGAAGTGTCACTTTACGTTGATAACGACTATTGCCGGTCGACCACCAAGGCAGCGGCACAACAGTATCTGGCTGGTGCCTATTGAACAGATCCGTCAATTCACTCCTAGCTCCTTGTATACTTTTGAAATAATCCAAATACTCAACTTCAAATGTGGATATCACGAAACATGCTTTTTAGAGCTTATGTTATTTTTTCTAATCGACCACATTATCTAGAATCGTAGTTTTCGGCTAGTATTTATACAACGTAATAGAAAATATACTGAATCAGATTTACAGTCATGTGAGGAAGTGCTTTCAGCCACACGACATCTATAAACACGAGATTAAAATTTATGCTGTAGCTTTCTTTCCCTCGCTCTCGTGGCGAAACAATGCGCAATACGTTGTCAACTACACCTGAGAAAGCACGTTTCAGTTTCGTGTTATACCGATTCCAATGACATGTATTTTTTTCTTTTTGTTAGGCTAAATGATATGAAGCTAAGAGATAACGAAGATCAGAAAAGCATACGAGTCTTTATTTCAAGTCATAGAGTGGTGTAGTAAATACGAGAGGAAAGTAGAATGAAGATGAACGAAAGAGCAGCTCGCCGGCCGAGGTGGCCAATCCCAGAACCTAATATCAAAATAAAGCTACAAAGCACAACATCCAGTCTTATAATGAATACATGTGACAGCTATAATTGCCAGTGAGTGTGGAACTTGATGCTTGAGCAGCGGCGAAGTCTCACAGTCACATGAAAATTTGTGGTTGAGTAGGTCTTGTTAGAATACTGTAGCATGCGGGACTTACCGGCTTTATTGTGACGTTTTTGTACTGTGATGCTACGTAGCCGCACATGACTCCGGCAATGTACGGGCCAGCATGCGTGAAGGGCCGGAAGTAGATGAGCTCCAGCGTGTCTTTTACTCTTCTGGGTGCAATGAAAGAAAAGAAATGACTAAACGAGCATTTTTCGCGCAACACGAGCATGCGTATACTTACTATCAAGAGGTAATGTTGGGCATCAAACTGATTACGCGCAATTTATAAGAACACACTTCTTTGCAAATAGTCAGAGGACCCTTATTTTCGCTTACAATTATACGCAACGTGGATGAAACATAGAAAGTACTGCACCCTATCGCTTAATACTGTATAGACTCTGTGTGTTCAAACCAATCCTATTGTTTCGTACATGTTTGTGGCACCCGCAATTTTATCGGGAAAATATCTTTTCTAAATTAGGATGTTTCACTTTGTTATTCAAGCAGCCATCGATGGTACCCTGCAAATCATTCCTAAAGAAGGCTTTATGAAAGCGTGATATACAAGTGAGCTAATGCTTTAGAATTAGTGAGTGAGTCAGTGAGTGAATGAAGAAAATATTATTTGGTACATCAAAACTTGACAAAACGCGCACCCGACTAATCCTACAACGGAACCGACAAGTCTAACCTGCCGGCTCAATCACGGGCACGCTGCACGGTCAGGATTTGGTCTTTGAAGACGGATCTCCGCAAGAGTGTGTCCCACTCTTGCTTGTTGAACGTCGGGCCCAGCGAGTCGCACTCCCAAAGCACATGAGACAAAGCAGCAACCCCGACACATGCCGTGCAAGAACTATTCGTGTAAATTTCTGGATAGATACTACTATGGAACGCAGGCTTAGGGTAAGAGTTGGTTTGCAGACGTCTGAGTGTGACCACCTGCAGTCTAATATTTAGCTTGGTGGCGGGAAGAGCCTTCTCTTTTTTAAAAGAATTTTGTTATCTGAATGTGCGTGCTAGGCACGTCCTTGTGTCAAAGAGCAAAGTCACTCTATCCGAAGGCAGCGCCGTCAGTAAAGCCACGCGCAGCCGCGTGGGCATACTCGTTAAGGTTCAGAGGAACCCACTTAATAGCATCGACGTGAGCAGGGAACCAGAAGATGCTGTGTCTGGCGCTGTCACTGTTCATAACGCCTCTAAGAATATGAACTACCTGCCGCGCTACCCGGCCTTTCTGAAATGCCCTGACGGCTGTTTTGTAGTCGCTATACATGCTGTCTTTCTGACTGTCTTCCATGGCGAGTGCAATGGCCGCTTGCTCGACCACATCGGGGTCCATCATCTGAATCGACGCACAGTCGATGATTCTCCCTTATTTCTCTGGGTAATTATGTGTTACCAGACAAATTCTTACCGGGGGCGAGTTCGCGTTCTTTTAGAATCCGCGTTTCGGCCTGTGTGGTAGAGATCCGAAATAGCTAGGCCCGTTCCTGAGCCTCGCCTATCTCCTCCATGATGTTGCGTATACCAAGCCGAAGGAGGTCCTCCATGTGCGTTCTGACGTGCAGCCCGAGGGCTCTCTAGACGATTTTTTGAATGAGGGCATTGAGCTTTTCACGCACTGCGCTGGCCAGTTGTGCATGGCCACCATGTAAGTGAACAGAAGCAGCACAAAGGCGTTGATTAGCCAAAGCAGGTTGTCCTCCTTGATACCCTGACATCTAGAGTATAAAGTTGGGCATGTTGGTAAGACATAATTAATCGACGTAGCGCGTTTTGAAACATAGGACAAGGGAAGGGACAGAAGGGAGCGCTTCTGTCCTTCCCTTGTCCTAAGTTTCAAAACACGCTACGTCGATTAAGCCTGACATCTGTTCGTGACTCTTCGAAGGAGGCGAAAAGATTTCTCAGTTTTTGCAGTGATCTTGCGCAACGCAGTGCCATTGCCGCCCCGTGATTCGATAAACATACCTAGGACTCTAATGGTGTCGACCCTGGGAATGTGGTCACCACTCCACGTGAACAGGTGAATGTCACTTTCAGAGACCAGCGTCCAACCCTTGGGACTGCCCCCTTTTTTCAAAGCAGGAGTTCGGACTTCGTCGGGGAACACCTGAGTCCAGTAGGCAGGAGGTACTGTTGTGTTACGCCTACGCCTTCTTGCATGACACTTTATACTTGCCCTTCACTACCTCCGGTGCACGAGATCGTGATGTCGTCGGCGTGAATATTGTGGCTGAAAGTTTTGACTTGAACCAGTTTTCTCGAAAGGCCGACCATGCAGATGTTGAACAGATGGACAAAATGACCGAGCTTTGCGGTTTACCCTGCGGGCTCAGCAGCATCTCCTTAGAGACATAGCCACCAATCCGCAGTTTCGCTTTCCTTCCGTTCAAGAACAAACGGACGTAGTTATACAGTTTGGGGCATAGCTCGACATCCGTGGCGAAGCCAGGATGCAGGAGTGGAGAGCACTGTCGAACGCCTTCTCGAGGTCGACTCCGAGCAAGACCCTGGCTCCCTGGTACTGATGTCAATTATTGGATGCTTGATCAACTTCATGGCATCCTGCGTCGACAAGCCCCGCTGAAAAGCCAGCCATGTTGTGCGTATAGACGTTGTCTTCCAGATATCGACTTAATTGGTTAAGGACGACGCGCTCCGCCACTTTCCCAACGCAGAAAATAAGAGAGATTGGTCGCAGCTTATTATTATTCAGAGTTTTGCCTGATTTAGGGATCAGGACGGTCATGGCGATCTTCCAGTTTTCTGGAACGTTGCCATTTCTCCACGTCTCGCTAATCATCTCTGTGAGTTATTCGACTAAACCACCACCAAGACTCTACAGCATCTTATTGGTGATGCCATCGGGACCTGGCGTGGACTTGTAATTAAGTGCAAAAATTACTTGCCTGGGTTCCACCATCGTGAAGTTTTCGTTCAACTCCGGACGGGCCGGGCAGACGCAGCAGATGATGTTTAACGTCCCAAAACCACCATATGATTGAGAGACGCCGTAGTGGAGGCCTCCGGCAATATCGACCACCTGGGGTTCTTTAACGTGCACCCAAACCTCTCCATCGGCGATGCAGCCGCTGCAGCCGAGATTCGATCCCGTGACCTGCGGGTCAGCAGCCGCGTACCTTAGCCACTACACCACCGCGGCGGTGCTCTGATTCGACCTTGCATTGTCCTCATTGAGAAAATGTTTGAGCAAGCGCAGGGACTTGCCATTACGCATCTGGCCATCGATTGAGTCACGGGACTCGTCCCATCGTTGCTTGCAGAGGATTTGACAGCGATCCTTGATAGTGTTGTCGAACTCCGAGATTTTTTTCTTTTTAGGATTCGGTTCGATTTATGTGCCTTCCATCGGAGAGCAGTGCATGCTTGGCTTCAATCAGATGAGCTAGTCTGCTATCCATCATCTCTACCTCAAAGGTCGGTGGCGATTTTCTTGGTGGGTAAGTCCGTATTGCGTTTAAATAAAGAGGGTGCGAGCCGTATCTCTCATACTTTACTAAACAAAGTATGCATGTAAACAGCAACGGTTAACGTGTAGTTATTGCATAGCAGTTAACATTGTTGCAAGTGGTGTGTAGTTTACGAACGAGCGCCAAGACGAGCTCCCGAAGCCCGCAAACAGGCTTGGGCGCCTTTAATTTTCATATATAGCGCTCCATCTTCCCGGTAGCTTCGTCAATCGTTGCGCCACACCGACGTCACTATACGCGACATGGCCCCAGATTTCACTTCGAAAAGAACGCAGTGGGAGTTGGCAGGCGCAACAGCTGCGGTTGCAAGCTTGGCTTCACCAAACTGTTGCATGATCGAGTACTCCAAAAGTAACAAAAACAAAACAACTATGTCGTTATATATAGGCCGCCGACACGCCATAGAATGAGAGGTGACTTCAATCATGATACGATGTAAAATCTGGGCAGCAGTGCGTGTCAACGCTGAGGAAGTTAGGCTGAGAAAGAGACAACGGTTTCGGCAGACATTCGCTTAGACTGTCGCTACTAGATTTCGAGCAAAAACGCTCACAAAATCTCTCTTGCGTGTAGTAAAAGCACAATCAGATAGCACAGGTGGGGAAGTAAATAAAAAAACCAAGCAAGCACCAACTATATGAATTTCCCCACCTCTGAAACACGTTTTAAACGGAGGCAGTAACTATATAATAACAGAAAGAACCAGCACTAGTGCAGAAGCTCTCTTGTGTATTGACTGCTACTTGAAGAAGACACTCTTGCGATATATATATATATATATATATATATATATATATATATATATTGTAACAGACTAGAAAAAGGTAAAGAAGAGAAGCAGAGGAAGACGAAGAGTCTTGGCACGATCGCAGTGTGCTGCCGCAAATGAGCATCGTTCACCTCCTGTAAATAAAACCATCTTATCACAGCTCGCTGTTACAGTTGTGGTGGAGGTGCTGGATAATCGACACCCGAAGACGGAAGGTGAACCGCAAGTTCTTCGACGGAGCCGTCGCGCTGCTGGACTTCCACCGAATCCATCTGGGCTGGACATGTCCCACAACACAAATCAACAGCGACCCCTCTCGACTTCTGCGCCGACCAGTTCGGCTCCACAACTGAGAGATGCTCGTCCCTTTGCCGGCAGACCAGTCGAGGCTTGGCTCATCCATTACAAACGGGTGAGCGCCGCTAACAGATGGGATGCCGCTTCTCAGCTTTTGTACGTCGCGTTCTTTCTGACGGATACTGCATTAATGTGGTACGAGAATCGGGAGGAAACGCTAACGACGTGGGACAGATTTCTTTCTGAAATCAAAGAGCGTTTCGGCGACCCAACAACGATAAAGAAAAGAGCAGGACAGACGCTAATGCAACGCGCTCAAGTGCCAGGTGAAACTTGCACGACCTACATTGAGGAAGTCATAAAGCTATGTAGGACCATTGACTCCGGAATGTCTGAGGAAAACAAAGTCGGGCACATTCTAAAAGGAATCGCCGAGGATGTTTACGGTTTCCTCATCGCGAAAGACACCTCGACATCTGTCACCGATGTCATTCGTCATTGCCGCAATTTCGAGCATTTAAAGACGACGAACATCACGCCAAAGTTTGGCAGGCTACCCAATGTGACGACCATCGCAAGCATAGACAGCAACCAGGCGCTTGATCTTGGAACAACAATCCGGCAGATAGTACGTGAAGAACTCGGCCTGTACGCGCAAGTGGCAAACCACCCAAGCACTCATCCCCCCTATCAGCCACCAGAGTTCGAGCGAAACGTTGCTTCATTCTCCTCGCACCGAGTGGCGGAGGGCTTTGAAGATTCTGATGCCACACCTCAGTATCAGCCACGTCTATACGATAGAGGCCCTGCCTATGACGCACGATCACGACGAGCACAGCCACATTCTTATACTCAGGGCTCTCAGCCGGACTACGTCCCGCTGCGGCAAGGAGAGTACCAACCCTACTACCAAGATGTGACTTACAACGAATACAATGAATTCCAGAGAGTGGCAGAAACCCGTTCTTTGCGTGATAACGAACTTCCTCGCCGACAGCAGCGGCCGAGGATTCGTTCCAATGAATATGGTATAAACCGTGACCCTCCAGTGTGCTACAACTGTGGTTTTACTGAGCATATTGCTCGGTATTGCCGCCAACAACGCCGCCAATCACGAAGGACACCAGCCATGTCTTCACCACCAAGACCCAGTGAGTGCTTCATATGACCTGCGGACAACCGACTTGTTTCCAAGGGACCGTTTTTCGCGCGAGACCAGACGCAGTTATTCGCCAGCATCCGAGCGGAGTTTGACACCACCATCCAACCGTCCTCGTCGCTCGCCGTCTCCTCTGCGTCGTTCTTCTGCGCCGCCGGGAAACTAGCATCCGCGACCAATGGAGGTGAGGTCGCCGGACGGTCTTTTCAAGATATACCTCTGCCTATTGTTATGATCAAAAACAAAGTGAATGTGTTGATTGATGGAATACCGACGATGGCGTTAGTTGACACTGGGGCGACTGTGTCTGTGATGAGCCTACCCTTCAGAAACCGCTTAGGTTGCAACGTTATGTTTTCATGGGACGATACAATCACCTTTCGTGGTGTAGGCGGCGAGTGGCTTAATCCTCTTGGTGTATGTGCTGTCAGTGTTTCATTGGCTGGAAAAGTATTTGTATCAGAATTTCTGGTTCTATCTCGTTGTTCGCACGATGTCATTCTTGGTATCAATTTCCTGGAGCAATGCGGTGCTTCCGTTGACTGTGGTAGTGGGGAAATATCACTAAACAATTCGTTTCTACCGTCGCTTTCCGAAGAAGACTACCGTGGCGAAGACAGGAACACACTTAGTGTGATTGATGAAGTGATAGCACCATCTTGGTGCCTGACACCCGTTCGAGTCTCTTCCACGGCGGTTGATGATGCTTGTGTTGACCTCGTAGTGGGGCCTCTACGCAAGAACTGTTTTAAGAAGGACATACTTGTGCCTTGTTCTGTTGTGTGCATGACAAAAGGAGTAGCAACATTGTGGGCGCTGAACTGTTCTGCCACGCCGGTTGTGCTTCCTCGCGGGATGAAGATAGCTCTCTTTAATGAAGCCTGATGCAACTCGATAGCAGCAATAGCTACGGACCTCCCCACCTCTTCCTCTGCTTGTGATATTCCCCATAATGAAGATCTAATGCTCGCTATGATCAGCAAGACTCTCAGTACGACGGAACAGCAAGCGCTGGTGCAGGTCCTTTCCCGGCATGTTGCTGCTTTCGACTTCAAACATAGAGATGCACCCCTTCAGTTACCCTCGTCCCGCGCTCGTCACAGAATAGACACTGGCTCTGCACACCCCATCCGCCAAAAGCCCTACCGAGTGTCATCCTCTGAGCGCAAAGTTATCGCCGAACAAGTAAAGGACATGCTGAACAAAGAGGTCGTGCAAGAGTCATCCAGCCCGTGGGCAGCCCCGGTAATTCTTGTCAGGAAAAAGGATGCTTCCTGGAGATTCTGCGTAGATTACAGGCGTCTAAACACTGTGACGAAGAAAGATGTATATCCCTTACCACAGATTGATGACGTCATAGATTGCTTGCATGCCGCTTCCTATTTTTCAACGCTTGATTTGCGGTCAGGTTATTGGCAAATACCTATGGAACCCGGCGACGAAGAAAAGACTGCTTTCATAACTCCGAATGGCCTATTTGAATTTAATGTCATGACTTTTGTCCTTTGTAATGCTCCAGCCACCTTTGAAAGATTTATGGACACAGTATTACGTGGTCTAAAATGGGAGATATGCATGTGCTACCTAGACGATGTTGTGATCTTTGGCCGTACGTTTGAAGAACATAACAACCGTCTCAGTCTTGTTCTCGACTGCATCGAAAAAGCCGGGCTGGTTCTGAATTCTAAAAAAATGTCGCTTTGGCGAACGCCAAACTCTCGTGCTGGGGCACTTGGTCGACAAGGATGGCGTCAGACCTGATCCTCGCAAGATAGAAGCAGTGAGCTCTTTTAAATCACCGCAGTCCGCACGAGAATTTCGCTCAATTGTCGGCCTATGCTCATATTTACGTCGTTTTGTTCCACGATTTGCGGAGATCGTGTATCCGCTAACAAACGTCTTGCGACAGGATGTAGCCTTCAACTGGACACCAGAGTGTGACGCCACATTCGCACAACTTAAGTTTGTACTAACGTCAGCACCACTGTTGCGTCACTTCGATCCATCTTGCCCGACTGAGGTCCACACGGACGCTAGTGGTATCGGTGTAGGCGCGGTGCTTGTACGACGCCACAATGGTGCAGAGGATGTCGTGGCATATGCCAGCCGTTGCCTGAGCAAATCAGAACGCAATTACACAGTTACGGAACAGGAATGTCTGGCAGCTGTTTTCGCTGTACAGAAGTTTCGTTGTTATCTTTACAAGAGGCCATTTAAGATAATTACCGATCACCATTCGTTATGCTGGCTGGTTGGTTTGCGTGACCCCTCTGGCCGCCTCGCACGTTGGGCGCTGTGACTTCAGGAATACGACTTTACGGTGTCGTACAAGAGTGGTCGTCGTCACGCTGACGCAGACTGCCTTTCCCTGATTCCTCTTGCGACTACTGACTGCGATGCTGAGAATTTTGACGACTGCCTTGCTGCTGTTACAAGCACGTTCCCCAACGCGGCTGATTTCCAGAGAGAACAACGCAATGATCTCAACTTGGATCCTCTTTTTGCCGCCGCACGTGCCTCCCAACACAGCGGTCGCTTTACTGTCCGAGACAAGTTGCTCTATAAAACTAACTACTCCTGACCTAGAGCACGTTTTTTTTAGTTGTCCCCGAGAGCCTTCGCTTCGATGTTCTACGTGCCATGCATGACGATGCGACGTCCGGTCACTTCGGCTTCATTAGAACGCTGAACCGCACGCAGGAACGCTTTTACTGGCCCAAGATGTACGAAACGACGAAGCGTTACGTCACTAGCTGCGAGACTTGCCAACGTCACAAGCGCCCGGCCACCGCTACACCAGGTCCCCTTCAGCCGTTAACACCACCCAGTACACCTCTTGAACAAGTAGGAATTGACATTATGGGTCCATTTCCGTTATCTAACAATAAGAAGCGTTGGATAATCGTCTGCGTAGATCATCTCACGCGGTATGCCGAAACCCCAGCTATTCCCTCTTCTACCGCTGCATCCGTGGAGGACTTCTTGCTTCACTCCGTGGTCCTTCGCCATGGCCCACCGCGTGTTATTATCAGCGACCGTGGCCGCCAGTTCACTGCCGATGCCGCTGAAGAATTACTACGCATCTGCACGACACAGTTCCGTCATTCCACACCGTATCACCCACAGACGAATGGCCTCGTTGAACGGACAAACAGAACGCTGACCAACATGCTTGCCATGTACGTTTCTTCCAATTACAAGAACTGGGATGAAGTGCTGCCTTTTATCACGTACGCGTACAACACGACAAAACATGAAACAACGAACTTCAGCCCATTTTATCTGTTGTACGCCAGGTTGCCACTAAGCCCTCGAGACACTTTCTTACCCTTCATTCTACACAATGACGACTCTGTATCAAACACCCTGTGCCTCGCGGAAGAAGCCCGTCGAATCGCTCGACCTTTTTCTAGTCTGTTACAATATATATATATATATATATATATATATATATATATATATATATATATATATATATATTGTCACGTTACACTCGACAAACTAGATAAAAATGGGCTCGTTTAGTCGACTACCCAAGCAGCGGCACAGAGAGATCGTCTTTGTCTTCTTTTACTCTTCGATCTCACCGAAGCAAACCATGTGGCATAGTCCCCCCCTTTGAAAGCATCGACTCGATGCTCGTAAATAAAAAAAATGAAGGTATACACACGCAGATATAGAGAACCAAAAGAGGGAGAGTGCCACTACTCGCCGCGCAAATGAGGAAGTTTCGCCAACGCTTGCGCCAAGCGCAAAAAGAAAAGGCATAAAAACACTGGAGAACACAAACAGCAGCAGCAACGCAAAGTCATGGCATGCCGTAGCACGTAAAACCACAAAGGCTACTGTGTGAAGTAGGGCTTCAGCCGAACGACATGCACGGTTTCGGGCCGAAGCTGTCGACGAGAAGACGCTGCGCCGTCCGGAAATACCTCGTAGGTAACATCTATGACTCGTCTAACAACCTTGTACGGTCAAAAATGACGGCTTAGGAGTTTTTCGGATAAGCCTGGTCGCCGGACAGGAATCCACACCCACACTCGGTCCCCAAGGTGGTAGGTGACATTTCGATGGCGGAGGTTGTAACGTAGTGCGTCTGCCTATTGTTGGTGACTGGAGCTAGCTGACGAGCTTCTTCGGCGTATTGAGTGTATTGCTCAGTATCTTGAGCAAGTTCATTGCTTTGGTCGCACGGAAGCATAGCATTGAGCATGGTTCGCACGTTGCGTCCGTAAACAAGTCGGAAAGGCGGAAATCGCGTTGTTTCTTGCGTTGCCGTATTGTAAGCAAACGTGATGTATGGAAAAATCTCGTCCCAGGTTTTGTGTTGTACGTCCACGTACATTGACAGCATGTCCCCTATGGTCTTGTTAAGCCTCTCTGTCAGTCCATTGGATTGCGGATGATAAGCCGTTGTTTTTTGATGACTTGTGCAGCTCAGTTTAAAAATGTCCTCCATCATTCGTGCTGTAAACGACGTCCCTCTGTCCGTAATCATGCATGACGGGGCACCATGCCGTAGGACGATTTGGTGCACGAAGAACTGCACGACTTCAGAGGCCGTGTCACGGGGTAACGCTTTTGTTTCAGCATAACGCGTAAGATAATCTGTCGCAACTATAATCCATTTGTTCCCAGAGGACGACAAAGGGAAGGGCCCGACAAGGTCCATTCCCACAAGGTCAAACGGTGTCCGTGGTGGTGCGATCTGCTGGAGTAGGCCGGTGGGTTTCACAGGCGGAGTCTTGCGGCGCTGGCACTCACGGCAGCCTTTCACATATCGATGTACACTAGTTAATAGTCGCGGCCAGCAATATTGTTGGCGTACTCGGGCGAGAGTTCACAAATAGCCCAAATGTCCTGACGTGGGCTCGTCGTGGCACGCAAGGAGGATCTCATCACGCATGTCGGTAGGAACAACGAGTAGGAAGGCTTTGTCGCTAGCACGGGCGTTTTTCTTTTAAAGAATGCCTCTTCTTAGACAAAAAAAGGACAGTTCGCAAGCAATGTGTTGAGGAACCTGAGAGTTGCGGCCTTCCAGGCAATCAATGACTGGGCGTAATTCGTCGTCTGTCCGCTGCTTTGACATAAATTCGGAGTCGCTAACTGCTCCGAGAAAGGCATCTTCATCTTCGGAGCCCCTGACAGCGTTCCCCACAGGTGCTCGAGAAAGGGCGTTGGACTATTCGTGTTTGCGCCCTGACCTGTACACAATCGTAATATCAAACTCCTGCAAACGCAAACTCCACCGTGCGAGACGGCTGGATGGATCTCTGAGATTTGCCAGCCAGCAGAGCGAGTGGTGGTTAGTCACCACTTTGAAGGGACGACCTTAGAGGTAAGGCCGAAATTTGGTCGTCGCCCACACGACTGCGAGGCATTCTTTTTCTGACGTAGAATAGTTGGTCTCGGCTCGAGAAAGAGTACGACTGGCGTAAGCTATCACATGCTCAACGCCGCTGTGTTGTTGTACAAGGACAGCGCCAAGCCCGACGTTGCTGGCATCTGTATGAATTTCTGTAGCAGCATCGCCGTCAAAATGGGCAAGAACAGGGGCTGTTTGCATTCTGTGCCGTAACTCTGGGAACGCTGTATCTTGTTCTGCGCCCCAAGTAAAGGGTACGTCATCTCGGGTGAGTCGCGTAAGAGGTTCAGCTATCTTCGAGAAGTTGGCGATAAATCGGCGATAATACGCGCATAAGCCGAGGAAACGGCGTACTGCTCTTTTATCTGATGGAACAGGGAAGGCGGCGACAGCAGCAGTTTTGTCTGGATCAGGCCGCACTCCATCCGCACTAATGACATGTCCCAGAAATTTCAGCTCTTCATAGCCGAAATGGCATTTTTGGGGTTTCAGTGTGAGTTCAGCTGTGCGAATGGCTTCCAGAAACTTTCTCAGACGCTTCAGATGTTCTACAAAGCTCTCGGAAAAGATGATCACATCATCGAGGTAGACAAGGCAGCTTTGCCACTTTAAGCCAGCGAGAGCTGTGTCCATCATCCTCTGAAAAGTGGCTGGTGCAGAACAGAGGCCGAAGGGAAGAACTCGGAATTCGTAAAGTCCTTCTGGAGTCACAAACGCAGTTTTTTCTCGGTCTCGTTCATCCACTTCATTTCGCCAATAGCCACTCTTTAGATCGATGGACGAAAAATACTTCGCATGTCGTAACCTGTCGAGGGAGTCGTCGACCCGTGGAAGCGGGTAGACGTCCTTTTTTGTGACGCTATTAAGCTTCCTGTAGTCAATACAGAATCGCAGTGTTCCGTCTTTTTTCTTTACTAGAACGACTGACGAGTACCAAGTGCTGCTGGATGGTTGAATAATCGCGTCATCGAGCATCTCTTTTACTTGTGTCTGAATAGCCTCGCGTTCTTTGGCAGAAACGCGATAAGGCTGCTGCCGGATGGGGCGGATGTCATCGTCGATAATAATTCGATGCTCCGTGAGGTGTGTTTGACGGACTTTAGAAGAAGAGGCGAAGCAAGATCGAAACTCCCTTAAAAGGTCATAAAGTGCAGCCTTTCTCTCGTCTGACAGCGTCGAATTAATGTCGATGCGGTCTAGAAATTCCTCATTCTCATGCGTTTCCTCGGACGCGAAGCATTCCGTTACGTCGGCAACAGGGTCTCCATAAGCTAGGGTGCTTCCGCGGAAAAGATACCGGTGCTCATAATTGAAGTTCGTAGCTAGTACCGTTGACTGTCCGTCACGGACGCGCACAACACTTCGGGCAGCGCATACACCTTGGAGCAGCAGAAGTGATAAGTTGCTTTCAGCCACCACGTCGCCGTCTTGGAAGTCTTCACAAGTGACTTCGATGGGAACAGTTGCTCGAGGTGGCAGCGTCAGTTTGTCGTCAGCAACACGCAGCGCAGGTCTACGGCAGTTATCAGCATCTCGATCTGTTGCGCCTTGAGTCGAGAAGGTCACGATGCGCTCACGGAGATTTATGATGGCACCGTATTCCCGAAGGAAGTCCATGCCGATAATCAGCTGACGCGAACAGTCGCGAAGAACGAGGCGGCTGAGCACAAATGTTGAGGCACGAATTTTCACTCTTGCGGTACAGCGACCCAGCGGTGTTACAACGTGTCCTCCAGCTGTTCGAGTTGGCGTTCCATTCCACGGCGTGATAACTTTCCTGAGATCTTTCGCCGGCCTTCCGCTGATGATCGAATAGTCTGCACCAGTGTCTACCAATGCACTGACCTGAAGACCGTCAACCAGCACAGGTATGTCGAGTGACACGCGGTCACTAGGTTCAGATGTGGATGTCGGCGTTTCTTCGGCACTGCAATTATTCTCTGACGAAATGCCTTCGGCGTTGCCTGCAAGCGTCGATGGGAGGTCTTCCGCACTTTGAGTCCTAGCGACCTTGCCCCCGAAAGCCGCTGCCTTCAGTTTTCCTGACAAGGGCTCGGGGAGCGTTCCCGTTCCATCCCCCCGAAACGTGGCCCAGTGGCTGCGGGTCTCCTCGGAGATGGTGACCGCGATTGCTGTCGTGTAAAGGGTGCACGGTGTTGCGCGAGATACTCTTCGATATCCCTTGGCCTTTGACCAATTCGCGGACGAGGGGAATGGACGGAAAATCCGCGCAGTCCAAGTTGCCGGTATGGGCATTCGCGGTAAATGTGACCAGCCTCACCGCAATGATAGCAGAGGGGTCGTCTGTCTGGCGTAAGCCAGAGATCAGACTTGCGCGTCGGTGCACGGCGACTATCGATGTCCAAATCAGCGTGCGCTGACTGAATCGCGACTGACGGCATCATTGTCTGGATCGGGACGTATGGCATTGTCTGGATCGGGACGTGCGGCACTGTGTGGATCGGGACGTGTGGCACTGGCTGGATCGGGACTCCTTGACCCAAAAGAGGAGTGGCAGGTCGCAAGGCTTCTGCGTACGTACAACGGCGGCTGCCAGTAGACACAGGAGCCGTTTCCGGATCAACTGACGTGGGCGGAAAACGATGGGCGTGCAACACCTGCTGGACCTCGTCGCGGATAACACTGGTGATAAAACCAACATCGATTTGCCTTGTCCCGTACATCTTTTCCATTTCTTCCCGGACGACAGATCGAATGATCTCGCGAATCCATTCGGGGCTCTTGCTCTCAGGGGTGGCGAAAATTTCGGGAGTTGAGGCAGCATTCACTTGACAGTCAAACAGAGCAGACCGTTGGTGCAGTACTCGCTCCATTGTTGCCGCTTCAGTAAGGAACTCAGCAACACTTTTAGGGGGACTACGCACCAAACCAGCAAAAAGTTGTTCCTTCACACCACGCATGAGGTGGCGCAACTTTTTTTCTTCTGCCATAGCAGGATCCACTCGCTTGAAAAGCCGTGTCATGTCCTCAACGTACATCGAGACGGTCTCGTTGGGCATCTGGATGCGTAATTGTAGTGCACGCTCCGCCCATTCGCGGTGGTCGGGACTCCTGTAGGTCTCCAGGAGGCGACGCTGGAACTCGCGCCAAGATGTCAGAACATCATCCCTGTTCAAAAACCACGTCTTGGCACCGTCTTTTAGGCAAGTGTACACGTTCCGGAGCTTCGCGGCATCATCCCAGTAATTGATCGCTGCGACACGTTCGAACTCACTCAGCCAGTCATCAACATCTTCATGCTGCTCTCTGTGAAAGCGGCTAGGCCTTAGCGGGTTCTGGACGGTGCAGTAGATTGGCTTGGAAGGTGTCGGAGCTTGCATGGGATCCTGTGTCGAAGTCATAGTCGCTGCGTCAGTGGTTGGTGTCTCAGGCGGTAGGCCTCGTTTGCGGCGGCTTACTCTATGAACAGGAGTGTCCACGAGTGCAGGGCTTGTGTTCCGGCTGCTGGACGGGGTCTTGGACATCGGGTGGATCGTGAGACGTTGTACCCCGCACCTCCACCAGTCTTGTCACGTTACTCTCGACAAAATTGATAAAAATGGGCTCGTTTAGTCGACTACCCAAGCAGCAGCTCAGACAGATCGTCTTTGTCTTCTTTCACTCTTCGATCTCACCCAAGCAAACCGTGTGGCAATATATATATATATATATATATATATATATATATATATATATATATATATATATAAATATGTACAGCGCCGGTGTCCCAGATAACTTGAGCTAAGTATTTGAAAATGAAAGACACTTCAGAGGCTAATTGAACCAAACGCGTACTACTCCAACTAGCCTGTAGGTACTCAGGCTATTTTTTATTTCTCCCCATAATAATTTTTTATTATTTCTGCATTATTTAGTTTTTAGTTATGGACTGGAAACCCAAAGCATGAACACTGAGATGTAGGACACTTTCAGAAACCACCGTACAAATTGTTTTCTGTACGATATTTTTCCGCGTTGTAAAGAAAATGCATGAGGTTGGAAAAAAAAGCCGTGTGACGGACCGCGAGCGCACTGCTCTAGTGCTGTTGTAGGCTTTATATATATATTGTTCAGCGCCACTCGACTTCACACAGCCAGATTTCCCGGCAGCGTCTCGGCGCCTGCACAAGCACTACGTAGACGTGGACTCCGAGCCGTGAGCGCACGTACGCTCGGCGTGGTTTCCATGAAGCGTTGCTTCGACGATCATTCAAAAAGAACAAAAGTGAGCTCGTGTGCCGGGAACGCGTAGCAACGCATCGCCAGCGAAGAGAGCGAGCCGAGACACGAGTGGCGTTGGACGTAGCCGATCGAGCACCGGCAACGAATCCCGTTTCCTTCTACATGTAACCACTGCCGATTCACTTGTAACTTTAGTACAATACAGATTTCTTAAAAATGAAGCCCTGCCTCAACTCCATCGTTCGCCCATCGCTGACATGGCGCAGCCGACAACAGCATACGAATCGACCAAGCTGCATGCGGAAGGGGAAACTACGCCCCGAGAATGAGCGACACCATGCCGTACATCTTCACGGGACTCAGAAGCGAGCATCATCGAAAGTGTGCTCACGACCCTAGATAGCAGCATGATGGCCAACGCTATGAAAAAGCAACTCGTCGACGAGCTGAATATACGAAGTCTACTATGTTCCGGACGAAAGGACGATGAGATCGCACGACTTATCTACAACACCACTCGCCAAGCTCTGGAGCCGACAGACTCGTCAATGAACGAGCAGGCTGCCTACGACGATGACAGGCCGGCGCACCTGGAGATGCTGTCCGCCGACAATGCGAGGCTTCGTGCAGAACCGAACAGTCTGTGAGTTCAGCTAAACCATGCGACTACGAGTGAACAACGTGAGACTGCATACAACGCAAGTCACAATGTTTGAATTCCAACGAAACGGGTGACAACTCCAACCCACGGGCTGCACATTTCCGTTTCTGCGAACACAACGATGTCCTCGGGTTGGACGTGGTTACCGTCACTGAATGACAGCACCAACCAAGACGCGGCACGCCTTGCCGTGCCGACCATTTCAACGCACGAGGGAGAACCATCCATGGCCCAGATCGTTGCAGCGCTTGTGAACACGCAGGTTCTGCTCACCAACACGCTGTCGAGATGTACACCGACGACGAGCCCGATCCAGATTCATTCCACAAGCAATACGTCATCCTCAATCACCCTGTTCGATGGGACGCCGCAACAAAGTGCCCACGAATGGATTAGACAAGTGGAGACAATCGTAGCGCTCGCCCACTGGACGCCATCGCTCACATTGGTGACAGCAGCAAGCTTCCTGGTGGAATCCGCGAGGATTGGTACAGTTCCTACGGCTTGCAGCATGACAACTGAGAGCAATGGAAGGAAGCGTTAATTCCCCGATTCAAATGGAAGCTGACAATGCAGGAGTTCTTGAAACTGCCTTCATAGCCGCCTTCAGAGCCACGAGACCATTGTCGAGTACATGTACCCAAAGAACGCCATTCTGAACAAGACGCCATACCATTTGGCGGAGAAAAAACGAATTTCCCTCATTCTCAGCGGCATCAAAGACGACACATGGGCGAACCCACTGGCAGCACAACTGTGTGGCACAGTGACTGAACTTATTGACAGAGCGGCTTTGCTCGACACGACGCGTCACATGACCGTGTGTGCCGAGAATAATAAGAAGCCGCTTCCGTCTACAAGCCGTGGTCAGGGTTTGAACGAGTGGGTGCCAGCCAACAGCTGTGCCCACTTGCCAATGGCCGACTCGCGCAGAAATTTTTTGGAAGCTCCGCGCCCACGGCCTCTCCCTGATAAATGGTGTTCTAAGTGCAGCGACATCGATCACCTGTTCCGTGATTGTAGCAAGCCGAAAACGCCAGCAACGATCGGAGTGGACGAGAAACGAGCGAAGAGGGACAAAAGCAGCCACGGAACAGGGACTACGTCATTTAGGCAAGCGAACAGTTTTTTTTGCAATCGACGGGTGGCATATACCAATAATGTCTGGTAATGCTAACAACCCAACCGTCCGCGTGTGCATTGACAGTGGCGCCAACGTATCTATCATGAATGCCAATACTTCGACTGACGACATTTTCACGCACGCATGGGTATCGCGCGAAGACATTCAAGTTCTCAACCGTAGCATACGTCCGACTCTCGCAGCGACGCTTGATGTTACACTGGGCACCACGAATGTGTGACTCGAAGACATCGCGGTAACACAACCGCCCAGTGGCATCGACCTGATTCTGGGATCGGGCTGGTGACGAGTCGTGAACGTCGACGTAGCGTTTCACATGTCCAACGATGTGACTATTGTCCCAGTCGAGCCCACCAGAAAACCTTCATCGTTCAAAGTGCCACCCCCGAAACAAGGCACGCCACACCGCACCGTGGAAGCGCTTATCGCGACATTCTGCCGGCAACCGGGTGAGATCGTTTCCAAAGACGAAGGGTTCATGCGTCTCAACACGAAATGTCCCGCACCCGACGAAGACTTCACGAGTCTACTTAAAGATGCCACACGGAGGATATTAAAGATGCCACAGAGGCAGAGATGGAACAACTTCTTTCAAATCTGTTAATACATCACCCAGCGTTTACCTCCAAAGGCGACACTTTGGGCATGCGTCCTCACACTGAACACAGCATCGAACTCAGAGATGATATACCCGTGTCATCGAGACCATGCAGTTGCTCACCGGCTGACCGCAACTTCATCCATGAACAGGTGAATCACTACCTCCCCAAAGGTATCATAAGGCTGAGCGAAAGCGAATACGGTGCTTCAACGATAGTCGTCGACCAACCGCATCACCCGACAACTCCACAAAGAAGAGTACACAACTGTCGCAAGCTCAACGAGAAAACCATCAACCCTTCTTATCCCATGCCTGTTATGAAAGACGTGATTGACGTTGTCATGCGTGACAGATCGGCTTACTTCACTGTGTTGGACGTGAAAACGGTATTTTCGACGATACAAATGAAGCCGTACGATGTCCACAAGACTGCACTGTCACTCCATATAGAAAGTAGGAATACCTCCAAATGGCCTTTCAGTTTTTCAAGGCCCCTCAGACCATGCAAAGAGTCGTGCGTCGCACGTTCGATAGCTTACCTAAAACATCTACATGTATAAAAGATGTCGGGCAGGGAGCCACAACAGTGAGGAAGGTGTTGGATTTGCTGAACGAAGCACTAAAGAGAGTCGTGATCAACGGCTAGTGGATCTACGGAAATGCCAAGTGATTCAAGACAAAGCATCTTTCCTGGGTTACATGATCTTCGGCGAAGGACGAGCACTGGACGAATGCAGAGTTGCCGCTGTCGAGAAGTGCGAGCCGCATCACAACGCAAAGAAGCTGTACTCCTTCCTGCAGTTAGCTAACCACTATGGAAAGTTTATACCGGAGTTTGCTAAAGTCACGCACAAGCTACGGCAGCTTTCGGCGAAGGACATTCCTCTCGTCGGACCGACGCTCACGAAGGAATCGTCAACGCCGTAAAACACGCCCTAAAGAACCCGCCAATTTTGACAAGCTTCCGCCCAAACTGCCTTACTAATGTTCTCGTCGACGCTTCGGAAACGAGGCTGGGTGCAGTGCTTTCTCAAACTCAAGACGGAAAGAAGCGAATCATAGAGTATGCCATCAGATCACTAAACGAGCACGATCGTGGTCTACACTCTAACATGGTCGAGTGCATGGCGCTCCACTGGGCGATGATTGAGAAATTTTAGGTCTACCTGAGAACAGGCCCTTATTTCACAGTGTTCACAGACAACTTCAGCAAGCCATACCTTGTTCAGAAGGGAGCCAGCAACCACAGAATTGCAAGGTGGACGCTCGGCTTAGCAGAGTACACCTTGGACGTCAAACACAATCCAGGACGCCAGAACTCTTCTGCTGACGTGCTCTCGAGGCAGTTATAATCTGCGGAAGCTTTAGACCAGGAAAGTTTTGACCCGAGACCTCCACTGCTACGCAGTAGTGATCAGCAAACACAGTCGCATACGCGAGTTTATAGGGAGGGATACTGATTGCAAAATATTTTGCGAGGAGGCCAAGCTCAAATCTTCAGATTACGAGATCGAAAAAGACATACTGGGGAAGAAATTTCTCGAGGAAGGGCGGGTTCGTCAGAGGGTGATCATTCCCGCTGCCCTCCGAAGCTGTGTGATGATCGTTTTCCACAACAACGGCCACTTAGGCGTCGTGAAGACAAGAGATCTGACCCAGTGAAAGTACTGGTGGCCATCAAGGAGAAAGGACATACGCGAGTATGTTGACTCCTGCCACACGTGCCAAACTATCAACACCCGCAAGACACGGAATGAAGGTTGCCTCAACCCACACAATATCCCTGCTAAGCCAAACATAGTGATATCCCTGGATCACATGGGTCCTCTAAACGAGAACGGAGACCACATCCTCGTGTGTATTTATCACGCAACGAGATACATTGATGCCGTGACCGTACCGAGCACCTCGTCGACGCACCATCTTGGCTTCATGACAAACCAGTAGATTCTGGGATTTGGAGTTCCCAGCGTCATTATTACGGACCATTCCAAGGGATTTGTGAACAAGAAAACGAACCAATTCCATCACAGACTGGGAATAACTCATCAGAACTTCCCACCGTACTGGCCACAATCAAACGAACTGATTGAGCGAATGGTCGGTACATTGAAGAAGGTGCTACGCAAGATGCTAAAGAACAAGGACAAATGGCAGAAGGAACTACCCCGAGTGACGCTAACAATCAACGCCACGAAGCATCGTCACAGCGGCCACAGACCGTTTCGACTCATGCATGGCTACGAGCCAAAACTGCTAGGAGAGCTCAACCTCGCCTCGGTCGAGGGAGACATCGACGAGTCTCATATACTGCACGAATTGGACGGCGAAGGGACGCACGGAAAGGAGAGTCCGCGCAAAACAACGGTCCGATACGGCGAGAAGCGGCGAGCTCCGAGGTCAACATCAGGGGACCTTGTCCTGCTCGAGTTGAGCGCTCTAGGCGCATTAGTTCCTCGCTATGAAGGTCCGTTCCAGATAACGGCTCTTATTGGAAGGAACGGGACTGAGATCGAGAGAGTACCCCGAACACCGGGCAAGATCAACCAAAAAATCGTCAACGTGGAGCAGCTTCGTAGATATAAGGAACTGCTCCTAGAAGTTACGGAACCATCGCCATTGAACGACACGTGCGCCGCGCGCAATTTTCGGGAGCGCCGTGTCAGCGCCACTCGACTTCACACAGCCTGATTCTCAGCCAGCGTCTCTGCGCCCGTACAAGAAACGCCACACTACATAAACCTGGACTCTGTGCCCTGAGCGCGTCCACTCGGCGCGGTTGCCATGAAGCATTGCTTCAACGATTATTCAAAAAGAACAAAAGTCAGCTCGTGAGCTGGTGATGCATAGCAACGCATTGCCAGCGAAGAGAGCGAGCCGATATACGAGTGGCGTTGGACGTAGCCAATCGAACTCCAGCAACGAATCCTGTTTCCTTCTACATGTAACCACTGGCAATTCACTTGAAACTTTAGTACAATACAGTTTTATTCTTTAAAATCGAACCGTGCCTTAACTCCAACATTCGTCCATCGCTGACAATACATATTGTCACGGGGTCGTGACGCGGACGAATGGAGCACACTGCGAGCCAAATGAACTGTTTATTTGGGCAAACCTGTACCCAGTAAATGAAAGCCGGACTACAGTAGCAGTGTTGGACTGATACAAAGAGAAGTTTATTAACTTCAAACTATAAAAAACTCTTTACATCATTTTATACATACAGTGCTCGTTTAGACACCCCTCTTTTGCACTAAGGGGCATACAAACTCCATTATCCATAGAGGAAACTAGCGGCACATACACAGATATATATATATATATATATATATATATATATATATATATATATATATATACAAGTTTGTGCTAAACTATGCATACATTCATAAAAAAACCACAAATATATATTTACAATCATATATATATATATATATATATATATATATATATATATATATATATATATATATTTACAATACTTCGACTGGCGCTATACATACACTTGTAACACAATTTTTTGGGGAGAAGGGGTTAGTAGGGGATTATGGGGGTACGGAGTTTCGCACCTCTGACGAAAAAAAACTTTGTGTGCCAGCGGCGAAGGAACTGGTCCTCCCAGCCAGCTTCCAGTTGCTTGGCCAAGTACTGCACTATTTTCTGCCTGATCATGGCTAGTGCTGGGTAGGCCGCTCTCACTGGGGTGTTCTTTACCTCAGCAAGGCACCGGCGTTTCCAAATCACAAAGAGTGTGATGGCAATTACCAGCCTTACGAAGCAGCCCCTATTCCTTTCGAGGGCCGGGGGTGGGCGGATGCTGAAGCACCTCGCAACCAGGCGCCATACCGACTTGGCCGCCCCGCATTCTAACAACGCGTGGGAGATCGTTTCCTCAGCGCGGTAATTAGGACACTGGCTATTCGGCGTGATGCCGAACCGGTGCAGGCGATGTCTCGTGGGCAAAACTTGCCACTTGCGCTTCCACTCGAAGTCATGTACTTCGCACGGTCGGTACTTATTGCTTGTTTGTTTGCATATTCCTAGGCTTTTGATCTGCTTCTTTTCTTCTTCGGACAACTGGTTTTCTGTTATCGCTTCGACGATTCGGGCGGGTGAGCCCTTGTCAATGTCGCAGTTCGGAGCTTCTTTTTCTATGATCTTTGTCGTAGTTGCCGCCATCCTGTAAAAGTGTGAGGGCGCTTCTGGGCGTGGGCCAGTGTGTTTGTGGTTTTTTAGATAGTGCGTGATGGTGCTTGTCCAGTAGTTGATTAGATTCTTCCCAACGCAACTCGCTGCGTAATAAAGCATGCGGGTAATCTTGAGGGCCACTATCTGGCTGGTCATTTGTACGTGTGGAAGGCTGGGGCCACCTTTGTCCTCGGGTAGTTGAAGGAGGTGTCGCTTGACTGGTGCCGGTTTCCCTTTCCATAGCAAATAGATGATCACGGCGTTCAGATGGCTCGCGGTTTTCCTAGGAATCACCGCTACCCTACTGGCGTAGAACGCAAACGCGCAAACGGTGGTCGTTGCTGCCAGCGTTTTTTCACGTAACGTGAGGTTTAGGAGGCGAATGAGGTCGGCTGCCTGCTTTGCCCTCTCGAGGGCTCTTTGCCACGTGACTGGTGCCACCCCTTCACTGGAGAAGTAGATTCCCAGTACTTTAACGATGGACACCACTTCGATGTTTCCTAGGGCTTCTCTGGGGAAAGTTCCATATAGCATGGCCTTGCTCTTGTCCGCATTTATCGCTGCTCCGGATGCCTGCGCGTATCTTGTGAACGTCACACTGAAGGCTTGGAGGCTGCTTTCATCCCGAACAAACAGGGAAATGTCGTCCGCGCATGCCAGCACTTTCACTTGCTCCTGGCCCATCAGTGGGAAGCCCCGAATGCCTTCATGCGCAATAACACTTGTGATCAGCGGCTCGCACGACATGACAAAAAAGGTCGGGCCCAATGGGCATCCTTGCCATATGCCTCTGCTATACTTGAATGCCGGCGTTGCGACTCCGTTTATCACAACGGTGCAGGTTAGGTCCTCGTACAAAGATTTTGCCAGTTTTATAAAACTTGCCGGTAAGCCAAACTCCTGCATCACGTCGAAGAGGTAATGGTGTCGTACCCTGTCAAAAGCTTTAGCCTGGTCTACGGAAATGAAAACACCATGGAAACCTCTTGTCATCGCGTATTCGAAAGAGTCACGGATCACTGTGAGGTTCGCAAAAAGCGACCTTCCTGGAATCGCGCACGTTTGGTACGAGCTAATGATGTCCGGTAACAGGAGCTTGAGTCTGTTGTTCAGTATAGTGGCTACCAGCTTGTAATCGGTGTTCAAAAGCGTGATTGGACGCCACGCCGTGGGCTCGTTTGGTTGTGCCCCCTCTTTCTGTAGTAGGACAGTTTTACCAACTCCGAAGGAGTCGGGTTTCTTAAAGGACCTGAAGATTGCATTCAGCATCGCGAGCAAGGGTACTTCGAGAACTTCGAGAAAACTCACATAGAAGGCTGCAGTCAGACCATCAGCACCTGGGGCAGAATTGGGGGTCATGCTTCTTATGGCTTCGCGAAGCTCTTCAGCGCTAAGGGTTGCTGGCTCCTCCTCCTCCTTAATTCGTTGCAGATGTTTGCAAAGTTCTTTGACATGGTCGGGTCCCCGATTGGTGTCTATTGGTTCGGTGTCTTGGAACTGTATGCTGAAGTACTTTCTGAAGATGTTCTCAATTTCTGCTGGCTCTTCAGTTACAGAACCGTCTAAGCGCTTTGCCTCCGTAATTTGCAAACAGCCATTTCCACGTACTTCCCTCACATCAACTCCGGTCGCAATGCCCAACAGTCTATGCTCACTTCTAGGTCGCCTCATGGTATCTCTGAGGAGTTGGTTGTATTGCTCCTCGAGCGAGGTCAGGTACTCTGTTGTACATGAGGTCAACGTGTCGGCTGCCCTAATGATCTGCATTCGGCGAAGAAGTTCTTTCATCGTTTGTGTATGACGTCTTTTTCTGGCTTTGCCTTCTTTTTGTAACAGGGCCTTCCATTCTTCCTTAATTTTATCCCACAGAGGGGGGTAATATGTCCGGCATTTTCTACTGATGCGCTGATGGCAGCTTTCAAGTTTTCTATGCAAGTCTCATCTCTCAGCAGCTCAGCATCTATTCTCCAGCTATTGTTATCAAAGTGCGGGCCGGGGGATCCCTTTACCATCGTGACGAGCGGGGCGTCATCCGTCTTCTCTTTCAGGTTGGCCGGGAGCGCGAGTACTTCGCATTCTTCAACCAAAGGGAGGAGGAGGTCCGGAAAGTACATCCGGTCTATTCTACTTCCTGCTGATCTAGAGGTACGGGTTGCTACGAATCGGTCTTTATGGAGGTGTACCCATATGTCCGAGAGGTTTAGGTGCCGAAGGGTTTTCACCAACTCTTTTGCATTGTAGATTGATCTTCCTTGGCTTGGCCCCCTCACGTCCCGGTTAGAATCTACCACGCAATTAAAATCACCGACCAGTACGTGGAGAATGGGCTCTAGGAGGAGTTCGTGCATCTCTTGAAAGAAGTTATTCGTATCTTTTCTTGTCACGGGGGCATAGACGTTCACAATGCGTATCTTTTTGCCTTCGATGAAATTGTCAATCATTATGTACCGGCCATTCACCCCGAAAATGCAATAGGATTTTGATCGAAATTTGCTTGATACGAATATTACTCCGACCCCGCATGCTCTCGTGGTCGCCAGAGAGAAAAAGGCGTCGGTCTGATGATCTCGGCGGAAATTAACCACATCCAGCGGCGTTCGGAAATTCGCCTCTTGAATAAAGAGGAGGTCTATGTTCTGGTTCCTAGCGAAACCTAGGATCGCTGATTGTTTCGCCCTATCTCTAAACACTCGGATATTCCACGTAGCCAATTTCAAAAAGGCCATCAAAAACCTTAAAAAGAAGAAAACAAAATGCGGGAAGTATCGAGCTAGCAAGCAGCGTGGCCGTCATCCGCCGATTGGGCGCGATGCCAAGCGCTGGAGGGGAGAAGGAAAGAAAGGTGAGCGAATGCACCGAGCAAGATAGGCGACAGCCGCGTGCTGACAGAAAGGGGCGAGGAGGGTGCTGCACCAGAAGGAGAAGGGAAGGCAAGTGGGACGTAGTGCGGCCAGAGCGAATGAGAGTAAGGGAAAAGGGCCGTGAAGCCGACAGGGCAGGTGCGCCGCTTCAGTGACGTGCGTCTCGGGGCTTGGGGGGTGGTTCCCCTTTGCTTACACCGTCTTTCTCAAGCTTCTGAGCCTTAGCGTGTGGTGGAGCATCGCTATCACTGTTTTGACCTGCTGGCCCGGGTCTACGCTGCCGCGCCTCCTTGCTGGCTGCCTTCTCACCCAGATACCGCTTATCGTCATGAGGGCGTCTTCGTGAGCGCGAGCGAGCTCTCTGCTCTAGCCCAGTGGCCATGTGTCCAGTTTTCGCGTCCGATTTCCGGCTTGGGCGTGCCGAATGGGAGGCGGGGGAGGAAGTCGATGCAGCATGGTCGCATTCGCTGTCACCGGGTAGAAAGTAATACCCTTTACTTTTTATGGGGGCGTTGTCGCCGGCTGGGTCTCGGGTACCGGCCTCCAAGGCCAGGCTGGTCACTAGGGCCCGGACGTTGACGGGTGTGTGGGATACAGCGAGGAGAGCCTCTTCCTGCTCGTTGGACTCGGGGGTCGCTTCAGCCGCGGTCAGCGAATTCCCACAGTCATCCCGGCTCGCCGAGGGTGGAGGCGGCTTAGGGGGGGATGATTGCGACGAACCCGTCTCGATATCGCTCGACTTTGTTTCGGTCGACCTGGTGGTAGTCTCGTCAAAACTCCCGGGCCTCTCCCCCTCACTGGCGGACGGATCGCCCATGCCACTGCCTGAAGTCAGATCGGAAGTCGTGGTCCCCGGAAGGGGATCCCCCCTCGGTTGTGCGGGATGCGGACTTGGACGTAAGGACCTGCATACGCGACGAGTTGCTCGGGCAGAGGCGGGGCCGCTTGACTGAGAGTGTGACGAAGCGGATTCAGATAGCGAGGGGAAGCCGCGGGCGGCCGAAGCGTATGAGCGCTTACGAAAGCACTCGCGTGTTCCGTGGTGACCCCCGCAACGTTTACAGTCTGCCGAGCAGCCCTCAGTATCGTGGCCGAAGGTGCCGCACCGCTTACAGTACGCCGTGGTGCACGCAGTCGCCATATGCCCAACTTCACCTCAACGCACGCACACCCGGCGCATGTCTCTGTACTCGCACATGACTTTGTGCCCCGCAATAATGATGAAGTTGGGGACTGGGCGGCACATCTCAATTTTAACTACACGTACCCTGTTTAACTTGGTCTGGCGAGTGGCTAGGGTGGCGAACGTAATGCCCTTCACTTTACCAAACTGGGCTAAGGCGTTGCTAAGGGCCTCGTCTGATAGAAAAGCGGGGTAACGGTAAACGTTCACATATGTAACCGGCGGCCCGACGGCCTCTACTGGCACCCTCGCCCCGTTCACTTCAAATCCTTCCGCCACCATTAGCCTCGTCGCCTGGCCAGCATTGCGGGTGCATACAAGAAACTTTGCGCCCCCCATATGTTGCAGTACTAATACGCTGTCGTCACCAGCTGTCTCTTCAATTGCGTCAATTAACTCATCGACAGAGATATCGCCCTCGGGCGCGGAAAACATGAAACAATTCTCCCTCACCAGGAGCTCAAATGGCGTGGCCATTCTGGTGGGCGGACCCCGCAAGCCGCCGGTTGGGCGTGGCTTGTGGGTGACTTGTAACGTGCACTCGAGCTGCACTCTGGTAGGACGTGGCTCAGCCTAGGTGGGCGCCGCGCAGGTCTCGGTGGTACCAGGTGGACCGTAGGGGGACTCCGGGACGGCGGGTGTGAACCGGGGACCTTGCACCTCCTCCTGGCATGGGGTAGGCGGGCTTCAGGCAGCAAGGCCCGAGACCCAGGGGCGGTGGTCGCGCGTACAAGACGCCGGTGCCACGTAGACTTCTTTTGCAAACTTGAACCTCTGGGGTCGACGTCCGCGTGACGTGACCCCGGGTCTCGCACGAGGACTCGAGAAGAGACAGCTAGATCGGCGAACGGAGCGTCGGCCCTCGATCAACTACTGACAAGCGGCGAAGTGCGTCGGCATTTATACTCTTGCCATCGAATGTTCCAGCATTATTGCTGGCGGTGACGTAAATTCCGGAATAATCTCTACAGTTCACGGAGTGGGCGTGATCTTATCGAAATGATCTACTACAGTCCTGAAGCTTCTCGTAAACTGCAGGCACGGTTTGCGCTGAGATTGTGTAGTGTATTTGGGGCGATAAGAAAATTTGATGAGGAATGGAACGTCGCAATATATATATATATATATATATATATATATATATATTTATGTATATATATATATATATATATTGCTAGGGGCGCCACAAATGAACATATTAGGAAATATGGCGATGTTTAGTGCTAGATCGTGCAGACTGGGCTCCATATTGTATGCCTGCCTGTTTATCTAAAGTAAAATTATTTTTCAGACGACTTCTTCTTGTAACATTTTGGTGGACAGTTCGGGTCTTCTCACAGTCAACATCCACGACGATTCTACGCAGCGGACGTTCCTTGGCTGCCTGTGCGATGACTGATGAAGACGTGAACGACGATTCTTGGGAGACTACCCCAACCGTCCTTCGTTCAACTACGCAGCACCCAACTGCACCGCATCCAGCCGCTACTAACCGCACCGTCATCTTGACCCAAACGCATGACCCAGGCATCTTTTCGGGCAGTGACAGTACTGACGTGAAGGAATGGCTTCAGCTGTACGAACGGGTGAGCGCTCTGTAAAACTGGAATCCGATGCTCACGTTGGCCAATATTATTTTCTACCTTGATGGCACAGCTAAAGTTTGGTTTTCCAACCACGAAGAGGAAATCACGAATTGAGACATCTGCGAACAGAAACTCATCGATCTCTTCGGCAAGCCCATTGGGCGGCGTCCTGCTGCACAGAAAGACCTAGCTTGCCGACTCCAGTCCTGCACCGAGTCATACATTATATACATACAACATGTGCTCGCCCTCTGCCGGAAGGTTGACGACAAGATACCGGAATCTGAAAAAGTCGCGCACATCCTCAAAGGAATCGCCGATGACGCCTTCACACTTCTCGTGTTTCGAAACTCATCGACCATAGACGACGTTAATAATGAATGCCAACGCTTCGAAGACGCTAAACGTCGTCGTATCAATCCACACTTTTCACGTCTTCCCAACACGGCTGCAACATCTACCTGCGAGGATGCCCGTCTGCCACCAGCCTTCTGCTTCCGACAATATTGTGCGCATCGTGTGCCACGAAAATAAAGCAGCATCTCCCCTGTCTGACCAAGTCCGGGCCCCCGACTACCCTCGCGCCACGTTTTCTTTGATCAAGAGTGATGTGCGCCAGGAACTAGCCAACGCCGTACTTCAGACGCTATGCTCCGTTGACCAACCTGACTACCGACTGCCCAGTGCACTTAACATGTTTTGCGGACCGAGTACGCCGAGTTCCGGTAACCGCCCACGTTACCGGAACTCGGCAGAATGGCAAACTTCCGATGACAGCCCGATCTGCTTTAACTGTAGACGAGTCAGCCATAATTCACGTTATTGCCGCACTTCCTGGAATCGGCAGCCATGGTCGCATTATGCCAACACCCGACGCCCACCTGCTGGTTCTCGGATTCCGAACCACGTGGAACAAGACGATGCTTCGCCATTTAGGACCGGCCAACCGAACCGTTCCCCGCCGCCCTCTGTACGCATGTCCCGCTCAACTAACCAATGGCGCTCTCCCGCACCCTCCTACCACCAGCCCTCGGAAAACTGACGGGCGCAGCTCCTAGAAGTGAGCCTGCTTCGACGACCCGACCCGAAATTCTTATACACACGATATCCGCGCACAACAGCTATTAAAGTGAATGTTGACGGTACTTCTGTGGCAGCACTCATTGACACCGGCGCTCACATATGAGGCATGAACTCCATCCAGCCTTTGTGCTCGACTCAAGAAAGTGTTCACTCCTGCTCCAATCACTGTTGTCCGAGTCACTGATGGTGCAACACCAGCGGTCACTGAGATGAGTGCCACCCGCGTCACTGTTGCTGGACGTCATATCACACTCTAAGGCAAAAGTACTCGGAAAAGGAGTAACGGAGCCCAATAGGCGCACGCGATGAACGGATAGACCACTGAGGAGCAACCAAAAACGGAAGCGTGCCGCGTGCAAACCACTTAGTCTCCAAACACGCACCAAAAGGATTAACCACCCGGGAAATGCAGGCAGTGCACAAAGCGTTGCCAAGGTCACTACCATCCTCCTCCTCTCCTGGCTCAGTTTTTCCCCGTATTTTGCTGGCGACGGTTGGCGTTGCGTCGCGCTCGGAGTGCTCGACCATGGCCGCCTGGATTCTACCATCTAGAAATCATGACGTGGTGCTTACATGGACGCTTGGATGAGCGTGCGCTGCTGCTTTTACTTTTCGCCCCACCCATGAATTCTGGAGAAGGTCTTGACACGTCACCACGCCGCGCTGTAACACACGACAGCAACACTTGGGAAGGCCAATATGGTAGCCGAGAAGACAGCACGCCTATCGGATACATTACTTCAGTCCGACTCAGCGCAGAAATCAGCGCCGGATTCTTTCGCAAGTAGGTGATGCAAGTAGGTGATCCAGGGATTAATTCTACTCTACTTGTGGCCTGTGCGATACGGATCGTGCTTGCAGGCAACGGGCTTGGTCGTCTTGTATATCGCACGCACAAAATGCACCGTGAAGGTTAGCTTGACCGTCTGCAGTTCGCCTGTGCTTTGCGACCGCCAGGAAATTGGCCACCATTGCCGCTGGCCTCCCGTTCGCTCGCTCATCAAGTGCTCGCCTGTCTTCGCCGCCGCGATGAGCGGCGGGCTCACGATATAGGGCTGAGACATCGTCGCTGTGTTGGGAGTCGTCGAAAACGCCTTGCGGCTTCTCGTAACGAGCTTGCTTGTAGTATTTCGCGCGCTGTAAGTGCACCAGCACGGGCTGGCGGGGCTTACGCTAGCATCGGAACTCGGTGAAAATTGGTCGCCTTTCAGTTGACTTCCCCGTCAGTCGGTCGCAAGCAGCTCGGAGCCGTCCGTTGGTCGCGGCGGTGGACTCACGTTTACGCGCTGCACTTGCTCGAGTTTGTGGAAAAGGGCCGTATTACCGTCGATTTCTTCGGCGCTAGCTCCCAACCAGCTCGGCGCTGTTCGTAGTGGCGGCCAAGCGTACGCTTGCTTTCCTGTTCGAAGTAAGCTGGCGGCAGACACTCCGCGTGCAGCGCCGTGTTTGGTCTCGCGTTCGCTTGCTCGAGCTGAACGACGTCGCTCAATTAGAACTCACCGACTTGTTGGCGGCTCGGTGGTTCGCAGAGTTGTGGCTACGGCCGCCGCTCTTAAGCTGTTGCACTACGGGGATCGAAATAAGTCTTTAACGATGTGTGACATCACGGTGAAATTATTAGCATGTCAAATCTCACGTATGTTTTTATTTCACCTTGCACGTATTTCTCATATGCATTCATTTTCATCCTCTGTCACGTGTGACTCACTATTTTACATACTTGTGCAGCCGTGGGCCCACACTGTTCTGAAGGCTGTGTGCGCTGGCGTCTGCGATGCCTGTCATATATCTCTTTCGTCAGAGCAGCTTCAGAAGTGCTGTACGAGATGTGAAGGTAAAGTTATTTGTGTGTCATATTTTACATGCATGCTTTTGTATGAACGTGCACGTACTTGTCATATGCGTGCGTCTTCATCTTCTGTCACGCGTGTCTAACTATTTTTACAATCTTATTGAACGTACAGCCGCAGGAACACAACAGGCAGAAGGCTGCGTGCGCTGTCGTCTGCAATGCCTGTCATCTATCGCTTTCGTCGGAGGAGCTTCCAAAGGAGTGAACAAGATGTGACAACGAGACTGCACTTGTACCCTTTACCACGAATTCATTTAAAAGAATGGGTAAACTTTATGTGTATGTAGAAAAAAAATGTTTGAACTGGGGAGAAAAAGTTCACCCGATCGGATTATTTGAGTGGATCAATCGTTTGTCCGGCGAGGTGCAACTGTAAGGACTAACAGTTGTCCAGTAAGGTGTGAAGGTGGGTATTAACAGTTGCCCTAAAAGGTGCAAATGTGAGGAATAAATGTTAGTCCTTTGAGGTGATTTGTGGGACTAACGGTTACTCACTAGGGTGTAAACGTGAGGATTAAATGTTCATCCCTTGAACTCGCCTATGGGGACTGTTGGACCCGGTGTCGTTAGTCCTTAAAGGAATGAATGGTTCTGGCTGCCCCATTAGTCCCCAAAAAGACGAACCACACGCCTTTTTAGCACACTTTTGCCTTAGAGTGCACTATTCCTTTTTACGTACTGGACTACTGCCCACATGACATCATTTTGAGACTCGATTTTCTGTCGTAGCATACCGCCCTAATTGACTGCTCTGCTGGTGTTGCTCAGCTCATTTTACGCCACGCCGTTGACCCCCCTGATCCTGCGCCGCCAAAGCTATGCTCCATCGACTTTATTCGCATATCTTGTCGAGCTGTGACGTATATCGCCGTCTCTTCTGATCCACCTGTGGCTGACGTTGATTATGTCATTTCACCTAATCCTACAGTCCTGTGTTCGCTCAATGTGCGTTCCCCCACACCATCATCAAAATCAAGGACAACGTGGCATGTCTTCCCATTGTGAACTTGGACTTTGCTCTGAAGTGCTGCCACGAAGGATATCCCTTGCAACCCTTGCCCCGGCCGGCGACTTCGACATATCCGCCTTAGCAGAGAATACACCGTGGTCTGCCAGTATTCATTTGGGCAGTACACTAGACTGCATAACTAATATGATTGCCTCTGATCTCCCGGTCGACCATGTGTCTGCGATTCGTGGCCTTCTTGCGTCGTATCAAGACGTCTTTGATCTTTCTGACCAACCCCTAGGTCAAACGACCTTTATAAGGCATCGGATCAACACCGGCGATGCAAATACAGTACACCGGTGACCCTATTGGTTTCCTCAACCGAGCACCACGTGATCCAGCAAGAAGTCGACAAAATGCTTACCCGAGACATCATTGAACCGTCTTCAACTCCTAGGGCTTCGCCCGTTGTCCTTGTGAGAACGAAGGATAACAGCTGGCGCTTCTGTGTCGACTACAGAAATCTTAACAAAGTTTTAAAAAAAGACGTGTATTCTCTGCCACGAATAGATGACGCTCTTGACGGCCTTAGTGGAGTAAATTAGTTCTCTTCCATCGACCTTCGTTCCGCGTACTGGCAAATAATAATTGAAGATCTGGACCGTGAAAAGACAGCATTTATAGCTCCCCATGGGATATATCATTTCAAAGTAATGCCATTCGGCTTATGCATTGCCCCGGCTACATTCGAACGAAGGACGGACGCCCTTCTTCATGGTTTCAAGTGGTCAATCTGCTTATGTTACCTTGATGACGTCATTGTTTTTCGCCAACTTTTGAAACGCACCTGGAGCGTCTCTCAACAATTCTTTCAGTTTTCCGCAAAGCAGGGCTCACACTAAACTCGTCAAACTGTCGATTCGGCCGCCGGCAGCTCACTGTCTTTAGACACCTTGTCGATTCTTCTGGTGTCCGTCCCGATCCTGAGAAACTTAGCACCGTAGAGGATTTCTCTGTGATTTCTCTGTGACATCTGTGAACGACGTTGGAAGCTTTGTTGGCTTTTGATCTTACTTTCGTACATTTGTGCAGAATTTCGCTGACGTCGCACGCCCGCCCACTCACGGAACTACTAAAAAATGACGCTTTGGTGTGGGGACCTGAACAAATCAGAGCGTTCGTTGAACTGACGACCAGACTTACAATGCCACCGATTCTCGGCCACCTTGGCATGTGCGCTCCAGTGGAAGTGCGTACCGTCGCCAGTGGCCACGGAATCGGAGCCATTTCGGCACAACGACCGCACGGCTGTGAGCACATTACTGCATACGCTAGCCGTCTTTTCCCGCCAGAAGAACCAAATTATTCCATCACGGAACACGACTGCCTCCCACTCATCTGGGCAGTGGCTAAATTTCGGCCTTATTTGTATGGACGCCCGTTCTCAGTTGTCAGTGATCATCACACCTTATGCTGGTTGTCGTCCTTAAAAGATCCTAATGGACGTCTAGGCTGGTGGGCTCTACGGCTATAGCAATATTCCTCACGGTTTTCTACAAATCAGGCAGCACCCACGAGGACGCTGATTGCTTGTCGCGTCATCCAATAGACCCAGAAGACCTTTCTGAGAGCGACGAGTCAACTTACGTTTTGGCACTTTCCGCGTCCAGCAACATCGGAGATAAGCAATGCCGTGATCCTCACCTCAGAGATATAATCCTTCGGCTCGGTGGTCCCACAACTCCTCCGCCTCTCCATATGTTTCTGCTCCAAGATGGCGTAATATATCACTACAGCATGCATCCTGACTGACCTGAGCTGCTGTTAGTCATACCACAACATATTCGTCAGACTGCCCTTGCACAGTTGCAAGATATTCCGACAGCCGGTCACCTGGGAATTTCAAGAACTTATGACTGCGTTTGACGTTGCTTTTTTTGGTCCGGTATTTACTGATCCGTCTGCCGTTACGTTGCCTCATGCAAATCCTGTCAACACCACAAAAAAAACCAGCAACCCTTCCAGCGGAACGCCTTCAGCCCATTCAGGTCCCATCCGAACCATCTTACAGGGTAGGTCTTGACTTACTAGTACCGTTGCCTTTATCGGCCAGCGGAAACAAGTGGATAGCAGTCGCCACGGATTACACCACTCGATATCCACTCGGTATCACGCGGGCTGTTCCTAACAGTTGTGCGACCGACGTCACTGACTTCCTCGTAGAAGACGTCATAGTACACCACGGCGCTCCTCGGCGCTCTACATATTACACTCTTGCGCTACAAAGCACAAGTTAACAACGGCGTATGACCTTCAAACCAATGGGCTCATAGAGCGGCTAAATAGAACTATCACGGACATGCTCCCCATGTACGTTTCTCCCGACCATCGTGACAGGGACTTCACCCTCCAAATTTGGACATTTGCCTTTAATACGTCTGGGCATGGTACTGCGGGTTCCTCGCCCTTTTTTCCTCCTGTACGAAGGAGAACCCACGTTGCCTTTTGACACGCTCCTTTCTGCCCTTAGCCACACGCCAGAATATGCCCTAGATGTGATCTCTAGAGCTCTAGATGCACGTGAGATTGCTCGCCTGCGTCTGGGCAATTCGCAGAAACGACAATGACTGGTCTACAACGCGTGCCATCCTGATGTCCACTTCAGTCGTGGAGACACAGTCCTTCTGGGGATGCTGTCACGGCGAGTTGACCAGTTCGAAAAGTTGACCTCACCGTACTCGGGTCCGTACCGTGTGGTGCGCCAAGTCACCGACGTGACATATAAAATTGAACCTCTTGACGCCACCAGCGCGCGATCGTGTTCTGACGTTGTTCACGTCACACCAGTGAAGCGATATTACTCGGACAAACCAAGCATCAAGACGGTGCCCTCACTGCCGGTGGTGATGCTACGGGGCGCCACAAAGAAGTATAATAGGAAAGAGAACGATGTTTAGTGTGAGCTCGTGCAGACTGGCTCGATATTGTATGCCTGTTGCCTGCCTGTTGTATGCCTGTTGTATGCCGATATTGCTTGCCTGTTTATTTAAAGTAGAAGTGTTATATATATATATATATATATATATATGTATATATATATATATATATATATATATATATATACATATATATATATATTGTTATGGCGTTTATTAGCCGGCACACAGCGAGTCTACACAATGGCGACAGTAACGGCCAAAACACGGGGTCTCCGCGCGAGCGGCGTTCTCTTTGGGCAGACCCACTAGAAAGCACATAAGAGTTCGACCCACTTCAGTGTTCGGCGGCTTCTGTACAATTACCCCGGGGTCGAAGAGGGAGCCGCCTGGCGACCTAACAGCTTGTCACTACGAGCGGGTCATAGTAAGCCTTCAGACGCTCCACGTTGACTATGTCGCGCCCGCGGCGGCGCATGTCCGAAGATTGTTCAATTGGCTCGATAAGATAGTTGACCGGAGATGTGCGCTCGATCACACGGTAGGGACCTTCATATTTCGGGAGTAGTTTGGAAGAAAGGCCAGCTACAGAGGTCGGGATTGAGAGCCATACAAGGGAACCAGGAAGGAAGGTGGGCTCAGAAGTGGCGGAGCCATCACGAATACTCTTCTGCCGCTCTTGCTCATGCGTCGTAAAAGTCTTGGAAAGCTCGCGACACTCTTCAGCAAGCCTGGCGGTCTCGGAAATAGGTGTACACTCAGATGGATTCGGCGTGTACGGGAGTATCGTGTCGATGGTGTGTGACGGGTGCCTTCCGTACAGCAAAAAGAAAGGTGAAAAACCAGTCGTGCTCTGAGGGGCGGTGTTGTAGGCGTAAGTGACGAAGGGCAGTATGGTATCCCAATTCGTGTGGTTGGCGGCGACGTACATCGACAGCATGTCGCCGAGGGTGCGGTTAAAGCGTTCGGTCAGACCATTCGTCTGCGGGTGGTAAGCAGTAGTTTTGCGATGGACAGAATGGCACTCAGTGAGAATGGCATCGACGACTTCTGACAAGAAGACACGGCCTCGATCGCTGAGAAGCTCCTGGGGTGGACCATGGCGCAATATAAATCGATGTAGTAGGAAGGACGCAACATCACGCGCAGTAGCCGCAGGGAGAGCGGCGGTTTCGGCGTATCGCGTTAAATGATCTACGGCGACGATGGCCCAGCGGTTGCCAGTGGACGTCAGAGGAAGTGGTCCGTACAAATCGATACCTATGCGCCCAAACGGACGGTCAGGGCAAGGTAGCGGTTGCAGACCGGCTGGTGACATGTGTGCGGACGGTTTGCGGCGTTGGCAAGTGAGACAGGAGCGAACGAACTGCTGGACGTAGCGGTACATCCCGCGCCAGAAGTAGCGTTGTCTAATGCGATGGTAGGTTTTGAATACCCCAGAGTGCGCGCACTGTGGATCAGAATGGAAGGATTCACATATCTCCGACCGCAGACTGCGGGGTATCACGAGTAGCCACTGCCGGCCATCGGCGTCGTAATTGCGTCGGTGTAGGAGGCCGTCACGAATGGCGAAATGGTGAGCTCGACGACGCAAGGCACGCGTGGATGGCGTTGCGGACGGATCAGAGAGCAAGTCGATCAGTTGGGCGATCCAATTATCCTTTCGCTGTTCGGTAGCGATGATGTCAACATCAATGGCAGAAACAACAACCGAGGATACTGAGCAGAGCACGTTAGCTTCAGGCAGAGGGGAGCGCGAGAGGGCGTCGGCGTCAGCATGCTGGCGTCCGTTGCGGTAGAGGACGCGGATGTCGTAGTCTTGTAAGCGAAGAGCCCAACGGGCGAGGCGGCCTGAGGGATCCTTGAATGATGACAGCCAGCATAGTGCATGATGGTCAGTGACGACATCGAATGGGCGACCATACAAATAAGGTCGAAACTTTGTAAGAGCCCAGACGATTGCCAGGCACTCTTTTTCCGTGACGGTGTAGTTTGTCTCGGCTCTTGTGAGCGTACGGCTTGCATATGCCACAACATAATCAGGGAACCCGGGTTTGCGCTGCGCCAGGACAGCGCCGAGGCCTACACCACTGGCGTCCGTGTGCACTTCTGTTGGGGCCGTAGGGTCATAGTGGCGGAGAATGGGAGGAGACGTCAACAAGTGGCGGAGCTTGAAGAACGCGTTGTCGCACTCTGACGACCACGAATTGAGGGGCCCGTTACTTCCGAGGAGCTTCGTCAGCGGTGATATAATCGTGGCGAAGTTTCGTATAAAGCGTCGGAAGTATGAGCACAGGCCCACGAAACTACGCAGTTCTTTGACGGACGCAGGTTTTGGGAATTCGGCCACGGCCCGAAGCTTGGCTGGGTCAGGAAGAATGCCATCCTTGGACACGACGTACCCCAGGATGGTGAGTTGGCGTGCTGCAAAGCGGCACTTCTTCAGATTTAGTTGCAAGCCGGCATTGCTCACACGTGCGAAAACTTCTTTTAGACGTTGGAGATGGGTGGAGAAATCTGGAGCGAAGACAACAACGTCATCGAGGTAACACAAGCACGTGTGCCATTTCAAGTTGCGCAGTACGGTGTCCATCATGCGCTCAAATGTCGCAGGTGCATTACACAGACCAAACGGCATGACGTTGAATTCGTACAAGCCGTCGGGTGTGATGAAGGCAGTCTTCGGTCGAGCGTCATCAGCCAGGGGTACTTGCCAGTACCCCGAGCGCAGATCGAGAGAAGAAAAAAATTTGGCTCCGTGAAGGCTGTCAATTGCGTCGTCGATGCGCGGCAGTGGGTAGACATCCTTGCGAGTGATCTTATTGAGCCGTCTGTAGTCCACACAGAACCGCACAGAACCATCTTTCTTCGCAACAAGAACAACAGGAGACGCCCATGGACTGTCCGAGGGCCGAATGACGTCGCGTCGGAGCATATCGTCAACCTGCTCGTTAATTTGCCGGCGTTCAGCAGGCGACACGCGGTATGGACGTTGCCGTAATGGTGGATGGGCACCAGTGTCAATACGATGCGTAACAGTGGACGCGCGACCGAGAGAACTTCGCCCGACATCGAAAGAAGAACGGCATTCTTGCAACAGGTCTAGAAGCTGGGAACGCTGCACTGACGTAAGGTTGTCATCAATGAATGGGCCAAATACATCAGGAGATGATGGGTCAGAAGTAGAAACAGCACTGATGGTACGTGAATCGGGACAACGCGAGTCTTCGGGTACGTCCAGGACTTGTGCGTCGTCGACTGCTTCCACTCTGCCGAGACATTCCCCTTGAACCAAGGTAACAGTGTACGGGGATGGGTTGGTCACAAAAATAGCGGCGTTGCCTTGGGTGATTTGCACGGTCGCGAAAGGTACTAGCAACCCTTTCCTCCTGGAAGCACGGTAGGATGGCGAAACAAGTGCAATTGTGTCGGAGAGACCGGTGCAGTAGACCGATACGCCCATCGTCGAGCTTGGAGGCACTATAGTATCGTCTTTCACAAGAATCTTGTTCAGTGTCGAGGGACCGTCTTCTGGCGTCAAATGCGAGAAGGGCGAGAGTTCAATTTCGGCGGCGGCACAATGAATGACGGCGTCGTTGCGGGAGAGAAAATCCCATCCCAAGATGACGTCATGAGAGCATGCAGGAATGATGATGAATTGGGCGACATACAGAACGTCCTGAACGACAACGCGAGCTGTGCAGCCTGCTGTAGGATTAATACGATGTGAGCTAGCGGTACGAAGGGACAGTCCAGAAATCGGCGTCGTCACTTTTCGAAGCAAGCGGCAAAGGTTTTCGCTCATAACTGATACCGCAGCTCCAGTGTCAATAAGAGCAGATGCATGAACACCGTCCACAAGCACGTCAATGACATTAGATGGGCGGCTCTGAGGGCTTTCACAATGCGATAGCGTCGCAGTCCTTGCCTCTGGGACTGCGACGACTAGTTTTCCCGCTCATGAGCAGAAGAACTTGGCCGCATGGGGGACAGAGACCGACGTCGTGGAGACGGCGACCTTCGAGCAGACGGACCTGGGCGAGACGACAGTGGCACAGACGGCAGTTCCTCGTTATACGAACGGCTAAGGTGGCCAGCAACAGGAGAAGTGGGAGCCGGCTGTAGTCGAGAGCAATAACGGGCTACGTGACCGGCGTAACCGCAAGCAAAGCAGATGGGCCGGTTGTCGGGTGTGCGCCATCGGTTTGCCGGGGTGGGTCTCGCCAGGAACGGTGTCTGGAAAGGCTGCATGGTGGGCTGAAAATGAGGCTGAGGGGTTGCGCCAACATATGCAGCCGGCATACCCGCTGCAAAGGACGGAGGTCGTGCGGCAGCTTCGGCGTAGGTCACTGGTGCAGGTGCTTGAACGACTGGAGGTGGCCTTGCGACCACTTGGGCGTAACTTGGGGGTGCAGGGGCCGGAAGTTGTTGTGGGTGGTACGCAGGCATGACCTCCGCTATTTCCTGCTCAATCGCTCGGCGGATGGGTGGAAGAATGGTAGGGGCCGATTGTTGAGCAGCCGATGGGTGGGCAAAGGGCAGGAGAGAGAACTGCCGCGCGATTTCCTCACGTATGAAGGACTTGAGATCTGCCAGCAGTGCCACCTGATCACAGCTCGCTTCCAAGCCTGCAAGCCCTGCATCTCGTGATGTGGAGCGACGGGTCATCGAACGCTGCCGGCGGAGCTCCTCCTAGCTCTGGCACAGCCTGATGACCTCAGCTACTGTGCCTGGGTTTTTGGCAAGCAGCATTGTGAAGGCATCATCGTCAATGCCCTTCATGACGTTCCGGATCTTGTCTGATTCGGACATGCTGTCGTTCGACTTCTTGCACAAATCCAGGACATCTTCAATGTAACTGGTGAATGACTCACCGGCCTGCTGAGCGCGTTCGCGTAAGCGCTGCTCGGCTTGCAGCGTGCGAACGGCAGGGCGGCCAAAAACGTTGGTGATAGCAGTCTTGAAACCGGACCAGGTTGCAAACTCGGACGCGTGGTTGGTGTACCACAAACTTGCAACGCCCGCAAGGTAGAACACCAAGTTTGTCAACTTGCCGTCCTCGTCCCATTTGTTGGGGACGCTTACGCGCTCGTAAATGGCGAGCCAGTCCTCCACGTCAGTGCCATCGGCGCCCGTGAAGATGGGTGGATCGCGGATCCTGGGGACACCGGGACATGGGGGTGGCATGGGAGGAGGCGTTTGCTGAGAGGCGTCGTGGGACATTGTAGATTGCAGCGTACGTGAGCGTAGTTCCAAGGGCATCGAAGGGGATCGTAGCACTCTCCACCAATTTGTTATGGCGTTTATTAGCCGGCACACAGCGAGTCTACACAATGGCGACAGTAACGGCCAAAACACGGGGTCTCCGCGCGAGCGGCGTTCTCTTTGGGCAGACCCACTAGAAAGCACATAAGAGTTCGACCCACTTCGGTGTTCGGCGGCTTCTGTACAATATATATATATATATATATATGTCCTTATTATCTCGTGCTATCTTCTTATTTGGTGCGTCAATGTTGCGCTTATCCACAGAAGGAGATATTGCACTCGCATTACTGTTATTCGGCAGATCATGGACGCGAACTAGATTCGCGTTAACTCGGTTTCGCGTTAACATTTCATTGTACTTAGTGTTTACATTATATGACGTATTATGCCAAGTGATACTACGTACAATTTATACTTAAAAGATATTGGAAGTTTTCTTGTGCCAATTTAAGCGCGGACTAATTGCCGTAACTTTTGTGGAAGACAGAGAACATGAAGAGGGGGGACGCGTTTGACAAAAGAATTACCGAATCAGACACACTCTTATTACTATAATTGTGCCAGTTCCTAGCCCATGTTATTTTTTCTATATATTCGATTGCCTTTGCTTTGTAAGGATGTTTTATTTCCACATTTGTTGAGCTGTATCCACCGGAATAACAGTAAAGTCATCATAGTGGGTATGAGTCACCAATAGAAAAATACACTGCGGACTGTACGCTGTAGACAGTCTTGTTCTCAGTGTCGATTCAATTTCACGTACTGGTCGGTGTAGACACAGACTAATTAAGGGCCAGATTCAAGCTTACAGACACTTTGTTAGCAAATAAACTGTATAGTGCGCAAGAAACAAAGAAATTACAATTGTGGGAAACCATCATTGGGGGAAACTATCACCCCTTGTTCTGACAACGCGCGTCGTTACCGGAATATTGTCACCTGTCCAAGAGACATCCATGGTGGCAGCGTCCTATAAGCGAGATAAATGAATGGCACTCACCTCATGTCATTGGACCCGCTCGTGAAAGCGTAGAACAGGTCCCACGAGTAGACCTGAACGCAAGTCATAAGGCAGAACACAGTGGCCGTTAGAGCTCCGGTGATGGTGGCCGCTGTCGGATGCCTGTAGAGAACAGTGAATGTGTTGCCCTAAAAGGTTAACGTGTATGTTGTGGCACGTTTGGAGATGAAAAGTGCACCTCAAATTTTCAAAACGAATGCCAAAATTTTGCAAACGGCTCTTGCGAGATACGAAAAGAACGATAAAGTATGTCAAAACAAACGCCGGAGCACAACTAAGAATTAAACTTATGTTGTGTAGAGAAAGTATATTATACAGGAGGATCCCGTCTGCCCGAAATCTCCCTGCAGTGTCGTAATTTCAAAGTGCACTTTGTTTTTAAAGAAATAATGAGCAGTGCAGATACGGGACGAAGCAAATGAAACACACGTGGATAGGCACTGACGGCCAACTGGGGATTTATTCAAAGAAACCATCATAGACACATGAAAAAGAACAAGATGTGAACATAGAATATGCAAAACTTTCAATCATGAAAGTTTCATCAGGTATAGCGGATTTCAATGTCTAATAAGTCAAGACTGTTCTGTTTTAACTGTATTGCTGTGGAGAGGTTGAGGTGCCTATTGCCTCGGCTACTCCATATAACAAAGTTCTGCAGCGAAAAATAAAATAGTAATACAGAACGGTACCTAAAACTTAACAATACGGAAAAGAAAAAAACATAATAGCACACTGAAACCAGTTCAAATATCATACCAATACACAGTTTTCTTCACGCAGTTCACACAGTCATACACTACTTACACGCACACCTTACTAATCTAATGTCAGTGCATACATGACCACATTTTATATAATACCCATCTCTGGCTGTCAGTCATGGGCGCTTGTCCAGTCCGGTCTCCACTTAAAAGTCTGTCAGGAAGATTATTGCCTTTTTCTGGAGATGCATCTGAGGCCATGGTCCAAGTAGTTTCTTCATTGTGAGGGGCCATCTGTCCAAACTTTCTAATTTGTTTTTCAATTTTTCTCTTTCATTCGCGTATTTAACGCACTCCAAAAGAATATGGCGAACATTTTCTTCTGCATGACCACAATGGCATTCCGGTGAGTTGGATCGATGTATCTTGTGCAGGAAGCTGTTTGTGTATGCTACTTCCAATCTAAGTTGGTGGATCAATGTCTCTAGGTGTCGTGGGAGGTCTGTCGCTATGGAAAATTTTCTGTGTGGATCAACTTCATGAGGTACCGTTTCCTTTGATTTAGGGCTCTCAAACCACTTCTCCCTCGAACAATGGTTAGGTCCTTGCGATATAAAATGTCGAATATCTACCCCAGACATAGGGATTGCGCAATCCCGTCCTTCCTTCAATGCTTTTTTCGCGGGACTATCAGCATCTTCATTTCCCTTTATTCCAATGTGGCTGGGTATCCATTGGAATACAATGTTGTGACCCTGCGATGAGTCATAATCCACAGTTTCTGCGATACATTGTGCTATTTTGCCATTTTTGTAAGGTGATCTCACATTTCTGATTAGCTGAAGAGCAGGTTTGCTATCAGTGCATATCACCCATTTTCGTGGCTCAGGATTCTCGCAGATAAGCTTAACTGCTTCAGAGATAGCCACCAATTCTGCTGTCGTTGATGAAGATTTGTGCGATAATTTTTACATCTTTTTCTGAATTTTAGGTATAAAGATTGCACAGGCTGACGCTTCTTCTGTGCATGATCCGTCTGTATATATCTTCGTTTTTTTCATTATGCATTACATGAAGCTGATGAAGTACCAACTGTGCGGCTACTAGAGGTGCCATGTCTGCTTTCTTTTCTACGCCGTCTATTTCACGGATAACGTTGAGAAGTGGCAGCGTCCAAGGTGGTTTTGAAGGTTTCCATTGTGTAAATTCTGGTACTACTGCTTGAAATGATGATATAGTATCCTGTAGTCTCGTTGCCATCCTTTCTGTTAGTGCACCAGATAAAAAATGACTTTCATGTTACGTGAAAATTCTAAATAAATTTCGAGATGTTTCTTTAGTTCGGAGTACTGCCAAAGGTGGCTTTCGAGCCTCCGCATACACTAAAGTACTGGAAGTTGACCGTGGTAAACCCAGACATACCCTCAAGCTCCTTGCCAATAACAAGTGAAGTCTCCTTTCGGTGGAGGCTGGGAGTCCGTGCAGCAGAGGCAGTGAGTAAGTTACGATGGGGCGTATCCAGGCAACATGTAGGGCTAATAATGACTCGGTAGTACCACCCCTTTGGCCCCGCAGAGATGCTGGAGGATTCGAATGGCCTGATTCACTTTTTGTTCCAGGGACTGGACATGAGGCGACCATGTTAGTCTCCGGTCTAAAATGACTTCCAAGAATTTATGAGTTTTAACCATTTCAATAGGCTGATTTTGCAGAATAATCTGGAAATTTTCAGGTCTTTTTAATGTAAACAGAAAGAAGTGTGGCTGTTTTAACCAGACTCTGTGCCATACCTCTTTTTTTAGAAAACGGTCTACATAATCCAATCCTTCTTGTAGAGTTTGTTGTACACCCAAAAACGATGGACCAGACGTCCATATACTTATATCATCAGCATATACTGAACATCTGATGTTAGGTGGAAGATTATATGGGAGCTGCGCCATGACTGCAATAAAGAGAGTAGGGCTTAGCACGCTGCCCTGTGGCACTCCTTGGTTGACGACATGTTCGGACGTTGGGCCCTCCTGCGTAACTTCAAAAATTTTCCCGTGCTTCAGGAAGTCAGCGATCTAACGCAGTATCTTGCCCTTGAAGCCCTGTAACGCCAGGCCTTCCAGAACGTGAACGTGACTCACTGTGTTGTATGCTCGGTGGACATCAAGGAATACAGCGACAGTAATATTTCCTTGCGTTCGTTGGTTTTCCACATCTGTGACCAAATGCAGAATGCTGTCCATTGTGCATCTTTCTCTTCTGAAGCCGGCTATGCTTTCTGGTAGTAGTTTTTTTTATGTCTTGCCACCATAAAATTCGTTCATTGATAACTTTTTCCATCAGTTTTGAAAAACAACTTGTCAAACTAACCGGCCTAAACGAGTCCAACTGCATAGGGCTCTTCCCTGGCTTTAGCAACGGTACTACTTTTGATATCTTCCAACTTTCCGGAACTTTTTCTTCTTGCCAACTTTTATTATCGATGCCAACAGGTGTAATTTTCCTTTTTTGCATAAGTTAGCAAAAGCAGCGTATGTAACTCCATCTGTTCTTGGTGAACTTGTTCGTTTTACTGAAGACAGCACATATTGGAGCTCCTCTGGTGTGAAGCTGTCATCCAGATTTGTGGAACTGATCGCAGAGAACTCTGTTACAACCGCCGAAGCTGATTCTGCTAAGGATTTATATTCGCTAGTTTGGGTGGTCTCTCTGTTTCTCAGTATAAGATCGCAAAATTCTTCGGCAATCACACGTTCGCTAAATCCTCGAGACAGCGCTAGAGCCTGTAGTGGTCTCGAGTGGACTACTGGCTGTCGGAGGGCGTGTACCATGTTCCACAGTTGAGGCGCCGAGGTAAATAGAGAAAGTGAGGCACATAAATCTTGCCACCTTTTGGTTGAAAGCTTCTGCAGTTGGTTATGCATTGCAGAATGTACTTTCTGTGCAACCTTGAAATCTTCTAAATTACCCGACCTGCGATATCTTCTTTCAGATCGGCGTCGTATTGCCTGAAGCCTCTCATACTCATAGGTCAAGACGTGGTACGCTGGTACACATGTCCCCCTTTTCGCCTATAACATAGGCCTCAAATACTTCTCTAGCACGCCTGTCACGATATATCGTTTAAAAAGGGTATCGTAAGACAGGCTGGTGGTGCATCTGTGATTGGTGCAATTTGCCGCGAAATAACTTACAACGCTATTTTTTATTAGCATGTTCTCACAACTAATCATTCATGCACCACCCACTCTTTCCCACGTACACGCTTCTTGCTATCTTGCAATCCAGGTCAGTTCAGCGCTACCTTGAGTGTCATAAAAATTACCAACTCGCTCAGTTTGCTGTCATCATTTGAGTAATGAATAGAACCTGGGCTTCTGGACAGTGCTCGGGGAACGAGCAGAAAATACCAACTGCCTCCTTTCGTCCCTTCTCCTAAAATGCAAAGCATATTTATGGGCGTCTGTCAGTAAAGCAACTCATTTTTCTGACATTGTCTAGACGCCCATTAAATATCACATTGTGGAAACTCATATATTCTTGTGTTAAAGAATAGGCTGGCATGGGTCACGATAGCAGGGTCATATTACGACTGGCACTAGGCTCGTAGTGAACAGTCGCACATCGAGACAGAGCATCCATATATCATAAATTGAATAGGTGCCCGAGCAAATTTCGAAATATTGGCTTCCTCTTCAATTGGCTTGAAGCCAGGTGACTTCCCTTTCTTCCCCCACCACTTTTTGGCTTTATTTACATTAATGACACACCTGCTTTCAAAATTTCAAAAAATGGCAATACTGTTATAAAGAGCTAACAGCAAAGTTTTTAGAAAGTTTGATGTAAGTTGTAGAAGACAAGAAACAGCGAGACTAATTTGTTCCTTTCGGGGAACTACAGTGGGAAGGCCTGATCTGATTGCGTAGTGTTACACTTACAGCCTGCTTCTTTTTGAAGGGACAAGAAGTAAATCCTGATGGGACAATCAGTAACTTTTGATATCTTTTCATAGATTCTTTACCTACTGCATGTTAACGCACGCTGACTGTCAGTCGCGTTTGTATCATAAACGTTTTTGCTAACTCCCAAGCTAGAGGAAACAAGATCACTTACTTGATAAACAGTAGCGCGAGAGGAAATGCGACGACTAGGAATATTTGAAGTTCTGCGCTGATGTACCACATGTGTTTCAAGCACTGTAAAAGGGTAAAAAAGCATTAATAAAAGTGGGGAGTTGTTTAGGCGTCGCAGCAAACTTCTGGCCCTAAGGCACGACGCGACTGCTCTGTAAATGTGGAAGAAACAAAAACGTGAAATGTCATACCACGTCCTCTGAGTTATCGAAGTTATTCGCCTGCAATAGCACGATCCACCATTTGCTGTAGCAGCCGTGTATGTACTGCCTGTACGCGTCGTTTGACCCTGGACCGTAGGCGAAGAGTGGTAGCAGAAAAGCCACAAGTATTGTCACCATAGCAGGCACTACCAACCTGCGCAGTAGCATGCATAGGTATTTAGGCGAGGAGATAAGCCGCCAAAGAAATCTTCTCACAATGATGCACATATACGTTTGTGTTGATAATGATATGTGGGGTTTAACGTTACAAAGCCACCATATGTATATGAGAGACGCCGTAGTGGAGGGCTCCGGAAATTTCGACCACCTGCGGTTCTTGAACATGCACCCAAATCTGAGCACACGGCCTGCAGCTTTCTCGCCTACATTGAAAATGTAGCCGCTGCTCCAGGGAGTCAATCCCGCGACCTACGGGTCAGCAGCCGAATATTTCAGCCACTACACTACCGAGGCAGGGCCACATATCCGTTTGTTAAGGGGGAAAATAGCGAAATAGAAAAAAAGTTTTACTTAGTGCCATAAGTCGGAAAAAAAGCAATTCCCTTAAGAAATATATGTTATGTTGTGAGCTCACTCGTACTCCGACTCACCAAAAGCTTCCTCAGTCGGTCTGACTCGCACTCAGACTCAGTAAAACTTTTTTCTATTGGACTCACTTGGACCTAAACTGAGTGAGTGAGACACTAACACTGAAAGCTTAGTGCGAGTGAAGATGAGTCTGAGTCAGTCGACTCTTGAGTGAGTTTGGCGACCTATGCGCAGTCTACTCATATGAGCGTTATAAGCAAGACGGCACTGCAGGACCTAATACACAGGAATGAAGACTCTTATTAATGAAGGTGGTTCTCGACAGCTGCAGCTTTGTTGGTTAGCAGCCATGTGACTGGCTGTGACAGCAGAAGTGTTACCAATTTAGCTAATTTTTAGCAAGACCTAGCCTCTCTATGACTCGGCTAGCCACGAAAAATTATATTTAGCTATGAGTAGCTAGTTTAGCTTTTTATTCAATATTTAGCTCGTAATCCTGGTATTTTATCTAATACTTCTTTAAGTGTTTAACAAATATTTCAAGGAAATCACAGGACATGAAAAAATGACCCTTTCCGCCGATGTAAATGATGATTTTTCATCTGCTCTAGTCTTTTTTAATTTGCATCAAAATGTCGCACAAAATATACAAGGCGACACGAGCTTGCCAAGTCATTGAACTCAGAAAATGGCACAACAGCATCATATTCAGCGGAAAATGATGACATCTCCAAATGGCAGATATTGGGTGTGTTCCAATACTCACCATAGACGGCTAAATAGACACCTAAGTGGACAGCGGCCATCTTAAGTCTCATTCCAATTCTCACGTAGGCGCTAAAATGACAGCTTAGAGAAGACGGCTTCATAGGCATATACGATGCAGGTGTAGTGCCTACAATAATGCAGGCTATTTTGCTCTAAAGGCAAGATGACGGCTGAGCAAATTGCTCGAATTGTTCACATCTCACCAGAATAGTCGTCTGCACAAAAACAGACGCTTCTCCAGACGCTCAATGTGAGTAACTTTCAATTTTTTGTTAGATTTTACCACGAAATAAGCTAAAAACTAACAGTTACGTTTATTTATTTTAGCTGTCCCTTCTAGACGCGACGTGGCACCTGATCACGTAGAAGCCATTCAGACGTGTTCCATTTCTTCGCGGAGGAAGGAAGGGAAGGAGAGGGCATGCCCAGCAGGCGCGCTACGTGAAAAATGTGGAGAAAATTATGTCATGGCGGCCATATTCTCTGGGCACAATGGCGACGTTGTTATGGTTGCATGTTGAGCAGCGTAGCTTGTCTGACAGTGAGCGGCGGCGGTGGCGGTTGCATGTGTGCCTCCATAGGTCTCGTACTGAGCCGTTGCAGACAATATCTGTGTTCTGTGCTGCGTTATTAGTTACGCAGTGTTCTCCCGGCAGTTGTTAAACTCCTAGCAACGTTTATAAACACATTTGTTAGCCACGGGGACTGAACAGTTCATAAAACGAGCGCATATCCATGTACCCTGGGGCCGATGACATGGATGAAATACTCGAAGTGTTCCGCGAAATTGCATTTAGGCACCATGACGAAACGGAACCACAACGAACACGTTGGAGCTAGGTCAATGATGTTTGTGCATTTTTCGTGCTTGTGACAACGAATTATACTTTTGGCCACCAAGACTCAACGAGGACCATGTGCACATAGGCAGTTTCGCGTTTGGTATGTGTACAATAATAACTTTCATGTGCGTATTAAAACACCTTATCTGTTTCGCTTGCTATACTCGCCCTCAGCATTGTTCTCTTGCCGTTAGAGTTACCACGTTCAAGTGTCTCTTACACCGTGCTTAAAATCACCGCAGTTGCACAATGCTGACGCCGGTGAGTTTTACGTGGAGCACGGGCACGGTGACTGGGCGCCGCGTTGGCCGCTTGAGAGACGGAATGCAACCGCAGAAGGTGGTCCACGGCCTACCCACGGCTGTGTTACAGTGCATTAATTAATGACGTGAAAACACTAACGTTACACTCACCGCTGTCAGTGCATTCAGCGCGCCTTCTATCGTGCTGGCTTCGTTGTCAGCGAGCTGTTCCTTACTCTTAACACTCGGATGAAATCATTTTGCCAACGGTGTGGCAATGGCCTAGCGTGTTAAGCGCTGTTCCGGTGGTTTAGGTTTACCTCCACGCGCGTGCTGTGCAGTGTATGTGGTTGTCGTGCCGGAGAGAGAGTCGCACCTTCTTAGAATTCTGGTGCAAACAAAAGAGAAGAATAGGCCAAGTCAATATGGCCAACACAATGAGCGACGTCAGACCATCTCCTCAGTTGTTTTCTTCCTCCATGCAATTCTCATACAACAAAGATTTGGTGCTGTCTTATTGGCTGTTTGCGTAGACTGTCTACCATGCTTTCTTAGAATTGGATCACAGCCATCATCGAATATTTGCATGCACCACAATACTTATGGCTGTTTACCACCGCAGGTTTATACCTGCACTGCCCTTTCAGAAATTTTGAGAGCGACTGCTTTCTGCGTTTTTTTACATTATGCTAGTGCGTATTCTAAATCATTTTCGTGTACTGTACATACGTAAACTCTATTTATCACACTGGTAACCAGCCAGAACGCGCAAGGTAAATATTGTTTGACGAATAAAGAATATGAATCTTAAAAAAAGTTAGGGGATCGCAAATAAATTCGTTTTCGTGACACAAGAGTTTCAAGCAAAAAAAAAAATCTTTCACGCAGTGATGAGCAGTTTCGATATTCCTGTAAAAGTTTCACATAGTGTTGCTTCACCTGCATGCGCTTTGACTGGCAGGCATCTTGGTATTTCACTAATCAAAACAGCAAACAGTATCCTTGTTGCTCCAAGACGTTGCTGTATTGGTGCTTTCTTCTTAGCAATTGTTATTCATAAATAATTCGAAAAATATATTTGGTTGTTCAATTATGTCCTATTGATTTTTTACTCGAATTTGATTGATTGATATGTCGTGTTTAACGTCCGAAAACCACCATATCATTATGAGAGACGTCGTAGTGGAGGACTCCGGAAATTTCGAACCCCAGTGGTTCTTTAACGTGCACTCAAATCTAAGCACACGGGCTTACAACATTTCCACCTCCATTGGAAACGCAGCCGCCGCAGTCGGTATTTTCTCCCGCCACCTGCGGGTCAGCAGCCGAGCACCTTAGCCTCTAGACCACCGCGGTGAGGCAATTATTCACATTTTCGAGTATTTGCTCACCCCTAATGTTTACAGAGATCTGTGCATATGCAGCTCGTCTTTGATTAGCGCGGTAGCCTGTACGCCTTTCTAAAGACCACAACTGCCATAATTTATTAGAATGCACTGAATACGCTTTTCTTTTCCTACATATATTCTGTGTAGCTGCGTTCAGGAAGATGTCACTTGATAGTTCTATTCAAACTGGATAACACAACCGCGAGTAAATTCGTTGCCATCTTAGAATACGGCTAAAATGCTTGAAACTTTAACTTAGCTACTTTTTCATCTCCTTGCTAGATTTTTTAGCGACTTCTAGGTACTTTCACGCTGCCATCTATAGCTATTTTTGTCCTCCTATATTTGGCAACACTGGAGAGCACGTATTCTGATTTTCGAAGTCGATCAAGTTTTTTGCGGTGTAATTGTCATACGAAACGGTGCTGTGACGCGCGCTTTCTGATCAAATAAATTTTCTATGTTTGAATAGGATTTTTCCATCTTCTTGAGTAGCATATAGTTACCGGGCGTTATTTTAAACATATATTTTCAAACTGTGAGAAAACTATGGAGAAGAGCTGCAAAGTGCCGCAATAAAAAAAGTTAACACTGAAAAAATTGACTTACACAGACGAATAGCAGCATTGATTTGAAAGGTACGCGTACCTGATATATCGTTGCGATGTTCGCACAATGTAAATGAGAAATGGGTTCGTTCTTGCAAGAGCTTCACGAGATGCCGCGGTGACGTACGCCAGCAGGAACCCACTGCGTTGTAAAAAACAAAGACGTATTTGAAGTGTTGGGGTGTTATATATGTATATCCTAAATATCGTAATAACCAACACAAAAAGTAAAAATAGTCACCTTAAAAAGAAGAAAACTGTGACGCTGAGGAATGCGTTAGTGATAAACTGGAATGTAAAGTTCTCCGTCATGGAATCCATTGCGAAAACCGCATCTAAGTAAAAGAAAAGACTGGTGAGTAGGCTGATGGGTTGCACGGCAGCGTTCTGATTGAACTAGTAAAGATGGTAACTACATTCTATGTAGGATCTGTAAGTGTCATATATTTTTTGATGCGAAAGATTTTTTATCCTACTACAGACACTTTTTGCACATCCATTCATCCATGCATCCGTCTATCCATCCATCCATGTGTCCATCCACCCGTCCATTCATCCATTCATCTATCCATCCATCCATCTATCCATCCATCCATCCATGCGTCCGTTCATCCGTCTATCTAGCCGCCTACGTCAGGGTGCCATCGGGATCACCCTCTTAACTTAAGTAAACCAAAAGTAGTATGTGTGTGTGAGATGGCTTGGTGAATATGGCTCTCTGGTGATGACATAAATACAGAGACAATATCGTCCTGTATATCGTCAAATCCTTGCCACCAGACACGTGTGACACATACCCATAAACCATAAGTGGGTATGTATGTGCCACAAGTATGTGATACGTACCAAGAGTATTTGACAGTTTATATCTACCCAGAAACGGCGAGAACAGACATTGGTAACTTTAACACGAGAGCTTTGAGAAAAATCGGACATTGGCCACGTTTACCAAACGAACGCGATGAATAAATGTCAGGGTCCCAGCAGGGATCAACCCCAAGCATTCTGCCTGGAAATCAGGTATTCTGCCACAGAGCCACACCAGGTCTTGGAACTGCTTGTGGAATCGTCCGTACTGTTCGTGATAACGTCAGTGGGTGGTGGTTGCAGTGCTGAATATATCACTCTTGGACCATATATATATATATATATTGCCACAAGGCAGTAGTGGGATTGGGGCATAAAGCGGTAGAGGGTCCCTGGCTACAAGAGAAGACTACGAAGTGAATAGAGACTGGTTCCAGCCCGCCAGTGCGCCAGGCATTGTCATCGCGTGTAATCGTTGTAAATATCTGTAAATATACGTTTTCTTGTAAGATTATTGGTGGAGGTGCGGGGTACGCCTACCTGGCTTTTCCGGCAAACCAACACGGAACTTCGGAGTGGTCGCCACCTTCATTTTTCTGCAATGGCTCAACAGGCCCACCCACAAGAGCAACAGCAGCCGCAGCTGCAGCCTGCTGCAGCAGCAGCAGCAGCACCAGCAGCACCAGCACCAGCACCAGCAGCACCAGCACCAGCACCAGCAGCACCAGCACCAGCAGCAGCAGCTGCCTCCTCTGATTCTCCTGCCTCCACGAGACCCCGGAACCTTCTCGGGCACAGGCAAGGACAAGGTGAATGTTGAAGATTGGGTCGCTTTGTACGAGCGCGTGAGCGAATACTATAGGTGGGACCCTACGTTGATGCTGGCCAACGTTGTATTTTACTTGCGGGATACGGCGCTCACCTGGTATGAGACGCATGAGTCGGAGTTGACCAGCTGGGACGTTTGCAAACTGAAGCTTCTCGAGTTATTCAGCAGGCCATTTGGGCGACAGCAGGCCGCGAGGAAAGACCTGGAATGTCGCGTGCAGACATCGACAGAATCGTATGTATCTTACATACAGGACGTATCGGGCCTCTGTCGAAAGGTGGACGAGAACATGAGCGAAACTGACAAAATCGCTCACATATTGAAGGGAATTGCCGATGACGCGTTCAATCTGTTGATCGTTAAAGATTGCGCCACCGTCGACGCGGTTGTGAAGGAGTGTCAGTGCTTCGAGCACGCCAAGAACCGTCGCATAACCCGCCAGTTTGCGCGTCTGCCTAATACTGCAGCCACTTCGACCTGTGAAGACAGCCCCAAGTTCACGCAAGCTACATCGTCCGAAAATGTCACCCGAATCGTTCGTCGCGAACTCGAAGCAATGGCTCCTGCAGCCATCGCCTCTGACGGTCCTCAAGACAACGCATCCACCGTCTCCCTCATCCAAGCCGTCGTTCGCCAAGAAATAGCAAATCTCGGCATCACACCTGTTTGCGCTGTTCGCACCACCGAGAGCTCGGCTTCTGTTAACCAGATTCCGGTGTACCCTTCACGCTACCCTTCCCGCTACCGGAACCCTGCTGAATGGAGAACGTCGGATGATAGACCAATCTGCTTTCACTGCTCTCGCGCCGGCCACATTGCACGCTACTGTCGCAATCGTTGGTCATCCAATTCATCTTGGAACACTGGGACATGGCGTCGCTTTGAAGGCAGTTCTCGCCGCTTTTCTACTCCGTACGATCCACAGCCTGCTCCTACTAACGTTCAGGGCCGAAGGTTCAGCCGGTCGCCATCACCCCAAGGCCGCCGATCTCTCTCGCCGATGATTTCTCGATCCAGGTCCCCTGCACGACCTGGGCCCTCAACCTCGGGAAACTAGACCATGCAGCTCCCGGAGGTGACGCTGCATTAACGACCCATTCTGCAAATCCTCTGTTGACGATTCCTACACGCCGCAATATTTTGGACCTTTTGGTGGATGACGTTACCGTTACAGCCCTGATAGACACTGGTGCACAAATTTCAGTCATGAGCGCTGCTCTCTGTACTAAACTGCGAAAAGTGATCACGCCTCCTATTAAGTGTGCAGTAATGCTTGCCGATGGGAGCACATCTGCCGTTCTCGGCATGTGTACCTCTCGCGTATGTATTGCTGGGCGCCAGACCGTCGTATTGTTCACCGTGCTTGAGCAGTGCCCACATGACGTGATTCTTGGCCTCGACTTTCTCTCTGTGCACTCCGCCCTTATCGACTGCTCGACAGGTCTTCTTCAGTTGGAACTGCCTTTTGACGCCGCTGTTGCCCATGACGCTCAAAGTCGCCTTTGTGCCACCGAGTTCTTGCATCTTCCGCCGCAAGCCGCGACTTACGTGCAGCTCGTGTGTGATCCGCCTGTGCGCGATGGTAAATATGTCGTTTCACCTATTACCGACGTTGTGCTAAAGCACTCCATTGCTGTCCCGCACACCGTGGTGAGAGTATGCCACAATCAGACCCATCTGTCACTTTTGAACTTTGGTTTCTCCACGCATGTGCTGCCTGCTGGTATTAAACTAGGCGTCATGTCGTCGCTGCAAGAGTGTGATATTTCTGAACTGTCGGCTCAGCAACCTGCTCCGCATGTCAACTTGCTCACTGCGCCCAACCTGTCAAGCATTGACATTGCCAAAATGATAGCGCCAGATCTTTCGCCCTCCGAAGCACAAGACCTCCACCGTCTGTTGACATCCTATGCGGACATATTCGATCTTGACAACCGCCCTTTAGGCCAGACATCAGTTGTGACCCATCACATCAACACCGGCGATGCCAACCCAATTCATCGCCGCCCTTACCGCGTCTCCGCCACCGAACGCTCTGTCATCCAGAAAGAGGTCGAGAAAATGCTCGCCAAAGGCGTCGTCGAACACTCATCTAGTCCGTGGGCATCCCCGGTAGTGCTTGTCAAGAAGAAGGACAACACATGGCGGTTTTGCGTCGACTATAGACATCTCAACAAGGTCACTAAGAAGGACGTTTACCCTTTACCAAGAATAGATGACGCCCTTGATTGCCTTCATGGCGCAAAGTTTTTCTCCTCCATTGACCTTCGATCTGGTTATTGGCAGATCGCTGTTGACCCACGGGACCGAGAAAAAACAGCATTTGTAACCCCCGATGGGTTATATCAATTTAAAGTAATGCCATTTGGGCTTTGTAATGCGCCGGCCACCTTTGAGCGCATGATGGACTCCCTTCTGCGCGGCTTCAAATGGTTCACTTGCTTATGCTACTTGGATGATATAATTGTTTTTTCACCGACGTTCGCAAGCCATCTAGAGCGACTGTCCAGTATTCTCCAAGTATTTCGCAACGCTGGTCTCCAGCTGAACTCTTCCAAATGCCGTTTCGGCCGTCGCGAAATAACTGTACTTGGTCACCTCGTTAACGCATCTGGGGTACAGCCCGATCCGGACAAAATTCGCGCATTGACTCAATTTCCCGTGCCCTCTTCTCATAAGGATGTCCGGAGCTTCCTTGGTTTGTGCTCCTATTTTCACCGCTTCATCCGAAATTTCGCCGATATTGCGCGGCCTCTCACCGAGCTTCTTAAAAAAGACGTCCCATTTACTTGGAATTCGCCTCAGAGTGCTGCATTTTCGGCGCTCATTGCAGCCCTCACGACTACGCCAATATTAGCCCACTTCGATCAGACTGCCCCGACAGAAGTTCGTACGGACGCGAGTGGCCACGGAATTGGTGCTGTTTTAGCTCAGCGTCAGCATGGACGTGACTGTGTCATCGCCTACGCCAGCCGCCTTTTATCCCCTGCCGAGAGGAACTATTCAATCACCGAAAGAGAGTGTCTTGCTCTTGTTTGGGCTATCGCTAAATTTCGCCCGTACCTCTTCGGCCGCAGTTTTACTGTTGTAACTGATCACCATGCACTCTGCTGGCTTTCCTCGCTAAAGGATCCCACGGGACGTCTCGGTCGTTGGTCTCTACGCCTCCAAGAATACACCTTCTCGGTCGTGTATAAATCTGGTCACCTCCATCAAGACGCCGACTGCCTGTCACGGTATCCAGTGGATCCACCAGACGCCACAGAGAGAACTACGGAGGCTTGCGTCTTATCAATATCAGACTTTTTTGATATCGCTTCTGAGCAACGCCGCGACCCGGATTTACTTCCCATCATAGAAAGCCTGAGTTCCGCTACTCCACCCACTTCTCTGAACTTGTATTTCCTTCATGAAGGAGTTCTCTACCGCCACAACATGCGCCCTAACGGCCCTGACCGCCTTCTCGTCGTGCCTTCCCATTTGCGTGTAGATGTTCTCCGACAGCTTCACGATGAACCTGCCGCTGGTCACCTGGGAGTCACTCGCACTTATGATCGCGTCCGGCGCCGTTTTTTCTGGCCACGCCTATATCGCTCTGTGCAAAAGTATGTTGCCAGCTGCGACCTTTGTCAACGTCGAAAACGACCAACATCGCTTCCAGCTGGCCTTCTTAACCCTATTGAGATCCCTGCTGAACCATTCTACCGCGTAGGGCTCGACCTTCTCGGGCCATTTCCCACTTCTGCATCCGGGAACAAATGGGTTGCCGTGGCGACCGACTACGCGACACGTTATGCGATCACCCACGCTCTTCCAACCAGCTGCGCTACCGATGTCGCCGATTTTCTGCTACATGACATCATATTGCATCACGGCGCTCCTCGACAGCTCGTTACTGACCAAGGCCGATACTTTTTATCTCGCGTCGTCCAGGATATCGTACGTTCCTGTTCCACGAACCACAAGTTCACAACGACATACCATCCACAAACTAATGGACTTACAGAGCGCCTGAATCGCACTATCACGGACATGTTGTCAATGTATGTTTCTCCAGACCACCGTGACTGGGACGCAACGTTACCCTACGTCACCTTCGCTTACAACTCCTCCAGACATGACACCGCAGGCTATTCCCCGTTCTACCTTCTTTATGGACGGGAACCCTCTCTGCCTCTTGATACACTCCTTCCCGCTGGTTCAAGCTCCCCTGTCACATACGTCCGCGATGCCATAGAGCGAGCCGACGCAGCACGACAGATTGCCCGAGAACGACTCATGCTTTCTCAAGCCTCTCAGAAAGATCGATACGATCGTCACCACCGTGAAGTTTCGTATGCACCAGGTTCTCTCGTACTCTTGTGGACCCCATGTCGTCACATCGGCCTCTCCGAAAAACTTTTATTTCGCTATGACGGACCATACAAAGTCCTTCGCAAGATCAGCAACCTCACCTACGAGATACAGCGAGTCGTCGACGAAGCGCACTCAATGCCACCACCATCCACTGTTGTGCACGTCGTAAGACTGAAGCCTTATGAGTCACCCAACACTCCCCTTTCGTGACAAGCGCCGGGTCGGCGCTTTAACGCCGCGGGGTAGTGCCACAAGGCAGTAGTGGGATTGGGGCATAAAGCGGTAGAGGGTCCCTGGCTAAAAGAGAAGACTACGAAGTGAATAGAGACTGGTTCCACCCCGCCAGTGCGCCAGGCATTGTCATCGCGTGTAATCGCTGTAAATGTCTGTAAATATACGTTTTCTTGTAAGAATATATATATATATATATATATATATATATATATATATATATATCTATATATATATATATATATATATATATGTATATAAATTGTGAAGAAGAAAACGCATCGTTGGCAAACAACATCGCCACCGCTTGGGTACTGGGTGCTTGGCTTCGCTCGCTCGGCTCGTGCTGATCATCGCCGGCATCTGCTCGACCGTTGCTGTTGTCCGATCGTGTTTCATCGTAGGACCACCGTCGCAACAGTCGCCAATAAACCCTTTTTCAATTGGTGGAGGGTGCTGACATTCCCCGTCGCCTGAACCTGGGTGCTGCCATTCGCCGTCGCCTCAACCTGGAGCTGCGCAACCGAACGCTACCTACCATCATGGCTACCAACAACGCGCAACCTGGCTCTTCCACTCCATCCCCCAGCAACCCCGGCGTTCTTCGTTTGCGAGAGCCCAAAGTCTTTAGCGGAGCTGATGAGACTGACGTGGAAGACTGGTTCGCTAACTACGAACTGGTAAGCGCAAACAACAAGTGGGATGACGCGGACAAATTGACTTACGTCATCTTTTACCTCACTGACGTAGCCGAAATGTGGTATAACAACCACAAAAACGACATTACGACGTGGTCCATCTTCAAAACGTTGTTCGCTGACGTTTTTGGCCGACCCGCTGTCCGCAAGTCCAGAGCCGAACAACGCTTGCGGACTCGCGCACAAAAACCAACGGAATCTTTCACAAGCTACATTGAAGACATCATTGGACTTTGCAACCGACTGAACACCACCATGCCCGAGTCGGAGAAGATTCAACACATCCTCAAAGGGATAAATGACGGTGCATATCAGCTGCTCCTCGCCCGTAATCCTGCCACCGTTGCGGAACTTGTTACTTTGTGTCAAAGTTTCGACGAGTTGAGCAAGCAGCGCGCCCTGACTCGGCCATTTTCCTCACACGCCGACTCGCTCTCCAGTCTCACTTCCGTTCCCGACCGCGCACCAACCCTGCAAGAGATTAAAGACTTCGTGCGTGAAGAAGTAGCTCGGCAACTGTCGTTGATTCCCTTCACGCATCAGCCGCCGTCCCCTCGTCTGCCCTCACCACTCCGCGACGTTATTGCCGAAGAGGTAGCTCAGGCTGTTCCCGTCGCTGCCCACCAGCAGCCTGTGGCCGTGACTGTTCCCCATGCGCCGGCTATGCAGCCCGTGGCCGCGCCTCTTACTTATGCCCAGGTGGTACGCAGCAGACCCCGCCAGCAGCTTTTGCCACCCATGCCTGCAGTTGCTCCCCACTCTACCCCTCTTTCGACACCTTGGGCTGCACCGCGAGTCAGCAATTCCTGGCGCACTGCTGACAATCGACCAATCTGCTACGCCTGCGGTACTCCAGGACACGTGGCACGATATTGTCGTCGTCGTTTCCAATCGCAACACAACGCTACTTGGCCGTTACCGTATGATCCGCCGCCCACGCACCTACCTGCTCCCTATCCTTCACCGCAGTATGGCTACACTAATCTTCCCGGGTCTCAGTCACCCCAGCGCCCAGCTCCGACTCACTCTTCCCGCTCGCCGTCTCCTCGCAGGCGATCTCTGTCCCCAATGCGTCCCCGACCCGCTTCTTCCAACCGGGAAAACTGAACGCCGCAGTTCCAGAGGCAAGAACTGCGCCGTCATCGAAATGCCCAAGTCCTCGCACTTCACCTGCTAACGTCGTCGCCATATCTGTTGATGGTGTTTCTACATTTGCCCTCATCGACACAGGTGCTGCCGTTTCTGTTATAGCCGCCCAGCTCTGCCGCTCCCTACGCAAAGTGACCACGCCGCTCTCTGGACTATCGCTTCGTACGGCTAGCGCACAGCCAGTCAGACCTCTCGGCACCTGTACAGCCCGCATTTTCATCCAAGGCTCTATGTACGTTGTCGAGTTCATCGTCCTTTCGGTGTGCTCGCATGACGTTATCCTCGGGTGGGACTTCCTGTCACAACATCATGCCGTCATCGACTGCGCACGCGCTGAAGTTCAATTTTCGCACCTGTATGACGAACCTTTGCACGAAACTCTTGAGCGGTCTCCAAAACTCGTCGTACGTGAAGACACTGAAATTCCGCCAGCCTCTCTTGCCGTTGTCCCTGTTTGCTGCGATGACCATAACGACGCTACAGTAATGTTTACACCTTCCGACATTTTCATGAGCCGCAGAGCCGTTTCCTTGCCTTTCGCTACACTCGACGTCACTGCGGGCCGAACCAATATTTTCGTCCACAACCCCCTTTCTGCACCGCTTACGCTACTTGCCGGCGAATGTCTCGGTCGAGTGGAGTACCTCGATTCCTCTTTATTCCTTAACATGCCAGACGAATCGTGCAGTAGCGCCTCGACCGAACTTCATGCCCTTTCCCCACTGGAATGCTCATCGAGTGACACCTTCTCGAGTTCCATCGCCGACACCTTAAGTGCCCATGAACGCGCCGAGCTTCTTAATCTTCTCCAGCACTTCGCGAATTCATTCGACGTTTCTCAGCCGCAATTGGGTCGGACTTCCGCAGTGCACCACTACATTGACACTGGTTCGCACCAGCCATTGCGTCAAAGACCGTACCGTGTCTCTGCAGCAGAACGTCACGTCATCAACGACCAGGTCGAAGAAATGCTACGCCGTCGCGTTATTCAACCATCGCACAGTCCTTGGGCATCTCCTGTCGTTCTAGTTCGAAAGAAGGATGGATCGATTCGATTTTGCGTCGACTACCGGCGATTAAACAAGGTGACGCGGAAAGACGTCTATCCATTACCGCGCATCGACGACGCCCTTGACAGCCTCCAAGGAGCCGAATTCTTCTCCTCCTTAGACCTACGATCTGGATACTGGCAGGTTCCTATGGCAGAAGCTGATCGCCAGAAAACTGCGTTCATTACACCAGATGGCCTGTACGAATTTAACGTAATGCCATTTGGGCTTTGTAATGCTCCTGCCACGTTTGAACGACTCATGGACAACACACTGCGTGGACTGAAGTGGTCTGTGTGTCTATGCTACCTCGACGACATTGTCGTTTTCTCTCCCGATTTTCCTACACATCTGCGTCGGCTCCAACTGGTGCTGACGTGTTTAACCAACGCTGGGCTCCAACTGAACCTTAAAAAGTGCCGCTTCGCCGCGCGAGAGCTGTCCATCTTAGGGCACATCGTGTCCAAGGATGGTGTTCGACCCGACCCTGCAAAACTGCGAGCAGTCGCTGAGTTCCCGAAACCTACTACACTGAAAGAATTACGCAGTTTTGTCGGACTATGCTCGTACTTCCGGCGCTTCGTGCGAAATTTTGCGTCGATCATGTCACCACTGACCAACCTCCTACGCGGTGATGCAGACCTTTCATCCTGGTCTTCTGACTGCGACGTCGCGTTTGCCACGCTCCGTAGTCTGCTAACATCTCCTCCAATTCTTCGGCATTTCGACCCAACAGCTGCAACGGAAGTTCACACAGACGCTAGTGGGGTTGGTCTAGGCGCCGTCCTCGCCCAACGCAAGCCGGGCTACTCCGAATACGTCGTCGCTTATGCGAGTCGCACACTTACTAAAGCTGAGGCCAATTACAGCGTCACTGAAAAAGAGTGCTTGGCGCTAGTGTGGGCGCTTCGCAAGTTCCGCCCTTATTTGTACGGTCGCCGATTCGACCTGGTAACGGACCACCATGCACTTTGTTGGCTCGCCACATTGAAAGATCCTTCTGGCCGCCTAGCTCGGTGGGCACTGCAAATCCAGGAGTACGACATTCGTGTCATCTATCGCAGCGGACGCAAGCATTCTGACGCCGACGCCCTGTCGCGTTCGCCTTTACCTCCCGACTCGGCCTGCGAAACCACTGGTACCAACTCCGTCGCATCTCTCGACCTCGACTCTTTTACCGGTGAACAACACAAGGACCCGTGGATCGCTTCCCTTTTTAACTGTCTCTCTGGATCGTCAACCACTGCGGTACCACGATCTCTCCGACGTCAAGCTGCTCATTTCGCGATTCGTGATCGGCTGCTACACCGACGCAACTACGCCCCCGAAGGTCGTAAGTGGCTCTTGGTTGTCCCGCGCAGCTTGCGATCACACATCTGCGCCTCCTTTCACGACGATCCCCAATGTGGTCATGCCGGAGTTTTCAAAACTTACGAACGCATTCGCCATCGCTTCTACTGGCGCGGAATGTATAATTTCGTTCGAAAATTCGTTATGGGCTGCCCTGACTGTCAACGCCGCAAATCACCGCCTTTCCACTCGTCCGGTGCGCTTCAACCGCTCCCGTGCCCTGCCAAACCTTTCGATCGGATCGGAATTGATCTCTATGGCCCTCTACCGACAACATCAGATGAAAATCGGTGGATCATAGTCGCTGTGGACCATTTAACACGCTACGCTGAGACCGCCGCCCTTCCAAGTGCCACTGCGCGGGACGTAGCATCCTTCATCCTTCATCGCTTCATACTAAGACATGGTGCACCTCGAGAGCTACTAAGCGACCGAGGTCGAGCCTTCCTATCAGAAGTCGTCACGTCTCTGCTTTCTCAATGCCATGTTGTTCATCGCAAGACCACTGCATACCACCCGCAAACTAACGGGCTCACGGAAAGATTTAACCGCACCCTTGGCGATATGCTCGCCATGTATGTGACATCCGATCATACTAACTGGGATCGCATTCTTCCATTCATCACGTTCGCATATAACACCGCGGCACAGTCTACCACTGGATTTTCACCTTTCTTTCTTCTTTATGGACGCGAACCATCCCACACCATCGACACTCTCCTTCCATACCATCCTGACGCATCCGAATGCCCATCTGTGTCCGAAGCTGCCCGTAATGCGGAAGAGTGCCGTGAACTCGCACGCACCTTTACGTCGCAAGAACAACAGCGCCAGAAAGAAAACAACGCCGACTCTTCACAAAGCCCCAGCTATTCCTCGGGATCACTTGTATGGCTGGCTGTTCCTTACCAAAGCCCCGGCATATCCTCAAAACTCGTTCCAAAGTACGAGGGCCCATACCGCGTTTTGGAGCAAACCTCGCCGGTGAATTTTCTCATCGAGCCACTTTCCCCATCTGACGACATGCGCCGGCGTGGACGTGACATCGTCCACATCGCCCGCCTTAAGCCATATCATAGCCCTCTGCCTCCAGACTCTTAGGTCGCCAGGATGGCTCTTTTTCGGCGGGGGCAAATTGTGAAGAAGAAAACGCATCGTTGGCAAACAACATCGCCACCGCTTGGGTACTGGGTGCTTGGCTTCGCTCGCTCGGCTCGTGCTGATCATCGCCGGCATCTGCTCGACCGTTGCTGTTGTCCGATCGTGTTTCATCGTAGGACCACCGTCGCAACAGTCGCCAATAAACCCTTTTTCAATATATATATATATATATATATATATATATATATATATATATATATATATATATATATATATATATATATATATATATATATATATATATATATATATATATATATATATAATACAGCTATCATGTTGGGTTATTGTTAATTGTAATTAAGCGCCATCTACTAACGTTCATTTATGAAGCGGTGTCGGCGGCGGCGGCTACCATCCTCGCGGGCACAAGCGGTACATGTTAGACTACCAGTTCAGGTGTTGCCTACAGTATATATATGTGGCTGTTGGCATCGTTACGCAACTGCAAACTGGTTATATAAAACATGTGTGACGGTTCACCTCATGGCTGTGCGTACAACATTATTACATGTCTTTAGCGTCATTTCGTAATGTTTTGCTCAATGAAAGATTACAACACAGTCACTTTACTCCGCAAGCCTCGCATAACAATAATTTCCAAAGGTACGTGGGATCTAGCGTATTTTTTTTTTTTGAAGACATCGCTAGCTTCAGCCTGCACTAAACGTTTTTACGTGACATTTAAAAAAATATGTGTAGGCTTTAAATTTGATTGGTAAAGCTTGAAACATTATCACTCTGCTAAATGAAACATATTTCTAATGACTGTGGACATTCTCGATACCACGTGGGCACTTCTCCTCCTAGTATTGTAGCTCCATGGAACTATAAGCGTTATGCCTTCACACGGCACGAGTTCGGCGTGATTTACGCGGACTGAATAATAATTATCAATCGATACCTGACGTACTATTTTAGGCATGACAAAATGGCTCAGAAGCTATACCAATAACGGTATATTTGTTCTTTGGACAGAATTGAATGCAGTGTAGATCCTAGCAAATAAGAACCAGCTTAGTTTCTGTTTCAGGGCCGAGAGAGTAGCTGTGGGCTGATCTATGGCTATAGAATTGATTAAGATATGCTTTCTTGCTTCGGTTTGAACACCTCGTTAGGTTAGGCCTGAGTTAGGTTTATGGCACTGAAATAGTCGTGTACTAGTGCCAAATACGCTTCTATATGGCTCGGTTTCCACTGACCATGGTCCGCCGCAGTGGTCTAGTGGCTAAGCTACTCAGCTGTTGCCCCGCAGGTCACGAGATCAAATCTAGGCGGCGGGGGCTGCACTTTCGATGGACTCGAACTTATGGTAGGTCTGTGTGCTGAGAGATGGGTGCACGGTAAGGAACCCCTGGTGGTCGACATTTCCGGAACACTCCACAACGGTGTCTCTCATAATCATATGATGGATTTGGGACGTTAAATCCTACATAATAACCAATCCACTGACCGTGAAAAGTGCGCAGTCGTAACATCTGCGCACCCTATCGCACGACAAAAATTAGATGCCTTCGTCCCATGACCTATTATTATGTTACGTGCCGCACGATGCTTCATGATCAAATTCTCGTCTTCGCACCGCAGTGCTTGTTACTATTTGTAATACTCTTTCCTCATTACGTTGATTTAATTCGTGAAGTTTAAGACGAGGGTGAGAATTTATATTTTCAACAAGTTACCGTCTCAAGTATACATAAAATACGAATTGAAATGCTACGGCTATTTCAAATTAACAAAAAGCAATACTCTCAGTTTGCAATACATGGGGCCTGCAAAAATGTTTCCTCTAGAGCCCTTTCAGGTGTTAGAAGGTAATGAAGACATGCGTATTCAACACGTAGAGCCTAAGCATAAACCTGACGAGCATTTCCAAACTGTGTTATTTTTAAATGTTCAGATCTCGCATTCACAAAAACGAATTAAGCTCAATATCCTCGTAAGAGAATGCTTGAGCCAATTCTGATGACGGATAGTAGATGAGAGCTTCGTGAATGCAGCCTCTGACGTAGCTGCAGTCTACTTATAGCCACCACTACGTCTTCCTACTTCGGTTGGTGTGCATGCGAGTCAGCCGTTCATCTGTTGCGAGTGTACTGAACTTCGCACTGCTCAGGGCTCCAATATAGCCAGGGCTTATTCACGCTTAAAAAATGACTCAATAGGTCACAAAGAAGAACGCAGTTATGAAATTCATTTTGGTTTCCCTGATAGTTTCAGCTATATACTTACCTTGAGGTGGAAAAAACAGAAATAATTGCAAAAGCAACCTATGATTTATATATTACGTACATCTCAATTCCTAATAAAAATAACGGAAGCCAGACTTGATTATTTTAAACAATTTTAAAAGTAAGCACTATTACCAGTTCTTACGCAATACAGAGAGTGAAAAAAATGTTTCAGCTTAGCCGCTGTGATAAATCTTAGACGACTTAGTTTTTGCATAGAAGCGCTCATTTGACGAAAGCGCGATTTAGGGCTAAAGAAAAGGATGCACGAGAGAGTACCGGACAAGTGCTTGTCTATTCGTTCATAGTGTGTTCGTACTTTTAGCTCTAAAAGCAAGATGTTTTAACTACTCAACTATATGCATATCAACGAGTTCTTGTTAAGTGGTGTCCAATGAACCATGCAATTTTTTGTGTAGTGCTAAGAGATAAAAAGAGAAATAAGCCTGTTGCAACTTTTCTATTATTTTGACAGGATATTGGTTCATAATATCGGGAAACATTGCCATTGCCATCAAGAAGGGTGTCCTAATTTCAAACAGCGCAGTGACTGTGGAAACTCTACAACAGTATCTTTTTTTTTCCCCACATAATATGTTCACGCGTATGAGAAGTGTAAAAAGTCACTTGAAAGAGGCAAAATAAACTCACGGAAATATCCCATCGGCAGAATGATGTAGGCGTGTCCGAGTACCACCCAAAATGTCATGATAACTTTCAAGCCACATATAAATTTCAACGCTTCGTTTTGTGGCTTCACTGTCGTTCTTAGGAGGATCTTGGTGTTCGTTATCGCCGAGAAGACCAAGATAACACGCCTTACGTTGGCTGAAAAAACAACAAAAAGTGGGTCCACAAACGTAGTGTGTGATTCGTCAAGAAAGCAATGCTCCCTGCTTTATGCCTGTATATCAGAGTACACCATGTATCGGTAGGTTTTATACATTATACGTATACATTAGATGACTTCTTAGCAGAGCGCATCAAAAGCTTTCCTTATACGTTTAAGGTGTGAAGCGCTATGCAGGGAAGCTTTTTCGGCAAAAAAGTTTTTGAGAGAATTTTGTAATGATGGAGACAGAAGTAACTTAAATGTCCGAAACAAACTGTGTGATGAAATCTGCGCAACAAAGGTTTGCTCTCTCTGCTTAATACACAACCTTGATTGGGCGTTATTCTCATACAAATGTTGAACTAGATTTTAAGATGCTGAATCACTCTATGGTGCCTTCTGTCACATCAAAATAAAGGGCACCTTCGGTTTTGTTACAACACGCGCTTTGGATTGTTTATTTGCTTTTCTTGAGGGTGCCTGCCGTTTCCTCATGCGTTTGACGGAAATTACCGAGTTGTTATTGCGTCACGATGGTTGTTTCATGAATGGTAGGCTCCAGACGTGTCCGACACCATTCTCATGGCATGCCGAGTTCTTCTGACGAGAGCTAACGGGCTTTGTTTAAATATTCAGTTTTCTATTGGCGTATTGCATCAGTGTAACATTTCTGAAATAACCTTGTCCCCATGTTATCTATGTACAACGTTTGCACGTTTGTATTGCCCGAACATGGCGGGGCCCTTTAGGAAAATTTATGAAAAGATATTTTCGCAGTTTGTTTTTAATACGAGTTGAGTTTGATGTATTGATTTACATGAAACACATCCGTGCAGGAATCAAGAGCGTCAGCAATTTATTTACTAATGGCTTTGAGATGATTGCTGTCTGTTAGAGAAAGTATTTTCTGGAGAAATATCAAAACAGAGAAACAGTGCACTCGAATGAAATGAATGTTACGCGCCTTATGTTCCTTATTTCAAATTAAATTTGCAGAAGCACAACAACTGATAAGCAACTGTTTCTTCAAACCACACGAATGCCACATGCTCTTCATAATTTTGCAGTTTATGAATGGCAGCGCATGCCAGTGCAGCTAAAAAGCTAATCTCATGCTTTTTTCCGGAACTTTATTAGCATATGTGGTGTAGGCACTTAGAGCCAGGGATGTTTTTTTTTGTGAGATGATGTTGAAGTGCATTTAGAAAAAAAAGAGACATATTAATTGGCTAGACGAGCAATGCAGGAACTGATCAAATTTCAAGAGCACACCTCACAAAGATGACTTGTGAGATGACTGCATCATCTAAACTTTTTTCTGTGTGCAGCCAAAGTTTACTCAACTAGTACTGCGTGGTTAGCCTCCCTGCCTTTCTTTTGCATTTCTCTCTCTCTCTCTCTATGCTCGAACGAATTATTAATTTCCAAAAAGGGTTTCTTATTAAACTAAAACTAGAAAAAGAACTGCGACACTCTTTCATGAGACGCGAATGTCGTTGACGTGATGCGTGCAATCTTGTCCAAAACAATATTTCGAGCTTCTTTGATCGATACTAAGTATTGAACTGCATACGGTACTATGTATATACACCACTGCCTGAAAAAAAACATCCTGAAGCATATTCAGAGTCTGTAAGCATTATTCTGCTGGGTATTTTAAGTGCGCATCACTTTAAGGAGCTGGCCTGTCGTATGCTGTTTTATGCTTTCGTATGTTGTGAGTATATTATGCTGTCGTATTCACTTGGAGTAACGCAGGCAGAACCACGCATATCGTAGCCAGCCCTAGCGTATCAGCGTGCTGTTGCTCCCAAGAGAAGTTTTTTTGCTCTTGTTCTTCAATCACCTTGACGATGATATTAATTGCAGACATTACTGATATAGCTATGGAAACAGACGACATATACCACGTATAAAGATTGAAACAGGCAGCAAGCAAAGATTAGAAAGAGAGAAAAAAATATTGAAACGAAAGTAGAAATAATCAAACTAAAGAGAAAAAACACAAAATAAACTGGAAAAGAGAGCAAGAAAGAAGGCGAGAATGAAAGAAAGACAAAACTGAAAAGAAAAAAACAAAGAGCTCCGCACTTTTTTTTTTTTTGGTTCAGCATCCCCACAGGGCGGAGCTGCCTTGATCTCCATTTATCGCCTAGCATAAAAGATTGTGAGCCGAGTTAGAAAAATCAAGTGAGTGTTGAAACCACTGGGCATAACATGTTCGACAAATTAAATATTGGGGTGCTCACCTAAAGCAAAACGCCAACCAATATTAGTCTTATTTACTTTTTTAGTCGTTACTAATCAATTAACACTTAAGAACATAAAAACGTCGTTTGTACCATACAGATGCCTTCTGTTATTTTGAGGGTGTATATAAGTTAGCCAAATGGAAAGAAAAAACACATTTACCTCCTCGTTTTATCCTAAAAGCATGAAGGTCGGCTTGATGAAGCCATTCCAGCGTGGTGCCCACACCAACCAGAACACCTAAAAGACAGAGCACTGCTCTGCGACACGTGCACAGGAGCCGTCTTAGTATGTCCCATTTAGAGCTGAGTTGATCAATCGCATGCGTCACATCGCGAACATATCCACATCACTTACATGGAAAACGCTTGAACTGAGTTCACCACCTTGGTGTCGTCAGTACTGCAGGAAGTCACTGTGGCGTTACCTCCGTACTCGTTTATCACTGAAACATGTATGATCACGGTGTTGAATGAATACTTGTAAATATACATAGTGATTCTGACACGTCTAATAGGCAGACACACCAAGAAATGCCAAACTGGTATCGGAGGAACACAGGTAAACGTTGATGTATCGGGCGTAAGTGCTGAAAGCTTATCATTAACACGAATATACGAATAAACGGAACGTGCATGAGCAAAGAACATGCGATGTCGCAGGCGGTTGCTGCAAGCATGTAGCAGTCTAAAAATTTTATGCTCTAACACAGTTCAATAAAGGACAGAATGCGAGACGCGCTTTGGACAAGAACTAGAACAGCGTTCTTTCAAGGAACATCTGGGTCAAACTAACACACCTGCTTCATTGCCTGCTGCCTGCTTTCCCCTCGCGTAATATGCATTAGTTATTTATTGTTACATATATAGCCCCCTTTGGCGAAATTGGTCTTCAGCTTATGCCCAGTGAAAGTGTCAGTACATTATGCATAGCTGTAGCATTGGTTACTTAGTCTATTCATATACGCAACAGCACCCCTACAGGGGCGCATATTCTCACGTGAGCGAACCACAAAGGTGAGGTCCTGCCTCGTGCACATCGAGGGTGCACAGAGTCCTCCTAGGGTGTGTACGCCCTTTCGATGCGGTGATGAGGCCGTCAGGGGGTTGAGGCGACCCTGCGCATTCAGCATGTCAGGTCCAATTATCGGAGTGAAACCGACGGCTGCAAGTACTTGACTGTCCAGAAGATGAGTCCCAAACTTTTAGAGCAACCCATTCGCAAGAGCTGCGCAAGGTCACTCAGAGGCTGTCATCATTGCCTTGTTTGCTGGCCTATCGAGTGTCTTGCATTTTTACAAAAAGTTCTCGCGTAGGTGGCTTTATGAATCACTGCAAATACTCAGCTAGTTAAGCTTAATGATGCAAATTTTCCTTTTATATGGGGTTATGAGCAGAACATTTATCAAAATAAAAACTATATTTAACTCACTCATAGCGTGAGTTTAATTCGCACATATGGGGGCTCTGTTGTAGAACCATAACTCAGACATGGAGCTTTTTTCCATTCAGTAGACCACCAGAAACCTCTCTGTGAATTTGCGCAAGTAAATCACCTATGAATGATTTGGACTTGGAGTAGTTAGAGGAGAGACCTGAAAGTCTAATGCGCAAAAAGCTTGGTTTCTAGTTGAGTAATAAATTAGTTCTAATATTTGATAACTGTAAAACTGGGATAACTGTAATTGAAAAAATAGTACCTAATAATGAAAAATAGAGGATTTTTAAATTCCGTCTTTTGTGCAGCTGTAATGAGAAAGAACGACAACAATCGAGCACTTGTTCACCTGAAATCGCAAATAAATAAACAAAGTAATTTTATAAATATTGTTACGTGAAATGTGCATCGCTCCTGACGCCGTGTGCCTTTATTCGAATTACGTAAAAGTAAGTTCTGGCCTGACGCAGTACACAGACCACCCTCCCGGCACTCCTGGTACGTTTAGTTTAGGTATCTTCGGTCTCGTGGTCTGAAAATTTCACAATGAATAGCTCAAACTACGCGCCAGAATATTGATTAAAAAAATTGGCTCCCCATGTAATGTAACGTAGAACAACTTCGCCAAATAAACAGCCACCGTGAAACTCAAAATGACATGTTTATTAATTTCTTTTGCTAATTAGCCATTTTGGAGTAATGTAACTAGTGGCAAAATATTTCCTCCTGAACCTGACATTGGCTGCGAAGACGCAAGCGCCTCAGTATTCCAGTTTTTAAAGAAAAAAGTATATTGCTTCAAAAACATTCTCTCTCTCTCTATATATATATATATATATATATATATTCACCCACTTTTTTTTACTTACATTACTTTGGTTCTAATAACTTCCCCTATACATTCCTTCGCATTATTGTCTGTTAGATCTCATTAATATTGTGTCAAAACACAGAAGAACGAGCCCTTAGGTATACACTTCTTTCCCTTATTCATTAGCGAGGGTCTCGTACTGGCAGACTTGGTGTCATTAGGTTGTATACGAGGGAGTGTTGGTCATCTGCCCGCTTGTATTAAGTTCACGTGCTACGTGACGCCAAACAGGCTCATAAAAGGGTGTTCCACACTCGCCGCCTGGCTACAGGGGGCGCTGACTGACACTCTCACGTTTAAATTCACATATAAACCCAAAAAAGGGAATGGGCGGATCGCCGCCGTGATAGCTCAGTGGTTAGAGCATCGAAAGCGTTATTCGAAGGTCGTAGGTTCGTTTCCTGCTCACGGCAGTTTATTTTTTCACCCACTTTTCTTTCTTATTTACATTACAAAGGTTCTAACAACTTCCCCTATACATTCCTTGGCATTATTGTCTGTTAGATCTCAATAATATTGTGTCAAAACACAGAAAAACGAAACGTTAGGTATACACTTCTTTCTCTTGTATATGCTCGTCTCAAGAAAGGGCCTCTCTGGTGCCATTGCGCTCAAAGGAATCTGCTCCAGCTTTCAAATAGTTTTCTTGTTCACTGCACGCATTCACGATTCATACCTGTAGTTCATCGATCTCGTTGAAGGACTCGATGAAGCGCCTGTAGTAGCCACTAGGCAGGGCAAACACCACGGAGCAGTACTGGCCCTTGAAGTAGAGCTCACCGTCAGGTGAACGCACCCGAGTGCGAAGGCACTGCTCATAGCCTCCCATTGCCACGTAAGTGCCTTCCAGGGCGTTGGGTGCGTACATAGCATTGGACATGGCCACTGCACGGGACGGCACGTTTTCAGCCACGCCGTATGGACAGGTCATACGACTCTTCATATCCTACTCCTTTGTATCTTCGTATAAATAAAAGTTGCTTCACAAAGACATTTCAACACTGAAAGATATGTATACATGAGTTGCGCGTACGTCACATCCTGGAACAACAGCGCCGAGAACCTCCACGTTTGTCAACATATGCAGCTGTCTGGAAGCGTAGTCGGGAGTTTTGCAGTGGCGAGATCAGGTCTTCGGTCACACTACTAGCTTCACCATGACTATTTGTACCATATTTGAATGCTCAACAAGAAGATGAACTTCTGCTTATAAAGGCAAGGCCCTGAAAGGCCATGCGCACGCGTTAGAATATTTAGTTTTGTTGCTATTTTTACATGAGTGCGCGCGAACAATGATACATCCGAAAAGCGCCGTATCGCTTGGCTAGTGTGTAATAACCAAGAATATCCTAATAAATACATCCCTGTCTGCAGCCGTCACAGCTTTTTCGAGTTACGTCCAGGTTTACCCAGCTTAGTAGCGTGATTGCTTCGCTTCTCCAGAATGCTACCTAGATTCTCAGCGATGTACAGATGACTTCGTCTTCTAGATTAACCGCGTCTCATATTGTTAGATACGTTTGACGGCGCAACGTATGTGAACGTGCCTTCTTTCACAGAAAAACCTGCGAATTTATTTAGCGATGCGAACCGTGACTGGGCACCGAGACCGCTGGGTTACAGCCATTATGACGGGACTACTGCCGCAGCACGTGTGCGTTTTCACCACTCTGAAGAGCGACGTACGAACAGGCGGGATGCAGTTGCAGCTGGCCCGCCATCCACGCAGTCTAAAACATCACTCGAACTGCCTTAGACGCAGAACAAGACCTTAATGAACCATCAGTAGTAGATACTGTCTAAGACCACGCGTCTTGAGAGTGACGAAGTTTTACTTCGACCGTAACGAGAAAGAGCGTCGTAATGAACCTCGCTTAGAACAACGACAAGCTGTGATAGAAGCTAGTTTGCTGCTGGCCTCTACACTTATCCGCTGGTGAGGCAGCTGTAGCCGTTCAGGGACTTGCAGACTTTCATTGTTGCAACGTTAGATCACCTGTTGAAAGCACCAAATAGTTCACGATGTCACTGTGTGTGTAACGGAAGGCAGTAGATCGAGGTTCGGTGTAGCATCCTCATCACTTCGCAGTTTGTACGGATGGATGCCATCGCACATTTCAATATTTGCTCGGTAACGTACATGAGTCACTCCCACAACCTCTTCGAAGTACGATGGGCAAAGCGCGTGCACTTTTTTTTGTCATATCGCTTGATTGACGCCGACAAGCTCCGATGCGGCGCTAAGCGGCACACGCGGCCTAACTCAATGTGGACAAACGTGGGGGTCGCTCACTTTGCTAGCTGGTAGTGGTGTCAGGTGCAACCCATGTATCGTTTAGTGCTAAAGCTCTTCGAGAAAGGCAGTCTCTAAATAATAACTGCTGAGCGTTCACGTGCGAAAACTCCGATATGATTGTCAGATGGTTTCCGTATAATTTTAACCACCTGGGATTTCGTAGCGTACACCAAAATGTTACTCGGGCTTCTGCTACTTCGCCCCAATTGAAATGCTACAGGACCGTGTGCCTGCCGAGATTGAAACAACACCGTGTTTAGGCAGCAACAAAAGTACAGCACTCACGGATTTAAATAGGACAATTTAGTGTTAAGTAACGTAAGCACTTTCGCTTCCGCCATCTTCAGTTCGGGTCATCTCGGCGGAATTCAGACTCTAACGCATAGATCATAATTGACATCCTCTTGAGAAACCTGATTTTTCGCGACATGACGTTGTTATTGCGAGTGACTGCACATACCAGTAGTTCAATATACTAAAAAAAAATATGATGTCTCGTTTGAATCCAGGAAAACTGTACGCAATCCGCAAGCTTTCGGTAAACCGCACATCTAGATTCTAAAGTAATTATCGTAACGCGTTTTTTACTGTTACAAGATTTGTCTTGAAGCCCCTTTCACACATGAGAACTCGAAGACAATGATGTCACCTTTGCAAACCAGTACGGTTTAAAGACATTTCGAGGGCTACGTATGTTGTTGATGTGAATGTTCTTTCCATGACCTCCTCTATAAACTTACGACCTGCTCACGCCACTACTCCCCCTGTCGCCACGTTTGGTTTTGCTTGTTAATTTTTTTAGGTCTCAAAGGTGCCGCAGCACGCCATGGCGCCACAACTAACCCTCATCACTGCAGCCGCCAAAACACTATGCTGCCTGGTGCATGCGTGCGTTGACTCTTTTTTGTGTAATTTGAAGATTAGCGCTTGTTAGGATAATTGTTCAGAACTCGGGAGCGCTAGGCTACGACATGTACAGCACCATTCACATAATGGTGTACTGCTGCGTTCCTTTCTACAACTCGAGTGGCCAGCGGTCAACTGGGATATCGTTTCACGAGTTTCCCGTCACTTACCCCCGTATTCTAGAACGTCCCTTCACTCAACGCTCCACCTTCACTTGAGAAAGCTGATGGGAGCCCCGTCTCTAGTCACGACAAGTCACTGCACATCAGCGATAATCTGCTGCGATTCTTCAGTAGCGCAGCACCATTTTCAGCCGAGTGGCGGCACAGTGTTCGATTCTGTCAAGTGAAGGGTGAAAGTCGAGTCGAGGAGCGTTTGTAAATACGGGGTTTAGATTACAGAGCGCCAATGCTAAAAGCTCGTGGAATAGAACAGGGACAGCTCAAAGTGATGTAGCCAGTTTGAACGCATAGTTTAGATTGTTACTCGCGTTTCTAAAGAACATTATTCCCTTTACGGAAACGAAGCTAGACAAAAGCTGTTGTTTTTTTTTCTGCTCCAGTGATAAAAGCTTAATGACATCGCCGGTGAGACACACACGTAAACACCAGCGGCGCTCGAACAGTGGCAATAACTACAACAAACTGCTGTAGGTAACGACATAGCGGTAATCCGCCGATTTTATCGCCCGCTTCCGTCGATTGTTAGACGTTTGACAGATGTTCACACAACTACTCCCTTCTATTGTTATTTGTGGACAGTATTATTGAAGGACGATATGCTGCAGGACATGAAAACTTACACAGGTCATGGCATGCGTTGTTAATACCATATGCGTCTTTATTTGCGTCGCCGAAACAATGATTTCAGATAGCAACTTGTTATAATATTGCAGTCTTTCCCACGTACGAATTATTTCAGCACCTTCTAGACAGTGATTAGGTGGGGCGCACTGCGCAAAACTAACGGGGGCTGTGTCGCATATCACTCGCGTTCGCCTGCGCTTAGACGGGGACACAAAAGCGCTCACGCAGATTGAGTTCCTGTGATGAAAATCCGGAACCAACCACCATGGTGCTTTTGTCACAGCTAGAATGCTCCTTCGATTCGTTGAATCTGTGGGTTGCTCGATCAACACGTTGTATATAAGATAAAAAAATTTCTGAAACGTGCTCACACGACTGCACCACTACGGCAGCACATCGTCTGCTGTAAGGGTAAGTCGTGGCGGCACCTGGTGGAATCTCCGGTTTTTACGTGCCAATTTTCGGACCCGCACGCCTGCTTAGGGATGGTGCCGGTGAGCAGGTCGTAAGGTTCTTGAGGAGGTAGTGGTTTCTTTCCCACAGGACCCCCTTTGATTATGGGCGCTAAGCGGTTACAATGCGCATGCATTATGAGTAAAAGATACGTGCGGCACACAGTGCGTTAGCTTAAGTCTTAAGTGAATCAGAGGAGATATCAGCTCACGTTTTAAACATAAATGTACTGGCATGTCCGCCAGCAAGTTGACAATAACTATTTGTTGTTAATTGGCTTTCACTACATTTCAGTATTTTCAGTATTTTCATTCTTGTTTCATTCGGTTTTCGCACACAAAGTCTGTCAGGAATGCTCGGCGCAAACTACCGCTGATTGTTTCAGAAGATTCGCGATTATTGTAGACCGTTCTGTTAAGATTGCGCGTAAGACATGAACACTAAAGATTTTTGTACAGCTTGCGCAAAATTAAATGTAGCGTAACTTTCATAAAAGCCCATGTATCCAGTAGCTGGCAGCTCGTTGCCACCTTCGCCATCTACGTATGAAGGGGACAACTAACACTAAAAAAAAATAAGATGTGACGTCACAATCATAAGCGGTAACGCGATGTCGTGTAGTTGCCCTACATTGCGCAAAATAGAAATATTTGTCAAGTGATGACCTTTTACGTGCCGTTATAAATAGGCAATTTTATTGCACCTTAAGGATCGCTAATTGCGCACGCAAAGAAAACAAAGACCAACAAGAAAGATTACTGAAGAAACGTTGTTTTATTAGTCAAATTATGTACTTGCAATATACACCGAGAACTTGGCAGATGAAATGGTGACACAACTATTTACGAGCACGATAGCAGTACAGTTCGAAAACTCACGTTGCCCAATCGTGAAAAACCACTGCAGTGAGACAGAAGCCTTGATAATACTGCTTCGGCAGCCATCTAACACAGCCTCTCGTTTTTAAACGTGTCGCATTCACCGTCAGCAAAGCGAGGACACGCCGGCCGTGCGCCAGAAAAGGCAGTCGGCAGTCAAAGAAACGGCTATCTACTCACTCTGTGAGCTAGTTCAGCTCTGAAATGTCATGGTGGTAAACAGCACATAAGCTAATAAATAAACTATGAAATGTACCCATTAAACAACCTATCATGAGTTAGCGATACCTCATTGACCCGGTAATGCGCCGAATTAAACATAAGCTCTGATAGCAGATTGACGGATTCGCGCCACAGAACACGACACTCCCCTCTCCGAAATATGGCAATTGACTGAAAATTAAGGCAATTACCCATTTATCCAGGTGTCAAATGAACCGATGTTGGACCTAAAGTCTCCTCTCTTCGTCTTCGTCACGATCCCGTGATATCTGCTGGAGGTGCTTCCCGGCCCATGTACCGAACACCCTCCCCCCTTCCATCTTTGAGCCGAGCCCCGCGCCGTCAAGGCGACATTAACGCCAACACTGAGCAATGAGCCAGCTACTGGCAGCAAGGACTCCCGCCGGAGTACTGGCTTCTTTTTTAACCGACCCGGAGTACTAAGACCCTGACCTACACCACAGTGATAATGACAGCCCCCATGCCATCAACACTGATTGTGCTCCTTCAATCTAAAGGAACCACCTATTTCCCGCGGAATGCTGGAAGACCTGGAAACATGGATCGAGACATACTACCGTGTCACAGCCTTAAACAGCTAGGACCTCGAATAAAAACTGCGCCGCGTCGCCTGTATCTAGAAGACGCTGCAAAGGCGTGGTTTGAGAACCGAGGATCTGCGCTACGAACCTGGGATCTTGAGATTTCGGGTGACGTTCCCGAGCACCAAGAAACGTGCCGCTACTATCTTGGAGACACGCGTGCAACTCCCTGGCGACAACGTTACCATCTTCGAAGAGATGACCTGGCTGTGCCACCACACCGACTTCGCCATAGATGAGAACAAGAAGCTCCGGTTCCTCATGCGAGGTGTGAAGGAAGAGTTGTTCACGGGACTTGTGTGCAACCCGCCAAAGACTGTAGGTGATTTTCTCACCAAAGCTACGACAATTAAGAAGGCACTTCAGATGCGCGCAAGGCAGTTTAGCCGCCACTCTTGAACAGCCAACTACTCCGAAGCCAATGCCCCCGGCACAGGCAGCCTGCGCAAGACCATTCTAGAGATTGTGCTAGGGGAGCGGCGCAGCCACCTTTGCCGCAGCCTCAAGTCGATTCGAAGAACTTCGCGAGGTACTTCGCGAAGAACTTCGACAGTCTCCGGAGTTCCCGAAGCACTATTGCCTGAGCCAAAAGCTACTTCACCTCTACGATCGTCCAAGGCCACGTCAGAGTGCTGCACCAACACAATTCTGCGGCCAGACCCCACTGCCACCGAATCCATACCATCCCCCTGCCGCTCAATGTACGCTTCAAGGCAGACTGACGAATAGCGTGCCACTTGCCACTGGTCCCGTTAATGGCTTGTTATTAGAGATGAAATCACTGAGCTAATTCCTAGAGCCGATTTATCAGACCTTGAACTACACTACCAAAGAATGGGCAATTTAGATTTGATCCTCTTTGGCATGCCAGCATTCACCGGCTGTGGTACAAAGAACGAGTCAGAGCCGAGAGTTTATAACAAACAAAAATATATTATCAAAAACGACAAGGCAAAACAGCCCACAAACATGCGCACTCGGCAATAATATAGTACAATACGTCACCGATAAAACAACGGGCTACACAATACAACCAGATACACTCAAAACAACGCACGCAGACAACAACACGTGCTACAATGAAATTCCATGCATTAACCAACTAAGGCGTTTAGAGACGAAAATGTCCGTCAAATGAATTCAGCTCAAAGTTATTCGAACAAATTTTGAATGCTTCTCTTCAAGGCAACAATGACTCAAAGTCCAGCGCTGGTTGTCGCCCTGCTTGAGGTTTCTCCTCCAGGAAACTCTCGCGACATCAAACTTTCGCACTTCAATTATGATTGATATGTGGGGTTTAACATCCCAAAACCACCATAAGATTATGAGAGACGCCATAGTGGAGGGCTCCGGAAATTTCGACCATCTGGGGTTTCTTAACGTGCACGCAAATCTGAGAACATGGGCCTACAACATTTCCGCCTTCATCGGCACACTTCAATAACAACACTTCTTCACCGGTAACTCGTCGGCCGCTCCCGCGCTGCCACTGCACAACACGTCATTGCCTACTGGCGGTAAAGACACTCTGCTTGTAGCACAAGCCTTCGCACACTGGCGCAAAAACACTCTTCATCTCCTGCTTTATCACTGAATACATAAGCACTTCGCCAGACGGCGGCAAACTCCCATCATCTCCTTTTTGTAACACAAGCCTTCACACGCTGGCAGAAAAACACCTTTCACCTTCAGGTTTGTCACTGAAGACAAAAGTACTTCGCCTGACGGCGGCAAGCTATCTTCATCTCCTGCTGCGGCTCCCTCCACTGCTGGCTTATATGCACTCACCCTGGGTTCTTGAAGGTTCTAGTCGTTTCGTCGGCGTGGCGCACAGTTAAGGCTGTGGAAAGGGTGGGACCTTTCTCATAACGTGATGCAACTCTGCGTCACCACGCCCTTTCCTGCGATATTTTTTGAGAGATCGCTCGGCGGCAGATGCGAGGAGGTCGGTTGGAATAGCGGCGCTTGCGAGGACTAGACACGGTACGCCCGAGGAGTCTTTTGAAGCTTATTTTGTTCTTTTATGCTGGTTTTTGTCGCATCTGAACGGCGCCTGGTATTGTCGCCATCGCTAGAATTTGGAGGCGCGTGCTTTCATGAGTGCTCGTTTGTGACACTAAAGCCCCTAGAACATTGTAAAGTAGCGACACTCTCCTTCTCTCTCTTTTCTCCTTGGTCTGCTCTCCTGCACCACCTGCATTGCTGCTGCGTAGCAGACGCCCTTTTGCAGGGGGAGCGCTTGCTTTTCTAGCAGCGCTCTGAGAGTATTCGCGCCAGCCACCTGACTCATCCTAAACTTTGCCCCGCCGCGGCGGTCTAGGGGCTGAGGTACTCGGCTGCTGATCCGCAGGCCGCGAGATCAAATCCCGGCTGCGGCGGCTGCATTTCCACTGGAGGCGAAAATGCTGTAGGCCCGTGTGCTCAGATTTGGGTGCACGTTAAAAACCCCAGGTGGTCGAAATTTCCGGAGCCCTCCACTACGGCATCTCTCATAATCATAGGGTGGTTTGGGGACGTTAAACCCCACATATAAATCAATCAATCATTCTAAATTTATATAAACGAGTGTAACGTTGTCTCTCAGTAATGCAGTATAGGGTATAGAATATTGTAGCGATGCTCAAGCACACAGACGCGCCAAACAATTGGCTCTATTAGGGTTAACCAGAGAACACAACTGACGCCGCGAGTCATTCGCGCACCAAAGTAGCCGGTCAGCTGTCTTCTTCCTCAGCGCGAGAAGTGCTACGCGTGGCGCATACCAGCCGGGTCCGACGAGGTGCTGGAGCTACGATGGTCTCTGCGTGGCACAAGAATACTATGCACATGTGTGCCTTGTGCGCATGGTGACGGGTGCTTCAGTTCAATGGGGGTAAGATGTGGGGGCAACTTGTGCAGAGAGCACTCACAGTGACTGTAAGTGGAAACACCAGCTCGCATTGACGCATGACGCGGGACGGCGATATCGTGGACAAACAATTTTATCGTTTGGTAAGACATCTATGACCTTCAGGTAATAACGGACCAGAAGGTGCACCACGTTTATATTTTATATTTTCGAAAAACTGTGGTTCTTTAGTTCGGTGGTCAGATGCACCCACCATATTCCGCGAATGCGTCTCGTGGGCGCATTTGACATACGAACTATATTGCTGAAAGAACAAGCCCGGGAATGAGCGAACTAGCGTGCCGACGTAAGCGATTTTTTTGTGAGAGCTCCAGTCGCGCATATAATCCTTGACGAGGAATTGCTTGTAAACCATAGCGCGAATGGCCCGAACATCTGGGGTGCAGATACCCCCTGTAAAGTTGTTTGCGCTACGTGGCCCATGTGTGTCACGCAGAAGCCGTATTTTAGTGTCACAACTATTCAGCGGTAGGTGGCGTTGTGCTCGTGATCACCACCATCATCGTGATGGTTGTTAGATCGGCAGCGCCGGTGGTGACTCGTGGCGGCAAGCCTGGGTGGCAGCCCAGGAGAAGGAATCGAGCCTCTCTTTTTCGCGTGGCGTTTGACACGAATGGTTCTCTCTCGCGGTGTGTCTCTGGTGCACGGCACCGCGGGCCGTCTGCCGAGGGCCCCGCATGGTGAGCCAAGCGTTTGCCGTCTTGTGTATGGTATGTTGTTGAGCGTATGGTAATATTGTGTCATGTTGTTTTAGCGTGTTGATCCCAATTGATGTATATAATCAGGCTGACGATGTCGTCGTCCAAAAGTAGTAAAAATAAAAGTGTTTATGTTTGGTTGGTTTTGACCCCGTCTGCTGTGTCCGTTCACTCCAAGAGCGTGGCGCTCTCAATTTCGAGACCCCACAACGTGAGGTTCTTAAACGAGACACACACCCAATGACTCGGTAGATCATGCACGCTTTGCATAGCTGCCCTCGCATCACAAGTCCCCTGGATGATTGCACAACGTAACAGAGCCAGAGAAAGAAATTTCTTCGGAAATATATATGCACGCGAAAAAAACTAACCATCTTTTCATAAAGAGAACCATGTGGGTGCGAATCAGCAGGGATATGGTTCACTTGAGCGTGAGGCGGTCTACTTTATTGTGAGCTTGTGCACGCGCTAACGTTGACTTTGACGGAAGCGTTCATGTTGGCGGTCATCGCGGTGTTGCGCAGGTGCGAAACCTGGGGAAGCTCAAAGCACGCAGCAATGAACCGGTGTTTCTTATACTAGAACATGTCAATGGCTGCTATTGCGCAATGAGGGAGAAGACACCGACTGGGCACAAAGACCTGCAGTCCACTTTTAGCAAATGCGCACGCTGCGAATTTCTATTGTTCAACAAGGCACAGGAGGAATCTCCCATCGGCACTACCTTAGAGGTCAAGATCCAGTGTCTATATATACGGGATGGCCAGTGAATGGTTGTGCAGCGCGAGCAGTTAGTTTTTAAAGACGATAGTCTTTCTTGGGAACCTTCAACGCAAAAAGCTTTGTCTGTCTGTCTGTCTGTCTGTCTGTCTGTCTGTCTGTCTGTCTGTCTGTCTGGACATTTGTCTGTTTGTCTGCTCTTATTGGTACCCTAAGCGGCCCTAAAGGATACCCCAAACGGCCGACTCCATCTGTAGCACCCACCAATATTGCTCAAGATTCAGCGTTCATAGTTGTGCGATCGTAAATTAAAAATCATTTATTGCACATATCTGAGGTACTGTAACAACACACCAATATTTTGTATGGGTGTCTTTTTACAAAAAAAGGCATACATAAGTAATTCTAAGGACCATAAAGTTTATCGCGCTGCGCTTACCATGCAACGCTCGCACGAAAAGGCGACTGTTTCCAATGCTTTGCTAAGATGACACAGTTCTGTCACCTAGCCGTCGCCTTGCGTTCTGCACCTTATTTTCTCCAAGACGGGCGCGCACGCCGCGTGCTTCGTTTTCCAACATAACTGGCAGATAGCACTGATGTCTTTCGTGTGACTTGACGATGTGCTCGTTCGTCTCTGCTGAACGCTCGAGGCACTTAACGCAGTGCCTCCAGAATACCATTCACCAATTTTCTTGCGCGGAACATTTAATAAACGTTTTGTTTACTCACTCCAGATGCAAGACTGTTGTCTTTCGACGACATTTGCAGTATAACATGCCGATACAGGGCCATTTTTTTATCCAGAAGGTTGCTGTGACCATCTCTTTTGTCACAAATCGTTGCGCTTAACTAGCGGTATCATTAAGAGCTGTTGGCCATGACTAGACTGATTGTGCCTTCAGAAGGCGCATCAGCCATTGATGGCAAAGAACAGTGACGTCAATATTGCCAGAAAATTATTTCACAACACAATGCTCATGGTAGGAAACGCGCGGATCCCCAAATTCGGTGTGCTCTACACTAGTGCACCCGTGCTTCGACAGAAAACAAGATAGTCGAGAGTGACTGTAAACTAACGAACGCTGCGAGTGGTCCCACGTCACGACATCTGGCCAATACCGACGCAGCGCCAGCCACGGAGAGGTCGGGGGAGAAAGAAATAGAAGAAAGGCGTGCCTTTAACGACATACGTTGGTACTTTACGAAGTTTTAGGGGCCACATGTGACACCCCTGACCACCGCCATCTATGCTACCACAGCGGTGAAGCCAGCCACACCTACTGCTGCTGCCAGTACCGCCAGATGAGACTGCGTAGTTTCGCTATCGACGCGCCGGCTTCAGAGCTAAGTGAAAAACCACGCGACATAGCCGACTACCTGGCTAGAGCGCAAACGACACCACGGGCACCTCCTCGTTCAACATCACCCGGTTGCTACATGTTGTCGCACAATCAGAAGTACACTAGCACAAACCAGGGCCGTTCGCCTAGTTCACATCAGGAAAACTAAGGGCAGCAACCAATGGAGGTGTGGTTGCTGTACGGCGAAATACTGAAGATCCTCCGCCGCCGACGACGACGCTGCGACGACACTTGGCGAACATGCTGCATTCCGAACAGACCATTAACATCAAAACTTAGCTACCGGAAGAAGGCCAGTAGAGGTCAAGTGAAAGCAATAGAGCAAACCCATGTGTAGCCGTCATCTGTTGGACTGTTCGGCATCAATAAGAAGACAGCCAGGAAAGCTTGAGAAGATCCCGAAGTCCGAAGCCCTGGAGGTCATATAAGAATGCCGGCTGGAGCCTGCGCAGGAAGTCACCATCAATAATCAGACATGTTCTACGAGATTTGTAGTCCTTCAACATTGTTCCAGAGATGGGATACTTACAATAGACTTCCTAAGTCAACACTGCGCTGTCATCTAGCGGAGGCCTGAGTCAATAGCTCTAATCTCAGTAAACATGCTGCCGAACCCACAACGCCAAGCAAGCACGCATTTAATGTTGTGGAAGACAACGTCACCGTTCCGCCTTGCTTAAGTGTAATCGTTTCTGTCGGCAACGGAGCACCAACAGACTTTGAAGCTGTCATCGTCATTTTTTAGCCGCCAGATTTGCATTGCAAAAGGCATCGCCGAGCTTAGATATGGGAAAACGAAGGTAATTGTGACAAACTTCAGCCATAAATACCGGTACCTAGACATTTGTACGACGATCGCCTACATGGAAGAATTCGTTAGTGCCAGCGATGCTTTCACCCTCTCCAATACTTCGGAACCTGCCTCTACGAATCGACGTTATCAACTTGATCTCGACGTAAACCCGAGCCATATGTCGGCGACCTCACTCGTGAGTCACTAACTTGGACTCACTCAGACTCAGATCAAGCCATGGGTCTCAGTCTTAGTGAGTCCGGGTAAGTAATATTTTTGTGAGTTTGAGTTTGAGTGAGTTTGGTTGAAGAAAATTTTCGTGAGTGCAAGTCCGAGTAAGCGCTGCTCAAAAAAAGTTTGCTGAGTTTGAGTCCAAGTGCGTCCACAACACAAAATATATTCCTTAATTGAGTCTGAGTGAGTTTCACTTTCTTTTGCTGGCTTAAAGTTTTATCTAGTGATCTGCAGCACTACCATTAGCCCTACATGGATTCGCATTTATACTTACGTCTACTCACATGTTTTTCAAAGAAGTGTCCTTCATACACCATTTCATTATTTATAATTTAAACGCGTCAATTACCTTGTGGGGGGTGCTTTATCTTCTCCCACCAACTTTTCTAGGGCATTTCTTCATTATATCTGATGATGCCATCTCTTCCAAAAAATAACCTTACTAGTTTGGAAGCTTTGAAAACTCTTTTTCGGAGACGCTATGCCAAACGACACCACGAAGAGCACTGGATACGTGAGATGTTGGCGTTCAAGAGCTTTGACATCATGATTGAAGAAGTTAATTCTTGGCTAACAGACTCATGAGTTAACTCACTCGGACTCACTCCGACTCGATTGAGTCGTGAGTCTGAGTGAGTCCAGGTGAGTAATTTTTTGGTAAGTTTGAGTCTGAGTGAGCCCGGCTAAAGATAATGTTCGTGAGTGTAAGTCTTGGGGAGTTCGGCTCAAGAACATTTTCGCTAGTCTGAGTGTGAGTCAGCCCAAAGCTGTAAACATATTTCATGATTGAGCCTGAGTGAGCTCCACACGTTTTCCGGACCTATGACCCAAGCCTTCCGAAGCAAAAGCAAGAGCAGCTCAATACTCCGCTAATGCAATTCGAGGACTGCTTCATGCCATCACCAAGATTTAGACAGACTCCAGTCGCAAAACATCATACCATAATTGAAGAATGTACCCGACCAATTCACCAGCGCCCTTATCGAGAACGCAAAGTCATGAAGAAACAAATCGACGAAATGTCAAGGGACGACATAATACAGCCGTCGAAGAGTCCCTGCACGTCTCACGAGGTGATAGTGAAAAAGAAAGATAGAAAAAACCTTGCGCTTCAGCGTCAACTATGGTGGCCTATACAAAGTCCCACAGGACGTGTATCCCCTCCCCCGGATAGATGACGCCCTGGATCGAATGTACAACGCTAAGTACTTTTCGTTGATGGACATCAAGACAAGTTACTGGCAAACTGAAGTCGACAAGATAGACCACAAAAAGACTGCCAGTACAACACCAGAAGATCTGCTTGAGTTCAAGATGATGCCTTTCGGTGTTTGCTCGGCTCCCGCTGCCTTACAATACGTTATAAATACAGTACTGAGGGCACATAAGTGGCAGACTTGTGTACCTCGAAATCATCGTGTCTTTCTCAAACTTCGACGAACACCTCTGGCGGCTTGAAGCAGTACTGCAAGCAATCGAGACCTCCGAAGTCACACTGAAGCCAGAAAAGTGCCGCTTCGCATACGAGCACATTTTGTTGCTGGGCCACGCCATCAGCAAGTCCGGAGTTCTCCCCGACCCGCGGAAAACAGCTTCCATCACCGCCTTCCCGACGCCCACCGACAAGAAGGCCATGCGTTGGTTTTTCGGCCTGTGCACCAATTACAGGCGGTTCATTAAAAACGGTGGCCCCAATACGGAGCCACTCTCTAACCTTGCAAGGAGCGACGTGGAGTTCAAGAGAGAAATGCCACAGGAAAAATTATTTCACGAGATAAAATGACGTCGCCGATACGAATGCGCAGACACGGAAATCCACACCAACGCAAGCAGCGTAGGGCTCGGAACTGTCCTAGGGCAGAAGATTGATTGATTTAAAAGGGTTATCAGTTATGCGAGCCGGTCGTTATCTTAGGCGGAAGCCAACTACTCCACAAAAGAAAAAGGAGCGTCTCGCCATCATCTAGGCTACAACGAAGTTTCACACCTCCCTCTACGGCAGGCATTTCAGAGTTGTGAGCGCCCACTACACCTTGTGTTGGCTAGCTAACTTGAAAGACCCTTCAGGTTGCCTCGCACGGTGGAGCATCAGATTTCAAGAATTTCGCGTGACCATCGTTTACAAATCCGGAAGAAGATACACTGACGCAGACCACTTCTCTCATGGCCCATTCGATACAGCAGCCCCCGACGACCTGGATGACGGCTGCTTCTTGGAAACAATAACTGCCGACGACTTCGCCGTGTTACAGCAGTTGACCCGGAACTCAGGAGCCTTGGGGAATACCTCTAGGGTAACAGCGCGACTGTTTCGAAGGTTTCAAGAGAGGACTAGAGTCGTTCTTCCTGCAAAACGGAATTCTACTAAAGAAGTTCTCGCCCCTTAGAGCCAAACACCTTCTCGTGCTGCTTTTAGCATTGGGACCAGAAGTCATTCAAGCCCTACACGACGGCCCGACGGCTGGACACCTTGGTGTTTATCGTACACTCGCAAGAATGCAGAAGGAGTACTACTGGCCGTGACTAGCCGCCGATGTCGCTCGTTATGTCAGGACCTACCGAGATTATCAGTGACGAAAGACACCGCTGACAAGGCCAGCCGAACTTCTCCAGCCTATCGAGCCACCTCACTGACTGTTCCAGCAAATCGCCATGGACTTTCCGGGGCTATTCTCGACGTTGAATTCCAGGAACAAATGGATCATTGTAGCTACTGAAGATCTTACGTGCTACGCCAGGACAAGGGCCCTGCGCCAAGGCAGTGCCACCGAGGTAGCAAAGTTCTTCGCCGAGAACATTGTACTGCGTCGCGGAGCTCCAGAAGTTCTCATTACTGACAGAAATAGGATCTTTACGACGTAGGTACAGCCAGACAAGTCACCGCCAGACCACCGCCTACCATTCACAGACCAATTGCCTCACTGAGCGTCCTAATAAGGCCATCACTAATATGCTGGCCTTGTATGTCGACGTCAAACACAAGACGCGGGATGCAATATTCCGCACGTGACTTTCGCGTATAGCAATGCCGTCCAAGAAACGACGCAAACGACGCCGTACAAGCTGGTGTATAGAAGGAAGCCGGCCACAATGCTCGACGCTACATTAGCCAACGCCAGCGACAAAGAAAACATCGATGTGACTGTCTACAGTCAGCGCACTGAAAAAGCTCGACAACTCGTTTCCTTCCGCATCAAAAATCAACAGACGACTGACAGCCACCGCTACAATCTTCCGTTAAGTTTCATGAAATACTAGCCGGGTGACCATGCTTGTGAGTGGATACGACGATGGGGACTCAGTGAAAAATTTCTGCGACGGTACTTTGGATCGTACAGCGGAGTTAGGCGCCTCGGTACACCTGACTACGAGGCTGTCCCCGATGACATCACGAACTCTCAACGCCAGCGTGCGCGACTTCAAGTTGTTTATGTCATGCGCCTCGAACCATTTCTTGCGCGTGAAGGAAACTATGAACTGCATCATTTGTTTTTGTTTGTGTAATATTGTACTTCATTGTTCGTAGGTATCTAATAATGTACTTTATTGCTTTGTTATGCCGGCTGCGGTGGCGGCATTTTCGATAGAGGCGAAAATGCTGTAGGCCCGTGTGCTCAAATTTGGTTGCACGTTAAAGAACCCTAGGTGGTTGGAATTTCCGGAGCCCTCCACTACGGCGTCTTTTATAGTGATTTTGGTACGTTATACTCCCGTATATCAATCAATCAATCCTGCTTTGTTGCGAGTATTTTTCCCCGTGTTCTGTTTTAGGTATCGGGACGATGATTTTTCAAAGAGTGGGCAATGTCATGCGGGTTCCTTATTTTCACTCTTGTTTCATTCGGTTTTCGCCTACAAAACCTGCCAAGAATGGTCAGCATAAGCTGCACCTTGTTGTTCGAGAAGGTTCACAATTATTGTAGATTGTTGTGTTAAGATTGCACATAAGGTACCAACACTCTAGATTATTCGAGAGCTTGCGTGTCGATCAATGATGAGGATGAAATATTCGATGGCACATGTATAAATGCCGACGTGCTTCACCGCTTGTTAGTTGATCGACAGCCGACGTTCTATTCAACACTATCAGTGCCAGTGTGTACCGCTGTAAGAGACGTTCCGTTTAACAGCCACAAGTTACGTACTACAAACAAATTGATGTTGGACCTACAATCCTCTCTCTTCGTCCCCATCACGACCCAATGAGAATATGATGTTTAGACCATGTGCACAGAAGAATGAAAAATGAGTCTCGTATTTTTTCGTATGCTTGTTGTAATCATTTTCGCAGACTCTCCCCGTGTGAGCCTATAAATACATATAAATTGTTACTTTTTTGAGACAGCGGCACCATCCTTGACGAGGATTACAGCAGCGTCAAGTTGAACCAAAACCACCAAGTTATTTTAGAAACGATGACCGAACATCGTGAATTATTTCCCTTGAAACAATGTCAAAGTAAGTGAAATAATAATTTAATCATAAGTTTGTTTGAAAATATCAGAAACGCTTATAGAAGAGGGATTTTTCATAAAGCAAGGTAGTGGCCGTATAGTTCTTAAAATGAAACTTAACAGCGAAAAAAAACAATACCTTATGGAGAACGCAAGGAAACCATACCAAGCATTTCTTTCGAGTTGTCTACTTTCTGTCTCAGCCTTACTTTCCTCACTGTTTAATCAAACTGCTCTAGTCTTTTATTCTTTTTCTCATATATTTCACAACATTCTTGCAGTATTATGTACATTCTTGTTTTAGTTGATCCTTAACAAGGAAAGAACAACAAATGTAGGGAAAAAAACTGACCCGCTGTTCATGTTTCAGGTTCTGGAGTGAACAGGCTATAAACGGTAAGCAGAAGAACACATGAAGCGAACACAGGTGGAATTTTCGAGAACAAATGATCACACTGAAAAAAAAGGATTTTTTCTAGTAACCGGATCGAGGCTAGTGTCTTTGAGATAGCTGCATCCAAACGATATGATGACGTGATGTGCGCTATAAGAACCACGAAAATGGCGTGCTGCTCTAAATGAAGACAAACGCGCCCTTCAGCAACGCTTATTTCAAAAAGACGAGACAAGCCAAGCTCTCTAATGAGAAGGCGCGTGCTTACAGCAGGGCTCCTTGTAGTGTCATTTTTAGGCACTTAGTTGTTTAGCGTGCTTTTCTAGGCATCTCCAAAATCTAACATTTTGCAAAACTTGCCACATTGACTAGCTCTGATTCACCCACAAAGCCATAACAGCTTCCTGAATCTTTCTACAATACCCTCAAAGCTGTATCGAAACAACACGTCGAATATTATAGCATATTTCACGGGAACTGGGCACGTGCATCCCAAGGCAAGCCCTGAATTTGCTAATTGGAAATGGTCAGCATGTGTACATGAAATAAAATTATTCTTCCACTCTCTCGGTTGCGTTTTGCACCGCCACCGTCGACGCATGAAATTTCATCACCAGATGCTCACAAGATTGCCTTGCTAGTGCTTGACGGACTGTATACGTGATGCGAAAACATAAGCTGCACGTGGACGCCAGGCCAATTCATCTCGTGAATCTTTATTGATATGTGGGGTTTAACGTCCCAAAGCCACCATATGATTATGAGAGACGCCGTAGTGGAGGGCTCCAGAAATTTTGACCACCTGGGGTTCTTTAACTTACGCCCAAATCTGAGCACACGGGCCTACAACATTTCCGCCTCCATCGGAAATGCAGCCGCCACAGCCGGGAATCGAAATCTCGTGACTCTTGTGTCAGCACATATGTGATGTTCATATTGCATATTAAACAGTTCTTCCTTCGTCTAGTGAGCTGCAAATGCACTTGTATTTGTTGCTCTATTATTATTTTTAGTGAAAATTGACAATGTTGAGTTTTCATGGTTATTTTTGAAAGTTCGCAATAATTTTACAAAGCCAAATACAAGACATATACCTTGCAGGCCTTTATATAGCATTTCGCGCAAGTGAACATTAGATTAAATGTTTTTCATCACAAGTAAGAGTTTGCGTACGCTGCGCAGATTATACCACCAGCACTAACGGCATCAACAACCACAACAACGAGCTCCTCAGGAAGTGTTGCGCCTATTGCGCAGGGGCATCAGTTACTGCGCGAGCACCCACATTGTGCTACGTGCATCTAGCGACATGCTATGGAGTAACTGGTACTGCTATTCAAGTCGAATCACTGACATATTGATGACTGGACCCTCCGTATAACGCCAGTTCACTAAGCCACCAGTAGTGACGTCATCCCCACTACCATCCTTAGGGAGAACCTGACTGGTGGATTCGACTTGCGGAATTCCGTAGGCCCTGTTGTGTAGGCCATAACATGGCCGAAGGCAGGTATCATTAAGCATAGGACTTTGGGGGGTTCCAATATTGCAATAGCCAGCTCTTTGTGAAAATAATCGTTGGCTTTCCAAATACCGGTAGCATGAGTAATTCATTTACAAGCTTCCGAATTGTCCGCATATGTAATAAGGTGTCGATGTCTGGGATCTTCCTAGCTGTGAATGCATGTTGCTTTCATGCTTTATTTGTTACGCTCTCGCCCATTCTCCGGCTTTCCTACCCGTCTACCCGTTGCTTTTCTTCAGGCAGGTTCTAAGCAAACTTATATTTTGTTTTTTTTTTACAGATGAGGATGCGTTTGCTATTTGATAATAGTTGTTGGTTTCTCTCTCACATGACCATTTTCTCGACTTGGGAATTTTAAACGCTCGAACACACCTAGCTTAGTGCTCCAAAACCTGGAATAGTTTCTGTATCTTCGCTCAGAAAGCTTGTTTTGCATAGTATTACAGTGTTTGTTGACACACCATTCAAGAACGAGGTGGGTTTGGCCGCATTTATGTTCCCACGTGACTTTTGAATCTTTTCAACTTCGAAAGAGATTGCATTGTCACAATTTCACTCCTGACCGAACATTATGAATGAATTCGAGCGCAGAACAAAGTCTGCAGACGGAGCAACAACTTTGTCAATGACATTGGTATAAGTGGTTTTATTTCTCTCCCGAGTGATTGTGGGTCCCTGCCAAACTGAATAAGCAGAATTCATATGTGCTGTGTATCTGTACTCTGCAAACACCCTCAAAAGCCCTCATAAGCTGCAGTGTGTTGACGTTAACAACAATTTTCTGCTGGCGTTTACGAATTCATAGGCAACTGTTTTGTAGTGCGATAGAAGTTTACAGCATAGACGTCACAGAATCTAACGTATAAATGAACGGTTCCCATGCTGGTCTCACAACGGTAACGCCACAGGTGCACACATAAGCAGCAAAATTGTAAACCACACAATAAAGACAGGACGGAAGCTGGAACGAAGACGTACGCAGGTGTTTCTGTGTTTGTCCTGTGTTCTTTGAGAAGTATAAACTTTTGCTGAATTATGAACCGGTGAGCACGACAACATTCCTTGCTTCACTACAAGAGCAGGCGAGGTCAATTGAATGAGTATAGTGTTGGCTATGGGTTATTGCTATGCACTAGCAGGATTCACGACGTACTGTTCCTCTGATATCCCATTATGATTTGATGACGCTTCAACTGCATGCATATCACAGCTTGAAATCAACGCTAATGTTTCTTCGAATGGGACGAGGTGACGGCAGGCACTGCTCTGGAAACAGGATGAAGTAATACAATGGTATTCGTCTTATCTGAAGAGTCATTTCATTTCTTTCTAGTCGTGTACCAACCAGTTCAGTCCGGCACGCAACTGCACGCTTAGCGGCTGTGAAGAAATGTGCAAAACCCGCAGTTCAGCTCATGAAAATATCATCACTCTTTCTGAGTAACACTGACGGGTATTCACACACCGTTTATTATTTATCTATGAAACAGATGGACAAAAAAGAGTCATGTAGGTGTAGTTAATCGTATGTTGGTTGCACTGCTGACATGTCGAAAAAATACAGTTTTATTGCATGCATACACCTATACACTCACTGAGAAGGCCTGTGCAAATGCACCGGACCACCACACTGGCCTCGGTTTTCGAATGTTACAGTCGCTTTGCGACGAAGACGAAATGTTTGGGTAATATGGGACAAGTTTACGCTAGCAAAGTGAAGCGTTAGAAACAGGGAAACGGGTTGATATTAGAGACTCGACGTGTCCTTCTTGTCTTATGCTAGGTTTCTCTCGGCGTAGAAATAGTAGAGCCGAATCGCAGCCGGTAACAATCCATTCAAAAACACCCAAACTATAGCGCCAGAGCTAACGTGCAAAGCTGGATGTAGCACCCCTGGTCCATGTGTGGGCCTTTCGTTTCTTATATTCGGCTCGCGCGGTGGGCAAACTTGGTCCGGTGGTTTCGCGGACTGTCTCTGTCATTTGACGCAGCTCATATGCAACGGCACGTGATAAGCGACGGTGCGAATTGGTTTTTGCGGACACCCGCTGTTTTACCACGAGCTCTTGGAGGTTAGCTCTTGAAGAGGAATAAAGAAGGGTCCTGTCAAGTGTTTTTGTAACGAAAACAGAAAGGGTGGTAGATTGTGACGGGAGCACGAAGAGATAGTCGAAAAAGAATAATGTGAGTGCTCGATATCGACGCTCGTGGCACGAGGCGCATTTCTGTGTTCAGCTGCTGGCTAGAGGGGTAGCAAGACACCTTGTGCTCTAAACGTGCAAACTATATAGTTGCTAGTTTCTTTTCCATTTGCACTGAGCATCTCTTCAGATTGCGTCAACGAGTGCCTTCATGTAATATGTACGCTATACCATTAAGGGCACGTGCACAAGAAGTGTCTTTCAGGCGCAAAGAAACAGAAAATAATCGAAGGACATTACGCACCGTTTCTTTCAACGGCTGTGTCGTATACCTACTCCTTATGGCCCAAGCTTTCTGTTGACGAAGAGCCACGAAGGTCTTGAGCATGCTTGTCGAGCAGCTGGTTGACACCTCGGGTCTCGTCACGATGTCCATAACGAGCGGGAGCAGTTTTTCCGCCGCCACCTTAAGTACGTCGCTAAGATCGTCCTCGTAGTTGCGCGTGGCTGACTCGACGTCCTGCGCCCAGACTGGCACTGAGAGCAACGATAGAGCACGCGTGAGCACGGCCAGCGTTGACAACCACGCCGCGCACGGCTTACGACCCATAGTCACCGGTGCGCGTGAGAGGCGCCGAGAAGATTCTCCGGTGAAAAGGACTCGACGCGAGTCCTTTGAGAGCTGCGATGACGCCCCGAGAAGGGGAGGTAGTGTCGGGCCCGGCAGCTGTGGCTGGTAACGCGACACGCCGCAAACAACCCTCCAGCCCGCCGTGTGCCCCCGGCTTGTCTGCGAAGATGCGTGTGCGAAGTTTTCACGTAGTTTTTCCGCCCATTCAGCGTGAAAGGGTATACAATGGACACGAAATAAATGGCGCCACATTCTCGTTTCCGGCGATTTCTTTCAAGTCCACGGCAAGTTTCCGACCGAGAAGTAGTACCGAGAAGTAGTAGTCAATTATATGCCTCTGATTTTTCAGCGGTTTTATCCTAGCCCGACAATACGGTCCAGTACGTCATCCCGACCACTCTGTTGGTCACGTTCCAAACGACAAGCTTCGTTCCCAGTGCTGCACGCAATCGAGGAATTAGTACAACTTTTTTGCTCGAGGAAATCGAGTGTACCGTCGTCACTGTGCACATTGAATTTTATTACGTGTGATGTTCGCTCAGCTACTCAATGCGTGTCGAACTGTGGGATGACTACACCGAAACGTGCGAACGCATAATTTCAATGTTTCACTAAGAGCACGCCTGCCGCTTTTGCCGTCTTAATTTGTCTTATCAAAAACAATGAACCCTCCTTCGTAGTTGATTTCATCATCTTTGCATTGCGTATAAGTATTCTTTTGACATCGGCGCGCAACGAAAGTGATGTAGCTTGAGGATTAAATGTTTGGAGTTGTGTCGTATCATTCACATCATTTTCCCTCCGCGAAGCTGTCGCGAAATGCTACTATAATATTTCACTTCAATTTTCTTTTTATTTTTGCGAAAATGATGCTAATGAGCACCGGTAAATAAAAGTGAAGGGCGATCGTAGGAAGTTGTTCAGTAGCTGACGTGCTTTTTAGTGTGCAACACAGGGCGCGCGTGGTTCATGCACAATCAGTTCAGTTTACAATAATGCTCTTACCAAAAAGAACTAAGAACAGAAAAAGGAATCCCGACTACATACTACTGCTCTTTTTTTTTTTTGGGGGGGGGGGGGGTAGGGGCTTTTTGGTATTATAAAGTTAGAGTGATGCTTAGGGCTGCTTTAGAATTAGTGAAATAACTTTCCAGGGAAGTATTCAACCCATACAAGAATCCTGTATTCAAACAAGCAAGAGCAAGTGAAAGATGGAGGCTTGAAGCGATGAGAAGTGATTGAACAACTGAAGAATGTAACTGGAGCAAACGCTTCTCAAAGTACACTTGACTACATCAGAGAACTTGACTACATCAGAGAACTCTGATGCCTTGATTGCAGCATACCTTATTGGATGGAACATATGAACCCGACTTGCCGTAGAGCATCATGCATTATGAATGATGATGAATGAGCGAGCGAGGATAATGGTAGTTGTGCCTTTGTTCTGATTGCCATATTCTCGGGATGATTGCAGCTTTCCAAGATCTGAAACAGAGGAAAGATGCCAGCATATTGAGCAGTGATGGTAGGTACAGAGTAATGAAACATTGTTGGTGTGCAGTTACACTGAGTTAATATTTTTTATTTGATAAGTTCGCTTTAAGGCACTCATGATGTGTATGTAGTTACGTTGTGCAGACTCTTTTTTTAATGGTCCGGGTAAAAAAAAATCACATACTATGTCAAGGTTTATGGCGAAACAAGCTTCTGTATACCGCTCTCAAATAATCACGAAAGTATCGTTACGTTAGCTAGGATGTCACCGTAGGAACATTTGCTGTATTCGACACTTGTTAGAGATAATGGGTCAGGGCCTTGGTAGCTGGTATGTGTAGCTTTTTATCACATTAAGTGGTAATATATGCTTTTTGTGTCCTGTGCCACCGCTGCGAAAACACTGTACAATTGCAGCTGGATGTCAGTGCTGCCAAAGACAGTGCCGTCTGCTTTCAGCTTTCATTACTCAAGGACATGTGAAAGAAGACCTCTGGAAAAATAAATGTCGCCTGAGCGTGGAAAAGACGGGCTGGGGGAAAGAAAGGGGAGGAGGAGTGTTACCAGTGCATTCCTCAACAATTTGAACACACTTCAGCCTTCGTTTTTTGTGGTGTCCACATTACTATTCACAATGCAATATTTATTCTCACGCGCAACACTACAGCATTGCTCGCTGTATGATGCAGGCATAGCATCTACCATTTTCGTACAGTCGCCCCGATATTCGAACGATATAGTGCTGCTGTGTTCTAAAGCTATGACATTAGCATAGGCTGAATCACTGTTGCTGTTGCTCACAAATAGATGCCCGGTATTTATACAAGAAACTAAAGTAACGGGGCTTGACAGCTGAAGTCTTCACCGGAAAGTGAAAGACGCCGTAGCAGGGGGCTCCAGTTTGATTTATACACCAACAGTTGTTCTTTACCCTGCACCCAAAGTGCACTAAGTGGGTTGTTTTGCATTCCGTCTCTGTGGTAATGCAGTAGTTTGGGGTCGGTAATCTTAGGCTCGATACAGTGATCAAAAACAGTACGCTATAGCTATACTAAACAACCACTGTGGCTCGTTATTTATAGCAGTTGCAGAGGAAGAATTGGTGTTCGAGACTTACTCGTACTGCGCAGTTAAGTCTATTGGCGACATTCTAAAGCATATTTAAAAGGAAGGCTTCACGTGTACATGTCAGAAAAATGGAGGGTGGTCTCTCTTTTACAGTAATCGCGTATGACACGACAATCAAATGCTAGAGGCATAGTTGCGACTTTTGTCGATGGGGAAAAATATAATATGCAGAGTATGCATTGCTCTCGGAAGGTCATGACACTCTGACATGGATGCAGCCTCGTTGTCGCCGCATCTTTCCTCATCCTGATGTCTGTCATTGACGACCATCGGTAACCGCTTGTGGCAGCTGAAACGGTTGATTTAGGGGCTGGACTCAGCGGGTGCATCCGAGATTTCCTTTTCACAGCACGAACCTACAAGAAATTTCGTACAGACTTTCTTGTCTCTGCAAACAGGTGAATATCAGATTTTCCTTTCACAGGCCTTTGTCTACTTTGCGGCATCCCGCATATCTGATTTGCAGCATGCGATAACGTGCGTACAGTCCTAATCACGCCTATCCGGAGTGGTCGAGTTGACGAGTTAGAGCTCTGGCATTGTCTGCCTTTGCTATAGTTCGCTCTAGCTGTGGGCTGCTATTCATGCTTGTATTACATGGCTGTCCCAACTGAGCGTGCGGTGTGACTCGCTGTGGTATTTCGCGGCATCGGTCTTTCATATATTAAAAAACGCAAATAAATTGACCGACTGGTTACTTTAGACAAATGTGATTTATACTGTGCACCCAAGTGGCAGGAACATAGTTAAGAGTGACAAGACATATAACTAGAATTGAAGACAAACAGCAGCAGTCTGTAAAAGCTGTAGCCAAAGCAAATGCAAAACAGGTCCTCAACTAAGGCTTCAATTTCGAAAAAATAGTTTGAGGCGATTAGTGCTTCCGTTAGTCATGGAAATGTGCAGGTAACATTCATTGTGGTATTGGGCGGATGAACCAGAGCATTCATAAGTTGGAGGAATAATAATGAGAGTGGTACGTGAAAATTATGAAAAAAGGCAGGCCTGATGTGCAGAGCCTGCCATGTTAAGGAGTAAAGATGCAACGGTGCTTCTTTTGGTTACAGCCTCTCGCCGATGCCCCCTTTTACGATGAACCAAAATCTGAAATCTCCAAACTCAAGACGTCAGTTAAAGTGCTTAAAAACGATTCATTCTATTTGTTCAGCTTATGTCTTCTGTGATGCAGCCTAATAGTTGCAATGGTGCAACTTAAAGGTCAGTAACGCGACAAAATATATTTGATAGAAGGGACTGGAAAAGGAATTAGAATACGTACACTCTTTATTTAATGTTTTGAGAACGTTCGCTTACGGTTATACTGGTGAGTTATAAGTACAACGTGAACACTCAGAAAAGCTTACTATGTATACAGTGCCACCCACTGTAAAAACTGTAGAAACAGCGTAGTTGGGTTCTCCTGTGGTTCCCTCGGAATTTTTTGTAACATTTTGTGCTTTCGTGTGGGCACCTGCGATTACATTGTTTGTAGAGTATAGATGCACGTAAAAGGATGTGTGATAGCCCGTGCCCTACCCTACCCTGCTACAGTGTCCTTCGTCCCGGCGTGGACGCTTGAGATGCCCTTCCCAGTTTCACTGTGCGGCTACCGCGTCGTCCACGGCCCGGAGCTACTGTATATGCTACCATTAGGTAGCAGACATGCGCATAGGTCCACCATCTTGCCCGTTAAGACGTCAACGTTATGAAGGAAAGCCACCTCTTCCCAATGTAGGAAGCTGCGCGGCTCAGTGCATGGTTCTGCGCTTTTTCTCGCTCATTCATTACCGCTCCGCTGGCGGAAGGACTTTCGCTTTGAAAAAAAAAAGAAAATCTTGAGAAATAATACCTTTGAATACCTTCAGGTAGTACTGGTGCTATAGTTGTTCAATGGAGGTCACCATAGAAAGTAATACTACTCTTTTAAAAAAGCGAAAAGAAACTCTTCACCTAATTGATCGAGAATAATGCACACGATTTCCGACAAATTAAGCTCGGCAAATCGCTAATTTCACGTAGTTTTTAGCATAGCGTTTTAAGCGATTAAGCAGCTGGCTCGGTAGAATAATTGATGGAGCCACGATTGATTGATATGTTGGGTTTAGCGTCCCAAAACCATCATATGATTATGAGAGACGCCGTAGTTGAGGGTTCGGAAAATTTGGACCACCTGGGGTTCTTTAACTTGCATTCAACACTGAGCACACGGGCCTACAGCATTTCCGCCTCCATTGAAAATGAAGCCGCCGCAGCCGGGATTCAGTCATGTGACCAGCGGGTCAGCAGCCGAGTACCTTAGCCACTAGACCACCGTGGCCGAGCATTGATGAAACCATGTTTTACAAATAACGCAAGCAAACGTAAATTTTCGGTGTATATACGTAGCTTTGGCATAAAGAGAACACTCGGTCAGGCTTTGAATTCAATGCCGCACAGTGCCCGGACGGAATTATGCTGTTTTGAGAGTCCTGCAAGGTGCATATTCAAATATTCACTTGCTCACAATTTTATCGCTTCATCCCATTCGATGTATGTCAAGGAGCGCACGCAAATGGAAACATACCATGTGTGTTATCGTCTACATAGTCGCAGTAATATTGCAATGAGATTCGTAACCATACTTTATAACACTATATCACTAAGACATGGCGCCTATTGTGATGTGCATTCTTGAACGTACTGTAACTCTGGAATAAATGGTGGCCGTGAGTTCGAGCAGAGTCACCGCCTTGCTGCAACTGACCGAAACGGTGAAGTGTGGATTGCTCCATGCGTCGTCTGCTAGCCATGGCGTGTTTTATGTGCACACACGTTATGCATGTTCTCAAAGTGTAGTTTGTCCGGTCATGTCTGTGCGAGTGTAACTGTTTCTACGTATGCCTGAAACAACGTACGAAAGCATTTGGTGTTGCTCGGCTGCTAATGAATTGTAGTAAGATCGGCGAGTGCAACTTTCTAGAGTGCTGTTACTGTCGTCGTACCCTCCAATCACCAGAATAATTTCATAGTGGGTGCCGCCTTCGTTTCAAGCACATCACAAAATGCTCTTGGCATCCTCCCAAATATGGGTACCAGTAAGTTCTGTGTGAATGCAGACTCGGCTGTAAAAAAAAAAAAAACAGGTTCTAGGCCACGTACTTGCGCACTGTTGGTAGGTGTACAACTACGGCCCTGTAGATTATCGATCATGCGAAGAGCCTTAGTTTCGTTTATCTGGCCATGATACCACTACATAAAAATATTACTATTACATGAGCCGTTACACAATTGTTTTTAAACTCTAGTTAAATCAGAGTTACCGTGCGCAACCGTATGCTTAGATTTAAGAACGCTTTAAAAAGCCCAGACGTTAAAAATTATTTCAGACGGCATGCCTTCTATAAAATGTCGTATAATTTAACTGAAAATTTCATGTTTTTTACATTGTTTTGAACATTTGTGTGGCATTGTTGGTGACTGACGAAAGGCAGTGGTAATTTTTTTGTTTGAAAAAAAGAAAAACATTCTTGTCTCATAAACCAGGCTTTTGTTGTAGCCCCGTCACGCACGTAATTTTATTGGTGAAAGCTTTCTGCTGAACTGTTATATAAGAGTTTTAGGGGTGAAGAACGTGTGCGTAAACGTGGTAAAAGCAGGGTAGCGCAAAGCGCCGTCAGGCATTATGCGTTTCTGGCTAGACTTATTGACTGTCCAACATTTTGAACAACACGAGAGAAAAAAATTCTATCCATACAAGGTGCGAACGCTGGTACTGAACGAATCACATAGATATGCAGCTTTCTACGATCTTTCTCTCTTTTTTTGTAGTATTCAGATGACGAAGATGTGAATGAGTCGTTCAGTCATATTATAGCAGTGCGTAGCAGGCGGAACACAAGCTAACCACGTGCAAACAACACCGCAAAGGCTTGAATTAGTGCGAAAGTGCGCGAAGGAGTCACCCAGGGGAGCATCTCTATGAAAGGCAGAATGCGCTTTACTCGCGGGTAATGTTAACGTTGCATAGGCATCGTGCGGTAATTCGTAAGAGAACAGCGTCGACATTAACAGTAAAGTGTAGTCATCGCATTTTATCCGCCGACAATCGGCCTAAAGAGCACGCAACGAATCGCCACTGCGTGTGCTTGTATACGCACCGTCGACAGCCTATCCACAGTTGCGCGGGGCCGGTGCTGCCACCTATAGCCCGATCTCACCGTGAATTGAACTGCAGACACATTCGTTCTGCAGTAACAATTTTGACGACTTACGGATGCACTGTCTTAAGCAATATCAGAGTTGTAATGTCAATTTTGTGTTTATTCGACTACTTGCAATGTATTGAACCGAAATTGTCGTATACAATTGCCAGAGCGAGCATGTAGCGTCATAATCATTTTTGATCATGCCAACTACGTTACTTGCAGTGTAGGTTTTTTTTTTTTTTTGCTGGCACGTGTTTGAAAATGCAGAGTTTATTTTGAGCTTCGAAAATACATGATAGTAAGAGCAGAACGCGGTCGTCGACAACTCAGCCCAGTATAGCTAGCTTAGCGAGTTGCAGATTTGGCACTTCCACTTTTTGTCACGGTCACCTTGGACTTGTCACATGAAATGGAGAAGAAAGCCTTTCCGTTTTTTTTTTTTGTTGATTCGTGCAGTGTAGATCGCAGCATCCTGTCATCGTCGCAACTTCACAGCATTGAGTCACGGCGCTGTGCCGCACAAGCACCACTAACACTGACGCTCAAAAAAAAAACGGAGGACAACACAAGACAGCAACCACAACCCCAACGAAGTACATCCGTACTCAGCCTGGTCCCCTCGCCGGACTGCCGGGGCAGCGTTGGTGTGGGTGCCAATGGCGCACGGTCACCAGCACTTGAGTGACTGTGAAGTTTGGCTTTTCTCAAAAGAGTGCTTTTTGTGCACGTGAGCGTGCTTGGCGAATGGGGGCGCGTGTGGTAAGTTCTATCAGAGGCCAAACTCTGCCACCTAAATTAGCATGTACAGTTTCTCTACCGAGGCCGAGGCAGGAATGCCATCTGTACGTGTCTCTGGCAGCCGGAGCGTGGCACGCGACACGGGCACTCACCTGGCGTCAGGCCCAGCCGTAGGACAGGTCCGCTCGTACAGAAGCGGAAAAGGCAAATGCCGCGCAAGTAAATCTTAGACCATTTTGGCGATTCCGTTCCTTTCTACGCGCATTTGTTTCACCCTCTTCCCACGTTGGCCTATTTTAACCGATTTATAGATTAATTCAGAGATTTCTTGATTGATTCATGCATACACAAAGAGTTGTAACGCCTCATATTATACAGGTTTTGTGAGAAGTGCCGTAGTGAAAAGCTCCGGTTTTTGGTTTTTCCTTGTTAGTATTCTTAAGATCTACTCATAGCACGTACGGTGCTTTAGCGCATCGCGTGTTACCCCACCAGAATGCATCCGCCGTAGTCGGGAATCGAATCAGTAAGCTCGTCGAATTAGCACAGGCACTGGTAAACCAGGGTGAGTACGCATATCTCTCTCACCTCCCGCTCACCCCTTTGTTTTTACCGATGTCATCCAAACAGGTGTCGAAAATTTACTTTATGAGACTGCACTAAAAAAAAAGAGGAGCGTAATATTCTTACGTATCAAGGCAATAGAATCGAGCAGTGGAAAGCAGCACTAGGAAGAAGGATAAAGTTTATTTTTCATATATTGTGGGGTATCCCTATGAAGGCGAAATTAGACCACTGTTTGATTCGTTCACTTCTTGCAAAGTAGTAAACGTTCTGTCAGCGAAATGCCCATTGCGATTTTTCACCTTGCGTCAATATGAAATTAAGAATTTTCGTCAGTACAAGCTATTATTGCAAAACAGAAGAGATGCCGTCAGGGCTTTATGACTGCCTCAGATTTTGACTCGGGGAAGTGTTTTGAGGACCAATGTTTTCCCCCCTTGCCACACGTTGCGATGACACATTGCCACTTCAAGCGCAAATGTTGTGGTAAGTCAGTCAATGATTGCTTTCTGCGAAGCGCTTATTGTGCCTAGTGTTTCATCTTACCGGTCATACAAATTATCCCAAAATGCACTGTAACACTAATGTACTGACTCAGCGGAGCTGCTTTAAGAGGCAGGCGTCACGTAGACAGAAGTCAAGCTACATAAATGACCAAGTATAAAAAATTCACAATTAAACTCCTTAACTAATATATATCGTAGAGTATTTATTTTGGTAAATGAGGTCTGGTATATCCCTGGGCACATGCACTAAGAACGAATTCTGAGACGAATACCAGATTTGATATAAAGGTGGACAGACTATCAGCCAAACTGTACAATAGTTCCAGTTATTTCACTCATAAAACATTTCGTACATTGTGGGTTCAATTGCACTGGAGCTCCAATGCGTTCAGTCTAATCTTCCGGGAAGCCTATTTTTACTTTAAAGGAGTGCTTACAAAAACAAAAAAAGTTGGCAGATCCCACGTACTGTGGATATCCATTATAGGCGAAGCATGAATGAGGAAGGTTGATATGTCACTTTAAAGTCAGCACAACGTTACGATGTTGATGTAAATTATGCCGTACATGGCTTAGAAGCCATATATATCATAATTGGACGTGTTATTTACCTTCATCGTCTATTCACGTCACGTGGCACCTAATTTGGTATATGTGGAGCTAGCGAAACAGCCACAAGCACACTATCAACGTAGCATGCAACCATGTTTAACATGACCCGCATATCATTATTATAATGATCAAACGTGTAATTTACCTTCGTCGTATTTTCACGTCACGTGATGTCAGATTTGGTACGTGTGGAGCTAGTCAAACAGCCGTGAGCGTGCTGTGAACGTAGCTTTTAGTCATGTTTTACATGGCGCGCATGTCATGATTATCACGTTTGTGCGTCGTCCCTTCACGTCACATAATACCGAATTTGGTCTATGTAAAGCTTGTGAAACGGCCGCGAGCACATCGTGAGCGTGGTATGCTGTCATGTTCTTGCATGATATACGCATGTCATATCATGTTTGCACCAGTCAGATACCTCCTTAATTCATTGACGCCAAGTAAAACCAAGTCTCGTATATGCTGATATTGATATGGTTGATAGATATGTGAGGTTCATCGCCCCAAAACCAACGTATAATTATATGATTATGAGATCCGCCGTAGTGGAGGGCTCCGGAAATTTCGACCACCTGCGGTTCTCTTGACTGCACCCAAATATGAGCACACGGGATTACAGCAATTTCACCTCTGTTAAAAATGCAGCCGCCGCAGCCCGGATTCAATCCCGCGACGTATACGGGTCAGCAGCCGAGTACCTTCGCCGCTAGACCACCGCACGGGGCACTTAGGTATATGTGAAGCTAGCGATGCGACCACGAATACATTATGAGCGTAGCATATAGTGATGTTTTACATGCCACGCGTGTGATGATTATCGTCTTTGCACCAGTCATATACCTTTGTCATTCATTGACGTCCGGTAGTACGAAATTTGGTATATGTGAAGCTAGCAAAACGACTGCGAGCGTACCATGAGCGTGGTGTATAGTCATGACTTACATAACATGCATGCCATGATTTTCTCGTTAGAGTCTGTGACTTATGTTCACCATGCAGTCATGTCATACCATACAAGTTTTGCAATATGCCATGTGAATGAAACCACCGCAAGAGCAGCGAGACCATGAAATGTATATCATGACGCACATGACATACATGTCATGATTTTTGTGTTATGACTAGTCACTTATGATTGTCGTACCGCCATGTTATTCCATACCAATTTATGTATTGATAACATTATCGAAACAGCCAGGAGAGCTAAAAGTCGTAGGCGAATAGATAGATAGATAGATAGATAGATAGATAGATAGATAGATAGATAGATAGATAGATAGATAGATAGATAGATAGATAGATAGATAGATAGATAGATAGATAGATAGATAGATAGATAGATAGATAGATAGATAGATAGATAGATAGATAGATAGATAGATAGATAGATAGATAGATAGATAGATAGATAGATAGATATATAGATAGATAGATAGATAGATAGATAGATAGATAGATAGATAATCTCCAAGTCGCTGAAGTTCGCTAACAAATGCTTAGCATATGATATTTTAAAAGCGAGATAGACTATGGAATAGATTTGTGTGAATACAATCGTCAATAGATGCCAACAAATAAAGCTTAAAAATATTTAAAAACAATTCCAAAGTGCGTGTCGCCGCACCACAATCGAAATGCCCGTTTGATTTTCGTGTAAGCAGCCAACTTCCACTTGCGTCACGAGCTTGTGTTGGCTTAATTATATTTTGTACCATTAGTACAAAATAAAATTAGAAAAACCTTGTTGATAAATAAAACGTGTTCGTGTGTGTGTGTGTGTGTGTGTGTGTGTGTGTGTGTGTGTGTGTGTGTGTGTGTGTGTGTGTGCAACGGAAACAGTGTGCTCGTCTTATTGCGATGTAAATAAAAGTAGAATTTCTCTAAATACCACGAGCGATGAAAAACATGCTATATGATGTGGGCATATGGGCGACCATGACAAGGGACAAAGACATGTACTGCATTAGAGAGTAGAACTGGACATATTTGAAGCTGCGCTCCTGTGGACACTCCACAACATTTATGCGAAAACAAGGCTTCAAAATAAATATGATCAGGAGAAGGAAACCTAATATCGCGGAAATATGCCCGTGTGAAATAGCAAAAAAAAACTAATTAACAAGCAATGTGAGCCACTGCATTAACGCGTCTACAGCACTTCAACTCCCTTTTCTGTATTAAAAAAACTCCTTATGACTGCCCTGATAACTGTTCTCTCAAACCGACTAACTGGTCATGGTCGGAGTGCTGTTTGAAGGGACAATGAATGATTGCCCGGAGCCCTGTGTTTGAGGTGGACCTGTTTCCTAGGCTGAACGTGAAAGAGGCAGTCCGGCGAGGCATGGGTCATGGCCTTGTCCGCCATTCTATGCACAAGCGCAGGAACACGTAGAACACAGTGGTTCGAAAATGCACTTTCCTTAACGAGAACAATGGTGAGTGATCCCGCCCCTCACCAAAAGTACAGTATTATTTTATCCATTATCTTTCGTTTAGATCGCAACACTTCCTTAAAACTTTCTAAATTGTCATGAATATTCCACCACACTTATTTTAAGAGCAACAGAGGAGGCCGCGTAAATTGAATAGCAGCGTCGAACACGTTAGGAAGATGTTTGACACACTCGTTTTGACACTTATGTGAAAGACCATGGCATGTCTTCGATCCATGTGCGTCCGATGTTTCAACGCGTATTGCGCCCCTTTAGGAGGGACGTGTTTATATTCTGTTTCACTTGCTACTTTTCTGGTAGTACACCAGTCTAATATCTTGCAGGAACTGCCATGTCCGCATACTCGAAGCACCACACTAGCTAGTTTGTAATTCTCGACGCTGAAGAGTGACACACTAATCTTTTATTGTGTACACTGAATAATGTATTAGTGCGTCAGCATCACACTGCTGTACAGTGCAACACGCTGTATAGGGTCCTTTATTCTGTCTCTACGGGGTGAAATTCTTTTTAAGAACAACACGTAGTGCATCGCGCATATTTTTTATTAACGCATTTGCATAAACAACAATCAGTACACCATAATAAAAACAACCTACTTACAAACATTCTTCAGCGGAAATCGCTTAAGTGAACTAGAGGTAACGCGCGTTCGTAAAAAATAGCCCCCACACGAAAAGTTAACTGGACGCATCCTTCTGGCTTTTGTAAATATTTCAGCACATAGTTGCCGTGCACGTGCCAGACGTGCCTTCATTGCATTCAATGTGTGGCTTACATAGGATAACTGTAGTGTTTTACGTGCCACATTTACAATATGATCATGGTGTGCGCATTAGTGGAGGTGTTTGAAATAATTTTGACCATTAGAGATGCTTTAACGTGCACCTAAATCTTAGAACACGGGTGTTCTTTGCATTCGGCTCCCATTGAAATGCGGCCGCCCTGGCCGGAAATTAAACTCATGCCCTTGAGCTCAGCAGTGCGATGCCGTACCTGATAAGTGTGACTTTGCAAGTCTATGTACAACAAACTATATCCGTTAAGTCACTGACTCCGTGGAACAACTGCTGAATGGCCGTGGCACTTGTTTGCAGTTGGCTGGTATATTGCCAAGTTGACAGCTCAGCGCGGGTCTAGTTATGGCGCTTTACGTCGCCATAATATATTGAAAAGGAATGCCTAGAGAATACTGCTCTTGGGTTCGTCCTTGCCTTTAGCATACTCAAAGCCATTCGCATGCTCGACGCCATTCGCGTTCTTTAAGATAGCTGGTGGCGCATCTTCCTCCGATTTTCGCTCGAACAAGATTTTCTCAAGTTGAAAGACGGGAGCCTCGATGAGTATGTGCAGAACGTAGGCGAACACGATGCTCAGAGCGAACACGCCCAGCGCAACGTTGAGCTGTAAGGAAAAGAGAATAGTGTTGTCGGACACAGGTGGCCTTTTCACCCTCATTGCGACAATGAATATACGTACACTCTCGGCTGGATTTCGCCGCCGGCGTCGCTGTCTTTCACCGTATATGTATACGTATCTATGCACGGTGTTCCACGTAACTTAAGCCAGAGTTTAAAAAATATGCCGGAACACGTAATTACGACGTGACCAAAAGCATGTTACCGTTGCCTGGAGTTAGTCAGACAATTTTTTGTGTTCTCAAATATTCTTTAATTAGATATGTTAATTGACTTACTTTTCAAGAAACGAAGATAGAAAAAAAATTCAATGAGAAAGCTGTACATCGGTTTTCGAAACATCTGATTACACAATTTTGAACTTTATATCTGTTAGGTATTAGTGTTTTTCTGCTAATTGCGAAGCCCGCGAAATACAAAACAATACGTAACGACCCTTAAGTGAGGGTTAACCGTATGACCAATAAATAAATATATACCACGTTACAAACCCACTCGCTCGTCAGTGCACATGATGATCTTGGTGCTCCCTAAGGTTCCTCGTTTGATCGACACGCTTCCCTCGCACCGGTTCATGACGGTGATAAGTAGTCACAGTGGTTATTGTTTTTGTGACCGATTGCAAAACGTAGTCATTGTAAAGTCACCACTATTGTTGCGGCCCTGCCGAGACAACAAAATGGGGCAAATTCTACGGTCATTCGTACGCGGAACGTTAGGTAGCGCAAGAATCATTGCGCGCACTGGCGCAAGAGCGGGTTTGTCCCGTCGTGTTTTTTCATTTCGCGGGCATTCGTAATTAGCAGAAAAACCCTAATACCTAACAGATTTAAAGTTTAAAACTGTCTAATCAGACGTTTTGCAAACCGATGTGCAACTTTCTACTTGAAGTTTTTATCTATCTTTGTTTTTTGAAAAGTTAGTTAATTAGGCATGTCTAATTAAACATTATTTGAGAACACAATAATAGTCTGACTAACTCCAGGCAAGAGTGAGCAACAAGCATTTGGTCACGTCGCAAATACATGTTCTGGCATATTTTTAAACTTTGGCTCAAGTTACGTGGGCACCCTGCATATGTAAAAACGCAAGAAAAAAATAGTTGAGAAAAAATACTCCCGTGCGCGGAACCGAACGTCCGACTACTTGCTTGTGAGTGTGAGGCGTTAGCCATTGAGTCATGAAGGGGCACCTCCTTCAAACTTGAAATGGCAAGCTATTTGTATGTACCACTTACCGCTGGCGAAGGTCATCTGAAGGTAAGTATCGTGTTTTCAGCAGTACTAGCGAGATGGTGCAATGAGCGCATGTCACCAGATTGTCACGACGACGCGGCACGTGCTATCATATCTCTCGTGTACTTTGCCCCGCGGTGAGAGGGAGATGAACGCTGAGGCCTGTGCGCGCTCATCTCGCAGGGGGGGGGGGGGGGGAGATCATACGCCTTGGGCTTTCACCGGAACTATTCTGTTGCAGTTACCGCCCACAGAAAGGTCATTGTACTCGTTGCACAGTCTTCGTTTGCGAAAATTCGCGACTTTCAGACACAGAGAAAATACAACTGAGACACTTATTTGCTTTAATCTGTACCTGTGAGTACGTTTCATGCGTCATTTGTGCGTGAGAAACGAGGGGCACGTCTCTAGGTGCTTGCCATTCTTCGCGTAACCTTCCAATTGGTTGCTCTTGCGTTCATTGCTTCGCCTTTTCGGCAAAGTTGTGACTTTTTACTTCCGCAAATTAAAATATAATGTACCCTTATAGTATGAAAATCAGAGAGCTGCTTACGTAATGACAAAGCTAACATATTAACTATAATTTCTGGCCTACTTTTGGCAGTGCGTATTACTGGTTATTAAAAATTAAATGGTGAAGGGAAGAGGCGGAAGGAGGCAAATAATGTCATGTTTGTTCTTCCCACGGCTTTAGAAGCAGTTCTCTTTCCGAAAGCAAATTGACACAATATCAATTACTGTGACTTTGTTTCGTTTTTTATTTATATTTCTCACCTGGAAGAACTCATCGGTGTTAACGTATGTCCGGAGACGAATCATGCGGGCGATGTAGATGAGAACGTGAACAAGGTAGATGCTGAATGTCAACCTTGACAGCGGGATGAAAAACTTCCACGAGAACATCTTGTTCAGCCAGCCTGCATTGAAAAGGACGAATAAGTGGAGACGCAAATTAACGGACAGGTATCAACTCCGCACCGAGACAGGAGCAGCGCCTCGCAATCATTCACCTAACACGAGCAAAATATGTCTGCTCTTTGTCATAAAGCAGTTTATTAACAGATCAGTGCATAAATTCACAATAATTTGCTATGACAACAGTGGTCTAATTTGTTTTTCTTCAGGAAATAGAGCTGGGAAGGGTGATTTTTTAAAATTCTCATTGTGACAGCAAACTCTCATTTCCGGTGATTGTTGCTGTTGTAGAATCGTGTGGGCTACGCGCAGACCCGTAGCCAGGCATTTATCGGGGAGCTTGGGGGGGGGGAGGGAAAGGGGGTTGGCTCACATACTCAAGGCCTTGATTTTTTCCGAAAAACATTCCAAAATTTCGGGGGCGTAGAGAGTGGGTCCGGGCCCTTCATGCACCCTCCAGGCCACGTACCATCATGTCGGCGCGAAACGCCAACACTACAGAGCTAAGTGGAATACTCCTTCTTGATGCCCACTATTCTTGCAGTGCAGGCACAACTTTTTAATTTGTTGAATAGACTCTCAAGTCAAAACAAAGTGAGAACGACTATAGTCTAGTTTCGAAGTGCTGCGAGTGGTAGTAGTCGTGCAGCGCGGCGTGGCTAGCCTGATGGCAGATTATTGGACACATGGATGCTTGCCCCTTTGAAAAATAAATTATTTTAATCATCATCATCTTCTTTTTCATCATCATTGTCATCATGATCTCCGTCATCATGTTTGTGCAAGACAGCTTTGCTGCCGGGTGTAAGGAACACATTATCAATAAGTGCGCCTTCTAAGAATTGGCGTTGCATCAACGCCACGTCACGGGATATCGGTGTCCCCATCCATGCTGACTGCCAAACGAACTACGAATGCTGCGTAATGATACGTTGAATTCTGCATTAGAAATGTCCGCCGAATTCATTATGGTCGAGGCTACTCATGTTGCGTTTTCGTGTGCATAAATTTGAAGCCAATTTCGCCAACGATGACGAATTGTTAGGCGAGAGGACACTGAGCTGCGTAAGGCTCCGTGTTTTCGTATAAATATGAAAAGATAGGATAAATTTGCCGGTAATTTTTTATAATTCAAATTTACCTAATAAACTCCGAAATTAATGGCTAATAAGCCCTACCCTATTATATATCTAAAGGGCATGTTCTAAGTGGTCATTAATACATCGGCCGGTCTGCCAATGTCAACGTTACATCACGTTAACAGTATCTCTTACAGGAATGTAGAAAGTTGGACGAGTTGATGATAATTCATGATTGCTTATGAAGAAGCACACGACGACAAGCTTGTCGTCGTGCGATGCTTCATAAGTTCTCACTCTATTTCTTATAAGCACCTCACCCTTCACACCTTTAACAGAGCGCGTTTCGTGAACAGAGCAAGAAACCTCAACGTATGTAAGGTGACGTGTTGGAATATTGACACTTAAACAAGACTGAACTACAAATTTGGGAGAATTGGGGGATTTACGAAAAATTAACGGCGATAAACGTCGTATTCCCGCCATGAAATAAGCTCCTAAAAACACTCCCCGAATTTCAACTGAATAATAAACTCCGAAAACACGGAACACTATACCTATGAGTATGGGAGCCTACACGCATTGCATTTTCAATTATTAGAGTTGTTCTACATTTGTACCAGCGCAGCTGTTCAAGCCACCCGCTAGCCCAAGCAGAAAACTATCCTCGTCATGAAAGGCACGCACTCTTCTTCTCGTTTCGCTCGCAGAATGCGTGCGCCGAATCGTACGGCGTAGAATGTGTTCACTCTGATTCGAGAGAGCAAGGCCGAAAGAGTTAAAAAGAAAAAAATTCTTGGCCACGAAAATGTGTTGGCAAAGCGGCATTTGAACCAGCATACCAGTGGTGCGAAACCATGCACAAAACCACTCAGCTATCAAGGCACGCGCCTTTTAGTTATGTACAGAAAGGGGGTTGTAAAAGAAAAAAAAAAAGGTGATGAGGAGAGATAGGGAGAGAGTGATGATTTGTGGGGTTTAACGTCCCAAAACCACCATATGATTATGAGAGACGCCGTAGTGGAGGACTCCGGAAATTTTGACCACCTGGGGTTCTTTAACGTGCACCCAAATCTGAGCACACGGGCCTACGACATTTCCGCCTCCATCGGAAATGCAGCCGCCGCAGCCGGGATTTGAACCCGCGACCTGCGGGTCGACAGGGAGAGAGTAAAACAAAGCGTAGAATAAAAAAAAGAGAGAAAGTGAGAATTGATTAGAAAGAAAGAGAAGAAACACGGGAAAAGAAATGAAAAAAAAAGAGCGAGAGAAAGAAATGGAAAGAATGAAGATGCGAGGAGTATACTCCTAGCATCAGGAGTATACTCCGATGTATATATGCATCGAAGCGGAAGTAAGTTAGGTAAGAAAAAGAAAGAAAAACATAAAGAGCGAGAAAAAAAGAAAAATACACGAGAGAAATGAGAAGGAAAGTCATGAAGAAAGATGTTGAAATGGGAAGAAAAAAAGCAAAAAAGAACAGAGATATAGGAAAAAAAACAAAAAGAGTGAAAGGCAGAGAAAAATAAAAAAAAGCGCATATATATCAGCACTTACTTTAGCTTTCGCACCTCTGGTGCGAAGATGCCTCAATTTTTGTTCCCGCTTGAAATTGCCGTGATAGTGGATCAGAAAACGGTGGACATTGCACAAGCTACCTTATTCATTATTGTCTCTTTGGCGTTGTTACTCCTGGATTTCACCTAGAAGAGTTCACCTAACTCCATAGTTGACTCATGCTAAAATAAAATCTAAAGTGGTAGACATGATGCTATAACCCCTGGGAAATACTACTGCAAGAAGTTAGGTGTCATTCAAATTGAGATCTCTTAAGTAGTTACGTATTTTAATATCTAATACGGAAGCGGTAGAAGGGTGCTCTGGCTAACGTTGCTTTGAAGCATATATCATAATACCATTACATTTTTTTTATTTTTACATATTGTCACCCATTCTTCGTACATGGTCGATAATCATCCGGGTATTGCCAGCTGATTATGGTGAGAAATAAATCCTTGTATTGCACCTTGGTGGTAGTCGCGAATCTTTCAGTTCGTAACTAAACGTTAGTTATAGCGCGAGAACAAAACGACGACAAAGACGAGCGCTCGTGTCCTTCGTGTCCTTCTTGTGTATGTGTCGTCGTTTCGTTCTCGCGCTTTAACTATCGTCATGCCATACCAACTAGCCCAAGCTGCCACACTTCTAAGTAACTGAACGTTTCACTTCATAACCCGCCTTCGCTGGTTTCATCACGCAGGGTTGGCTGCCTTTAGTTTTTCCGAGCAGTTTAAGCATATATGAGAACCTCCTTGAGAACACAGGCCTGATTTCTAAAATTGCATGCAGATTTACCCTCTATAATGGCCTTGCTCATGAACTTCCATACGACTGCAGCATTATACTTGGCGCTAGATAAAATAGCATCACCACTTGCTAGCGTTCAATAACGTTCGGGCGGCATTCATGGCCACTCCATTTCATTGAGCAAGGTTGCGCTGTTTAGTCAGGGAACAACGCCTAATAAAAAATTACTACAAAGTAATGACAAATACATTTATATAGAATGTACCGGATAATCATTGAAAGGTGGGAGAATTGGCGTATAATGTGTTCTTACAACTAATTACACACATTTGTTATGCTTATATACTTTAAATACCAGAGCAATTTTTCGTGTGTGCTGATTGCAATCTCTTACCATAATTGAAGCATCGTCAGTATTAGGCACAGTTTTCAGGCAGCCATTCGTTTTGATGTCAAAGGAAGAAATCACGTTCAGTGATTGCTCATGAATGTGTGAAGATTTACTCACAAGCGATTTACATGCCTTTCACAAAGAACTGTCTATATACTTGATGGTGTGTTGATTCGGAAGAAAAATTCGAGTTTTTAGATGAGTGCTTCTCCTGTTTACTTTTTTATTGTTTTGTTGCCCTGCACAGGCCTGAAAAAAACGAAAATTTGAATGCGTGCAGTAGATATGAGTGATGTTGCTATTTGCTCCTTCGAAAGGTGACCAATCAACGCGAGCAGCCTACGTCCAGACAATTTATGCGGTGATTCTTGTCGTTTCAGTGTGCTTGTTTCCTTCAGAATGCGTCGTTCGGCCTTTTTGTATAACTCATAGAGAGGGTCACACGAAGCATGGGAAGTTGTTTTTGAAACATGTCCACATAAATTAGCTACCCGTTGTTGAATTTCACCTAGTGAATATTAAGTTATCGTAAGTGCTACAATCGCAGACTCCAACACAGACGTTTGGCTTTCCCAGTTTGTCCTTTTCTGAAGGCGTAAATTTTCTTGAGTGGATAGTTTAATCACCGTTACCTTGAAGAATAATCTAAAGGCATATTGACTATCAGTGAGGATCTTCTGAAGATGACACAGGTCTTAGTTGTGAGCTATGAAGGAGTGCTCTTACCACCTCTTCCAGTTGCGCAAGCGTACGTTGGCCAGCAGAATGCGATAGCCCAGGAGATTCGATGAAAGCCGGCATAAATCGAGTTGGACAAGTCCTCAGGAAGCATGCCTTGGTTCCAGGGTACCGTGACGAACATCACCGCACAGGCAAGAACAAGGGACAGGCACCACAAGACAGCCTGCAGCATCTGAGCACCCACACATGTGTTGAACATGAGAAGCAACTTTACGCGAAACGGAGAGCTTTGAATACAACAATGATTATCATGTTGTAGCCATTTTGGTAAAATTTTGTTGTGTGCTATACGTGAAACAGCTGAAGCTATATAGCGTATTTGTTTCACTCTTTCCAGCGCACTAAGGAGGCGCGCTTCACTTCTGAATCAGCTCCATTGGTGCCTCTCAGGTAATCTCATTGTACAAGGCTCAGCACAGATTTAGAGCGGCCTCTCCGCTTTTCTCGGAAGCGCGTATCTTGGCACTTTTCTTTTTGGCGGTTGACAAAACGCGAGTGCGCGTGCGCACGATGTTCAAGCCGGTACCATAATAATTGCATATAATGTTGTGCACTCTCTTTCTCTCTCAGCCGAGGATGGTTGTCGGCTCGGAATCTTTGACACCGTGATACCTGACTGAATACATCTCTGCTCATGCCCCAAGAAGTTAAAATCTGAAATAAACATTATACCATTCTGCAGCCACCTGGTCACGAGAAATTCAAGTGGGTAGACACCAAATGGAGAGTAAGCAACACTCAGCTAAAGCTGTATAAATATCATGTTTCAACAGTGATACCGGCTTAAGAACCCATGACCCGAATCGTCCAATGCTACAAGTGATTGCAAGATAACATTTCGTCCTATCCCACAGTTCCACATGTTATTGGCAAAGCCGGTTTGCAGCGTTACGAAAAAAAAAATTATGAATCCGCACACAGGACTTGACTTGAAAAATGAGGTAGCGGGCAAAGCCGAATCGCATATTTCTCTGCGCAGGGGCGTTCAAGGCTTGTAGTATTCAGACCAATTTCAAAGTTTTAAACTGCGATGAGGCAACACTTGACGGTACACTTATCATTGCTTTTCAAGGGAGCTGATACGAGGCGGACGAACCCCCTCTATGTGTTAACTGCGGGGACGCTTTTGCCAGCTGACGAAAAAATTTAGCACTATGTCAAGGATGGCATTGTGATTTTCTCACCCTTACGTGTAGACAACGACGCAGCAAACGTGAACCTATGCAAATGTGAGCAGTATTTAGGTATTCACATATTCCCGACACATGAACAATAACTACAGCAAAAACTTAATTATGTGTGGTTATGTGGGGTATGGCTAACACCGGATCACAACAAAATTACAGTAATTATTTTTTTCAGGCAATTTCGATGAACTATTTGGGTTCACCACAGTTGATAACAATTCTTCGTCGCAGCTTGCTGGCTAGCATGCTAGATCCTGAGCAGTACACTATAATTACAATATTGCAAAATACTCGGCATAGTTTTAATATTTGAAGTGCAAATGATGATTTAGCAATCAATCTATGTGGCTACCTTAACGCTATGGGTCAACAATAATTCATAACAAATTATTGGTGCTTTTCTTTTTCTCGCAAGCTAGACACGATTGCGCGTAACAGTGCTTCTGTATGTAGATTATGTGAACAAAGTCACGGACGTACCAAGTGGATGTGCTTATTCTTATGTTGACTTGCAGCGTAGCCACAGAGAATACCAACGATGTATGTGGCCACATGAGTGAATGGCCGGATGTAAACGTATAGAAGCGTCCTCTGCATTTTCCTGAGGAGGAATAAGAAATATATTTCTCTCAGTAACGCCTATCATTACATGAACATGCAGAAACGAGTGCTAAAAGGGTAGAGTGAAAGGTACATTAGTCATGCAGTGCTTCATCAGAGGACCAACTAACAGTCGGCATAAAAATGCAACCATGACGCAATAAATTGTATTATTAGGTGAGAGAAAGATATACACTGTTTATCAGCAGTTGGTTGTGATAACTGGGCCTAATCGGACGTTATGGCAATGCGCTGGATGCTATATGCTGCTCCGCACAGCCAGTGTTTCATCGTTAGAATTTTTGAAAGCGTTCACTAGTGTAACCGCCGACATAGAATCGAATGATATTTTGGGATATACAGTGGTCTGAGGTTAGACACATCGCAGCGGTCATTGTGGGTGTAGAGGGTTGAAAGAGGTGTAGTGGATGCATTAAAGATATTGGGAAGAAGCATGCGAGTCTTCATCCTCGTTGTTTGTTTGTTTGTTTGTTTTTTTGCCCTTGCAGCGTCCACAAGCGCCCTTTCTCTCTCTCTCGCGTTTTCTTCCATATTGAATACCGCGGCCCCATCTCCAGTTTTGTCACGAACACTGCGGCACTGATCTCCTTTCTTGGGTCACCGACTTTTTCTTGCTGCGCGTTTCAAGAGAAAATTTTGTGTGCTCTACTTTTCACGTGAGCATACAAGTTGCTCTCGCTATGTGTCGCTGCAACAGGGTTGTCACCCCGCCGCGGTGGTCTAGTGGCTAAGGTATACTCGGTCGCTGAACCGCAGCTCGTGGGATAGAATCGTGGCTGCATTTGCTGCACTTTCGATGGAGGCGAAAATGCTGTAGGCCTATGTGTTCAGATTTGGGTGCAGGTTAAAGATCCCCACGTATTCGAAATTTCCGGAGCCCACTACTACGGCGTCTTTCAGAATGTAGTGGTGGCTTTTGAACGTTAGACCCCACATTTCAAATAATCAAATCAATCAAGCAACAGACTTCGATACACGTCAGAATGTTATCATCATTCCAACAATTTTTCCGCCCCAATGAGGGGCAAAAAAGAGAAACTGATTTGATGTGTACAATCTGTAGTCAGTGTTCGCGTTCTCAGCTATTAACAATTCAGTCTAACAACTCGTTTATGTGAACATTTCGAAGCAGGGCGATGCATTTCACTTTACTTACCTCATGTCATTCGATCCGCCGTTTAAAGCGTAGAAGAGGTTCCACGAGTGTGTCTGAAGGCACGTCATGATGCAGAAGGCCACGGCGACGATGACGCCTATAACTTGAGACGTCTTTGGGTACCTGATTCACGCAGAATAAACGAGAATCATAAGTGCTTGTCGGTAAAAGGTCAGTGTGTAGCTACAGTGGAAGTGCAACTCATCGACAATTCATCGTTGCGTGTGTCGGAAAGAAGGTCACTTGTTATAGTGCTTGTGTCATGCTTTGGTTAATTTAGTGCTAATAATAATCATTTTAGCGCTTTATTTAGAGCTTTGATTATTGAAATATCAGTACATATAGGCTTCGTCTCACTTAGAGAGTTGCATTTGATTACCGTGATGACATAACATGCCTTTCTCAACAATTGAGCAACAGCTGGCAGTTTAATATAATATATTTACGTCATAATGAACAGCCTTTCTCATCAATTGAGCAACAGCTGCCAGTTTAATATAATATATTTACGTCATAATGAACAACCATTTAGGTGATCCTGGGGAAAAATTAATCACGTGAAAACCTACTGATCGTAAATGTTCGAGTAGTTGAGCTCTATGCTTTGTTGATGGGGCGTTACTCTGTCATTTTCTGTATTTGCAGAAACGCTAGTTTGAAAATGCACTTGCTATTTCTCCTAGTACGCAATTTACTTGCAGCGGCAAGCATATGATGCATGCGGCGTTTTTCTCAACTCTCAAATGACATAATTCCTTTATATGGGCCTTCTTGAGCTTCGTTATTGATCGTACGGTGTGATGTTTTTATTTTTTCACAAATACTAATGATTCGTTCAACAATTTGCAGTGACTTTACTTTTGAAACATAAATACTACCATAGCTATAAAACGGCTGATGTCAGCATGCATGCTGACATCTCATGAGATTTTGCTATACAAGGATGCATTATGCTTTTAAAGTAAGCATTATCTACGCGCTTTTGATCAAGAACAAGCAAAATGTTCTTCAAATCAAGAATGGAGAAAATATCTAGACAATCTCCTATATTATCACCTTATTTCTAGCAAATAATTTCTTTCTACAAATGCTTGAGGTTTTGGCTCAAGTCTTTGTAGGTGTCATATACTGTTTTTTCATAATTGAATTTCACTGTCACAGGGACTGTTTTCTATACAAGATTGTTACTGTGTTGTCCACTGCTGACTCTGCTGTCAATCATTATTCTCAAGCTGGCAGGGTCCCATTGCACTTTGGTCATTTTGCTCATAAGCAGGCCAGAGCGCACTCGTGGACACATAGGCTCTTGCGGCGTATTCTGAAAATGACCTGCTTGCTAATTTACTCTAACAAGTACGCAGCGTGGCCCGCTAAGATCAAGCCAAGGTGGAGTAGCCAAAAATTCACTTAGTTTTTTAGGGTGTGCCACATATAATAATTTTGTTACACAGTGGTGTGGCGCAGCGGTTGTGACCGCTGTGTCACACTAAGTGCGAGGCGGTATTTAAAAAGCGCTTAGAACTGAAACCTCAAATTCGAGGGCATTTTTATTGATGATGTGAAATCTTCATGGAGTGTTACTACCTACACGATGCTCATAGGATACCACCTAATTTAAGTATGAGTCAGTGTTATGCATTTTGAAAAACACAAACGCTGCACTATTACTCTCTTACGGGATGTTATATTTTATAATACAAGGTTACCATCATGACTATAATTTTTTTAATTCTCTACCACATACACAATACAATGGCTGATCTTTGTATGAGTGTGGGTGTTCTTTTTGTCAAATACGAGTTATGTGTTTCACAGTGCATGTAACGAGGACGAACAAAGAAGAGACACACTAAGTTCATTCTCGTTTCGTACGATGTGAAACATTGAAATATGCTGGACCTACTAGCCCAACGCTCAACCATAGTCGCATACGTGAGCGTCCCATAAAATCATCATTGTTTTTATATAACAAAGCACTTTATGCAATTATGTCGTGGAAGTGGTGCAGTACAACGTGTTTTTGCGACTTATTATATAATAGGCCTTCTTCCCAAACGCAATACACAGCCACTTATGGTAATGGTTTCTTTTCGATCAACGTATTTGCTATTTACATTTTCTTACTCACTTGAGAAGTAGAAGAGTCAGCGGAAAGGCGATGAACATGAATATTTGCAGGTCTGTGCTGACATACCACAAATGCTGGAGGCACTGTAATTGAGAAGAATAAAATTCTGTTTCTACATAAAGGCATACAAAAACTTTCAGATTTCTTCACATATCTTGCTGTCGCAATACCAAAGAGCCACCTAACTTGAAATAAATAAACTAAAGTTGCTGTCAACAGACGCACTAGCCAAACATTTCTGATAGAAAAAAAAACATCATATAAATATGGGACACAGATTGATGCTGCAGAAAAAGAGCGTGTATAAATGGGATGCATTTCGAGGCACTTACGAGGCGCAAAACATTTCTTTCCTTCGATAGACAGCCCACGGGAACAAGCTACTAAGCCATTAGAGCATCAGAAAGCCAGCGGGTGTCTCAAACTGTTGAGGTGTCGTTAACAGTAACGGGGAAATACTAGCTGGCAGGCCCCGATGAAAAACTTTTAAGTTACCTTACATGGAGCGCTGGAAAGTGTTGGAACTTGGTCTCAATTATTGTGAACGGTTCCACTTAATAACGCTGTAATGTTATGAATATGAAAAATATTTTCCGCGTGGCATTTTCCTTAGCCCTTGAGCATTATTTTTCTGCCAATAATTCTTACAACCCCCTACCATGAGCGCAATACATCTAATAAAAGACTGGCTTCACAGCATTGGCTTGAGTTCCGCAGTGCTGAGCTATATGGAAGATTCCGTCGAGCAGCAGCCTGCCACACACGTTCCGGAAGACGCATGCAGTCAGCTAGGTAACATTTTTGGTGTAAAATGCTGCGCTTGTACGAAGACAAAATTTAAAACTAGTCACAAGGAAGCTATCTGTGTTTGATATTTGCAGAATGAACCTCCTGTTTTCCCTTTCGGATAAGTGCACTGTCGCCGTACTTCCCCTTTGAAGTACGGTTACATTTTCGTTGTTTTGGGTGCTGTTCACTGGAACTGAGCATATTAGGCTCAAGATCTTCAGGAATGTCCCAATGACACTCAAAGCTTGAGGATAATGTGTCTGAGGAACAATGAGCAGTAAGCTTCTTGTCTCATCGCTGCATTGCCTGCATTACATACTCAACATACACACTGTATACATTGCTTTCGTGGTCTTTTTTGTCCCCCTTTTTTTTACCACATGTGTGTTTCAAAACCACCCCGGTAATAAAAAAATTGTTTTACCCAAGTTTTGTAAATTTCAAGAATGTCTATAAGACAGCACTGAAACCTTTTCGGACGAATAATTTCGTCCATACTGCGATGCATCACAGCTAACAGCGAAGAGTTTTTTTGGATCGTAAAAACCGAGTACTGGGCTTGTGAGCAAGTTCTCTTGAAACCAAACAGCAAGCCAGTATTGTGCAAGGCTCGACCAGTGCCATTTGCGCTGAAGCAAGCTGTGTCTGCGGAGCTGGACTCCTTAGAGCGTGCTGGGATATTAAAAATGGTCACCAGAAGCGATTGGGCAACTCCTTTAGTGGTGGTACTAAAAGATGGAGGAGCAAAAGTACGGCTGTGTGGCGACTACAAGGTCACAGTGAACCCTGCGCTACTGACTGAGCACTACCCTCTGCCTCCACCAGAAGACTTATTCGCAACTTTAGCAGGCTCTAAAGTATTCTGCGTTCTTGACCTTGCTTCCGCTTATCAGCAAGTGGAGCTTGACGAAGATGCCAAAGGTATTTAACGGTAAACGCACAGCAAGGCCTATGCCAATACCAGCGGCTCCCTTAAGGCATCGCAAGTGCTCCTGCCTTATTCCAGTCACTCATGGACAGGATCCTCAAGGGCGTCACTCAAGTAGAATGTGACATCGATGATGTCATCATAGGAGGGTCAAGTATTGATGACTGTCGGCTGAAGCTGGAAGAAGTATTGACCCAGCTACGCGATCACAATGTGACGCTGCGCATGAAAAAATGCAAGCTCTTTTGCAGCGAAGTTCGCTACCTGGGCCACGGAATTTCAGCGGAGGGAATCAGGCCACTTGGGTCAAAAGTCAGAGCGATAAAGAATGCACCCGAGCCCACAAATGCAACGGAGTTAAAGTCTTTTCTTGGAATGGTAACACTCTACTCAAAGTTCCTGTCCAACTTGGCAACCAGAGCTGCGCTGCTGTATGAGCTTCTGGGGAAAGAAAAGCGTTGGAATTGGACGAAAAAATGGGCTCTCGCGTTTCAAGAAACGAAGAGCTTGCTCACGACAAGCCCAGTACTCGGTTTTTACAATCAAAAAACCCCTTGGCTGTTAGTTGTGATGCATCGCAGTATCGGCTCGGCGCAGTTCTCTTCCACAGACTTCCAAATGGCACAGAAAAACCCGTCGCTTTCGCCTCCAGAACACTGTCGCAAGCTGAACGTTGCTATGCCCAGATCGAGCGATAATAGTTGGCGATCATTTTTGCCCTCAAGAAATTTTATTGCTATCTATATGGGTGGACGTTCATGTTGTTTACAGACCACCAACCGCTGATAGGCATCTTAGGGCCAGGAAAACAAGTTCCATCTTTAGCGGCCGCTCGCATGCAACGATGGGCTTTAACTTCGGCGTATTATCGTTACGACTTGAGATATAGAAACGGATCTGAAAGGGAAGTTGCAGATCCACTGTCGAGATTGCCTATTTCAAGTGCAACCAAGACGGAGGAGACAGATACTCTCGCTGTTTTTGAAACAACGGCACTGACTGCTAAGGACGTCGCTGAAGCAAGCAGGTATGACCACACGCTTAGCAAGGTTATTCAATATACTTTGGAAGGATGGCCAGTGCAAGTGGAAGATGCAGAGCTCGTACCGTACTACAATAGGCGTTTGGAACGTCACGCGGTAGGCGTTATCACATTCTTTCCCCCAATCTGGTAGATTGGGGGAAGGAGTGTGATAACGGAGGGCGTCGGTCACCGTCATGCTGAAAAACGGATTTCGGCATGACGGTGACAGACGCCCCTGTATCTATTTGCATCTTGAAGGCTCGTCCTTCAATCCTGACACTGACAGTAGGCAGACTTATTGATTTTTATACTGTGTATTTTTATACTGTATATATGTCCTAAGGCTGCTGCCGTCCTCTCCTGGAGCATTGACTTGCTGTGCTGTCGCACCAGCCGCCACCGCCGCCTCAGCAGCCGCTTGTTTGCGCTGCATCCACTTCGCCTTCACCCAGGGTTTCTCTAGTTTTGCCTTCCTGCAATAGATCTTGGCGCGCTTCCTCGCCGGCTCTGCAGGGAGCTCCACGGTCACGGCTACGTTCATGGAGTCCAAGACAGCGGGCCAGAAAAAGTACGAGAAGTTGTCCTTCCCCAACTGGTAGAGAATCAGAACACAGTCCGGCACGTTCATGTTGACCATTTGCACTCACGCAGTTATTTCAAGTATCCAGGAGCAAACATCGGTACAGAGGCCCTGACACGACCCTCTACCGAGGACTCTGCAGGTAATCGGGAGGCTCCCACCACGCCCCAGCAGGTGCATCCGGAGGCGAACACGGCAGATCAACTTCCCGATGACACAACAATGGTGGTCCCGCCGCCAACAGGGGGGCAGAAATCGCCCCTGCCTGTGGCTCACGACGACCTTCCTCAGACGCCAGCGGAAGAGCCTTCTCACTCTCCACCAGCCCTGCGCAGAAGCCAGCGTACACGGAAAGAGCCAGACCGATACGTGCCTCACGATTTCCGTCACTGAAGATAAATAAACAATCTTGGGGGAAGGAATGTGATAACGCCTACTGCGTGACGTTCCACTTCGTCATCAGCTGCGCTGACGCGGCAGCGGATAAGCAACCGCATGCCTATAAAAGCGTGGCCCAAGAATAAACCAGGGGATTCCTTGTTCTGCAACTGACACTGTTGTTTCTTTGAGTACGGCAGCTTGGCTGCCTAACTCTACTACACTGTATCTATTTGCATCTTGAAGGCTCGTCCTTCAATCCTGACAGTGACAAAGTAGGCAGATTTATTGATTTTTATACTGTATATTTCTTGCTCTTCATCCGAATCCTCTGCCGGACTATCGATTGCATTCAGTGCCTTTGTTCTGCCGGGGCGCTGCCTACACATTGTTCGCAAGTGACCTTGCTCCCCGCAATTATGGCACTTATGCGCCTTTATGCGCCTGCACCATACCCACAGGCAACATTATGTTGGATATTTGAGGCGGAAATGCTGTAGGCCCGTGTACTCAGATTTGGGTGCACGTTAAAGAAGCCCCGGTGGTCGAAATTTCCGGAGCCCTCCACTACGGGGTCTCTCATAATCATATAGTGGTTTCGGGACGTTAAACCCCACATATCAATCAACGACGACGACGCCGCGACGGAGCTTTCCGAACACAACGCCAAACAAGCAAAGCCCTGACGGCGAAAGCTCACTTACCGAAGGTGGCCTGACGACGCAACATGGAAGCAGCGGAACAAGCCGACGCAGCATATGGTGGTTTTGGGACGTTAAAACCCACAAATCAATCAATCATATGGTGGTTTTGGGACGTTAAACCCCACAAATCAATCAATCAATCAGCATCATGTTGGATAGGCGTTTTGTCAACAAGAATCTCACTGGCGAAAAATTTACTGGGGTGTGTGTGTGGTGGCAGAAATCGTAGCTCCGAAAAATAGACTGGTGTTGTGATGCGGTCGCACCACTCAGGAAGTTACAAGGGAACAAGAAAGGGCTGGGTTGGCAGCAACGTTTTGAGGAAATCTTAGGCACTTTTCTTTTCCATATGTGGTAGCACTCGTGCAAACTTCGTTCAAGTGGCAGTATTCCAGAATAGCAATTGTTGTGGCGAAACATTCTTCACATTTTTTACTACGGGTAGCTGACGAGGAATTGAAAAGTATTTTTTGCAGCGAAGATTTCGTTGTTGCGGGCTTCGTTAAAGCGATATTTGGTTGTATTTACTCACAATCTTCGTAAGTGCTTTTTCTGTAGCAGTAGACATCCTAATTGTGACAAGAGACATCATTTGCATCGGTAAATAAAGAAATCAAACTAATTAATGCTTTAATTTGTAGTGATAGGTGGTCGAGTCGAATGTCGAACAATTGAAGTCCTATCTGCAAACAGTCCTGTGCAGCTTGCAGATTTAAAAAAAAAAAGCCGCCTATAGTAAGTATTGCAGATTAATGTACTTAGACTATTTTCAGCGGTGAAACCAAAACAAAATGCGCAGATAAGCTCCATTGGCAGACGTCCAGAATGACATCATTGCTTACGACAACGATTGCAGTGGTGTTAGTTATTCTGCATATAATAAAGCTTGCGCGCCGTGTATGCTCTAATCGGAAGCACTGCCGGCACAACCGCGAAGCAAAGTTCATGGAAGTTTAATGTAAGGACTCTCACTCATTTTTGACGTCCCAATCAATCAATCAATCAAACAGTTTATTATCATGTCATAAAAGGATGTTACAGGGAGTAAAATATACAGACGAGGGTCCCAAAGTACAAGACTGCAACGGGACCCAAAACCACCATATGATTATGAGAGACACCGTAGTGGAGGGCTCCGGAAACTTCGATCACCTAGGGCTCTTTAACGTGCCCCAAATCTTAGCACACGAGCCTGCAGCATTTACGCCTCCATCGAAAATGAAGCCGCCGCCGCAGCTGGGATTCGATCCCTCGACTGCGAGTCAGCAGCTTAGTACCTTAGCCACTAGACCACCGCGGCGGGGCTTTTCAGAATAGTATGACCGTTGGGATGTCCCACGTTTCAATTCCGGTTTTACCAGCAGACTTGGTCAGATTACATCACTCGATTAAAACTACTAGGTTCCTCTTCTTGAAAATCTTAGAGCAGCAACGACCTCTTTGCAGGAAGGGTTACTAATCTCTCATTTCACCTAACGGTCTACTCTAATAATAAAAAGTTAATTATTTATTTATTTATTAGGTGTCGTATTTGATTGCTTTATTCATGCTAAGATGTTCAAAGTCACAAAAAACAATAAGGAAGGCAGTGAGTAAACACTGCAGTTTGCTTATTTCTTTGTATTTGCGCACATACATTTTGAAACACCCTATGTATTATCAATGGTATTGTGGGAATGACAATTTACCCCATTTTTTTTCTAGAAAATTGTTAAAGACTTCTAAGAGCACTAACCTAAAGAAACTTGTGTAGAAAGAAATGACACGTACGAATTTGTACAGGCAACGTTTTCATCGGCGTGCCACTCCCTTTACGCCCTCTACACCCTCATTTCACCTGGGTTATCAGATAAAACTGAAGACAAAGTTTATTTCATGGCAGCAAAAGTGAAGAAAAAGAAGCAATTATGAGGCTCGTGCTTACCAGCTGGCCCTCCTCGACGAAGTTCTGTGCTTGCACAATCAGCCTCCACCAGTTGTGGTAGCAACTCCTAATGTGCTGGTTGTAGGCGTCCTCGTCAGCCGGCCCCGATCCCGTGAGAGGGAGCAATAGACCCGTCACCAGCACCACCAAAGTTGGAATGGTCAACCTGTGCAACTATACTTCGATGAGAGGCATCTTATTCTCGCAAGAATATGTCAGTGGTATACGTGAGCTGCCAAATTCACATTAACCTTTAAAAACAGCTTATATGTAGTAGTTGCATATATGCAGATTGGCTTCGCGGCATGCCCTCCGAAATATCAACAGCTCACGGTCATGAGACCTTGATGTTTAAGGAGAAACCAGGCGCGTGGCATTAGGATAAAATATTTGAGCTGAATAGTAAAAACCATAGTGCGAAAAAAAACCAGGACAAGACGAGAAAGCAGGGTGTTGCTAACTTACAACTGCTGAACATAGAGAAAGTACGAAATTTATATTTATATATCACGACACCACTATCGGATATTAGTTTGACGGTAAGACCCACAGAAATCAGAGTCATCAGGGCGTCCACAAAAGAACCCCTTCACGACCCCTTCGTATTGTTTTTTTCATGCCATTTTTTGCTCTTCAAGCCGTGATCGTGGTCACACAACGTTACATATTATTGTTATAAGACTGCCTAATCAAGCTTCACTAGCTAGTGGTCAGTACTGCTATAAAAAAACCGTTACTTATATTGTATTGCAAATGCCGTCTTTTTGATGCGTATTGCAGCAGAATTGTTATGACCGGAGATTACCGTATGTTGTAGATTAAAAGAAAATCATGATAATCATGAACAAGAACGCGCTCAATGACCGCCCAAGCCTTCTGCACAGATGGTTAACAAAAAAACCTGCAAAGTGCCTACGGGCCTTGCTGTGGCTCAGCCTTGTGCCACTCTAAGCAAGCTGCATTAATTTTTTTACGGTTAAGAAGCAGCTAAGTTTCCGTGCACACACAAACACATGCACACACACACGCACACACAAAATGCAAGAACGGAATCGTCCCAAAAACAAATGCTACCAAATATTCATGCTGGACATATCTTGGAGACGTATTTAAACTGCGCGAAGAAGACAACAAGTTAGAAACATACAACACGTGCGCACACGAGGTGCATCTGTGCACGTGTTTTATGCTTCTAACTTGTTGCCTTTTTGCGCAGTTTAAATATGCCTTGAATATTGATGATCTAACTAGCCCAACAACAAGCATTACTGGTGCACATATAATCAGCCAATGTATCCTGTCAATTATGAAGCGTACACCGAACAACAAGCTTCTTTAACTTGGCCTCCATCCCTTAGCATTTTGTTCTGTTTCTAGTCTGTTCTACCTGACGCCAAATTCATATCACCACCGACGGAGGCACGAAAGAGAAACTGCAGCATTTGCTGAACAGCCCTCTTTTGTAGTTGTTCCAAGCCCAACTAAAACCCTCTCACTCAACTTTAACGGAGGGGGAGAACTAGGGGGAAAACTGTTTTTCGAGTGATCCACTTCCTCTTGCTTGCCTTGCGATGGCTCGCAACAATCTTCGACGTTGGCAATTGAGTCTTAAATACAACGCATCTTCAGTGAAGAAGTGGCTCTCTGAGCGCTTGTCGCGTATGTGCTCGAATGGCTCTACCACCATTGCACTTTCACTGAAAATATTCAGTAAAAGCAAGTGCACCTGCTCTCGCTTGTGGCAACAGTTATCTAAAGCCAGAATTATTGACAAACAGCCATTTTGTGTTCTGTTCGGGACGGGCACTCTCCAGCTGTTACGAAAAATAAATGTTTTGTTTAGCGTATTGATGCACTGCTAAATGCGCACAAGTCTCTCTGACGTGGGAGTTGTCCCGGATTTACAACTTTGCATGGCAGAGAGGCGATAGTGGCACTACCCGAACATCTCATACCAATGGCGACTAAGGTGTATGAAGTCATTGCATTTTGCTGTTCCTAATCGCAAAAAAAAACATTCCTTAGAAGTCAAATACTAATCGTTACACCACTCAGGCGTTACTAAGACAGCACAACATTGTTCTTCCAAACGAAGGAAAGTTTTCATGACAGCACTTGTTGCCTTTAAATTAAACAATACTTTGTACCGTTATACTTCGGGAGCAAAGTAAAGTGCCCCAAAAAATGACAAACACAACTAATTGTGAAGTGCACATGAATAAGTTTTTGTTTAACCAGAAAAGAAATCTTGATACTGCCATTTCCGAGTGAGAAGTGAGGTTTTCAAACATGATATGAAGCAAGGCACCTTACCTGATGTAACGGCGAACTCCTCGACTTATGTAAACGAGTAGCAGGTTATTATTCAGGACAGATGACCGCGATTCTGTTACCAGATACGAAAGTAGAAAGCCGCTGAAAAAAAACACGTCATAAGTAAATAACTGAGGCCATGTGGGTTGCCTGCTTGTATCAAACGTCCATATTGCAATACTAGGACACACACATCCACAGTCCTTACCTAATGAAGAAAAATGTTGTAACGCTGAGGAAGGCATTGATTATAAACTGGAACGTGAAATTCCATGTCATGTACTCCATGGTGTAAACCGAATCTGAAAGTAGCCCCCATGAATCACAGGTATTATGCGTAGTCCTCAATGCCCTATATCTATACAGTTATTTTAAAATGCTACAGCCTCCTGCAAATCTTTGCAGGAGTGGCGGGCATTTTTATAAACAAACACACTGTGCACAAGATTTGACATAAGATCAAAGTAAAAAGAAACAAGCATCAATACTATCGTGGCAAAACTTCAAATGTTGATATATATATATATATATATATGTGTGTGTGGGGGGGGGGGGGGAGGGGGGCGTAAACGAATGTTGTCCCTTTCGATGCCTAGACTTCACCTGTGTCAGCGCAAAGCTATTCACACTATCACTGCGCTGGGGACTTCTTTTTTCGTGAATAAATATTTGCTTAGCTTTTTCAAAGCCAACACCTGTAACTGTCAGTCAGTCAAGAACTTTAATATATGGTCCTGAGGAGTTTAAGCCACCAGGGTGCCCACGTGGGACATCCTAGCAGCCGCTACCGTAGGCGACGCCCGAGTCGGGGCGGGAACGTGGTGGCGTTCCGCCAGTTCTTGGGCCCTCTGGACTGCCTTAAGTTGGTTTCGGAGATTGGGGCTCCTGAGTGCCTCCTCCCAGTCGGACTCACTGGTGAGAGGTCCCTAAGCCACCTTTTAATGGCTCCGCATCACTAGGATATTCTCTTTAGCTCATCAGCATCTACTTTGGCAGTGCTGCACGCGAGGCGCAGGGCAATCACCGTAACCTGTCAGTTATTGCCATGGCACTCACTCATAGAGGGCACATTCGATGATTCTGATAAGGCGGTCTTATGTTCGTCGTATTTCCTATTTGCATGCGTATCTATAACGCAGCAGTTTTAACAGCGCTGCTTACTTTTTCCGAATCAAAGAAATGAGAAATGTGGCTTCGCATATTCAAGAATCCAGATTCTGTTGGCTGGTCCAACGGGTAGAGATTATGGATAGGGCCAGCGGAGCCCTGGAGTAGGGGTCCAACCATTTAGAATGCTCCGCGTTATGCGCAAATAAAGTGTCTTTCTCTCTCTCTCTGTTGTACCTTTGTCCTGCAGCCTGCTCTAACTTTATGGCCCCGTTTTCAAACAAACGCAAGTAAACCAACGGATGAGTTAGAGATGAGCTAGGACGCTTTACTTCGCTGGTTTGTACTTTGTATCAGGCCGAGCACGCTTGAAGAGCACTCAGAAAAAAATCACTACAAAGTTCAAAACGCTGCTCATCAACTTCGTATGCATGAATCTCGAGGTCACAAAGAGAGATTCAGAGTTAGGTGTCTTTCTGAATAATAAATGTGAATTAAGGCACCTAAGCATGTACTACATGTTAAACTTCGTACACAAAGGAAAGAATGAGCTGTGCTACCCACTTTTTGAAGTGACGTATATGGTGCATGCTATTTGTATATAAACGCAATCGTATGAGTCACTTTAGTAAGACCATCACTTATTGTGCCAAAGGTCCCACAAAAGCTGTTCTAGTTTTCTAATCTATTTCTTAAGCTACCTGAACATGCTACATCAAGATCTTTGGGCGTTGAGAGATCCTGTAGGACGTGCGCAAAAAGTTGTGATTTAGTGACTGCGAAATTAAAGTACATTATGCAAAGTAAACTTCTTTGGGGGCGTGCACTGAAAAAATCCGAAAACTCTAAATTTTTCGAGCATTAGAGCAGGACAACACTTGTCGGGTAAATATAAAGGTTCGAAAGATAAAATTCACCACAACGTGACGCCGCACCACTTCTAATCTCCCCACTTTTCAGGACAAGCTTCGTAAGATGAATAGATTTTGAAGCTTGTCCTCATAATACGTGGCATAAGTTTGAATAATTAGCAGCTTCGAAATCATCTGGCTAGTATATCTTTGAAACAGTGCCACAATGGTCGACGTGTATGCGAGAGAGAATAGGAAAACAAACCATAGCACTGGCTCATGACTGAATGTTTATTAAAAGCACATGAAAGAAAACGACTACTACTCCCCTAACCCCCACATGACCTCATTACAGCAAAACAAAGATACAAGAAGCCACCATTGCACTTTTTAATATGAAAAAAAAAGCCGAAAACAGAGCAACTGTAGTTTCTAAGACAAGGAATTTTGAGGTACTGTACTATATATGAAAACAAGCTCGCTATAATGTAGGCCAATGGAAGGTATGCTAATACACTGCTCACCTTTTTTTGTGGTAATATAAACCACAGCTACTTTTCGTGTGAAAAAACCGCGATGTAGTGACAGTGCCTTAGCTTCATAAGAAATAAGTGTTAAATGGCACATCGCAATTGGCATTACTTTTCATTCAAGCGCGCGGTTAATTTGTGTCAAAAAAGTTACCTAACTTCTGAGTGCTCTATATATACTTTTCGTATAGTATAATGTCATCCCAAAAAAAAACATGACAGTGCCAAACACAGTTGCGCTCAAAATAAAGTGCATGTTCCAGACATTTTAGTTTACCGGTGGATATTACTATACATTGCTCACGGCTCTCGCCTGCCAGCAAAAATTCACTCACGAAAGAATCCAGTTGGTACAAGTATGTAGGCATGGCCGAGTACAACCCAGAATGCCATGATGACTTTCAAGCCAGCCATAAATCCGAGCGCTTTTCGCTCTGGCTTTATTTCCGTCCGTAGCAGGTACCATGTATTTGTGATAGCTGAGAAGGACAAGATGACTCTGAGAGGCCCACCTGTTTGAAACGGGAATAGATAAGGAAAACAAACATATAGTGACATAAACACTGCCAAAAAACCGTACACTGTTTGCATCTACGTCTTGATAAGTTATGAAAAGTAATTTTTATTGTTTCAGACAAAAAAAGAAACATTAGAGAGCCCTGTAGCTGACGTGAATATCTTTAGGGTCAAACGTGTAAGCTTACTTGCACATTTTTTGCTGGCTGCAAGCTACGTTTGAACGTTCGAAGTCTCTGCACACTAATAAAACAGGAAATAATATTAGACTATGCCATATGCTAGTGTGCTCCAAATAATTCGCAATGTTTTCAGTAGGGCTTAAAAATGGCTTTTTTTTACAACCCTCGGTAGGTATTTCGAACGCTACGCATGTGCTATGACAGCTCCAGGCATTGACTAATTATCCTAAATACGGACCAACCTGCAGTGCGTGAATGTTTTTCATTGTGGCCTAACTGGTACCCTTCGCATATGTGCATACTGCAGATGTGCATTTAGCATTTTTTGTATTAATCGTACATCTTATGCATTCTTTATACTTAGCATTAAAGATAGTAAGCAATAATAACTGCGTGTATTTACAAGTGCCTAGCATACATTGCTTTCTCAGCGGCATCACATTACTAGCTAGAAGATGGTGAAGCTAATGAACTTTTTCAATACTAACCAGAGAGCATGTTTCAGTATATTAAACTGGGAAATAACTAAAGCGCCTATAGTGCCAGATGCTTCGCAGATGCCGGAATGTATCATGCCGTAATTGTGATGGTATTATGTAAAACTTAGACAAACTATAGTTTTATTGATTATGCTAGAATGACAGTTTCGTGCTAAGTTATGGCACACGTATGTGGAAACTGAAGGGTACAAAATACTGGGTAGAACCTATCAATTATTCCTCGAAATTATATGACTGATAACCGGAACAGTATGTGCTATAACAAAGTGCGCGCATAAATTATTCAGTTTGCAGTTAAAGTAGAAGGCGCTTGCGCAGAAGCTTTGATATTTGATGCGTGTGTGCATGCGCTCGCTCGCTCATGTTTCATTCATGCCTCTATGTATACATTGGTGTGACGTGCAATTACAACGGCAATTACTTGAAGTGATTAGCATTAGTATTCATTCATGTAACATGACTATGCTGTGGTCACAGTTTTATTGTTCGCCTTAAATGGTATGTGCTTTTTATCAACTCGTATACTATCTTGTTATGTATTACACAGAGCACATACAAACCAAATAGGCATATATTTATCTTCGCGTGATCTCCTGGTGTTAGTACGTTTTCTAAGTTGCTAGTAAGTTGTTACTGTTGACTAGCTAACGAGGTAGTGTTTTTCACTAACTTGCATTTCACTACCTTCACTTACTAAGAAATGAGTGCATTTTGGGACTAGTAAATGATTAGTATTTAGTGTAATAAATGTAGCAATTTTTTATTTTAAAAAGTATTAAGCTAGCATATATAACTGTCGTATTGCTTCGATTGAAACGTGATGAAGCCAGTCTGTTTCACCACACGAGCCACAGAACAAAATACCAGGTGACAGTTTGAATAAGTCTTTTTTCCGCCTTTTTGATATACATATTCCAGATCATGTCAACCCCCAATAAATAAGGAACACCTCTTATATATAGTGTCCAAAACATAAAAAATACCTTCTTTAGATATTCGGAAATATTGCGAAAACACTCCATTATACTAGAAGCCAACATTCAATAGCACGCAGTTTGCACATCTTTTCTTGTTTTTGATAAATTTACGGGAAATGAAAACATCGACAGCTAAGACATACTTTAAAGGGACAGACAACTGGTACATTTTTCGCGACCCCCCTTTTTTTTGACAGTGCCACAGAACGCTCCCCTTTGACGTCTTTGTAGCTGCAGTAGTTAATATCAAAAGCACCTAGTTATTTTACAAGCAGCATTTTTCGATCTGTAAGGCTCTAAACATAGCTGTACCTTTCTTCCGGCAACGCTGAGGATTGATAGTGAAGCCACCAGCATTTATAGTGATTTGTGACAGCTGTCATTGTTTTCATTTAGCTGGAATTCTAATATACTATGCACACCTATTTTTATTTCGAGTTTTTGCACAATTTTAGGCAGTGACAAGTTGTTACAATGAGATGATGTGGCATTATGCACCTCCCCTGTATATGTATCGGAACGTGTACGCCTACGCAAAAGGCTGCCTGCGCCTGTGTCATGGGCTGTTTGTCCCAGCGTCGTTATTCTCTCTATATACGAGCCATGCCAAGTCACCGAAAACGTCACTACGCATATGCACCACCATGCTGAGCAGCAGTGCACCTCACCACACTTAATAATGACGCAGGCCTATAGATACATTTTCATGGAGTATTAGCATTTGATATAAAAAACCAACAATATTTTAATACTAACAAAAAACGAAAAACATCATTGACGACGTAGAGCCATCAATGGTCATGTGGTCATGTACATCGTATCATTCATTCTCCTGTCACCAGATGTTCCACAGTTAATTTTTCGCGACTTTCAATGAAGAAATAAAAATATGAATCTATCCCTCGCGGGGAAAAAACAGGTTTGGATTCAGTCTATGCGATGGACAATCTTTCCATCAGTAGAACCATCTCATTCCATGTTCTAGGAAATGTCGGTCACTTTAGAAATGATTCAAGGGGGTCAAAAACTGAGGATAATGGAATCAGTTTGGCGGCTAACTTTTACATGTAACAGAAATATAGACTTCTTTAATGAAGGACACAAAATGAAAGAATATCCTAAAGTATTACCTTAATAACAGATATGACACTTTTATCACTGTTACGCAAACAGATAAGAGAGAGAGAGAGATGAATCGAGTACAAATGTAGGAGCATACACTGAATATTGTCGTGGGTGATGATGTTCACGAAGGCTGCAGTAGGTACGTCCCGCATGAAACTGCTTATTTTGCCAAACTTATGACCCCGAAACTGAAGCTGAAGCTGCAGCAAGCAATGTATGTACGCTGCACACTGATATCGGTTGACGATCTGTACACAAAGCGTCGACCATCGAAAGTCTCATCTGTGGAGAGGCGTGTCGGCATATAACGCGGCATCGAACATTCGAGCGTTATCACAGGTAGCCGCTTTTGTTTGAGAATGAACTCAGCTATTATTGTTTCCGTGCTCAAGCGAAACAGATGATCCTAAAATACTCTGGAGTAATCTCGCATATTCTGGTATGGTTTTCACAAGGCAGTATGCACACGTGCAATGAGCCGGCCACAAAAAGCATAGAAATAAAGGGGAGCGTGCGTGTGTGCATGCGCGCGCGCGCGCGCGATCGTATATGTGTGTGTGTGTGTGCGTGTGCGTGTGTGTGTGTGTGTGTGTGTGTGTGTGCATGCGCGTGCGTGCGTGCGTGCGTGCGTGTGTTTGTGTGTGTGTGCGTGTGTGTGTGTGTGTGTGTGTGTGTGTGTGTGTGTGTGTGTGTGTGTGTGTGTGTGTGTGTGTGTGTGTGTCAATATTGCAAATGTCGATCGCGGAGCACCTCAGTGCGCCCACCGACAACTACAACAGGAAAAGGAAAGGAGTATACTTACGAGTTGGGGATTTTTTCTTGGGACATCTTTTCCTAATTATCAACTCAGTTCCTGTGCCGACTAAGACTAGCAGTAGCAGAAAACCAAGGATCGATCTGTAAGAAAACAATGAGTGGAAAGATGGCTGCTATTATGAAATATCAACTCAAGAAACTGCATGTATATTCGTCTAAAGTGTAGCTTTAGCTACAGTGTGAAGGCACAATGTGACAATGTTTGACGAACACTAGGAATCTATTCGACGAGACAGCGTATGACAGAATCACGGGTACTATGTGTAAAAAACATACATCAAATAGCCATATATCACCGTATTTAAAAGGCTTACTAGGTATAACATTTTTACAAAAAATGTCATATTATTAACCATGTCATCAGTAGACCTTTCTTTTTCAGTGACGGTAACATTAACAAATGGATCGCTTAAGTAGATGAAGGATTCCTCGACCTTCCCTCGCGTAGGCAGCGCACTCCGATTATTCAAAACTTCTAAAAAACTATGTGAGGTACAGAAGCCATAATTATGTTATATCTATGAGAGGAGTTCTTGGCACCTTATAGAAGTTACTCCTCTCACCCGGGGTATACGATAAAAGAACACTCTGGGAAGGCCGCACCCATAGCCATACAAAAATGTCCAACTTGACTGAGTGTGTATTGTTTCCCTCGCGGCAAGCTAAAACACAAAACCTGAGCCAAGTGCAGCACATGCGAGAAATAGAGATATAGAGAACAACGCGCTATGAAATACTCGATAACGTAAAAGCATAGGATGTACAATCAACTTGCCAAAGCACATCTCACGGATCGCAGGGAATGGTTTGCCATAATTGCTGCCTGCATGTTGACACGCGTGTCTGAATCAGTATACATGAAAAGCGTAAACATCGAACGCCTTGCAAATTTTTTTAAAGTCTCTAATAATTTTTCACTATTCTAGTTTCTTCAGTAAATTCTATAATTGCATGCACGGCCTGTATTTGTGATGCCTGTATTTATTGCCCACGCTACCTAAGCATGCGTCCAACGACGTAGTTAACACGGCAGGTTTCGGCTTCAGACTGAGTATTCGCTACAATGCAAATGAAAGTGTTCTATGTATTCAGAAGATTGAACACATAAAAATAGGGCAACCTGTGTTTATTAACCTGCATAAAACGCATTTTGTGTTGGCGGTATTGAGCCGTAGTCGATATATTACTGATGTTTTGGACGGCTGACCATGAAGAGGCGTGGTGAGTTTCATTAGCGGATCTTTAAACCGAATAATATCGAGCTCTTAGCTTTTTTATCACACCAAGCTTTTCTCGTATTCCGGGCTTATATATTGGTAGTTGTGCAATGCTCATTCCTTTCTCCCTACAAAATTAAATAGAGGAGTGAGGTGTCACGTTTCTCGCGTGCTGAAGCATCTGTGGCATGATTTTCGTCAATACAAAATAGTTTGGTACCCCTTCGAATACACTATGAGGCAGCTTTTTTTTTTATTAGCACTGGTGTCAGCCTTCTTTTATCCTGTATAGTAAATGACCACTCGCAATAAATATATCATCTATTTTTGAAAAAAAATTAGTTGGATAATATTTGAAAACCTATATTGATGTCTTATTTCTGCGAATAATTTCAGGAAGTGCAAAATTAGGTTGCGAATCTGTTTCTTAGTGTCATACAGTATATGCCGTTGCCTTTAGCCGCTTTCTGTTGGTGTCTTCCTTATTGACATTTGTATAAACGGTAGTGTGCATGTAATATGCACGAAAAAAAATAAAATGTAAGGACTCATTTTATATTGTGGATTCAAGTGCAAGATCGACGTCACTGAGATTAACAAGGCACTTGCTGTTTTAGCTCTATTTATAACTGCGAGCATTCAGTAAAAACATACGCTTGGAAACAAAGCAGCCAACCGAGAATTGATCGGTACCTACAAGCAAATGATATGGGCTGTGCTCAGCGTCTTCGGATCTTCTGTCCGGCATGAAGTCACTGTTGCGTTTCCACCATAAAGGGTCAATACTGAGGGAAAAAAAGAATAAAATTGTTGAATCTTTCACTAAGCCGCGCAAGTCCTGAAACTGTGAACCTGGATGATTCTCAAACTAGTCTGGTTGCTTCTATAGGTTGTATATTTGCCTCAGCTATGAGTGGTGGTAGTTATTTTTCCAAGCTGCTTCTATAGGTCGTTGCTAGGCTTTATCTAGGTGATGCTCAGTGGCGTAGCCAGGGAGTGGCACACCATGCCCATCTACACCCCCCCGCTCCCCGAAAAAACATTTTCTGCCTAGGCCCCTAGTATTTCTGAGTCGTTTTTTACTGTAACAAATAACTAGCCAGATACAGCACCCTTGCTGTGGGCCGGCTGTTCTATTCGGTCCTTCGTCTTCCTCCAACACGCCCAAGCTCCCCGTGCGCCCAAAGCCCGGTATCCTTCTTCATCATCCCACTCGTTCATAATTGCGAGCGCGCGAACTGCCGAGAATGTCTCCGGTGGGCGGCACAGGCTGATCCAGAGTAGCCGATGTCTTGTCACGCTTTAACTTCATCTGGAAGCGTGGCGGTTCGGGCAGGTTGGTATGATATGACGATTGTTAGAAAGCGAGAACAGAACAACGATAAAGGGGCAAAAAGAATACGAACGCTAACTTCCATGTTAGTATTCGTCTCTTTTTGTCCCTTTGACGTTGTTCTGTTCTTGCGCTATAACAATCGTTAATATTCATCTGAAAGTTTTTCAAAGATGATTCGGGTGGGCGGCACTGGCTGTTCGGCCGAGGCCGGACGCGGAAACACTGTGTCTTGGCACGCTGTGACTGGCATTGTTGCCTTGATCGGTCGCAGTGTCACTGTATACTATGGACATTGGCATTCGCTCGCACCTTGGTTGATGAATACTCGAGAGTGCGAAACTGACTGTGCCTCGGTGGTCTTCCTTTGCGACTCTACAACTCGGTTTAGAGATTAAGTGGGTGACAGTGGGTGTGATGGAGTAGTCGTTGCTTGCCCAATCGACAATTTAGAGGACTAGTTGTGAGTAGTGGGATTCACCTAATTGCCACACAGATTACGGCTGCCTTGAACCCCATTGATGTTAAAAATCATTTGATTGGATGGGCTGAAAATTCATAATTTCCAAGTGTTTCTATAGTGCTGTGTTGAAGTTATCTTTAGCAGCGATATACCTATAATGATAAACCGAATTGACACGACTATTAGAAACTATCAAAGACGAGTCAGGCATAACGTCTAGACACGAACTGAAAAAAAAACTTGCATGCGCTTGCATGTGTAACCATTTGACGAGATAAAAAGTGGACCATGTATCTATCCGATCGGGTGAACAAACAATAGTAGCGCAAGTCATCAAGCCATCAACCATGGGTATCGGCAACTATTTGAGAGGTGCTTAAAATTTCTTGAAGTTTTTTTTTGGTACACTCGACTTTAGATATTGTTGCACATATTTAACTCCTGCCGAGTGGCGTATACACAGCTGAATGTCCAGCAGTCTTTTCATTCTGGCAGGTTGCGTTTAAATTTATAATTGCGAGCAATTTTTCTCCGTGGCTAAGAGAGTTTGGGCAAAAACATGGCAAAAGCTTTGCTGTCATACAATTTTTATAAAAATATCATTATTGTTAAAGGGAACACTTTATATTTCAAAAAACCAAATGCATGTATTCCCAAACTTTTGTCTCGTAATAGTCGGTGGTCTGAACCACTTGATATTCTTCCGTCAGCCTTTAGCCATCAATGTGTATAAGCCACATTGGCCCGCTTCACACTTACGTATTAGCCGAGATTTTGACTTAGTAAAATAAAGGATTCCTGGTGTTAACGTATGGTTTGAGCCTCGTGTCATATAAATAAGTTTTGTGGGTGGGTGAGCAGATGAGCCGCAAGAATTTTTGTAGAAATATGCATGACAAATGTTTGTCACTTTGATTAAAATCTGGTAATAAGCGAAGTAACATGGCACTAGTTTTGTGGAGAGGTCATCGAGCAGCATAACTACATAAGTATCAAAGGTTTTCTAACAATGCACGCTCTCTTTGTGGTGGTTACGAAGACGCTTTGGAAAGTTTGCGAAGAGGAGAGCCCCCGACTGCTTGGCGAGCCGTAGCTGACAGCGCTATATGGCCTAACGAACACGCTCTCTTGACGAGTGGAGCACCAGTAAACGGGGTTCTTGAAGCAGGGTGGGCTCAACATCACATAAAAGGCTGAGTATCCGCTGAAGATCCACGTTTTACATTCTGCAGCTGTATGCTGGAGGTGCATGTTCCTTTATCTATTTGAGAATTTTCTTGTGCTCATCACAAACAGCAATGAAACATGATTTTATGGCTGACTCAAGTAACCAAATGACTTCATTAATTCAGAAATGCTGTGTGCGTGTTTAAAATTAAAAAAAAACGTCCACAGTCTTCTGTACGACTCGGAACTGAAGACGCCGAGCGGTGCTGGCGAAGATGATTTGATGAGCATCAGTTCATAAAGCATTCTTATTTCTGTTTATGATATGAAATCATTTGTCTGAAATATGCTGGCGCAGTCACGCAGAGGTTCATTGCAACGCTGTATTCCAAGAAAGCTTGACCCACATAATAATTTTTGTATACGCCTCACCTTAACTAAAACAAAACAGTCTATTTGGTCTCACCTGTCTCACCTTAATTAAAACAAAATTGTCTATTGGTTGTGCTGGTGTCTCTAGGAAAAAAAAACTTGTTTCCGCTGGACACACAGTCAGTTGACATCTCGCGCAGCGAAACAGTCGTGCAAGCAACGTTGAAGTTCCGGGAATACAACTTACTCGATCTGATCATGAAAGTCATGTCCTGTTCAGTGCACGTTGAGGGCGTGCAGAGGGCACCTCTCGTGTCGACACTCTGAAATTCATCGGCTGAAGTTGCTGTCAGAGGATTCTTCCGGCCCTGCGATAGTGAGGTACAAACTATGAGAATCTAATGGTTGTGCGATAACAGGCAACATCGACATCTCTTGTAATCGCGGAAGCTCGTCATCCGCCATTCTCCGTAATATGAGCAGTTAAACTTCTCGCCACTTTTTCCGTATGTCAACTCAGCACGAGACGCATACACTGAACCTCGAACTTACAGGAAGAAATACATGTAAGCTACACGATATTGTTCAGGAACATAAAACATTTTTACCGAGATATTACATAAGCAGAGTAGATATAATTTTCCCTCCTTGGTCGCTACCAAGGCCAAAAAAAAATCGCAGATCCTACGTACACTGGAAATCGATGATATGCGAAGCACGTTTGGCTGATATGTGGGGTATAACGTCCCAAAACGACCATATGATCACCATTGATTTGTGGGGTTTAACGTCCCCAAACCACCATATTATTATGAGAGATGCCGTAGTGGAGGGCTCCAGTAATTTCGACCACCTGGGGTTCTTTACCGTACACCCAAATCTGAGCACACGGGCCTACAACATTTCCGTCTCCATCGGAAATGCAGCTGCCATAGCCGGGATTTGAACCCGCGACCTGCGGATCAGCAGCCGAGTGCCTTGTAGCCATTAGACCACCGCGGTGGACCCATATGATAACCAGAAACGCCGCAGTGAAGGGCTCCGAAAAGTTCGACCACCTGTGGTTCTTTAACGTGCTCCCAAATCCGAGCAGATGGGCCTACAGTAGTTTCGCCTTCATCGGAAATGCCGCTGCCGCAGCCGGGATTTCATCCCGCGACTTGCGGCTCAGCAGCCGAATAGCTTAGCCACTAGACCACCGCGGCGAGTGTATGCGAAGCACAAATGAGAAAGGTTGATATGTCACTTTAGAATCAGCACACCGTTATGAGGTGTACGTAAACCAGGCCGTACATGACTTTCATGTAATAATTTTTATGCTTGCACATGGTATTTTTGTTTGCCATCAATTCACCTCGCGTAATGTCAAATTCAGTATATGTGAAGCTAGCGCAACGGCCGCAAGCGAGCTATAAGTTTTGCATGTATTCATGTTTTACGTGACACGCATATCATGATTATTATGTTTGGACGGGTCATTTACTTTCGCCGTCCATTCACGTCACGTAATACCAAATTTGGTGTAGTGAAGCTAGCGAAACAACCGCGAGCGCATCATGAGCGTGGTATGTAGTCATGTTTTTACATGACACGCATGTCATGATTTCCACGTGAGGCCTAGAGAGCTAAACGTCGTAAGCGGATAGATAGATAGATAGATGGATAGATAGATAGATAGATAGATAGATAGATAGATAGATAGATAGATAGATAGATAGATAGATAGATAGATAGATAGATAGATAGATAGATAGATAGATAGATAGATAGATAGATAGATAGATAGATAGATAGATAGATAGATAGATAGATAGATAGATAGATACGGTTGAAATCGCCGAAGTTCGATAAGAAATGCTTCGCATTCAAAATACAGTTGTTGGTTGAGGGAATAATATCTAAAAGAACACGTTCGTGACAGTAGGGCAACAACTCGCACTAATGATGATTTATTCCGTATATCCGCCGTGTATTCTCGTGTATACAGATGGTTCTTGTCATACGAATTCCTCCTGTTCTGCTTTTGTCCTTCCATACTTGGTAACAAAGCAGACATATATATTATGTCATGTGACGTTGTCTATTGCTACCGAACTGTTTGCAATTCTATCTGCATTGCGCTTTGTAGCGTCCGAAAAAAAGGTACGAAAATGGGTCATTTTTAGCGATTCCCATGCCACTCTAGCGTCACTGCAAAGTGATAACAAACTCTTTCCAAACGCTCCCTTGATATATGAGACCTTTAAAAAAACACGCGAAAGAAGGAGGAATGAACCACGTGATCACATTTCAATGGATACCAGGTCACTGCAGGATTCCAGGAAACACTGCTGCGGACGCCGTGGTCAATAGAGCCCGCAAGAACGAAGAGAGAATTAGTCTGCGAATTTCACGCACTCAAATTTGTCTACTCCTGAGACAGATAGTCCAAAGCGTTACCAAAGGCAAAGGGTTCGAAGAAAAGTCCGAAAGTTCAGACTTAAATTTTTAGACCCTTGCATAAAACTATGCAATCTATCAGAGTTAAAAAAATCGAGATTTGAAACATTGGTCCACCGCCTACGGTTCAATACAGCATTTACGCGACATTTACAACACGGGATAAAGCTTGCGACTAGTACAGAGTGTTCCTGCAACCCTGACGAAGATGGACACCACCTTCTTCCGTAGTGTCCGAAATATTAGACACAAAAAAAACCATTACGACGAAGTTTGCAACTCCTAGACTGGAGGCCGTTCACACTGACGAAAATACTAGGTCCATGGCCACTTGCAGGGCTTCAGAAAAGAGCGCTTGTCGCCTTCATGAAGTTTCTTGAAGAGTCAAATATTTCATGAAAGTATTGACATACCGTTTCCTGAAAATATGGACCTACCGTATGCGATGTCGCTTTCATTCAATAGCGAATGTGTAATAGTTAGATAGCGTGTTTCATGTGTCGAATTATTTTTCTCAGTGTGAACTGACCTTGTGTGTGGAATTTGTGTACATATGAACCTATCAGGTTAATCTGAACTGCCAGGTGATGTGAACTGACCTTGTATGTGGAACCTGTGTACATATAAACCTATTAGGCATATCTGAACTGTTATGTGATGTGAACTCATCTTGAGCGTGGAACCTGTGTTCATATCAACTAATTAGGCGTATCTGAACTGTCATGTGATGTGAACTCACCTTGTATGTGGAACTCGTATACATACGAACCTATTAGCTATATGTGAACTGAACTGTGACGTTTGGGTATTGTGTACTCTCACCACGTATGTTATACTATCTTGCATTTGAGCCCTTATGGTTCATCTTAGGCTCGTCGTTTCTACTAAGAGAAAAGAAGTACCCGGAGCCAACGTCATAGCACCAACCTCTCCTATTTTACCATTTAATTCAGAAAAGAACATGGAAGATGCAATTTATACATACAACATTAATGGTTTCCCATTCTGTCCTGGTAATGCAAATAATATTGCAGAGGTTTCATAAAGCTTCACATTATTTAAAGCACGCATTCTCATGGTCACTGCTTGTGATTTATGATATTCCCGAAAAAAAAAGAAATATTACCACATTGGTGATATACCCAAACTAATGTGCCTTTGTATTTTTGTGCTGCGACAATCATAAATTCCCTATGGAGGTTCCTTGAATGGTGGTATTTAATCATTAACATCATCTTTTTCATGCAATATACGGGAAAATACAGAGAGTTCGCAAGCCCTTTTTCATTATTCTTTTCAAAGCGCAAAACATCCACAGTATGGGCGATTTGTGTTGGGAACAATACAGCCAATAGCTGCACTGAAATTTTAAACCCTGTTTTGAAATAATCATAAAAAATCAAGCTTTCTGTGTCAAGTAATCTGAGAACTTCTTTTACGCGCACACAAGTATGGCCGTTCAAACGAGACATAAATATCTGTGTACATGCATTTAGCAAGGTTCATGGCATATGGAATACTTCTTTCAGAAAAATATTAAATGCTGTACTGTAACATTACTCGTATTATTGTTGTGACTTCATAGTTGTTACCCGCCGCATTAGTTTCACAAGCGAAGTGTCGCGCTGCTAAGCTCGAAGACGCGGTCCCAGACCTCAGTGGTGGCCTCCCAATGGGGCCGAAATGCAAGAACGCACGTTTACTTAGTATCAGATGCAACTTTCGACGGTGGTCTAGTGGTTAGTTGCTCGACTGCTGAGCCGAAAGTCGTGCGATAAGATCCCGGCCACAGCGGCCGCATTTTCGATGGAGGTTAAATGCTCGAGGTTAGTGCATCTAGATTCAACTGCACGTTAAGAACACTAGGTGGTCAAAATTTCCGGAGCCCTCCACTGCAAAAAAAAAGGCAAGGTGAAAGATTGGTGTGACCAAATAGGAAGGACCTGAGCGGGGTTCCTCATCGTCATATTGAGGTTTTGCGTCGAAAAATGCCAACCAATGATGATGATAATAATAATAATAATAATAATAATAATAATAATAATAATAATAATAATAATAATAATGCAATTTATTATTATTATTATTATTATTATTATTATTATTATTATTATTATTATTATTATTATTATTATTATTATTATTATTATTATTATTATTATTATTATTATTATTATTATTATTATTATTATTATTATTATTATTATTATTATTATTATTATTATTACGTTTAGGTGCGTCTTAAATATTCCAAGCTGTTTAAGCTGATGCTGCAGGGCACCCCTCCGTCATGCCCCGTATTATCGTGCCTTTTATCTAAAAAACAACAAGAGCTAATTTACACACGATGAGGGAAACATCACTCGAAGACGGGTCCTGATTACCAAAAAAGAAGATCTTATTGTGCATGCGCAAATATATCACTTAAGAAAAGGAACGGGACAGAGGAAAGGAGGTAGAAAGGAAGGTAAATCGCATGGGAATTAAAACTTGAGCAAGTTGGTACGTATTTGTCTTCATTTTAGCAGCACACTGGTGGACGAGGACTAAAAAGAAAGTATGTTCACAACCACGGCCGGGCTAGACCGCACCTGCGTGTGCTTCTTTCCTTGCGGCCTTCTCATCCGCCCCGAATACAACGGGAGAGTTTCTGAGTATGTTTCGTTACCCGTCGGCGGTAGGAGCGCAGCGACCCTGACATTGCATTTTCTGCGCCGCGCACACGGCACAAGAAAATTCGTCTATGTGGAACCGTGCAATAAAGCTTCTCGACGAAGAGGGAGAGGAATTATTTAAAAAAATCGAGTATAGATGGAGGATCGTCTACTAAAAGAAAACTAATTTACCAGATGGCTTGCCGCTTAATGTAGGTATGTATGTGCTCATAGATAATACAAGCTGAAACTGGGTGAAAATCCCGAAGAATCGGCTAATGAGAGGCATAATTCAGAAGACATAAAGCACTGGCAATGATCAGAGAGATGGAAGAACAATACTGCACCTGTTTGCAATCAGAGAACACTAAACACCTTTGGCCTTTGGTCTCGTCGGACAACGACGTCGCAATTAATTAAGGGAGGTCGCTCAACGATTGACGTGCGTGCCTACCTTTTTACAGCTATTTTCTATTTTTCTTCATTTTTCCAAATACACATGAAGTGTTTTCAGGGGTAATAGCTGCTGTCTGCAGTCTGACTACTCTTTTAAACATGTACGTGTGTTGTATATCAATTGGCTAAAAACTGCGTTAAGGAGAAAGATTTTTTTTTTAAAAGGAGAGAGAGGGCCTTTGCTGCTGCATAACGTCTTCAGACGGCGCGCACAGAGAGTGGTTGTGTGCATTGTCAAGGTGTTAGCACCACCTGGAAATATTGATTCCGGAGACCCCAAGCATTTTGCATTCCTTTGTTCTGCACGCCACGTCCATTAAGAACGCGAACAAAGTACGCAGCTGCTTACGCTCGCAAGCCGCTTGCCCCGGAGCTAAAACTGCAGTGCAAATGAGTGCTTTGCTATCTTTCTAGTTCGTAGAACATATTTAAAAATAGAAATTAACAACATTACAAGTTTTGGTCCCGTAAGCAGCTGTATTTCTGAAAAATCTGTCTAAATTCTCTTGTTGCCTATTGCTACAAGCAGGTTGTTGTGAATTGCCTTTTATCTCTAGTGTAGCTTGCTTTATTTTGGAGTTTACCCCCCCCCCCCGGCTGCATTTCATTCGGTGCTTTGTCAGTGTTCAGTCTACAGTAATTTTTTGAGTCGAGAAGGCATTCGCGCAACCTTCAGTGCGCGCATTATGCACATGAATTTATATTAGCAGCGTGAAGGTGTATTGCTGGGTTCCGTCTCGGCCGCTCGATCACTGTGGTTCCGTATCGCAAGTCCCGTTCGGGCAAAACACCCGGTGTCCCTTATCACCAATTCTCAAACAATACTGAGCTGTGCGGCAAGTGCCAAAGGATATTGTGAGAGAAACCTCATCATCAAGGACCAGTCTGAATTGACAATCGTATGCAGCAGACATTTGCGCGGTGAAGACTATGTGCCTGCGTTCCTCAACAGAAAACTTATTCCTGACTGCGCGCGTGCCTACTCTTTTCGAGAACTATATTTCCTACACAATTTAAGGTGCATAAAAGCCTCGCAAAGATCCTGATTTACGAGTTTCGCCCCTAGGTCAAGCATCAAGGAAGCGAAAAGCGGAGACCAACGAAACAGATCAAGATGTTGCAACTTCACAAGACGCTTTCACTGAACAAGAAGCAGCGAGAGTTTGCACGAAAAAATGAACAGCAACGCTCATCGGGTGGGCCGATACCAGAATATGATGGGACGACTGCACTCCCAAGTGTCCTACCATCGTTCCAAATGCGAGAAATTGCAGTGATTGCTGAAAGAAGAAAAAAATGCGTCCCGATATTATCACGGAAGCAAGGACCAAGCATGCGTTAAGAAAATCGCAGCAGATGCACAGAAAGGGGAGAAAAGGGGCGTTTTTTTTTTGCATCAAATAGAATGTGACGTAAGAAAGCGCTCAACGTACCCATACGATATTGCAAGGGGTGTGGTATGCCATTTTCTATCGCAAAGAAGCTACGATCATGCGCGCACTTCAGGGCTTGTGACACTGCCAGCAAAGTGCACACTTCAGATGTGTATAGGTTCAAGCCGAGCATCATCAGGTATGCGCAATGCCATAAATAATTTGTGCGTCCTAAATGATTAGGCAACTTGCTTTTCAACGCGTGGTGAGTGGAGAAGCGCGCCCGAAATCATGTGTTCGCGTGTTGTACGGAGCGGCGGAACATGGCAGGGTCGCAACGCCTCTTCAAAGGAGTGGTGAGAGGCATGTACTACACCCGATGCGAAGGCCGTAAGAAGGGAGCGCGCAGATGCAGTTCGACCTGCCGTGGCACTACACGGGCGCCTGTGTTGTGCACATTCTTTCTTCTTAGTCCTCATCCGCCAGTGCGCTGCTAAAATTAGGATAAAAAAAGATCGTTGTAGTTGCACGTGGTACTGGCGATAAAATTAAGCAGAGCGAACGTATTGTGAAAATCTGTTTCATGCGAAGCAGTGAGCAAGTAGCTGTATATATGCTGAATGTTTTGGCAATATTATGGCTTTACCTCATAAATACAGCCCCCCCCCCCCCTCCCTCATCCCACCAAGAAAAGGTATAAACTGTCAAACACTAGCTCACTCATAAAACATGACTGATGGCAGGCAACAAAACATGTGATACAGCTCTGGCCTGTCCACTTATCACCAGGCAGAAGCAGATGTAATATTATTGCGGTTGCAGCTCTAAGCGTGTCAGTCGGCTTGGAAAAAAAAATCACAGAAACCATGAAAACCAATAGGTGGAGAAGGGGCACACAAGAAGAAGCATTGGTTGCAAATAATTTATATGTGCGTTTGCTCGTATTTAGGTGCACAAAAATGCATAACAACGCTGAATATACCTCAGACCAACTTCTCGTGCAAAGAAATAGCTTTTATACATACAAGTCAGGTAATTGCATATTACGTCGTACATGTTCAACTTTGGCTGCTTTAAATAGTCCCGTGCTTGAAATTAAAGGAACGTCACTTACAGTCAACTCTCCAATCTCATGGAAGCGTTTGATAAATGTCTCGAAGTATGCTGGTGGCAGCTTGTAGAACAGCGAACAGTACTGGCCCTTGAAATCCAGCTCACCGTCGGCCAGATAAACGCGCGTGCGCAAGCACTGGTCGTAACCTCCCATGGCCACGTACGTGCCCTCCAGTGGGTTGCTGGACAGCATGGCATTCGAGAGAATCACTGTGAAAATGATGAGTGGTTGTTTTGTAAGCTGGTATGGAATCGTAATGAAAACTTGATGGTGAAAAATATTATACGATGAAATAGAAAGAGAACATTGGTAGTGCCATTTCACAGCATCATGAAAGTCAGCTTCGTCTATGACTTTCATGACGTTTCATTATAATGACACGGTGATTTACTTGTGTGGCTATGCTAATGTTAAGCGCATCTCACAGTTAATCTCGACTATATCTGTATTACTAATACGTACGTGAAAGGGTCATCCGCCCTCTTGTTTTACTGTATCAATTGAAATCGATGTTGCTTTCAAGATTGACCAAACTGAGAAGATTTGTTGTGACGGCACTAACAAGGTAAAATAAATTAGTAATTGTTTATCCGTGAAGATACATTATCACTGTTGTCGTTGAGGCTTGGCTGGGATCATATGGATGCGAGGCCGTATTGTAGTTACCACTGTCCAGAACAGGTAACGGCCGAATATTGCATGTAGTAAACAAAAGTGCAACATATTAGACAAAAGATAATACTGTTGTTTGTGGAATGCGCAATAATTTCGGTGCCAATTTTTCTGTGGCAATGTGCAGAGACGCCGTCTATAACAATAAAAGAAGTTTGTATTTGATGTCAATGCTGTACTGTCCAAACAGTCTTCCTGTAACATTTAAAATATACTCTTTCGTATACTGCTTTTCTTCACAAAAACATTACAATTACTTTTACTAACATCGCCTATACGCCTCTCGGCATCACTGTCTGTGAGTTCTCATTATATTGTGTCGAACAAAGAAAAAAGACGCACTCTAATTTACACTTCTTTTTTCACTCTCAGAAAAGGGCATATTTGAGGCGTGCTTCTGTCGTGCAACAATAAATTTCAGCTATTTATTGTTCCGATCTTTACGTTATCACGGCGCCCCCGGCAATTACAGACCAATAACGGCGCGCATGCTGTCAGTGTAACATAATATTCTTCATGTAAATGTAGCAAGCGCAAAGTTTTTGAGAATAGTAGGCATAAGCAAAACATATCGATTATTGTTGCATGTAAGATGCTAAAACAATTTTGTTTAGTATTGGTGAATTTAAAGATAGTTTGGTGTCTGTGCGTGGAGCCGGGTACCTCTCATCAATTCGCGATAGTTTTCGTCACAAGTTAACAACAAACACAAAAATTGCCAAGTAAACTCGGGAACAAATATTCGAATCCTCAAAATGTCAACGCTTCAAGTAAATGTTCACGTAAGAGGCGAGTACGCGGAACAAAGACTTTGACATAAGTAAAACACAACCGACGTTTGGTTCTTGTAAATAAGATTATTCTTTATTATGGAACAGTAAGAGTAACAATCATGTACGCATTCACAAATGCCATGTAACCGCAAAACTACAAGAAACATATAATTAAGCGTACCTCGTATTTTAAAGCCTGTATACATGCTCGAATAGCGTTTCTGGTCAGCGTGCTAGAACATTTCATGATTATATCACATTTTGGGATTCATTTTCTAAGTAATATCATAGTGCCTCTTCGATTTCTGTGAAGCTATCTTTTTGAGAGTGTTAATAACGCTTGCAACTTAGTCAACAAAAGCACTAGGACAAAGCAATAAGCAATATGCATGCACTCTCTTTACTCAATAAGGTGCGACAATAATCCAATACGGCAAATTCTGTCACAAAACATGTATCCATGATATTCAAACGAACGTGTCTATTTGGCTCTTTAAACTTTTTTTTTCATTTAATTGATGTTAACATATTCAGAGAGTCACTTATGGCTTTCTGCGTAATTCAAATACTTTGCGTTGCTTCCATCTCCCTTTGCATTGCTACCATCTATATTATATGCGAAAAAAAATCAGAACGCTTCCTGACGCTGCGCCTCGAATGGTATGCAGATGACGTTAATACTATACGAACAGTAAGCTTATAGTGTGTTGTACTCGTCAGACTAACAGGCGAGAATCTAAAAGGGGCGTTATAAAACGGGCCTTGTGAACGCAGCATGTATTTCAAGCTGGAAGCAGCTGTAGAAGCCTTGTGAACAATATGTTAATTTTTATGTACTTTACGAGCTATGCAGTCCTCGTGATCGAAATTTTCATCGCCATATAGATTTTTCTTCAGGTGTACTCTAAAGGGGAAATCCTACGCGTTTGTGTCTGATATTGGTGTCTCGGCTGGCGCAAATTTGCGCGTTTAACTCGGGAGTTTCCCAGATAAGTGAGCGAGCGCTTGAGCGGCTTTTATGCTAAGTACGGACGCAGGAGCGTAACATGAATGCGGGTTCGTGGCATCAATTATTCAGGGGGCGAGCTCTTGTTTTCTCTCCAAGGCCTTTGTAGTCACTCAATTTTTTTTTCTGACGTTCGTGATGACCCTGGGAATGCCACTTCGCATGAAATAGTGCATGACGTTGCAAAACAAATTATCTCGTGCGGCAATTGCATATAAGGAAATACGTAGCGCATTGTTTACCCTCTCACCCGTACACAAGCATCCAGCGTCGATAACTGGAACTTCGTCGAGCGGGAAAGAACAGACAGGTACGGTCACACACGTGCCTCCACGTCACGTACTTGTGCCCTCATCTTGAAGTGTACAGATACCGGATGTGACCGTTAGCGATTTCTTCTATTCATAGCTGCTGCCAAAGGGTTTCAACGCAAATGCCAGCCTACAGAGTAGCATGGCGGCCACTACATGCCCCCTTTCTTTTTTTTTTTTTGGGGGGGGGGGGTAATGCATGTTCTACGTTTCTGCTCGCAAGTTTTAATTGTTAGTGAAACTTCTGGTTACGTTGACTCTCAATCTATGAGTTAACCTAAGGTCACACACGATGATATTACCATGGCAGTTAAAATTAATTACAGCTGAAGCAGAAACTATCTGTTGGTACAGAAACATGTCAGTGGTGACAAGCGCAGAGTTGAGCTCGAACTGGTCATGATTCAGTACTACCAGCTATACGACAATAATGCTTCCTGTGCATGCCACATTAAAAAAAATGTAGAAGTTTTGGGTGCTGTCCGCCCAGACGCATCGAGCTGCGCAGGCCCCGCTTTCTTGACATATTGTTTTGTATGGCAATTTCTGTGATCGTTGGTGCACTCCGAAAAGGAAAGCACCTGGCCCTGTCCTTCACATTTATAAAATATTTTACGAGAAGCATGGCATCACTTGGCACGGACGCTCTCTCATAATTTCTCATGAAGGAAATGTTTTACACTTAGAAAATAATGAGCCATCTTCTCCCTACTGATTTAAGTGTCTAACATAGACCTACATACATGAGAAGCTATATTTTTCTACCATGAAAGCACCGACGATTATTTGTTTATACATGCTGACACGTTTCGTTTTATGGCACGCAGGGTCGTTGTCTGTGTTAACAGTGCCACATGCTCATGAATGGTAAATGTAACAATTAACGAAATATTGTAGTTCAAGATATCTGCTTTAGAGGGTTTTAAACCACATTGTTAGCTTGGTAGGCTGCGTAAAAGTGGCGTATAGGTATTTAGACTGTATTAGTTACTCGCGAATGTAGTGGGCTTAAAGAATACTCCATAAAAGCATTACGCACATAAATACAAACCTGCCAGATACACTTTCTTTATTGCCTTTAAATACAAACCGAGGCAAGTTCGCTTCGCCTGTGAACAAGTGTCACTGCAGCATCTTCTGGTTAAAATTCGTGCATCGGATGTCGTGCACGTATAAGTCGCTATGCATAAAGATATTGCAGAATAGCTAAAACATATTTTATGGGACATTTATTAACCTTGGTTTGCATTCACAACCAGTGTTGTGGAAGTCTTGGGGTTTTCTGTTATGAGGGTGTTTATGAAGGACACAATGTCGGGATTTTTTTAAAGAAGATAGTCTTTCTTGGGGTAATTCGACGCAAATAGTTTGGTCTGTCTGTACATTTGTCTGTTTGTCTGCCATAACGATACTCCAAACGGCACCAAACGATACCGGCCTACCCCATCCGCACCACCCACGAATATTGCTACAGTTTGAGCGTTCATACTTTTGCGATTATCAGATAAAAAGCAATTATTGCGCATATCCGAGGCACCATAACAACATGTCAATATTTTGCATGTGTGGCTTTATACTAGAGAAGGCATACATAAGTAACTATAAGGACCATAGCGTTTATCACGCTGCGCTGACAATGCAATGCGACGCTCAAAAACCAAGTGTTTCCAACGCGTTCCTAAGACGACATGGTGGTGGCACCTACCCATCGCCTTGCGTTCTACAACTTATCGCCCACAAGACGCGTGCGCATGCCTTCCTTCGTTTTGAAGATAACTGCCAGATAGCGGCCGTGTCTAACGTGCCTCGATGCGCTCTTTCGCCATGGCTACACGGATCGAGATTCCCTAACGCAGCGCCTCCAGATACACTTCACCAATTTCCTCGCACAGAACATCAAACAAACGTTTTTTTTTTCACTCTCTCCAGACGGAAAATTATCGTCTTTCAACGACATTTGCAGCGAAACATGCAGATACGAAGCCGATTTTCTTCCTCCTATACAAAACTAATGAATGCTGTTACTGGTTGTGTGTCAGCAGGATTACGCTGTTTTTATTTACCCCACTTGTGAAACCACCTGTCTTAGCAGAATGGACACACCATATAACGTGTCCGGCCCTGTACCGTCATACCATTCAGCGCATTGTCACTGCGCCATGACCGAAATGCTCATGTGTGCTGATGTACGCTTTGAGGTGAACGTAACTTTATTTTATTTGTCTTGAAGCAAAATAAATATATTTCCTCATTCAATTTTATTAAAGTCACGTTCGCCGCTAATTCGTACATTAAAGCAAGCATACACCTATGCGGAGAGGTAATTCGATGCATTCACCACTCGAATTTGGCGAGGCACGAGTCCTTGAGTTCTCGAAATTCCCCGAGACCAGGCGTATTTACGACGTATATGTCACCTTGAAGGCGACAAAAAGTGCGACATAAAAAGTCATGACGTCCGAGTCACCACGCAGTGCCCTTGGAGCAGCTCTGTTTGTGCTTTGGACCACGCGAACACAAGGTCTGTGAAAAATAGCTGAACTTCGTAAAGCGACGAGCCGTGGTTTTGCCAGCCACGCCACTCAAGCATACCACGCCTCGAACTTTGGACGGCAGTCCAAGTCGGGTGTAGAATCGGTGTCTCCATTTTGCGTGCGCCATTCTTTCGCGCGTGAAGGCCGGCATTGTCAGATGGAACGCAAGATTTCCGCATCGGGTTTCGTTTCCTTTGACGGCGGGAACTACTGAACGAGTGGAAACAATGTGAAATCCTAGATCTCTCTCCTTCAGAATTGTCCTTAGGGCGAAACCTTCTACTTCAAGCGCTTCACGCAAGAACCAGAAAACAAACAACCAAGAACAACAGGGGCCTTCTTCGAAGGCACACACACAGTACCGCGCACGTTGCGTGACAATCCAAAAAGCTACGTTAACTGACGCGGCACACCTACGCCCTAATACATTCCCATGGATTCTGCGGGGAAATAGCTGTTGTTGTTAAACATTAGTTAGTAGTTGCTGTTGCCGTTTCTTTGAAGTGATTGGTAATATTCATTTACATTTCTCTATGCAAATATCTTGTAGTGTTGAAACCACGCTTGCTTACCAGTACGACAACGTTATAATTCAAGCCCTTGCAGTTTTGACGGCAAGAAAGTTCACAAAATTTCCGCATGAATATTTATGTCGTGTTTTTGTTGACATGCTTAACTATGCATATGCTCCAGGATGTGTTAACCTCGATCATGCCTAAATTGAATACCATTTGATCGGCATGTTAGAATGCGTACGAGTGTACAACGTACGATCAAACCAGAGGGAAGAGAAGGAAACTGCACATAGAAATAAAAAAAGAATGAAACGGTGTCTAATGAAGAAGAAAGGGGGTGAAAGCGTGACAAGCTGGCAGGAAATGTGAGCGTGCACGGGCTAAACACCATATTTGAACGCTCATTTTACACAAAATAAGACCTTCAAAGCTGTAGTGCTACAGCACCTATTTTACATTCTTTGACGCCGTGGCATAGCCAAAGGGATCATTTAACGAAAAGGCCAGTGACTTCGCTGATGTGTTTTTCAATAAATAAATGTGCGTGAGATCGAATAAAGTGAAAAGGGAGGAAAACCAACGAGAAAAATATTCTGCGAATTTTTGGTGAGGTACCAAAAAATAGATAAAAGTGAATGCAAGTCCGCAACGATGATTACTTTTTTACCTTATATTTAGGGCTCCATGCTTGCAGATTTGATTTCTTTTAAACCTCAGGGGGCGTTTTTCGCAATTTTTCTCAGGGGAAATTTGGCAATTATTGGAGAATATTTGTCGTAAGTGTCCAATTATCTAAAACTGCATGTGATTTTTAGTCACATTACAAGTCATTGAATTAGATTACTTCTAATTTTGTTTCAATGAAAAGGAGTTCCAAGGTTGCCGATCAATTTTTCCCATTTCTTTATTTTTTTCACCTCCTGTTAATTTGCCTGGCTAATAAGGCTGTTCATTTGTTGATTTCTACTGTTGTAAACTCGCAAAAGTGCACATATGGGGGAGCAGGAAGTTTAGGTAGTCAAGCTGCTTCTCAGTTCTTTCTCCAAGCCTCGCTCATCTTCTTGAAAAAAAAAATGAATAGTCTAATATTTTTACTGTTATTATTCTGTATACTCTGAACTCTTAGACAAAATTATACCTTAACATGAAAACTTGCGAATAGAGTGAGTTTCTTGTTAGATTACTGAAACGTTTGAATGCTCGAACACATATACACACAAACGGAGATACTTGAGGACATAACAGCTACCTTTGTTAGTATTACCGCATGAAACGTTGTTGCAATAGACGCAGGCATACTTAACTTGGTTGCTGCCACTAATGGAGGTCCGCTCCTTTAGATTGATGATTCTTAACTTTAAAAAGTGCCCTTCGAACGTTAAAATTTTTTTATATTCATAGTTTATTAGATAAATTCAAATTTTTGAAGATTTCGCCTGCCCCACCACGGTGGTCCAGTGGCTAAGGCACTCGGCTGCTGACCCGCAGGTCGCGGGTTCGAATGCCGGCTGCGGCGGCTGCATTTTCGATGGAGGTGGAAATGTTGTAGGCCTGTGTGCTCAGATTTGGGTGCACGTTGAAGAACCCCAGGTGGTCGAAATTCCGGAGCCCTCCACTACAGCGTCTCTCATAATCATGTGGTGGTTTTGGGACATTAAACCCTCCGTATCAATCCAAGATTTCGCCAGCAATTTTTTCTTTAATTTTTCCGGGTTTATCCAAAAACACAGAGCTCTGGCTATATTTCATTTCTGTTGGAAAGTTTTGGAAACAATAAAAATTGTTGGAATTTTACGTCCAAAAAGCACGATATAATTCAGGGGAAGCATTAATGGAGGGCTCCGGAAATCGCGACCGCCTAAGGGGTCCTTTAACGTACACCTAAATTGAATTGATTGATTGATTTATATGTGGGGTTTAACGTCCCAAAACCACCATTTGATTATGAGAGACGCCGTAGTGGAGGGCTCCGGAAATTTCGACCACCTGGGGTTCTTTAACGTGCACCCAAATCTGAGCACACGGGCCTACAACATTTCCGCCTCCATCGGAAATGCAGCCGCCGCAGCCGACACCTAAATCGAAGTACACGGGTACTCGCCTTCATTGAAAATGTGCCTACGGCGGCTGGTACTAAATTCCGCGCCCTTCGATTCAACAGTCGTGCTTCATATACACTGAACCACTATGGCAGGTAGCTGTAAAAAGAGGAGGAGAGCGTGAGAGAGATAGAGAGCAATATACAGTGTGATATGAAAGTCAGCTGGTTGTTCGAAATAATAGATTTTACATTGATTTGGGTGCTTTTTGGGGACGAGAGTAAAAAATGAAACTTTGGAATTGTGGTTTCCTAAGGGTGAAAGTGGCCTTCTGAATATGCATGACCAGTAATGACATATCAGGGTCTCAAGATACGGGGCAAAAATTTTATAAGGATGTGACGATAGCCTTTTGATTATCTGGCTGAATACGTGGGTTTGGTGATTGTACCAAGATAACATGTTCAGAGAAAGCTTCAAAAGTAACATTGATAAAAGCTCCAGCCATGCCATGATTGGCAAGCCCACGCACACCGCGATTCAGTGCGGACCACATAGTTTATAGTTTGAGTGATCCGAGCAGAACTTCAGCTTCTGAGGTCACTCTCAATTGAGACAACTTAGGCCAGGGTTCACGAAACTGGTGTAAATAAGTATAATCTCCTAGACTTTCGCAGTGCTTCTTTTGTTATCATGAGCATAGTAGGCTTGAGATTATAGGAGGACAGAGGCAATAAAAAAATCTGCAGTCACCAGACGTAACAGATGTAGAACAACTAATCAAGACTAGTAAAGTATAACTAGAAAAAATCTAGCTAAGCTGAATGAACAAATAAATCTGCTGGTAGGCCATATTATCTCTAAACTCTCTCCTCAATATCATGATGGTCACTAGAAAAATGGAGGCCTGCCTTTGTAAATATAATGTGGTTCTTTCAAATATCGCTGCTCTTTCGATATTCCTACTTTTGATGTAACGATGGGATGGTTTTAAAAGCGTGCAGAGCTATTCTTTTCTGATTTGGTGCTATCCTTTGATTTCTCGGTAAAGCGAGTGACGGTGTCATAGGGAGCCGCGTATTCGACATATTTTCATTGAGATAATAACACTGCTTAGCCACGATCATTTAAAGACTACTACTAGAAGCAGGATAATCGTCAAGTGTAATCCTTTTTTCTTCTTTCGTCGATAACCTTTAAGATTACGAGGTGCTGATTGCACTGTCCTTGACAAGCGCCTGTTGCCGAAAGTGTCGCACAAATAGGCTTTTTTACACACTTCCTAACGCCATGTCAACGATTGCAAGTCATTCCTGTCCGGTAACCTCGATGTGTCTGTAAACACTGAAGCTAGCCATCAACACCTCGTGTTTGTGGAGGATTGGAGACATTCCTCATGAATATACGCATTAAAATGTTGATGCCGGTAGCCACCCTTGTTCATGAAACCCACTCCTTTCGCGTCGTATGCGGAAATCTTTCTCACGCCTGTTACTCTCACACTTCTTCACGAACGCACGTGCCCCTTGCCGTGGGTTAATGTTGTTCCGTATGCTGGCACTCGTCCATGACCTGCAGCTATGCCATCCGCCTTTAGAGTCTTTTACGAACGCCTTAAAGAGTTCATATTAAAATGGTTTACATCTGGGTTGGATGGTGCTCTTGCATGTCGAGTGGTTGCAGCAATTTAAAAACGGACGGACGAAGGTATAAGAAACACGAAGACACCGCTGCATATTCGAGTTTCTTTACTTCGTCCGTGCGTTTCAATATTGCTGCAATCACTCAAAATGACAGTTCAAATTGAGTGCGAACTGCCCCGAAGCATCCGGTACAGCATTGCGGTGTCGTAGCTGAGGAATCTAAAAAAATTTGCTGTGCGTGGGAACAAGGAGAAACGACTGCACGCAATATGTAATATGACCTGTCTAATCAATATTTTCTTTGCGCTAACAGACAACTTTTAAATATCAAACTGTGGAGCGTGTCTCGGCCTGAATTAGGGACGTAACAGAAGAACAGAATATAATAATAGAAGCCTTTACTTCAGTCCCGGAAGCCATACGCGTTTGGGGGCTCTGATAAGCCGTCAATTATAAAGGAGAGTTTTTTGGACGTATTGCACGCATTCCAATGACCCTCCTAGAAAAGCGCCCACCATATCGACTTTTGGCTGTGTAGTTTTTTTACGTTTGATTTGTCCCATGAAATGTTCCTGTTGTTCATGGGTCGAATTCACAAAGTTTTTCACTTTCAGGAGTTTTTTTTTTTTTTTGCTAGTGGAATATTTTTAGTGAAATGCTTTTTTTTACTCCGGTTTTCATGTCCAATATTGAATAACGGTAATGTAAGATGTGGCTAGACTGCGAAGAGATCGCGGAAAGTTTTCTCTCCATTGCAGTACTTTTAATATGGTTAAATGAAGTCGAAAATGCTTTAGGCTCATATTCTTAGATTTAAGATCACGTTAAAGAATTTCAGGTGGTCGAAATATCTGGAGCCCTGTACTACGTCGTCTCAAAATCATATCGTGGTTTTGCGATCTTGAATTCCAATAATTGTTAATAATACGTTTAATACTGTGGCATGAGGACCCACGCATATCATTATACCCGCAAATAAAAGAATTCGGTGAAGATTTTGTTCCTTTATTATCAACGTATATGTACTTGAGACAAGAAAAATAAAAATCAGAAAAAAAACAAGAAGAAAGATTTATTGGAAGATTACAACAGCGAAGAAGCTTTTTTTTAGCAATTTAGATGTTTTCCGCGTGGACATTGCTTTCGAAGGGAGTTTCATTGGGCATACTAGTAGTGCTTGCTATAAAAGCACCTCAATACCTGTATTTAGATTTGGATAAAGTACCCCCAAAGGGGTAAGTATCATCTATGCTCCCGCAACTAGCGTGCCTCATTGTCACATCATAATTTCGGCACATAAAACCCTATACTTCGTTTTTATGAAAACCATTAACTCTCTTAACTCTCGAAGAAAGTACGCAGTAACAGCCCCAACGAAAACAGCAAACTAGAGGAGGAAGAAGACACGTACACGCATATGAGTATTTTCTGCCAATATGAACCAACTAGCCCGAAAGTACACGTCGATTAAATTAACGCGTCTAACTGGGAAACGTGTAGCTATGCTTATCAGTGCACAACTAAAACAAACTCGCCTCGTACATGTGACGCGCCGCAGCAGCTGCGTTAGAACACGAACTCACATAGCTTCCGTATTGCAGGGTAGAGAGGTTGACGAGTTGGTAATGAAGCAAATATACCTTCGACCTAGCGTTAATGACAGTTTTGCTTGCCTTCAGCTTTCAGCCTTCACCACCAGCAAGGTAGAAGGTGGTGTGTTCTACTGTCTTTATCAATCGTGCTGTATCGAGGAACTTTCACGTGCATCTGCTATCGCGGTCACAGTGAAATTAAGAAGCGATCCTGCCAGGTAGCTTAGAGCCCAGCACGTGAGAACCCAGATATAGAGTAAACTTCTTCAGCGGGTAAGCCGCTTCGCTTCAAGTTGGCGTACAGAGGGCGGACAATCACCGTGGTTGATTTTTCTTTTATGCCGTCTACGTAACGTCGTTGTTCAGGGTCTAACGTTTTACATTTGAATACTCAATGTACCGAAGACCTGTTGCGTAACGTGTAGAGCTGAGGCGCCACAGTCGTGCCACTTGGTGCTCCAGAACCAGTTGCATGAACTTCGTTCAAAATGGTGAGGTCCAAGTTACGAGGGAAGTTCAACTCAGTTTGGTGGACACAAACGTAAAGCATGTTCAGGCGTGGAGAAAGAAATGACAGCTTGGGCTGTCCGTTCTTTCTCGTGCGTGCTGTGAATTTTCACTTATCCTACGCATGTTATTCTACCGAACTAGAATGTTTCTCAAGTAAACAGGAACAAAAAGAAGAACGCGTTTTTTTTAAGTAGTAACAACGAGAACACGCAGGACAAACAGGTCACAACAAAACGCAGGATTAAATTGATCAACAGTGGACGAAAAAATCAGAGGCTTAGCTTGGAACCAACGTTCCGACAGGAGATATGAAATATGTCCACAGTGCTGCTTCTCTTGTTCTCCCGCTGTTCTCCACACACAGAGAATAATGCCCAAAAACACACACGTTCAAACAGACGTTACTCACTTCGGTACGCCCATGCTTTCTGTTGCCGCAATCCAGAGAAGGTTTTCAGTAGACTCGATGAGCAGTCCACGGAGAGCTCGGGACTCGTCACGAGTTCCGAGACAATGGGGAAGAACTTTTTGATCACTACCTGTGCGATATCTCGCAGGTCCGCCTCGTAGCTCCTAGTGGCACTCTCTTGACTCGACACACAGAGTACGAGAATGCTGCAAGCGAGCGCCCTCGTGGTGACGCTCTTCAGTGAAGCACACATGTTGTATTGTTGAACTTTTTACTCTAAAGGGTAAATAAATAAACGAAGTGTTCGAAAATAATACTCGAGCACGATGAATGGGGAGGCTGGTTCGTGAGCGATTGCTTTTATCCACGTCGTCTCTCGCGAAGTGCAGCGTCCGCGGTGTGGGCTGCGTGCGAACACGTGCAGATCACGGCGACAGCGGCATAAGTTTAGCCCTGGCCTGTTTGTGCGTCAGGGCGCGGACAGCTATGACGGTGCTGTGATTCCTCGCTTTCCAAAGTATCCGCTTTCACGCGCGCACCCTCCGCTTAATTGGTTTGAGCCGCTAGCCTCATGACTTTGTAGAGAGTCGCCTTTAACAGCGTCAGGCTGTTTGAGAGGGTTTTCATTCCAACTAGCGCTCAGAGCCATGGTAGTAGGCGCTCCACGGAGTGGACGCACCGCCACTTTCACTCTTGGCGCGCTTGCCGAACGCGGTGCTTTTCGTATCACCTTGACCAACTCTCGCCGCGAAGCTGCGAATGATTGCGTAATGGCGGATTTTCGTAAGCGGTCAAGTGTGGTCAAAGCAATTACTCCCTCTCCCCTCAATATCTCGTGTTTTACCACTTTCTTAATACATGGATGAATGAGGTATTCACTTATCGGTAGGCTGAGAATGATATTTTGAATGCAAAAAGAAATTTCATTAAAGAATTCTGGCAAAGAGAAAAAAACAATAGTGACAAAAAGAGCACACACTCTGTCGAAGAGACGTACGTTACTTGTAGTGTTGTATAATGTCACTTACAAAATCAGCGCATGTAAGGTTACGTCGTGGTGTATGCATGATTAAAAAGAAAATAAAGGTCGTCGTGTACAACATTGGTGCTGCTGACTACCTTATCATGTCTTAGTCTGAAAACAACGTCACGATAATAAGATCACTAAAGGTCTTATATATTGCATACTGCGTTTCTTCGTTTATTTTGCAGAGAGCATTTGTAATGACGGATAAAAATATGATCAGAACAATTCTACTGAAACAGCCCATCAGGTGTCGGTCTCCCATCCGAAAGAACAACGAAATCTGAGCGCCAACATTTCCGATGGAGGCGGAAATAGTGTAGGCCCGTGTGCTCAGATTTGGGCGCACGTTAAAGAACCCCAGGTGGACAAAATTTACGGAGCCCTTCACTACGGCGTCTCTCATAATTATATGGTGGTTTTGGGACGTTAAACCCCACATATCATCAATCTGAGCGCCAAAGCCTGAGGCAAATGCAAGTTGAATAACGTAGTTCTGTCTTTTCACTCAGTAGATGCCTACGGGCTCTATCTTGCTAATAAGTGGCCCATTTATATAAAGATCTGGTGTGAAAAACTGTTCCTTACGCCCTCAGTCATTCCTATTTTATCATTGTTCAAAGTCAGAAGAAAACAGTACAGTTGGAGCCGTAACAAATTGTTTCATATTTAAGCAATTCAAGCTGATCTGCGTTTCGACAAACAAGGTCACTAAAGCTACGGATAATGTTTTGTGCGCCAAGAACAAAATTTACGAATACTCATCTCTCTATTTCTCTGTGCTTCTTGATGATATAGGAGTGGGGAGGGAAATCAGCGGCTTCAAGTAAGCCATAAACGCTGCTCAAGGACCCCTGCATAAGATCATTACCATTTTCAAAATCGTTTTTTTTTTCAGAAGTAGATTGTTGCATTATTTTCAAGGGTCGGGGGACGAGACACCAATTGGAAAAGTCATTTGCTCACCATAAAGGCATGCACGTACAGGCTTCAACGAACCACCATGTCTCTTAAAGTGGCAGCAAGGACACGGGCCGGTGACATGGATATACCGAACTAGAAGCTTTGTAAAGGCACTCAATATTTGAAATTTGCTTCACAATGCCTTAGACGCATTGAGAAAATTTTACGAAATCATTTCTTGCATCACTAAGCCGCAAGCTTTCAATGCTTCCAACGCCTCGCCTGGATTTAGTGCTACTTGCGGTGCAGTTGTCACGGCAGTGGACGCACTGAACACGAAAGGAGATAGAAACAGCAGTTCATTGTTGGTGTATGGTTGACTTTGTGAGATGGTACACGCACACGGAAGGCGACAAGACAACGCTTGCGGTCCTTTCAGGTTCTCGTCTCAGTTTTCCTTTGTAAGCCATCTCAGAAGTGAAATCGTGCGCTTTCAATGGTGCCATTCCATGAGGCCCCTGTCTAAGCAAAGCCTAACGTACTTCTGATCGTCTTTTTTTTTATCGTACGCTAGCGAAAGGTAAATCTGCGTTGAACATGCAAAAGTCAGCAGCGATCACGCACGATCGACTTCATAAGCCCCATTGCTAGCTGATCCATTAACCGTTAGAGACGCTACGCTTCACACAAACGAGAGCACGTCGCACCCATGCGTAAGGAGCAGGTTTACATCATCCAAAATCCTGGAGAGCAGGGAACAGAACGTTCCCTTCACCATCCGCACGGCGCGCTGGAGAGGTCAATCGAAACACAAGCCCTCGCACTACCGCGCAGCGGCATTCAGCGTACCATTGGTTCTTTGCACTCACCCCTCTCCCTTCTTACGCGCACCACGCATACACGCGCACATTTACTACGCTTACTTTCAGTAGCCCATAGAGCAAGACCGTACTCACGAGAGAGGGGAAAAAAAAAGAAGCTGAGCGGGGCTGCCCGGCCACCGAAGGTCGCGTTTAACGCCGCGTCTGTGTTTTCATTTGAGCGCAGAGAACGGAACGCTTAAGGTAGCGAGCTATTAGAACACGGATTTTCGCGCATAAGCGTTCGACCTCATTATGAGGGATGCAACAGGCCAGGCTCGGATGCCAAAGAAGCTTTTGTGAACGTAAACCACCCGAGACAGCTGGCTCTCTCGATAAGCATGTTGCGAAGAGCAATTATAATAGGGCAAAACAAAGGAAAATAAAGAGAATCCCTGGAGCGTTGTTGGCATAGAAGGCACTCGGTAATGACTCGGAAAGAAACGCGCGGCTTTCCCCGACTCCTGTAAAAGCCAGGACTCACGCGATCCGCTGATTACTCGGGAAGTGGCTACGTAGCTACGTGCTGGAAGCGAACTGTTTTGTTTTCAAAGAAAAAAAAGGTGGGAGAGCTGAGCTATGAATATCTTGGAAATACATTTTTGGTTACGGAACGGGTTTCAGTGTAATGAGATTATATAATCACATAATGCTATTCCAGACAAGAGAAAGACTTACAACACACACGCGCGCTTAATCTACGTTAACAGAGAGCAGGAGACATTCGGCCGCCTTCCTCTAGATTTCCTACTTAGGCTACTTGCCCGCTATCAGTAGTATATTTGCGTATATATAAGCTCACGTATATGCTGCCTACAATACAGCGCCACTGATTCGAAATAATTTTGATTACAAACATATAGTTATCAATTATGAAACTGGATGTGGCATTTTACGTTCCGCGCTCGTTGCACCAAAACCTGATGTTTAAGGGTAATATTGCGACTCCCTTATTCTTGAACAAAAAGCTACATCCTTCTCTTTCAAATGTGGTGGATGCAGTGCTTAATTTATGGTGAAATTTATATTCGCACTTGTATATTACTGCTGATTCTAATGCATGGTGACTTCGCGTTGACAGCGCTCTACGAATAAGTTGTGAATCTGTAGAAGATGCCGCTGCAACTTAAGCTGATATTACTCGTATATTCAGCGAGGATATCAAGTCTCAGATGATTTCTTTGCGTTATCTTAATTGTGATGGATAAGAAAACTATGGCGTTAGTTTCAGGGATTGCATAGACATCATTTTTAACCTTTTTTTTCTATCAAGCCGTGAGCACCATATTTGTAAAGACCCATAACCGAGACCAGAGGAACGATCCTAGCTAGAAAACATGCAAAATGGAAGAGCATATATCCTCGTCTGTAAACTCAGTGCACGTAGGGTTCTTCACCTGCTCACTGCAGTACATACACAATATTATTGAGGTGTCTGGAGTGATATTAACAATACTAATAGGTGGGTTGTAACGTCCCAAAACCACAATATAATGATGAGAGACGCCATAGTGGAGGGCTTCGAAAGTTTCGACCATCTGGTGTTTTTAACGTGCAGTCATAATGCACAGCGTGTACACGGGTCTCTACTGTTTCACCTCTATCGAAATGTGACCACCGCGGTCAGAATCGAACCTACGACCTTCAGGTCTGCCGCTGAGCATCCTAGCCACTGATCCACCGAGGAAGACCAAGTGTTTGAAATGAAAAAGCTTCATTCGAAAGGAAGTAGATGGGGTTGTGCCAAGATTCGAAAAAAATCGGACCGAATAGTGTTATATTGATTCACGTTGTCCCACAGTATGCGTGATTCGATTTGAATACTGAAGCCCCGCCGCGGTGGTCTAGTGGCTAAGGTACTCGGCTACTGACCCGCAGGTCGCGGGTTGGAATCCCGGCTGCGGCGGCTGCACTTCCGATGAAGGCGGAAATGTTGTAGGCCCGTGTGCTCAGATTTGGGTGCACGTTAAAGAACCCCAGGTGGTCGAAATTTCCGGATCCCTCCACTACGGCGTCTCTCATAATCATATGGTGGTTTTGGGACGTTAAACCCCACATATCAATCAATCAATCGATTTGAATACTGAATCGAATCGAACAATAATCTATTCGATCAGTACTAAGATTAAATCATGCATATTGTGAGGCAACCTCAGGCAGATTCTTCTTTTATTGACACTTGAGCCTGAGAACCATTGCTCAGCCCAAGGCGAAGATGAGGTGAATTTGCAGGGGATAAGATGAAGCGTACGAAGAATCTCACGCTAATTTTCTGGTCCATGGAAGCTGCCAGCCTGATGTCGCTTAGACTGGGTAGAGACGTCGAACGAAAGGCCTTACGACGCAAGACGAGGACTATACCTCAGAAAATGGCAGAGAGGTTCGGTAGAAACCTCAACAAAAGTGACACATAGTCTACAGGAGATGTTTGACATTAAAAACTGAGGATACAAGGAGTCGTGACTGAAACTTCTCGCACAATCCAGGAACACGAGTTGGCGTACAAAGGCGCACATTCGTCGCCAGATGGAAAGACACGCCGTTATGGGAGCTTTCATATCGCTGCTTGCGATCGTGCCGACTAGCTTCTGTACTGAGCCGAGCAAGTTGCCAGCATTTTCCAAGTCTCCAAATCAGCTGTTCGGGTAGTCAGTACTATTAAAGAATGATGCGTCTATCGTGAATGTCCCCGAATGACCGTAAGCGAGGTGTAATGGTGGATAGCCAGTAGTGCCTTGGACGGTGGTATTGTGAGAACACGTGACGAATGGCAAGATGGTCCCAGTTGTCGTGAGCCGGCTCTATATACAAGGATAACATGTCATTAGCGTGTGGTCGAATAACTCTGTTTTTCATAGGTTTGAGGGTGGTATGCTCACGCTGTCTTGTAAACTGTGTCACAAGTGGTTAACCCTTAATTGACAGTGAAGAGAAAAGTCTTGCCGCTATCGCTAACCCTGATGTGGGCTGCACCATGACGCAAGACAGTGTCTTCAAGGGAGAAGGAGGTCATGTCAGAGGCAGAGCTCGAGTGCAGAGCAGTGGTTTCTGCGTACTGCGTGAGATGCCCAACCACTGTCACAATTCAGCTGTATACTTCAGACATTACGGGAAGGGTCCGACTATGTTTATTTTAATAGGGCGAGATGTTTTTCTGTACATGGTATTGCTTGTAACAAGCAAGCAGGAGGTGGAATCAGACACTTGCGCCATTGAAAGATAGTGTGCAACAAGAGACGTACTTAGCAACCAGTGAGGGGTGGCCAGGCTAGAAAAAGCGGCTACTAAGGCGGGTATATGATTTATAGAGTTTTTAGTGGCCAGCAGAAGGTCGTTGTGAAAAGCCTCAAAGACCTGCACCTGTGGCAATAGTGGAACGGAAATTCACCGGCGTCCATCTTCATTGTGAACGTACCAGTGCAGTACGTTGTTTTGAAGTTTGAATTGCCTGAACTGTCGGCGCAACCTTGCCTTAGGTGGTGGATGTTTCCCGCCGAGGCGTTGAACAATGCGATGGCAGTATGGTTCTTGCTATTCTCAAGAAGTCAGCTAAGTGTAAAGATTCTAAGACAGTTAACCACTAATTTTGATAACATAAGTGGATGCTTAGCCTCAACATTGGACGTGCAATCAAGAGGCTTGTTCAGAGAAGATGGCAGTGGAAGAGGGTAATGAGAGACAGTGTCAGCATCTTGGGGTTTTTTCCGCAGATTTGTAAACAATGACAAATATGTACTCTTTCTACCGGAGCACCCAGCGGCCGAGGCGTTTGGACAAATTTCTTAATGATGACAACCAACATAACGTGTGATGGTCTATAATTACGCTAAAGAGACGTCCGTAAAGATATGGGCGTAGTCGTAGTGCTCCAAGAAGTCGTCAACGTCATGTCTACGCAGGCTTGCGGGTACTGGTGGATCCTTTTGAGGGGTGGTTACCAAGAAGGAAGGGAATCCCATTGGGGCAGCTGTCGGATATGCGCCAGCGTTGGAACTCTTGTCTTGTGTCATTGCTGAGTTCTGTTGGCATAGACGGTGACCTGAAAGAACACCAGGGGTGTATTGGAGGGGAAGTCGTAGAGCAACCGGTAGATCGAAAGGACTGAGGGACCATTCACCACTCGAAGACAACGTTCAGGCGGCAAGACTATTTTTTATCGACACATGAGCTCGAGCTTTACAGCTCAGACCCAAGCCGTGATCATGAGTATTTACAGGTGATAAGGTAAAACGAACGAATAATTCTCACGATAGCCAAAATACCGAATATTTTCGAATAGCTTTCGTATAATCAGCAACGATGACAAATTCTCGAAGGAATGAAATAAGGAAACAGCGAGGGCTAGATTTCTTGTTTTCATCAAGTAATTACTCGGATACATGCAGTTAATGTAATACCAAAAATATCGATGCCCTATTAATTATAGTAGCATGAGTGTGTTTTGCTTATAACTCTAGTTTCATCGAAGCAACAGAGTCAGCAATCCACCATCTTCGCTATGAAATTCATGATGCTGTGAATTCCTGAATGTTGCCTAATATATAATCAGCTTCACTGTTGACGAATACTTTGAATACTGTAGTCAATGGTACCCTTCAGCCTGCAGTTAAAAATATTTTGAAGCCTCTATATTTGCGGCGAAGTATATGTAAATGTAGAATTTTTTTAGTTTACAAGTAATCAAGAGGTTTCTTAGTTGAGTTTGTAAATAATTGTTTCAAATAAAATGTGCAATTCCTCGGATGTTTTCAAAATGGCCACCTTATGTCCACTCTAAAAATTATCCTCTTACTATCCAAAAACTGTTCAAATAATATTCAACTTGTATTCATATTTTATTTAATAGCATCACCATTTGACTAGTATGCAAATCGGTTCAGAACATCACTATTTGCACTCGGCTAAAACCAAAATATTGGAAGACCTTCATTACTGCTGATGCGATCCGGTTATAGTTAGCATTGGTGAGCCCACAGATTCCATGACGAGATATACAAGGGCTCTAGAGAAAGTGGAAGCTTTAATACTGTCATTTATGCCCACGCTGCTACCACAGTAACACTAATCAGAATCGCTGAATCAGCTCACTGAATCAGAACGGTCCCCCTCTGGATAACTTCGGTAAGGTGCTGGGCTGCTTACTAGAAGGTCGAGGGTTCAATACCAGACGCGGCAATCGCATTTTGATCGAGGCGAAAAGCCAGACGCCCGTATAATATGCGATGTTAGTGCACGGTAAAAAAAAGTCAGACGGTCGTGATTTCGGGAGTCCTCTACTACGGTGACTCTCATAAACGGATCGTAGTTTTGCGACGTAAAACCCCAGTTATTATTATTATTATTATTATTATTATTATTATTATTAATATTATTATTATTATTATTATTATTATTATTATTATTATTATTATTATTATTATTATTATTATTATTATTATTATTATTATTATTATTATTATTATTATTATTATTATTATTATTATTATTATTATTATTATTATTATTATTATTATTATTATTATTATTATTATATTTTTATAATATTATCATTATTACGAAGCATCCAAACAATCTCTTAGCAAGCTGAAGTGTCCACATCTACCTTGCATTCATTTTCTTTTGTGCCCCATGGCAAAAAAAAAAACAAGAACTTGAAATAACATAGTTTTCACACAAAAACGAGGTGCAGTCCGGACATTAAAGGCAGCTCTCAAGAGCATTTAAAGGAAGGTTTCGAGGCTTATTCAAAGTGGTGGAGTGTTTTGAATTTGAAAATGGCAGATGACAATTAGTTATATAAATATAGTAGCATTGCGCGATACGCGCAAGAAAAAAATCACTTTTTTTCAACTATCACATCAATCAATGGTCAAACTTTATCGGAAGTCACTAAACACAAATATATAGCACTAATACTCACATTACACCTAAAACGGAATGAACACATTGAATATATCAAAAAAGGGTGATGAAAAACCTTGGTGACTCGTGAAGGAGGCTTGTGAATGCCACACCGCACATCAAACATCTCGCATACAAAACTTTTTTAGATCAGTATTAGAATACGCAGCTGCAGTGTGGCATCCCTTTATTGAGTCCAACAATAACAAACAAGAAATGATCCAAAGAAAGTCTGCTCGATTTGCATTTAATTGATATAGTTGGCCCACATCCCCTTCACTTTTTTCATTGATGCGGAGCTCAAAAAACTACACGATAGCAGATGAATGGAGAGGCTGTGGCTTTTCTATTTCCCTGCGGCTTTTCTATTTCCCTTTTTATAACAAAACTGGAATTAGCAAAACAGTGCATATTAGCCAAACAACTGAATGGGCTGTGCGCGCGTATCATTCAGTGAAAGTTGTAGATAGAAAGTTGTAGATTGCGTTAACTGCACAAATACATTCAAGTGTTCCTATTTTTTCAGAACTACCCGTGGATGTAATGACCTATCACCCGATGTTGCAGTGTACAACAGTTGATTGATTGATATGTGGGGTTTAACGTCCCAAAACCACCATATGTATATGAGAGACGCCGTAGTGGAGGGCTCCGGAAATTTCGACCAGCTGGGGTTCTTTAACGTGCACCGAAATCTGAGCACACGGACCTACAACATTTCCGCCTCGATCGGAAATGCAGCCGCCACCGCCGGAATTCGAACCCGCGATCTGCGGGTCAGCAGCCAAGTACCCTAGCCACTATATATAGAACACCACGGTGGGGTAGTGTACAACAGTTGATTTATTTCTAAATTCTCCCAACAACTATTACCAAATTGTTTTTTTTTCATTGTATGATCAAGCACTTACAAAAATATACGTAATACTTCCATTTGTTTCTGTACTTTTCAGTGACCGAAACTATGCTATTTGTTGGCATGTTCTTTTTTTTTGCTTTTCCGCTAATTGCTACAAAATGTTGAATCGTGCGCTTTTTTTTGTTGTATATCATGTTTTCTCAATTATTACCGATGCCACTATTTGTGATGCTAAGTATGTTGTTTGTGCTGTAAAGATATCTGTATGCCCATTCCTGCTTAACAGCTGGTGAACAGTCCAGCAGTATGTAATAAATAAAAGATACAAAATTTACGTACTGGAGTGTACGTAGAAAATGACAAATGTGCCTATGAACAATTTTCAAAAATAAGGTACCAGAGTTTCAGTATCAGTCTTACTTGAAAATTGGGAGTAGATGAACCATTCCTTCTGGTTGTGCTTGCGGTGCTGAGGCTTCCTTCATATCATTGTTACAGAGAGTGTTCAATGAAAGTGGTATCTGAAACTGATGGCAGTGGTATCGGATGCAACAGTATCTGATAACGCACTGGCTATGCTTTTTTTTAATTCACCAGGATAACCAATAAACTTTTTCACTGTGCCTCTATAGCCAGCTTTACATTGTTCTAAAGAAAGATTTATGGGCTACATTCAATGAAATAGGAACGCTTCTTTAGAACTCGGCTTTTCTTTTTAGGTAAACAGCCCTCAATGGGAGACGCATTATGAAGAAGGCTCTTTTCGGCTCAGACAACAAACGGGACAGTGTGTCGTTACTTTAGAGCATTCGCATTGCAAGCCTCTGTCTAAGACGATCGATATCCTCGCCTTCCAGCTGACCAGGCAAACTGCTTCTGGGATAACAGTACAGAAGATTATGGCATTTATTTAACCCATAGACAAAAAGAACGGCGCAAAGAACCATAGGTCTCTACTTACAAGCCTTGTATCGACTATAGAGTTTACGGAAAAAAACCAGAGCAGACTCTGGCATCGTTCAGCAACCATGGGAATAATGGGTAGTAGGATTTGCCTAGCCTTCGTACTTGCGGGTCGCGAATCGCAGTTGTGGCTTCGTTTAATTCCATGTTTCGGTTGTGTTTCGAAGGAAAGAACAAAGCCTTTTGAACTTCGTGACCCGATTGTAAATAATAAGCTTAAATAAATAAGGTGATGCAGTGCAGGCGCTGCACAATGCCGATGGTCATTTCGTGAGAAAACAGCTCCAAATTACGCGAACACGCAGGGAGCCAGAAGTGCGTATTAGACAATTCCGTGTACTAACCATCATTGTAACGCTCGCTGATGCGCTATTCGTCGCAGCTCTCATAGACACTGGTACCAGAGTTCTCTCTATAGTGTGTATTTAGGAAACTCAATGGTACCGGCGGCATGTGGCGAGTCGTTGTCTAACAGATCGCTCTTTGCTCATGTAGGTGGGCTGAAAGTCGGGCGCAGGAATGCGTAATGCAGCTCTATTGTGCAGCTGAAACGGCTGCCATGTGTGTTCTTACCCATGAAACTTTCACCACGCTCGCGTTTATGAACTTGAAACCGGTCAGCCAAAGAGTAGCACAAAAGTTCAAATGGACACTTCCATAGGCCCCTGCGGCTGATTTGGGTTCGCAGTGCACCAAACGGGTGTGGTAAAACTTTCCAGCCTCAGAGTTGGCAGACCGCAGAAAAGATTGTCTCGAAGGCCATTTTGCAGTAACTAGAAATACTATACAGCCTCCGAGAACACTTCTGCGTGCATGTGCATCGCAAAGGACATTTTAATTTTTTAAACGCATCGTTTACACGCATCGGCGAGCTTTATGTCAGCTGAACCACTAGAGCGGCAAACACATGATGCCAATGTGTGGCTATGCCAACATTTGAAATAAAACATGAGAGTCATTTGAGGAAAGAATGAATGAATAAACTTTATTCAAAGTGCAGCAGTTTTCAGCGGGTGAGGTGGGGGAAGAGAGGATTAAATACCGTTCCACCCCACCGTCCATCGATTATGATGGCGGTTTCTCAGTCCTTGGACCCGGGTGGCATCTTCAGCTTGCTGGACGGCCCAAAGCTGGTCGGCCAGATGGAGCGAATTTTTTGTCAAGTAATATTTTTGGTAAACACATGTCCACTTTGTTAATGTTTCATAAACGCAGGCATGAAGAGAGGTTCATTGCACTGCAAAACGCGAAAATACAATTGCCATATCATGATTATTAGTTGCACACAATAAGGAGGCGGAAATGTTGTAGGCCCGTGTGCTCAGATTTGGGTGCACGTTAAAGAACACCAGGTGGTCGAAATTTGCGGAGCCCTCCACTACGGCGTCTCTCATAATCATATGCTGGTTTAAACCCCGAAAATCAATCAATCGAACAATCAGTTGCACACAATAAATACACATATAGGCAACAATATAACAAGAACCGCAGCAGAATAAAACTGCAATAAATGCACACAACTACAAATACAGTGCACAACGCGACGAAGCAGTATTTGCCTCAGCACTTGACTCCGGCATGAACCGAAAAAAGAAAAGAAGAATGTTGGCTACGTTTTTTTGCCCACCTTCGCACTAATTTTCTCCTGCACACTTTACATCTCTCTTTCATGCAAAACACCACAAGCACTTGTCGCAGCAAAAGCGACGCCGTTTTAGGCATCATGCAAGCCGTTAACGAGGCAGGAGTGTTTACTCAAACATTACATCCTAGCTTTAGCTAGCAAACCTTTTTCTAGATTCACCTCTTCTCTTCTTGCGCTCGTTCGAGATTCAAGCAATTTGCGAATGACACAGATAATGATACTGAGCATAGCTGCACTTTTCACAAAATCTCACTCATGCAGTGACTTCGAATACATGTAGCGGCACAAAGAAAACCTAAGAACGTGAGCGGCGACTCAATTTCTTGAGCGAAGAAAGAATTTTCTCGCAAACGTACTGCGAAGCATTCCAGACAGCTTTCTTTCGAGTGAAGCAGTCCACGAAAACAGTACGAGAAGTTAATAATAAAATATCTGGGGTTTTACATAACAGTCCACGATGTGATTATGAGGCCCAAGGGAAAGAACTACCGAAATTATGACTCCCTGGTGGTCCTCTACAGCTTCACTTCCATCTAATTGTGAGCATTGTGGTTGGTACCTACACCTTTCGGGTCACCAGCTGCCACTCTCCGTAGCCTCTCTGCCATCGCGGTGGTATATCTACAATGTCTTTACAGCCCCCATAGTCTTCCATGGAAAAAAAAAAGGAAATAAAATTTTAATTAGTAGTAATTCAAGGCAGTGAGCTACATATACGCAATCTCTCTAACGTTATTCACCGCAGCTCTCTACAAGGGGTTTTCCGAGCGTTGGATTGCGAACAGAATTGGATAACAGTTATTAGATAGTAAAGATAGTATAATAAACTGCGGTTCACTGGAGATATTTGCCATGTTGAGTAACTCGGGCAAACTATTGCAAATGATAATTACTGAATTCGACATGGAAAGCAGAACTGTGGGAGCGAAAGTATTATACTGAAAACTAAAGTAATGTTAAGCAGCCTTGAAACAAAACAGTGGTTTGCGATACCCATAAAGACACTATTAGTAGTGAAGGAATACGTCCAGTTAGGAAAGGCTGTGATCACAGATGCGAACCTTGAGAATAAAATAATAGATGAATTAGAATGTTGTGATGTACTATTGACACTTATTCTGAGATAATGAATGGCAGTTTACGACTATATTTCAAGAGAAGAGGTTTTAACTGCTGTATTTTACCGGTACTTACTTATACTGGAAGAAACATGAAGGTTTACGAAAAGGCGAAGAGCGTTGAGCCTAAATTCAGTGTGAGGCCACGTGGCACGAAAATATATATGATAGGTGTAAACTGATCATGGGCAACAAGATAGCAGAATGGGGGAGAGAACAAATTAGTGTTAAGAATGACTTAGCCAAAATTAAAAATGCAGCGAGAAGGCCAGACACTTGGTGGCCATTAAAAGAGATGTTAACAGAAGGCAAGCGTGAAAACGGGAGGCAGAACGTTAATTGGCCAGATAACATTCATAAGCTTCCGGGGTGTAACGTGGGCGCAGTATGCACAAAAACGGACTGATTGGAGAAAAATGAGAGCGGCATGTACCCTACAATTGGCATAGTCATGTTGCTCGAGACGTTGATGATGACGACCGCCCACTTGTGAAACAAAAATGCGCAAGTTTGATTATATGATTGGTACACTGTTGCAAATCTTTTTTTTTTATTAACCGCATCGTTACCGCGACAAAAAGCGTGTCAAGAGATCAATAAGGTTATAGCCTTAGCGTTTTTGGTGAGTGTAATATTTAATTAGATTTCATTCATTCATTCATTCAACTCAAATGCACTCGAGTGCCTTCGCATTCTAGAAGAAAGTGGAGTACATATGTGCAACAATAAGATGAATACTAACGTTTAAGCGAACACTTTCACTTACATATAAAGGTTGGCTGCCGGATATTGTACGATTTTCGATCGTGAGCTTGTCTACGTGAAGAGATAGAAATTACTAGTAACACAAAAATTGAAAGGCATAGTAGGCTAACTAACAAAAACTCACTAGTGTTTTGTTCCTAAGTAAATGAATTATCGCCACCATTTCCATTTGCAAAATTTAGCCGTGGATTTCGCAATGTGGATCCGCCTGGAGCGAATTCCTATGATGCCACCAGTTTTGATATATTAATTTTAGAACATCGCAGAAAGACACATTGTTATTCAATTTTTTTTTCTTAAGAAAACGTCATTTCACGTATTGAAGCCCGAAATTCAGTGACGGCATTGTTCAATACGACTCCATACAGACCTCGAGCAGCTTATTAACTTCACCTGTCGAAATAGTGAAAAAAAAAGAAACAAAGAAAGAGAAGAACGGTGCAATCGCCAAATTTTGGCGTGGTGTACGGCTTGCTGAACAAGGTCACACGTAGGGACATCTATCTCTTGCGTCGTATAGACGATGCCAAGACCACCGGCATCAAGGATCGTATATATAGTTTTTTGTTTGTTCGTTGGACCAGGGCTCCGACTACACGCCGTCCTGATGGCTATACTTGACCACTCCAGGACAGCTTTTGTTACACCCATTGGCTTACATAAATTTATTGACACGTGATTCATGCTGTTCAACGCACTTGCAACATTTAGACTCATGATCGATATATTCTTCGTGGCTTCAAGTGGCAGATGAATCTTTGCTACCTCGATGGTATTGCGATCTTTTTCATGCGACTTCGGGATACATATCTATACAAAAGCTCGAAGCTATCGTCACTAGTCTCAGCTGCAGTGTCCTTGGCGAATTAATGCGTTTTATTCAGGGCCCTGTCTACGTCCGAGATGGCGTACTTCTGGATACCACTACACTTCGTGCTGTTTCTGCATTTCCTAAACTCACAATGAAATGCGTTCGCAGCTTTCTGTGAATTTACGTTTATTTTACACGCTTCATTCGCACCTTCCCCCCAACTCAAGCACCTTTTTCTGACCTCCACAACGGCCGTGACCTATTAGCGCGGTCACCACATGTGGCGATGCATACAGCAAACCCCACTGCATTCTTGCGTCGCCTTCAATCTTGCGAAATATTGATAAAGCTCGCCTTTAAGTGAGAGACAGACAGAGTGAACATTATTTTCACAGGAAAGCAGACAGCGCCACAAATGAAACAAACCACTGGGGGTGGCGACTATGGCACTGTGCTTGCCCAGCACAAACGTGAGTGTCGATTTGGGTGCACGTTAAAGAACCCCAGGTGGTCTAAATTTCCGGAGCCCTCCACTACGGCGTCTCTCATAATCATATAGTGGTTTTGGGACGTTAAATCCCACATATCAATCAATCAAACGTGAGTGTGGCGAGTCAGTCGTGCCATATGTGCATCTACGAAAGCACGCGCGAAAATACATATGTGTGGTTTAGCCCCGAACCCTATACCTCCACCCCCCCCCCCCCCCCTACATCGAAGAAAAGTTCCAACTAGGGTGCTCGTTTACAATCAACATCATAAGATTTAACGCGAAGTTGAATCCACAACAAATGCAAATTTCTGCTATATAAGTGCTTAATGCTTGTAATCGAGCTGGTGACTGTTTAGGTCGGAACGCCAAGTGCCGTATGGAACATTTATTCTGAAATCACATTCCCAGACAAAACAGAATTTCAGCTTCATCGAACATATCGCGTCCCGCAACCTTTTGCTGTTGGTAGTACATGTGCGACGCGTTCCCACTCACCGCCACCGACATGACTGTGGAGCGAAGCAGAAATTCCTGTATTGCTTCCCATGTGGATTTATTTCGTGAAGCAATGCTTCCTACCATCCTTAAAAAAGTAAGCCATCCAAGACACTGTTTCAATCTTCGCGACAGTTGTGCTATAATCGCAACTGCCTCAGTGACGGACGCAAGTGACTCTTCTTCCGTGCCATCAACGTTAAGACATATGCGCCTTCAACGCTGACTCCCAGTGTCAGCTTTGAATGTACCGCTGCGGCCACCTGTGGCGGAGCTGAAGGGGGGGGGGGGGGGGTTCGAAACCCATCCTACACCAAATGTTTTCAATTTCGCTTGCGTATATATACACTAGCACATGCAAAAGCGCTCACAAACATACATATACTATGGTTGAGCCCCCCCTCCCCCCTTTCACTAAAACATTTGTGGCCACGCCCCTGTTCTCTACCGCTACAAGTGTTGCGTCGTGCGCTGCGCCGTAAGAATCTCCCTTACCATTTCCTCGTTTCGTAACGAGCACGGACGCCCTTACAGACCTTTGCACTACGCCGGTGATCATTCGTATGTTTCTCCTCGCTCCTGCCACCACAAAATAGATAATTGTTGGCATCGATCACACGCTATAGGCAGAGACTTCACCACCACCATCTGCAACGGCTATAGCAATGCGCATGGTTTCCGTTCAAGGGGGGGGGGGGGGGTCATCGCAGTTCCACCCTCTCTATTCATACAATGCATTAGGCAGATTTTGTGCCTCCCTCCCTTAGGTGACTGTAAGAGGGCGGCCCGTCCCTTAATGAATGTATGGTGCAGATTTTGCGCCCTCCACTTTGTTGTCTGAAGGGGGCACGCCACATCTTTCTCCAGCACAACGCAATGCGAGAGCCACTCATTGGCCGAAGGACGTGAATTTTTGTCTGGCGTTGTCAATCAGTTCTGGACATGCAAGGTCTTTCAACAGACCACCACATTTTACAATCACGAAACGAATGGTTTAACAGAAATATCTAATCGAACATCACATAATAAGTTGACGATGCACGTCACTACCGATTACTAGGACTGGAACCATGTGATTCTCGACTGTTGGAGGACTCGAGCCCTTCAGTACGTTATGCACAATAGCCCCATTCTACGCTTATGTGAGTGAGTCCATGGCAGTTTACCAAGCTGGGAAGCGTTGAAGAAGGTCGCCAGAGAACCTGATCTCCCGCCGCTGCTGGTAAGCAGCGTTAAATACACCATCGAGATGTCTTGAAGCCTTTTAGCATCGCATGTCCATGACTGAGTTATATGGCTGAGAACTCCTTGAGCAAGCCCCGGTTGTCAAGCGCCTTGAGTTTTCTTCTATCATAGTAATCGAGAGACGTGAAACTGCGTATATCTAACTGCAAAAACCTTACAACCATTCGCTGTGTCACGGTGTTCTGCCTGCAATTCTCCAGGATGGCTCGGTTACGGAAAATAACAGTGCCACTGCTTCCGCAGCAGAGAACACTGCTCAAGTAATAAAAAAATGATTCAGCAACACACACTTTGTGCTGGTTCTGCCATTGCTGGTCAGTCTATACTAGTATACAGTGCAAGTTCAATACGCCGAATTATATTATAAATATCTTCCACTATGCTTTCCTTCAATTCACGATATGTTGTTTTACTGATTCTGCAGTTTACTGAACAGGCCCCTGGTTCCCCTTCCTTTGTTATGTAAATAATGAATAGCATAATAAGAAATAAATAGTACAACAAGGGAAACACAGTTGCTTCATTTTTAAATACAAAACTGGCACTGCAGCAAATATTCTGGGTGCAGCACTTTAGCGAAAAAAGAACAATCAACTAAATCTTCAGCAACCACGCACAAGCAATATTAATTGCTGGAGCATTACGTGCCAAAACTACGATATGCTAATGAGGTGTGCCATGGAAGAGGACTGAACTAGAAAAACCATGTCCTACAGATTACAGCACGTGCTGAGCGCATAGCGGGCGTCTCTCATTCTCTGTTGCGGCAGAAGAGGGTGCCTGAAATTTCGATAATCTTTGGTTATTTCACGTGAATTTACAGCGATGTTATTTCACGTAATTTTACACCTATATAGTGACGCCATAGTTCACGCATCCAAATCTAAGCACTCTAGGATTTTCGCCTACTTAGAAATGCTAGAGCCGTGGTCACGATCAAACCCGTGTCCTTCGGCTGGGCAGTGGAGCACCAAAACCACCGATAGAAATTCTGTAAAAAAAAAGAAAAGTAAATAGTAAAAAAACATGTCTAGGATTCTAACCCGCACCCCACCGTACTGACCGCGCGCGAGCTATACTAGCTCGCTCGCTCGCTCAACCAAATCGACCCTATAACGTCAGCCCTGCGCGCGGCGATAAGAATGGTGTTATGAAGATACTGCGGTCCAAGACGCGAGTCGAAGACGTGACTGTGTTGTAGAGAACTGCATTTTGAAACGTATTTTTTGTTACGCAGAAACGTGATTGTGGGCTCAAATGAGAGCTTAGTCTTCATACTGCCCAGATCTCCCAGAAATTTGCAGGTTTCAGCCTAGTTTTTTTTTTCAGACGGCCTTTTTTTGGGCCAAAAAGCAAGGTGCAATTTCAGTAGGTCCCATTGGGTCCCATTGTGTCAACTGTTTTCATCGTGGCAACAAAATCGGATGTCCCAAATTTAACGATGCTGCATTTGGGATGTGCAGCACAGCTCCTGCAATTTGTCCCTTTCAAAAGTTTTAGAAGTTTCGCCTTTACGATTTTTTATCGTCGAAAAATTACCCCGTCTCATCGAAACAGTGAGAGCTTTCAGCCATGGCCGCTAGGAGCGCTGATCAGTCAGTGTGCTACCCTTAGGTAGCAGAGTTGCGCCTAGGTCCGCTATCTTGCCGACTGAGACATGTACGTCATGCAGAAAAGCCTCCCCTTCTGACAGCAGCACTCGTGTTCCCACGGCCGAGTTCATTGGCATCATCTCGGCGTCCGTAAAAGAAATGCCACACGAGCCCAGAGTGCGTCCGCTCGCTCTGTTGCCATGTGGCGTTGATTAGAGGAACATTAAAAAAGAACAAAACTGAGCTCGTGAGCCGGGAACGCGTAGCGATGCATCGCCAGAGAGAGGAGAGTGAGCCGAGAACGAGTGGCGTCGGACGCATCCGAGTGAGCTCCTGCATCAAACCGCGTTTCCTTCTACATGTAGTGACCACGGATTAACTTGTAACTTGGATATAACGTAGTTTAAATTTTTAAATCGAACCTTGTGTTAACCTAATATTTCGGACATCACTGAGACCTTCCTAATGTAGGAGCTGACGCAGCTCTGCGGCTCCCTGCTTTTTATCACTCATTCATAACCTGTCGTTGGCGCAATGACTTTCACTTGGAAGAAAAAACTGTGAAAACTCTAATAAATATTGGTCTTAGACATTACTAATACTAAAGCTTGTTCGATGGAAGTCACCATGGAGAGATATTTTTGTTTGAAATAGCAAACAAGAAAGCCTTGACATAATTTGTCGAGAATCGTGTACACGATTTCCGACAACTTAAGTTCCACAAATCGCTTGTTTCACGTATTTTTTTGCCGCAAAACAATTACTAGAGCTGTCCTTCGGTGTTTTACAAATAGCACAAGCAAACGAAAATTTTTAGCATATCTATACGTAGTTGTCGCATCCTGTGATTGTAACAACTACGCAGCACTGAGTCACGGCACAGCACAGAACCTCTAACACTGACGTCCACTAAAAAAAGACAACATAAGACACAATCACAACACCAGTGAAGTAGTACTCATCGTTATCTCCTCGCCGGACTGCTCGGGCAGATGGCGCAACTCTACTACTTAAAGGTGGCATGTAGCTTAATTCTAAGTGGCCTTGAAGGCTGGATATGCTGCATCTGAGACATGCCAGCCGGTAATCAATTAGAAATGACGGTTGTCCTAAATGTACCTCGTTTTATTAACGCGAACGCCTTATGTGCCGCATCAGACGCTGGCCTTGATAAGGCGTCATGAGGTATGAAATCTAATGGCGGCGCACAATGGGTAACAAAAACCAGGGTTTGTGATTCCCAACGGGCCTCCTCTTCTGGGCTGCACATGCATATTATAGTGTTCACCCGTTAGGGGCGGAATTGAACCAAAACACTTTGCGTTGCAGTCAAGCAAACTACCACATAGCTATTACCAGCACTTGAAACTTATTCGGTAAAAGACCCTATACAGGCGTCATATCGGCCAAGGAGTAAATATAAAAGATTTCCTAATGCCTGGCAGAACTATAGAGGCGCAACCGGCGTCAGACTCCATGAATTGTGTTACGAGTATGTAACTGCGCTACCACTATGGAGGGCTCAGCCATAATTATTCATAGTCATCGTAAGCCCCCTCATCAAGATAGCGCACAGTGACGAAGTGGCCACATTGCATTGATAATTGATATGTGGGGTTTAACATCTTTAAACCACCGTATGATTATGAGAGACACCGTAGTGGAGTGCTCCGGAAATTTCGACCACCTGGGGTTCTTTACCGTGCACCCAAATCTGAGCACACGGGCCTACAACATTTCCGCCTCCATCGGAAATGCAGCCGTCGCAGCCGGGATTCAATCCCGCGACCTGCGGGTCAGCAGCCAAGTATCTTAGCCACTGGATCATCATGGCAGGGTGCCCACATTGCCTTACATATGCGTATTGGATCCTTCGCTACTTCGCCAAATGGCGATAAATTATGGCGTACTACATGTCTTTCGCCCACGAGTCCTCTTACGTGAATGCATAACGGATTCTGTGAGTTATTTTTCAAAATATGCGTGTAGTTTAGAGACTGCAGTCACAGGACGAGTAAAAAAGTGTAACGAAATATTTGCAGCACGCGATTACGAAACTTAAGGTGGTTGTATTTTATTTACACCAGGCAGAAATGTCATGAAATCATGCAAATCAGTGAATGAGGTTCACTTTGAAATACCAATAATTCTTGCGTTTATGCGTAGCATTACAGTTTACCTGCTTGCGTTGCTCAGGGCTCATTCGCAAAATGAAAATGAAAGTGAGAGAGTGAGATAGAAAGAGAGAGCGGCACTGTAAACAGAGAGATGATGGCGACCTTACATCCTGCAGTGCGATGTTCAAGGATGAAGAGTGCATTGGTTGCCTTTTACTGTCCTGAAAAATGTTCTGTCTTAGAGAATATGTCACAGGGAATGTTCATCAATGTACTCTAGTGAAATGTTCCCGGATTTAAAACCACCTCGTACAAATAAAGATAACGGCAAACTTTGTCTAATGCGTTAACCAGTTACAGTTGCAGAGAGCTTCGCCTTTTTTTTATTTGCGCAGTTGGTCCTATCATGACTTCACCAAAGAAAAAGTTGTGCAATACAACATACTTTTTTTCGTTTCAAACTTTTATGTAGAGTCATCAGTAAAAACATTTCGAATGCTCCGCAGTGTGTCCTGAAACAGTTCTATTGCCGCCTGCGCCGCATATCGTTTGGTTCTGTCGCCGAGATGTTACGCATGCGTGCCTACATACTAACCAAGATACCTTGGTATTATCTCTGCAACAACGCCCAGCGCTTCGTGGCTCGCATAAGTCAAGCCAGTCCAAGCAAGTCACCCTGTAGAGCATTAGAGGTAAGCTTGCTGGAGACTGCATATCTCAGCTGAACGTTCCTGTGGTTGCATTGTGATGATTATTACGAGGAGCCGTGAATACCAACAAAAAATCCTTTGTATGATAGCTTTGTTGTCTTGCCATACTTCAGGGGATGCTGTGCACGTCGCATCAGAACGCTTTTCGGATAACCTCGCTTCTAGGAGCTTGAAACTTAAATGTCATTCAAAAATACATGGCTCGCAATAGAAGCTGAGCAAAGGGAAAACGCGTAGTGAGGTCGAGGCGAAGAAAAGAACCTGATAACAACGTTCACGTCATTCCGTATTTTTTGGTTGTTTTTTATAGTTTCCGGTTTTCTTTTCTTTTGTTTTCCTCAAAAATCCATGACTTCAGAGAAGTAAGCCGAGATGTTCCAGCTGAGATCAGTATACATCACACGATACCACACGCTACCGTTTGCACGCGCTCATTACTTTGTGCCAGTGCAGCTTTATTCAGGCATTTGCCACTATTTGATTAATTATGGCGTTCAAAGCAGAATAAAAATATTACAGCGACAATGACGGATGGGAATAATAATACGTGTGGCCACCTTTTTTTTGCGTTGCTCAACACCAACGCGTATTCTCCTTACTCCACTTTGCAAAACTGATGTTAGGAGCTAGCTAGCCTTTAGTCAAGCATGGTTTTTTTTTTATCCAGTATATGAAACACGTCCAAAAACTATCCGTTCATTGTTTTCGAGAGAGAAGGCAACACCGTATACAAAAAAGGAAAGCAAGAAAAAAATCCAAATAGTGAGAAATGATGGATCCTTTAATTGCCCCCATTATCGCGGGGCTTAGCCACGAGCTCCTTTCATCCAAGGATAATGGAATTCAGTAGGGCTTGACAAGGTCACTCAGATCGGAAAGAACGATTATGTACGCCTGAGAGAGGAGTCATGTTTTTGCCGCTTGCATTGCGCCGTTGAGTTAAGCTGCTTTAGAGCGACATTTGAAGGAAGCCAAACGTTGCTGTTATACGCAACCTTTTGTATTCACGGTCGCGCCGACGACCGTCGTTGCACGTACTCGAAAATAGAGATAGGAATAAAGAAACTGGTGCCTTCCTCGAACACGTCATTGGACATGCACAAATCTTCAATGAGCACAACATAATGCGCAGTTATCGCTTTCAGCAATTTATTTTATGCGCACGTTGCTGCCCTCGCCTGATCTGTATCTATTTGCTCCCTGTTTGTGCGTGCTCGTCTTCTCCTTTGTGCGATCGTATTACCATACATTCATGGTCTTTGGTGACGTCAGGATGTGTGGCCGCGGATATTTTCTCGCAGTTGTCGTAAGAGCATTCAGTGCCTTGTACCTTGTGCTGAAGGTCACTCTTGAGCGAATCAACGACGTGGTTATAGTTACGTGCAGCCTTTGGGGCTTGGGAGGTATATTAGCCCAGGAGGAGAACAATTGACGTTTGATGTTGCAATAGATGGAGCAACATGTGAAAACAAATTGGGCATTCGATTATTGAGTGAACACACTTTCGCGTGCGTGCTTCGCTGCGAGTTGTCAAGATTCATAAAAGAATGAGGTTAATGGAATCTGCTTCGGAAAGAGACGAAATAAAGGAGAGCAATAATTTTCCTGCTCCCACGAAATTTACTTTACTTACGGGGAGCGTGACTGCCTTGATTACGTTGTATACACGGGAGATGCACAGCATTTGGCACACTGTAGTTACAATGAGACACTTGGTGGAATTTCCTACAACTATGTCTCAACAGCTCATATTAAATGTTGGCGCGTCAGAGTTTACTCCAGATCATTGACGTCGTATGTCTATTTATTTTCTCTGTATCTGTGCGAAACAGTAAAAGTTTTAAAAGACGCCATTAAGAAGTGTACAGACTAGCTATACACATAGTAAAATGATACGCACAAAGAGGAGCGAGTCAACGATACTTCGCAGTCATTTTTTGCTTCTTATTGCTAAGCTTACGCCTAACTTTTCCTTAAGAGGCTTGAAAACTAATACTAACTGGGACTTCAGTTCAGCCTATTAAAATTACCACTAGTGAAGGTGTGGTTCCTGTTAGACATTAAGATTATTAGAACATTGCTTTCAGCAAAACTTCAAAGATATTTGTGAAGCTGGAATGAAACAAAGCTTTATATTTATTGCACCTATTTATGTTCATTCGGCACAAGCCTGTAATTAAGATATTTCATTTTAGACGTTGTATACGAACTGTGCTTTCAAGTCGTGATAACAAAAACAATATATAATAAGTAAAAAATATGTATGCTGATAAAAATCGTAATGTGTTTTTGTTTTCTAATAAGATCATTGATTCAAACTAAGGCAGCTTCACAGTATAGTGGTGCCAGCCTGAAGGAAGTGCCGAGATTTTGTTCATGCGTTTCTTAATATCTTTTTCTTTTTTGTCAACTTATTTCTACTTTTGTCTTTCACTCTACTTTTACTATTTCTCACTCTTTTTATCTCTCTTTCACTTCCGTTTCTTTCTCTCCACATTTCTCACTTCCTCTGTCTATCTCTTTTAGACCCTCTGTATATTTTTTTCCTTCTGTTTCTCTCTTTGTTTTACTTTTTTAGTCCTTTTTATTCTCTCGTAATCTACATTTGTCTCCCTGTGTTCATTTTTTTCAGTCTTTATTCTTTTCCCTTCTCAATAGTTCTCTTTTTCTCTTTCTCCCTATTAGTTCTCTCCCCAATTAAGTTATTTCATTTCACTCCGAACAAACCAGCAAACACTATGGGAGCAAACCACAATATGTGGAAGAGGATGAAGATGAAAAAGACGACAAAAAGAGCGCGTGCCAGTGCATGATGATAATAGTGTCATGTTTGCTCCGCGTATACGGTAGGTTGGCTTGGACAGATTTATTTTAAAATGAAATTTTGTCATAGCAAGAGAAGTGGCTATCCGCTATGAAAAGTCTCGACGTCGGAGATCAACTTTGGACTGTGTAGAGTGCCCATGACGGGATGGTGGGGCTTTTCCTGACTGACCCTAATTGAGAGCGTCCCGCTGCGCGTTGATTCGTGCACCTCAAGACTAACAATAATGTTTCGCTATCATTACTTTATCAGCAGCAAGATGAGGAAAGGCATAATCTTCCTTTGGTGACAAAAAAAGTCACAGCTTTGCCGCAAAGGCGAAGCCATGAAGGCGATAGCAACAAATTGGAAGGTCACGCGCAAAATGGAGAGCAGATCAACACTTGTCCCACGTTTCTCACGCACAAATGACGCAGAAAACGTACTCTCCTATACAGATGAACGCGAATAAGCGTCTGAATTGTTACTGAGACGCTTATGTGCAATGATTGCAGTGACATTTGTGCGCCCGGTAACTACAACAGAATACGTTTAAGACGTACGATCCTCGCCACTGCAAAGTAAGGGCGCGCGATCCAGCTACACCTCCTTATTCTCTACGCAGGCCAAGGTACGCGTGAGAAATTAGAGCCGCTGCGTGCTCACTGCGCCATCTTGATGATAATCCTGAAAACACGATAGCTCCCCCCCCCCCTAGATGCCTGCCAACAGAGGTAAGTGGTAGATATAAATAGCTTGCTGCTTGAACGTTGAAGAAGGTACCCCACAGTGGCTCAGAGGTAACACCTCGCATTTACGACGCGGAGGTCCCACGCTCTAATCCGTGCGCCAGAGTAGTTTTTCTGCATTTGTTTGTTTCTTGCATTTTCATGTCTATATATACATATAATATATATATATATATATAAATATATATATATATATATATATATATACATACGGTGCGTGACATCGACGCTGACGCTAAGGCCGCGGCGGCAAAATCCAGCTTGTGAGTTTCCATATAATTGCTATCGCAATAAAAAGTTCACTCATTAGCGATGTGGCATATTGTTGCTCTTGCCCGATAAACCAAGAGCTGCGCATCTATCAGATGTGCTTCTTGCCAGGAGGCGCTGCCACGTGCCGACCCCGGATGGCACGCAGAGATAGATTGTGATCGCGTTTCGAGATGCTCGCTCACGACGCACATCGATGTGGCTTTTTTTCCCACTTTGTCTTTACACGCCTCCCCGTGGTTCGAATCCCGGCTGCGGCGGCTGCATTTCCGATGGAGGCGGAAATGTTGTAGGCCCGTGTACTCAGATTTGGGTGCACGTTAAAGAACCCCAGGTGGTCGAAATTTCCGGAGCCCTCCACTACGGTGTCTCTCATAATCATCAGTGGTTTTGGGACGTTAAACCCCACATATCAATTACACGCCTCCCTTCATCTGCACCAGAGTAACTTCCAGTCACTCGTCGGCATAAAACAGAATACAAATCGCTAAAAGCCTGCGACAAATCTTAGTAAATTCGCTCGTTCCTGTCGGGTTAAAAAACGCAGTGACAGGTTCGTGAGACAATAGGCTTGTCAAAGTCTGTTGTTTATGGCTGGAAACATAGTGGTTAATAGTTTATATAGGCGGCTAGATAGATAGATAGATAGATAGATAGATAGATAGATAGATAGATAGATAGATAGATAGATAGATAGATAGATAGATAGATAGATAGATAGATAGATAGATAGATAGATAGATAGATAGATAGATAGATAGATAGATAGATAGATAGATAGATAGATAGATAGATAGATAGATAGATAGATAGATAGATAGATAGATAGATAGATGCGCTCAAAGTGGCCGAAGTTTGCTAAGCAATGCTTCCCATTTAAAAGTGGTACCAAGTTCCTTTAAACCGATTTACTTTACATCACCTGTGACCTATCACGGTGTTAACAAAGTTCTATTGAATGCTCCTCGAGACAAATTGGAGAACTTTGTGTGACGTTGATGAAGTAAAGAGCCTATGCAACATAAGTTCTCGCTACAACAACCAACGCCTTCTCGGGCCCATCGCCTTAGATTACGGAGATGCAAGAAGCGCCTTCACGAAGAAGCACACGTCAGCGTATATTGCTGAGGACTCGTTCATGTTATTTACCGGCCAAGCTACCAGAGTTCGACCCTTAGACCAAACTCGGTCTGCATGTCTTTCATGCTCATAAAGTTATTACTGCATTACCGCAGTTGAAGCCAACCCACGGTAATGAGCGAGGGCGGTTTTGATTTGCCCGTTCAAATAAAAGTCAATCTTTCTTTCTTTCTTTCTTTCTTTCTTTCTTTCTTCCTTTATTTCTTTCTTTCTTTCTCTCTTTCTTTCCTTCTTTCTTTTTCCAGCCACATATTCTCGCGTTAGTACAGCAAAACAGGTGGGCGTCTGATTGATAAAAATTGTAGTAAACATTTTAACGAATATAGACACAAAAAGTTGGGAGGTATAACGCGGCAGCACAAAGCACAATACCGGGTTGATTGGAGGATAATGGGAGAAGGCTTTTCCCTGCAGTGGGCGTAGTCAGGCTGATGATCATGATGATGATGTTCGTGTCAGGTAATGTACAGGGCTACTGTCTGCTGTGTACCCAAATTATGACAAAGTGTTCATTATTTTTTCTTTGCTTTCTTTTTCTTTTTTCTGGCTACCGGGCTATTTTTTGCACTGGCTGCTGCTATCATGTACAGAAGGGTCAACTATTAAAGGGAACAGCAGAGCGTGAGTCGTCTCCTCGGCGCCACCGCCAGCTGGCTGCAGCAACTAGTTTTGCGCATGAGCAGCGAGCACTCTAGGCGGGGCTGGTTTGTCGTCTGCTACGGTTGCGGCCGCGCTCTGGACTGGCACGAAGCGTGGCCGATGTCGAAAAATCATCAAAATAGTCGCCTTTTTTCGAGCTAGAAGGAAAATGACGAGAATAATTTTTATACAGATAAATGTCACCTGACGCATTAGCCGAATGCTGTCTTTCGTTCGTCTTCTTTTAAGGTAAAGAATCACGCGCTTCGAGAAATATTTCTAGGTTGGCGTCGATTCCGGTAATTCTACGATGGCTCGGGTACCACACGTCGAGAGGCAGCGCATTGTTGAACTGTGGCTAGTAAATTAAGTCAACGTGATAATTCGAAATTAACGCACAGGACACTCAAAACAGTAAACTGCTTTAATCAAGCATACAAGGTTTTTATACAAGTTTCGTACTCAACCAGACCGACTTCTCTCGAATGTTTACCTTCAAGGTCGACCAAAGGATAAAGGACACTTCTCGGAAGCCTCCTCGGAATAAGGGCACCCTATATAAATATATATATATATATATATATATATATATATTGTAACGGATATAACAACCTCGCAACCGGGACGTCCTATTTACAAGGTTTAATAAGGGCGAACTTGTGCCCAAAGCCAGAAGAACTACACAGTAGCTGGGAGAAAGCAGCGAACGCTCGTCGTCCTCCTCTTCTCTTCTTTTCCGCTGCTCGGTAGCAGCTCGTGCACAGGCTGGGCCGGCTCGTGCCTTCCGGCGGGCTTCATGAGTCGTAGCGATGCCGTCAGCGTTCCTCTTTTAACAACGTCTGCGTTGTACTGCGCCTTAACAATTCCTCGTGGCATTATCCCCCCTCTCAAGCGGCATCGCCCCGATGCTTGCGATGAGGCTGTTTTTTTTTTTTTTTTGTGTGTGCAAGTTTGTAAAAATGAGGTTGCAGTACGTCAAGGTATTGGGGTGGCTAGGTTTGGAATCGGTCGTAGTACGGTTTCATCCGTACAATGTGTACACGCTCCGTGGGATTGCGTCGCCTCGAATGCAGGTGGCCTGCAGGCTTGACTTCGTAGACGAGGTCATTGTGTCGCTGTACGATCTCGTAGGGGCCAAAATACCGTGAAATGAGTTTTTCGGAGAGGCCTCGTCGTCGTACTGGAGTCCATATCCACACTTTGTCGCCAACGTCATATCGCGTGTCAAGTCTTCCTCGGTTGTAGCGGTCGGCATCGATGCGGTGTTGGTGGCGTATTCGGTATCTTGCTAACTGGCGGGCTTCTTCCGCTCTTTGTAGAAAGTCGTCAAGATCGGGGGGGTAGTCATCTTGGTCTATTGGTAACATAGCATCCAGTGTTGTGGTAACAGCACGACCGTAAACTAGTTCAAATGGGGTGATTTTGGTGGTCTCTTGCACAGCCGTATTGTAGGCGAAAGTGACGTATGGTAAAATTTCGTCCCACTTTTTGTGCTCGACATCCACATACATGGATATCATGTCCGCTAAAGTTCTGTTAAGGCGTTCGGTCAGGCCATTGCATTGAGGATGATATGCAGTGGTTTTCCTATGAACAGTGTGAGTCATGTTGAGCAGGCACTTCAAAAGTTGCGCCGTGAAAGCCGTTCCGCGATCGGTGATTACAACCGTTGGAGCGCCATGTCGCAGGACTATTTTGTGTACGAAGAATTGGGCCACTTCTGCTGCCGTTCCTCGTTCCAAAGAGTCTGTTTCGGCGTATCTAGTTAAATAATCAGTGGCCACAACGATCCATTTCTTGCCGAGTAAAGATGTCGGGAAGGGTCCAAGGAGGTCCATTCCAACTTGGCGGAAAGGCGCTTTGGGTGGATCTATAGGTTGTAGAAGGCCCGCTGGTTTAGAACGTGGTGTTTTTCGTCTTTGGCACTCGCGGCATGTTTTGACGTAGTGTTGCACTGAAGCTAGTAGCTTGGGCCAATAATAATGGAGACTGATCCTTGCAAGCGTTCGCGTCACACCCAAATGTCCAGATGTGGGCTCATCGTGACACGCTCGAAGTATTTCTTGTCGCATAGTTGCTGGAACGACAAGCAGGAACTTTTCGCGGTTGGGCTTGAAGTTTCTCTTGTAGAGAACGTTTCCTCGGAGGCAGAACAATGCGAGGCTTCGAGAAAATATACGGGGTACTTGTACGTCAATTCCTTGCAGGTGTTCGATAAGCGGGAGTAATTCTTTGTCTGTACGTTGGAGTTCGGCTATTTGAGTGGTCTCGACAATTCCTACGAACGGAAAGTCGTCTCCTTCTGATAGTGGTGTGTCTGTAGGAGCCCGTGACAAACAGTCGGCATCGGTATGTTTTTTGCCAGATCGGTATACGACGGTTATATCGTATTCTTGCAGTCTGAGGCTCCACCTTGCTAGTCGTCCAGATGGTTCCTTTATGTTCGCCAGCCAGCAAAGCGCATGGTGATCGCTGACTGCCTTGAATGGTCTACCATATAGGTACGGCCGAAATTTACTGATGGCCCAGACGACGGCAAGGCATTCTTTTTCCGTGGCCGAATAGTTTGTCTCTGCTTTTGTTAGAGTCCGACTGGCATAAGCTATCACTTTTTCTTCACCTTTCTGCCACTGTATTAGAACGCATCCAAGGCCGATGTTACTGGCATCTGTGTGTATTTCCGTGTCGGCTGTCTCATCAAAGTGAGAAAGAATCGGGGGGTTTTCTAACCTCTTTCTCAATTCGTTGAAGGCGCTTTGTTGCTCGTTTTGCCACTGGAAAGGCACATCTTCTCTCGTAAGTCTCGTTAAGGGTTCTGCGATCTTTGAAAAATTTCTCACAAATCGTCTATAGTACGCACATAGACCTAGAAATCTCCGTACTGACTTTTTGTCTGTTGGCACCGGAAACCTTGCGACGGCGGCCGTCTTATCAGGATCAGGGCGAACACCTTGGGCGCTGACGACATGCCCAAGAAAACGAAGCTCTTCGAAAGCTAATCGGCACTTCTCTGGCTTGATTGTCAAATCTGCCGAACGGATTGCCTCTAACACTGACCGAAGGCGCTTGATGTGCTCCTCAAATGTAGCCGCGAAGATGACCACGTCGTCTAGGTACACTAGGCAACACTGCCACTTCAATCCGGAAAGCACAGTGTCCATCATGCGTTGGAACGTTGCCGGCGCACAACAGAGACCAAACGGGAGAGCCTTAAATTCGTAAAGTCCGTCCGGGGTAACAAAAGCAGTCTTTTCGCGATCACGTTCATCAACCTCGATCTGCCAGTATCCACTTTTCAGATCTAGTGATGAGAAGAACTTGGCACACCGAAGTCGATCTAACGTGTCGTCGATGCGTGGAAGGGGATATACATCCCGTTTAGTCACAGCATTCAGTTTCCTGTAGTCGACACAAAACCGTAGCGTGTTATCCTTCTTCTTGACAAGCACCACGGGAGATGACCACGGGCTGTTAGAAGGCTGGATAACATCATCTTCAAGCATTTCTCGTACCTGCTTCTTGATGACTTCCCTTTCCTTAGGGGAAACACGATACGGGTGCTGGCATACCGGCCTGGTTGTCTCGTCCGTTATGATCCTGTGTTTTGTAATGCTCGTGCGCCGTACCTTTGAACTGTTGGAGAAACAGCTGCCAAATTCCCGCACGAGGTCGTATAGCTGTTGACGTTGAATCTCTGAAAGATTAGGATTTACGTATATTGTGTCGCAGGCATCAGATGGAAGTTTCACATTCGGTGACGTCGTTTCAAGACTGCATATTTCTGTCACTTCACAGAACTCATGAAGAAACGCTATTGCCGTCCCTTTTGCGATGTGCTGGAATTCGTTACCGAAATTCGTCAAGAGGATGTCTGTGCACCCGTTTCGCAGCTGGATAATCCCTCGTGCCACACAAACGCCTCTTTTCAAGAAAACATCCACGTTGCTCTCCGCCACACCCTCGTAGTCGCTGAATGCATCATTATGCACGAGAACCATTATACTGCTCCGTGGCGGTACAGTCACATCATCGTCGACGACGCGCAGTGGAGTGGTACATCGTTCATCTGATCGTGCTACCTTTAAAGCTTGCTCCGTCGAAAAGGACACGCTCGACCTCTGTAAATTGATAATCGCACCATTAGCTTGTAGGAAATCCATTCCCAGTATCACTTCCCTCGAGCACACAGGCAGGACGACAAAGTCACCGACGTAAGTGAAGCCCCGTATCATGACCCTTGCGGTACATCGGCCGGAAGGGGTTATGAGGTGACCACCTGCAGTACGTACTTGAGGTCCACCCCATTCGGTCAGAACTTTCTTGAGTCGCTTCGCTAATTCGTAACTTATCACAGAATAATCCGCACCAGTATCGATCAAAGCATTGAGCTCTAGTCCGTCAATCACCAACGGCAAGTCTGAAGTAATTTTCTCTGTACTGCACTCCTTTACCTGGAAACAGTCGTCGTTATCAGGCTCGTACCGCAGTGGAGGATCTTCACATCCCAAGTCGCCAGCGGCCTCGCCTCCACAGGTCGCCCTCTTCAGTTTCCCGGATTTGGGCTAGGCGAACGCTGCCTAGACGTGCTTGGGAAGGGACGTGGGCTAGACGAGCGGTAGCGCATAGGGGATGGTGAGCGTGGTTGATGACGACGAGGCGGGTCAAATTCCCGACGTGAGCATAGGTATTCTTCAATCTCGGAAGGTCTTTCGCCGTTTCGCGGACACGGTGCATTGATGGCGAATCCCCTAAGACCAGCTTGACGATATCGGCAGAATCGGTACAGGTGGCCAGCCTCTCCACAGTGGAAACACAAGGGCCTACGTGTGGCATCTCGCCACACATCGCTCTTCCGTGGCATCATCTCTCTCGCACGAGGTGGAGTGCGTGTTGCCTCTACGATTTCAGGCGGGCTGCGCATTGTCTGCACATAAGTACTTGGTGTCTCGATCGGCGAACAGTGCAGAGTAGGTCGCCTGAGCACCTCGGAGTACGTTACCGCCCGTCGTGTCGCCGGCACATCACTCCGCGGCTCCCGCATGGCCTGTCGAATTTCGTCTCGGACAACTTCAGCAAGAGACAGCTCGGGGGTGACATCAGGTGACTGCAGTTTCCTTAATTCTTCCCTGACAACAGACCGGACGAGCTCGCGCAATGTGTCAAGATTATCCACGACGCCTGCTGAGTAGACTCCTGCGGATGCACCGGCTACGTCGCGGTTGTACTGTCGGGCTCTCTGCTGAAGCGTCGTTTCGATGGTTGTTGCTTCCGACCGAAACTCAGCAACAGTACGGGGCGGATTGCGGATGAGTCCCGCGAACAATTCTTGCTTTACCCCGTGCATGAGGTGGCGCACTTTCTTGTCTTCCGTCATGCCAGGATCAGCTCGCTTGAAAAGGCGGGACATGTCTTCGATGTACATCGCGACAGTTTCGTTCGTTCGTTGAATCCGTGTGCGGAGAGCTGCTTCCGCCTTTTCCCGGCGATCACTGTTGGCGAACGTACTCAGTAGCTGCCGCCGAAACTCTTGCCACGACGTCAGAGATGCCTCGTGGTTTTCGTACCACACTCGTGCAGAGTCTTCCAACGCAATGTAGACGTTACGCAGCTTGCCTTCCTCGTTCCACTGATTTAGATTTCCCACTCTCTCGAAATGCTCTAACCAGTCTTCGGCGTCCTCGTATGGGTCACCATGAAACACCTTTGGGATGACCGGTTGGCTTACGATGAGTTGTGCCGGCGTAACTTGGCTCGTCATGGTGGTGGCGGCGCTTGTCTCCGTCACCGATGCCCTTGATACAGAAGGGAGTGGCCCAAATTCTGGCAACTCTCCTCGGATACGGCGGCTGACTCGTTGGTGCACCGGTGTAAGCTCCACTGGTTGCGGCTGGTCAGTGCTTGGACTTCGCTCTTGCGTGGGGCTCGGAATCATGTACCCAGCACCTCCACCAGAAAATGTAACGGATATAACAACCTCGCAACCGGGACGTCCTATTTACAAGGTTTAATAAGGGCGAACTTGTGCCCAAAGCCAGAAGAACTACACAGTAGCTGGGAGAAAGCAGCGAACGCTCGTCGTCCTCCTCTTCTCTTCTTTTCCGCTGCTCGGTAGCAGCTCGTGCACAGGCTGGGCCGGCTCGTGCCTTCCGGCGGGCTTCATGAGTCGTAGCGATGCCGTCAGCGTTCCTCTTTTAACAACGTCTGCGTTGTACTGCGCCTTAACAATTCCTCGTGGCAATATATATACATATATATATATATATATACATATATATATATATATATATATATATATATATATATATATATATATATATATATAAATATATATATATATATATATGTGTGTGTGTGTGTGTATAGGGTGCCCTTATTATGCTTGATAATCAGATTATGCTCTAAAGCTAACGTATCTTTATTGAGCACAGTGTAAAGTTCGGCTTTTGCAAGTGTAGCTATCTGGGGTTGTTTTACGTGCTAGTAAATCTCACTGCGTGTCCTCACATTTGGCGTCCATTGAAATGCGTCCATCACGACAGCGAATAGAAAACTTGCCCTCACCCTTAGCAGAAAAACGCCATAGCCGCTACGTCACCGCGGTGGGTCATTAAATGAGGCATAAACCGAATTTAACACTTCGCTTTATTGGAAATGGCGAAAGTACGCTCTGTCTGGCTCTTTTTCTCTCTTTTATCTGTAACACCCCACTCGTAATGTATAGAAGGCTCAACTTTGCTGGAATTTGCGAATTAAAATATGAAGTCAATCGTATGTGTCCTTTTTGAGAGACACATCGGGTGCGGTGAAGTGGAGTTACCTTGCTTTCAAAGTAGAACTTTCGCCAGTATACTGCTGTGTTGTGTACTTTCGACGTTCGCGTAACTTTCCCAATCACCTGCAACTTTCGGCGTGCCCATGTCACAATTTAGTCCGAAAACGCATTTACCCATTTGTGTTGCAATTACAGATCTATAATTTACGCTCACGAAGTTGGTTATACCTCGTGTTATGCATTCCCCTTAATTTTTTTTTCGTTCCTTTTTTTTTCTTTTGTTGAGGCAGCGCTGTATACTTCTACTGAGACAATTTTATGAAGCTAAAATAGGGAGTCGGTGTCGGCTGGTATATTTTTCGTTCCTAAAGCTTTCGCGCCTCGTTCGGAGCCAATGATAATCGCGTGAAGCCATCGCTAGAAGGTTGAGTTACCAAATTTTAAAAAAAATGTTTCCATTCCACATTCATGCAAGATCCCTGTATTAAGCAAGATACGCTCGCGCAACGTGTTCACCGACTTTTAAAACTGCATCGGTACCTGCTGTCTTTTGCCTTCGTGATGTTTTGGCTGGATCACCGGCTCCGTGGTCCCACATAAGCATGATGCTTTTGCTATTGCAGAAATACAATAAAGCCTAGCCTAAAACACCGCCGTAACGTCATCCTAAGGCAAGCGAGTCACACAAAACTAAAGAAAGTCTGATAACTAATAAAACCTCTGAGCTGGATGACCGATTATAGAACGACCTTCAGCTGCATAGAATAAGGCTCCTGTAAAGCCACCGGCACAACGAGAATATTGAAGCAATTGCATATGCAAGACGTGGTTAATCAGCTAACGTTGGGTCTTAATAGGTTCAACGAGACACGAAAAAATGTCACCGTTATAGTCGGCTTTTGCTTTTTCTTCTTCCTACAACCACATTTCCCTAGAGAGCGCAGGCGTATATACCGCATTATCAATGTACCTGAAGTACTAATCAATAGCCTTTTGATTCAAGCAGTTTCTAACCTCACTTCTCAAATCCTGGTTGTCCAGAGGGCCCACGCGAAGACGGTGAGGTTTAACCTGACCATCCCCGAGTGGGCCTTGCAAGGTGACGCCGAGTTAACTCGCGTGTATTGTGGACCAAATAAAGTTATTTCACTCACTGCACACTAGGGCATGAGATGTGTATTTAAATAGTAGACAAGCAACACAAAAATTGTTTCATCCCATGCAGGAGTAAACAATCTGAAAACTGGCTTTATTACGTTATTTTTGCCACAAAATGCCTCCAAAATGGTTCGCAGTGTTTTTAATAAGGGAATTTATGCAACCTTCACTTCAGATGTTGAAGGTCGGTGTGCGCCGACGTGGTCGATGGATGGATGGATGAACTTAATTGAGTTCTTCTGAACGTGCTTTAGCACGTTGCGGCATGGTCGATATCAAATTTAAATGCAAAGCAACGTGTTCAAAGCAGGAAATCTGCGTTGGAAACAAATCGTCAATGACTTTGGAATAAAGATTGCCTTTTCGTATGTATGATTGGAATAAACAGTACCTGATAGGTTGGAAGATAATTCACTTGGTAATGTGGTATTATTGTTTCTGACGTCGATGGTCCACCTGCTTCTGTTGATAGTCAGATAAGAGTTCGTGGGGCTGGTGTTGTTGAAATCTTCTACGATGATGATGGTATGCAGAGAGCAGGTCAGCTGTCATGGCTGCGCTCGAGCGCAACAGCAACGTACTAGCGGTGCCAGAGAGTCACCACACAGACTGCTATTCGCCTTTTTGGTCGGTCTTAACACGGCAGCACGTTTTGCTTCCCAGGAAAAAAAAAAACTTGCGGTCTCTTCAATTATCGCTGTCTACATAACACTGAAGCAGATGTGTTTTTCAAATCGTAGCAACGCAAGAAACGAATTCTTTTCCGCTTTCAGGTAAAAGGAAGCCCCTTAACGTTAAGGACGAACTCTTAAAATGTATTCGGCGTAGCTAAAAAAAGGTATTTCAAGTAATAAACCAGACATAGGGCGAAAAGTACTGAAAATGAGCGTGCTACTCGCTAAGGTGTTTGTACCCTGCAAATGCTATTATAGGGTGTGCCGGTGCGAAAAACCCAAAGCCGTTCAATACCTGTGTTTGTAAACAGTGGAAGGGTCGATACCATGTGCGTATAGAGTGTGAGAGAACTCGCTTGTATATACCTTCGCCGTTTTGATAAAGCAGCTGCTCTTGTATTTTGATTTGCATCTGTGGATAATTTTAACGCAATAAGCTTGCGTCGCGGAAGTTCGGGTGTCGTCGTCGGCGTCGTTGGTTGGGAGTGAAAAGCCACCATTTTTCGTGAGTTCGCCCTTAATATCGCCAACACAGCTTCTAAAGCCGTGTTGCCTAGACTATGCTGTTATGTCAAGCCATGTGAACATTGCGGGTATAAAGTTTTCCACCAATTTCTATATTATTGTTATAGTGACAATCACACCTCTTGTGGATAGCTTCCAATGATGCGTACCAGTTACAGCTTACCTAAGTTCGCACGATAAGGGAAAGAATACGTTTTCATTTTCGTTCGTGGGTAATCAAGGTTCTGTGCAAATAGGTGTTCGAAAGAAAGTAGAGAAAAAGAATAACAACAACGATGGCACCAACAAACTATGAAATAGAAGGTGACATACTTGCTTCTCCTGCTGTTTTACACTCGTCGTGACTTAAACAGTTCTCACGTGAAAGACTGTACGCGCGATAATGACTTAAACCGAGCTTGTCGCTGAATTTTCAGTGTACACAGTTCACAACGTATAATACACGTCGGTCACACACTCGTGGCACAGATCCTGTGCCCTGCCACGATATGCGTTCCTTTTACTTCTAGTCAAGGTCCCAGAGAAACAGTCACAGCGAAAGCTGGAACGGTGGCTTTTTCAGAGATTAAAAAAATATTTGACTTACTTTTACAAGCACACTTCTAGAGCACCCACTTCGCCATTAGTCATAATTTTTGCTTTGTAGGGAGACATCTACTATGCCATTCTTCGGGATCCATCGGAGAATCGTGGTACTGGTTACACACTTGGAAAAATTTTGCGAATTTTTTTATGCTGTGGCTGACAACGATCAAAAATTATTCCTGAACCTTTTGTGATATGTTGGATCATTCGATGACCCACTCGTTACGCACTTCTCATTGTGGTCTGCGAAGTTGTTCCTTTGATGTAATCAAACGCTTTATAACTCATAACCACGTGATTCCTTTCCGGACATCGAGTCTGCCTAAAGACAGTTTGCAACAGAGTTTCTAGAACTGGCGTAGCTCAGTGGTAGAAAACTGTGCTGACGCGCAAAGAACCCTTGTTCTAGTCTCATTGTGTCCTTGGGGTTTTTATTTAGTTGTTTTCGTATTTTGAGCAATAGGGGTTACGGACACCAGCAGCGGCGGACAACTACGGTGCACGCGACCATTGTTGTGATCTCATAACAGCAACCTCCGTAAGTAAAGTGAGCAGAGGTGTTGGGCTAGTTGGTTTTTCATGACTGAGAAAAATTGCGCTACAATTGCTGCGGAAAACGAAGGCAGGAAGGAGACCAAAACGAATTGTTCTCTTTCCGGGAAGCCTTCATTCTTCTAAGTTCTTTCAATAAAGTTCAGTTGATTGTTTGCGCTTTTACTGTCCAGTTCTTTTTTGTCTCTTTCCTAACTTCGTTTTCCGCAACAATTGTAGCGCAATTTTTCTCAGTCACTTCTGCTTAAAAGTCCGTCGTGGTAATAAGAACGAAGTTAGTTCGAATTTCGCTGAAAATATTAGAAAACACTTATTAAACTTTTACCGTTGACTGGCATCTTTGGAATCTTGAGTAGATGTGCGAAAACAATTGATTTTTTTTTCTATTTTTTATAAAACTCACAAAGCGCTAAAGGTTTCTGAACGCAGTGATCTAGACTAAAATTGTCTATAGAAAGTCACTATAGAACGGTCACATTTAACATGCTGATCTAAGGAGGTAAGACACAGCAGTCTTTCACAAAGGTTACCCTTTAAGCCTCTATGAAGCCCCTTTCTTTGGCAAGTAGGTAGGATAGCCGCTGGTCATTGAGGGTAACTGACTGGATTCCAAGAGAAGGCAAACACGTGAGGGGGAGCTAGAAAAGAAAATTAGCTTGAAAGAAGAGATTAAGAAGCTTGCAGATTTATAGGAATGCGTGTAGGATGAAGCATACGAAAATTGCATTAGATTTCCTGAACTTCATCTTGCACAGAATGTGTGCAACTTTTTAGTAAATTCCACTACAACATTTTCCGCACTAATTACAGTTATACTGTAGAGTATTATGTATTAGAACGGCTCACTCTATCTGTTACTTCATATATACAAAACTTCATTTGGGCCTTGTTGGTACAAATTGTTGAGGTTAAAGCAGCAGATCAAACACAAGACGTCCCACAAACAGTAGACACGGTACACACAAGCGATGACTATTAACTACTTTATTTTTGCGGCAATGAAGCAGTTATTATAGCATCACCAATTCGCTTCAGAAAGTTCCTGGAAAACGTGGTGTTCCTCTGGTTCTGTGTGCGCCGAACAAATTTGTTAAACTATACTGCCACGACTGTGTTGTGAGCTGAGGAGGATGCCAAATCCAGCACTGTGTTTCCTAAGTCCCGTCAGCTGTTTACGTGCATGATTTAACCAATCCTGCTATTGTGTGGGAAGACCTACGTCGTTAAAATGAGGAGATGAGTCAAGGAGAGGTTCAGAGAACATGTGTAATAATGTTAACAAGGATGCTGATAAAGGACGTTGTGGTTCGTATCCTTCCTGCAATTGCGAGGCACGATTTGAGAACACTTCGATCCTAGGCAGAAACTATAATATGAGCATGCGCAGCTGGCTTTAGAAGCTTATCACATTATGAAAAGAGATGGACTTTCAATCAGCGTACATCTTTGTCTCTGCATTCATCGAAATACGAATTACTGTGCTCGCGTGTCAAACACACGGATTTCACCACTGTTCACTTTTGATTAGATCTATTGTTGTATGCGCATGCGCGATAAGACTGCCTTGAGTGTGTATGTGCATTGACATCTGAATTTATAAGGCATTTCATAGTCAGTGCTTGTACGAACGTTTTTTTTTTTGTCGCCTTTTGTGTTTGCCCTGCTACTCGAACTTAAGGAATTTCTTACTGTTTTCTTTTATTTTTACATCAGCACTAATCGCACTAACTATAACTTTGCTATACTAAGGAAATAAAATGGCACCGTTCAGGTACAGAAGAACATTTATGTACAAAACGAGATGACGTATACAAACATCTTCGTGCAGACATTGTCGATTCCAAGTGAACATCTTCTCGACTGCCCATTTCATAGTGCGCACAACACATGAGCGTGCAACTAACCGTGGCAGACTGGGGTGGCAGAAATATAAATAAAACTTGCTCACGGAGCACTGGTCAAATAACGTCCTATATTTCGAGACGCCACTTCACTCGGCTCTCATAAAATGTTCGCACCCTCTTAGTGACGGAACATGGCTGGCAACGTCGGATGCCTTAATGAGCCATTCTTAGCACATGTCGTAGTTGATGTCGTTGCGCTTCTTTATCTCGCATGCGAACATCAGTAAAAAGTACAAGCTTTTTATAAGTAGGCGCCACCTTATACAAGACGTACCTGCTTTTACAGACCGCTGAGACCTCCTAAGAATGAACCCACCACTCAATAAATTGGTATGATTCGTATTGGCCGCTCCTCTCTATCTAAGCGTTCTGGTTGCTAAGTTTTCGCATCTATTTGGCATGTTTGAAAGCTGGTGTTAGCGGGACATGTCAGAGATGACTCCTCTGGGTGCATTCTGCGGCCGCACCGTTCCTCGTGGGTGCAGCCAAGCTAGTCGGGACTTCGCACAGGCCGGAGCTCGTTTGCTGATCCGCAGCCTTGGGAACCACCACGGTCAGGCCCGCTGCGGTACCCGGAGAGCCTCTTCGTGGGTTTCCGATGCCTCCCAGCAGCGTGCGCTCAAGCGTCGCCACGGGAGCTTCGCAGAACAGGTACAGCAGGTAGGCGCAAATGTACGACGCCATCACCACCGCCAGGTAGTTCATCGTCTTTAGAAAGGAGTGACGGTGAGGATTCACATGAACGGGATGTGGTGTATTAGGCTGAGGCAACACAAACATCACACATATATGTAGAAACAGTGTTCCGTTTATTTTTCACTTCGGATGTCAATATAGGTCAATACTTGTAAGTCTTAAAGAAGCACTGACATGTTTTTCAGGCTCCGCAATAAGACATCTTTTGCTTCCTTAGCGTGCGGTATTGACTTTTTCTAAAGACAGGAGTGGGAAAACGCGTATAAAATATTTTAGTTTAATTTTAAACTTTTCGTCACCCAGCATCTGCAAACCAGCCACGAGTTAACACAGTTCACTGGGTTCGCGAACTCTGAATCCTGCACGAGGCTTATAAGTCGCTCGATGGACATCTGCCTCATTTTCGAACAACGGCTAGTGTGCTCGGCTGCTGATCTAAAGGTCACGGATTCGATCCCGGCCACGGCCGTCGCATTTCAATTGAAGCAAGATGGTGCTATGTCCCTGTACGTTAAAGAACACCAGTTGGTCAAAATTTTCGGAGCCCTTCACTACGGCGTCTTTTATAATCATATCGGGGTTCTAGAACGTAAACGCCAGATATTATGACAATTGCCTTATTGTTATAGTTTACGTGCACCAAGGGCAAATTATTTCAGACAGCAGAGCTCCTCTTTTAGTCGGTTACGAGTTTATGTCCCAACGTGATTCAGACCCACGACAGATTGCGCTGAAATGCAACTGTGAAACTAAGCTTTCTATGGCAAAGCAGAAAGCGTTTTTCTTTTTTAAGGAAATGACACTAAATATATTCGATGTCTTCTGAGGCACTCTGAGACTGTTTTAAGGTTATTGACAACACTTTTTATTCACAATAAAAAAACTAGATACCTAAAGTTTGTACCAATGCTCTTTCAAGGTACACGTCGTATATGACTCAGCAAAGGGAATGACCTCACGCTTAGGTTAGCATTTAGTGGGCCCTCTTTCCTGTGGTTCTCTGCAAAGTAACGTGAAATATCGCACCTTAACCATATAGGTGTAGGCGACTCTCTCCCGGTTGGTCATCATCTGTGCCAGCAAAATGACCACGTGTGACAGGAATGCTCCGTACGACAGCCGGCTTAGAGGCACGAGCGCCCGCCACGACAGCAGCGACATCACGATGCCTGCACGAAGCAAACTTGGCAGTGAACGAACTACACACATGCTGGCCCCATCAGAACAACCAGCTCGCGGTCGGCAATAGCAGTTTTTACGTCAGTAAAGCTGCTACTTCTTATTTCTCTCTTATATTGGAACGTTGAAACCAATGAAATGTATTTCTCACAAGTTTTCAACTAGACTTTCGCACAACAACGATAACAAAAAAAATGCTTCCTTCAAAGGAACTAAGCACATCGACTGGCAGACAGCTCCCCACACAGAACGTGATAGTGTTCACTCCAACATTTTCTCAGTAACCTGCCGAGTATATCAGCTTTGTTCATTTCCTGTAAAAACACGCCTCGCCAAGCATCGGTATCCCTACACGTTAGTACAGGCTGTCGAATCAGTTTAATGTGGTTCCACTCATTCCTATTTTAACCATCCACTTCGCGTTCCACGTATCGTATGAATGAAAGCAGCTCCGATTTATTATCTCTTACAGTTCACATGAGGTATTTTTGAGCCCCGCCGCGGTGGTCTAGTAGCTAAGGTACTCGGCTGCTGACCCGCAGGTCGCGGGCTCGAATCCCGGCTGCGGCGGCTGCATTTCCGATGAAGGCGGAAATGTTGTAGGCCCGTGTGCTCAGATTTGGGTGCACGTTGAAGAACCCCAGGTGGTCTAAATTTCCGGAGCCCTCCACTACGGCGTCTCTCATAATCATATGGTGGTTTTGGGACGTTAAACCCCACATATCAATCAATCGCTTTCTACCCCTTACCGCCTCCGAGACGGACGCGGACGCCACGTGCTTCATTTTTCAAGATAACTGCTACGCAGCGCTCATGTCTTACGTGTGACGTAACTTGATGCGCTCGTTCGCCTCCGCTTCAGGCTGAAGGCACTCTAACGCAGCGCCTCCCGAATACCATTCACCGACTTGCTTGAGCAGGACATAAAATAAACGTTTTGTTAACTCTCTCCAGACGCAAGACTATCGTCTCTTGACGAAATTTGCAGTTTAACACGCAGATACGGGGCTAAGTTTTTTCACTTGCTTTATTAGTTTTTTTTTTTTTGAGTGACGCAGATCACCACATGCGAAGCGGCGCCGATCGTTACCGGGGCCTCCATAGGCAACACGCTGACACAATAACCACCCGTGCTGGTTGGCCCGTGAAGACCCATCAAAAAAAAGAAGGTTCAGGCACGGGAAGGGGGAGTTCACTAGGGGTTAAAGTTTTATGCAGGCTAAATGTAAAAATGCTCGGGTACTTAAAATTATGTACATTTCAAAGAAATTGATATGCACAAAACTTATTGAGTAAAGTACTTTATTGGTGACTTGAATTATTTATGTGCGTGCAACTGCAGCATGCCTCATAACCAAACTCTGTTATTCGAACACAGAACCCCTCAAATTAATATTTATGACTATATGACACTTCTAAACAAATTTGAATAAACATTTTATATGAAAGATGACAAGAGAAAGTGGCCGTTGTGAACTTCTTTGCAATTGAATGCTTTAAATTGCTGGGTAAAATAATAACAATAAAGCTGAAGGAAACTGCAGTAAAACGCTTACATAAAATTAACAGTGAGGCATACTTAAGTGCTACATACTACGTAACGTTGAACTATGCAACTCCGTCCGATTTATATAGAAAAATAATGCAATTTCTTTTGGAAAGCCTTGAGCAGGGCAAGTGACGGAGGACGTCTGTATAATACATTGACACGCAGAGGATATTGTTCGTTTAACATTGTCATTGAAACCAAATGAAGAAAAAAGTTACGCATTCACACATGATGAAAAGAACGAATCGTCAACAAGGCACACCTGCGAAAGCAAAAATTTTTACACCTCTCTATAAATTTTATAAGTTCTGTAAAAATTATGAGTGTGGTGACGGCTGTGTAACTGAATAAAACTCATTTTTAGTCAGTAAATTAAAGCGTAATCAATGCATTGCTCTGCACGCCAAAGGAAACTTTCTTCTCTTCTATTTCAAACCAGGTCATGGGGCTAAAATGTTCTTGGATAATATCCGGCGACAATAAAAAAAGCGATTGTCCGCAGTGGTTATTGAAAAATAATGGAGGATAGAATACTGCTATGTGGGGTTTAACGTCCCAACACCACTATATGATTATGAGAGACGCCGTAGTGGAGGGCTCCGGAAATTTCGACCACCTGGGGTTCTTTAACGTGCACTCAAATCTGAGCACACGGGCCTACAACATTTCCGCCTCCATCGGAAATGCAGCCGCCGCGGCCGGGATTTGAACCCGCGACGTGCGGGTCAGCAGCCGACTACCTTAGCCACTAGACCACCGCGGCGGGGCAACCAAAATAACTAAGAGGTATGAATTTCCAGGTATGAATCACACACTGCACCAGTTCATATCGGCATGTGTCTGTTCATTCTTACAGAAACATATTCAGTATTCATTCGCATGATCGCATGCCGTGAGCACGCACACTGATCAAGTGCAGTGATTATCCACAACAGCGTTTATAGGTTTTTGTGTCTGTCAACTGTCTCCTTTAGGGGTGCCCGTCCTAAAGCCTCTCAGACAATACTTTATATCCTGGATCACTACCCTGCCTCTTTCACAATCACTTTTCTCTCCCTCTTTCTTTCTCTTTACTGTTTATTGAAGGGCAAGCACTTAACAGTGGGGATGATTTTCGTGCGAACTAGTTGAATTTCTCAGTGTGAGACACAGAACATGCCAATAGCGTGCGCTCTACAACCATATCATCAAATTCGTCGACAATTCTTGTCGGAAAGACACCAATCCTAACGTAGAGACGTGCAAGAGCCCTACTCCCGAGACTACTAGATGCGCGTGCGTACGTACCTCCACGGCCTGTGGCGCAAGCGAGCACAAGCCAGGCGACGCCCAGTGTCCAGGCGACGCGGTGAAGGGCGGCGAAGAGCAAGCACTCGGGTCGCTCGATGGAGTAGGTGTGGTCCGTGTACCACTTGTGCGGTGCGAACACAATGGCGAGGTTGCACGCAGTCGCCGCACACCAGCACAGTGCCTGCACAGGCTGTGGTCCAGCGACATGGCCATGCGGTTCGTGTGAGCAGCTGTAAGGGGCTATGGCTTCGCTTCAGAGCTACTTTTGTGACAACAATCGTAACACAGAAGCCGTTCAGAAAATCGTTCTCTGTCTGGCGAACATAAAAACTCGGTCAAGCGTGCACCACAGGATTTGGGAAGCACCACTATCGAGTAAAAACAGAGGCCAATTTCTTCGCGAGGAGAAACTTCATCGGTCAAGGAAAAAACTGTCATTATAAGCGCAATAACTCGTCCGGCATGCGCTCTTCGCCCTCTTCTTCCTCCTCTGCTTGGGTCCCTGAACGAACGCGCGTATGTTCTGAGCTACGGTCACGCGGATATTTCTTTGTCATTGAGGAATTCAACAGTCAGCCTGAAAGAATATCTAGTATTTTTTTTATTCTTTCAATATTTTATTACTAATAATTCATAATAACATTTGTTATCTTAGTTACTTCAAGCTTGTTTAAGTAAAATACTAATGAAATACTTATAATATTCATCTATTACTCGGCCTATGCCCCTGCATTGGGTATGAGCCATGAGAGCAAGAGAAGAAGAATAGCCTATCAATTTATCTGTCCTGGGATTCAATTACTCATACGCGCAGAACAAAGAGTACAAAAAAGGAAGTCAGAGAGCAGCAGCACGCATACATTCTTCCGCTTAATATAAGACTATCCTGCCGCCCGGTTCTTGGCCGATCCCCCTTTGTGGGCGAGTGCCAGCGAAGCAAAAGGCTTATCATCATCATCATCATATATGACATTCGTAGACGCAGCAGTGACACTAGGCATATAAACGGCGTTGCATGTTTAAACAAAATTGCTGAACTTGTTTAAAAGCAAGAAAAAGTAAAGAAAAAACATTTTATGCAAGTTTGCGCGGCATTGTACAGTTATTACGCATAGCTCAGTGAAAACGCCTCCTTCACCTGCCAAAGATAACAAAAGTGCTCTGGAAATAGTTTTGCACGCTGCTGATGCAGTGCATCTTCACAGCTGACTACCCACCAGTCAATGAAAAGTGCCTCTATAAATACTTCTCATACATCAAAGCTATTATATGCTTACACCAAGCAATAGCCAACATCCTGAAACATATTACAACCATAAAAACTTAAAAGCTGCAATTCGTTTAGCTCGTTCAAAACACGCGTCACCAAACTTTTGAAATTTACAAACAGAGCATGGAAAGTGCATACGCCGAAGAATATGCACGTTCATAAACGTGTAACTGCACAAAATATGGACGGGGCTTTCTGTTAACGTGGTATCGAAAAGGAAAACACACTTTACAAGGGAAATTGTTTACGTAAATGTTTTAAGATAACCAAAATGAAAAGGTAGGTCAAGTAATAAAATGAAAATAATAAAGAATTTAAGAACAGCCATCGACTCTCATCTTTTTGCCACTTAAGATCTTCACAAAAGCTTTGAATAAAGTGCTATAGATGGCACAAATTCAAGCCTAGCTAAACAAATGCTCTGCTACTCTAGCTAGAGTTTACTTAAGAGTGCTTCATAGAATGTTGCTCACTTAAGAAGAAATGATCAACAAATAAAAGCAGAGAAGAGGAAATAAAGCGAGATGAAGGTAATTGAAAGAGAGGGAGGTTAACTAGAGGAAATATTCGATGGGTCACCGTTTACTTGCGCGCGGGATAGATAGCATCTTAATAGGTCAAATGCAACAGCCGAAAATGCATTATATTCTTGCGATAAATTCAATAAAAGTACGAATCAGTAGAAAATTGACTTCTCGAGAAAAACCGCATATTCGAAGATTTTCAAAGTACACAATATGACGTGTTTTTTTTTCTCTCAAACGAAGGTAGATAAATTTTAATACTCGCCCTATTAAAGAACTAATAGAGTCATTAATGAATTTGCCTAATACGACTGGAAGGCGAGAGCCGTCTTCTTCCTTTTCTTCTCACTCGATGTACTGTTCAGCCTTCACCCCTCTCCGAATACTTTTTGCACCTAAGTTGATTTAGCACTGCCTCCGAAAATGATTGCAGATTTGATTGATTTATTGATTTGTGGGCTTTAACTTCCAGAAACCCTCATATGATTATGAGAGATGCCATAGTGGAGGGCTCCGGAAATGTCGACCACCTGTGGTGCTTAAATCTGAGCACAAGGGCCTACAGCATTTTCGCCTCCATCTAAAATGCAGCCACCGCAGCCGGGATTCAATCCCACGACCTGCGGGTCAGCAGTCGAGTACTTTAGTCACTAGACCACCGCGGCAGAGCACGCCTACAGAATCGTAGCTGTTGCAAGGTTTCTGCACCTTACCCACGATTTACATGACCTCCGTGATCAACCCACCTTTCACCAAGCTTCGATGTCGAGTAATGACTTCGTTTTTTGACGTCACGCTATGAGGCGTCACAAAGACGTTGCATTGGCAATCTGTCGAGACTCGTGGAGAAGCAATCACGGGATGATTTTTTGCATCTTTGTTGGCGCCGCCCACGCGGGACGCCGAGGCCGCCGACTGTCAATGTTCGCGTTTGATGGCGAATTTCGGGCTTTCGTCGCCAAAAAATGTAACGGTTGCTCATGCACCACAAAGCACCTAACTAGAATGTGTTACCCAGCTCGTAGTTTTCGTATTCGTAACTTCACAATGAAGGTGCAACAAATACTCGTCAGAAGGAGCCAAAGGGGTCGCATGCGGTGAGAGATGCAACGGCTGTCTAACGCAGAAGTCTCAAACACGCGGCCCACCGATCTCTCACTAGCGGCCCGCGGCTCGCATATGATTCTCTTTGTCTGATATTAAAAAAAATATCAGTATGTTTATGAGCTACAGAGACATGACTAGTATGTAATCAGCGTTGTTTTTTTTTTTGTGAGGCACACCTTGTGGTCACTATAGTCGATACATTAACCATAAAACGAAACTTGGGGGATGTGTTGTTGAAATCCTGGTTATGAATCCCGTTAAGCGATAACTCATATATGATATGAGTTAAAAAAACAAAAAAATAATTATATGAGAAGGCCCATTCAAGTGGCAACGCTAGCTGACATTGTGTGCAAGCTATATTCACTGTCGTGACGCTTTGGCCCTTGCAGGAGTATGGTTTAACGACTGCAGCCCGGTAGCTTAGTTGCCTTAATATTTTTTTTTCGCTTGTTGGCACATATTTACTGAAATTCAAAAAGACGAATACTGTAAAGGAAGAAAAATTAAGGACAAAACAGAAAAGGCGTCACTCGCAACTACCTTCAAAGTCGTAACATCAGCGACATATATAACTGTAGCAACCATGCTTCCTGCTTTGTCTTTAAAGGCCAAATCCGGCGATTTTTCGACCATGTCGAGGTAATGGTGTTTTTATGTTCATGACACTCTTGTCACGAGCCCAATAGCTAAAATGCTCAGGAAGTTTGAAAATAGTTTTTAATAAGCCAAAATGAGCGAAACAAAAACCAAAACCGGACCGGGCACCCTGTATGCGTATGACGTACTATTTGGTAAGAACTGGAGGCGGTATGCTGGTCCTGAGGGCACGTAGTATAAAAACTGTGAAAGTCAAACCAGCGAAGCGCCGGCCAAACACTATAGATGAAGGAAGAAAGCTTTCCCGTGCTATACACGTGCCAAAGACCGACGCCGTTGTTTGTGGACCGCACAATAAATGCTGTAGTGGCCGAAGTAGCGATGCCATCGGCTGCGTCACTTCGGTTGACATGCCAAACATCACGTCACACAGTGTTGCCAATAATTCTGGAAAGCGAGGTGAGTTTTTTGAGGCATTCTTTCAAATTCATTTCCAAACGAACAACGCATCTCTCAAGCCTGTAATTTAGCATAAATGACGAAAATGTACAAACGAACGTACGCAGTGATTTTCATTGAGATCCATTGACCTCGAAAATTGCTGGAGTTGGCCTCTAACTGTTCGGCCTCGGTTCCACGCGCAATATTGTATTTAGGTTAGCTTAGGAGAGTTTGAGACCCCTGTTTCTATGGGATCTCTGGGTTCGCCTTGTGCAATGGGGAGTGTTAACAAACAAGTACACCTACGATAGGCAAACTCGGTGTAATCCCACTGGGCCGGTTACTCAAAAAATATGTATTTATTTAGTAAGGTGAAAGCCTTAGGTGCCTTGCAGGCCATGAGCCTGAACTAAACTATCAAAAAAGTGTAGTCTAAGTGTGTGGCTGTACGCACTATGTATTTATCACTGTATCAAAGTCATCACCCAGTATATCGAGTAGCACATCAGGCGAAAAGCCAGATAAACATCTCCAGCTCTCCATTAAAATTAATCTTTCTTTTACGTGCCTCACCAAACACAAAAACTGACCGCTGCAGTCAGTGGCGGCGTTGAAACGAGTGATAAAAAAACTTTTATCCTGAGTCACACACATTGCAAATGTTGCAGTTATTATGACATCACTATGACGTCAGTTAACGTGTCATAACAATACGTCATGACATGACATCATCGTTTATTTAAACGGGTGCCTATCCCTGAGGCACTAGACAGCTCGGTAAAGTGTGGAAGAATACATGCAGTGCCTGAGATCTCAGAGGCAGTGCTAAACACGTAAGGAGCAAAAAGCTTCTCAGTGGGTGAAGCTGGGGAGAGCGGGGTGGCTGGATGAATACAATCGAGTGAGAAGAAAAAGATGAATGTGGGTTTCGCCTTCGAGTAATCTTACGCAAATGCATAAAGAACAGAGTGAATTTTAATGAATTAATTGACAAGTGAAAGTGAAAATTATGAAGGCAATGGTTTAAAAAAACTTAACCTCACTTATAAGGTTTGTGACCAGTACTTGTTTACCTTGGAAAGCTTCATCTTCGGGGCGACGTAGATGTAGTAGCCCAGCAGAATGCCGATACAGAAGGAGCCGATGTGAGCGAATGGCTTGAAGTAGATTTGGTTAGCAGTTCCAATGGTGTAACTGCATGCAATTGCGAGAATTGGAAACTCCGGCTGTGTTTTTATTTGCTTTACAGTGTTTCTCTGCTTTCGGTTTTGTTTTAATATTTGTAAGTGAGGGCTTCGAGCTTGTACATACCACTCGCTGTTTTTTTCTTTTATTTTCTTTTCGTCGCGCACCATTTGAGACGTTTATCACACTTTTAAACTGCTACTAAAATAATTATCAAACACAAAAAAGAATAACAGCTACTATGCAACTTTGTCGAATGTGGAACTCGCAATATTTGAACGCGATTGTTCGAAAGATTGACAACACTATATTCAAGCTGGTAATTGAATTTCAAGTGTTCTATCTATACGCTAATTGATGTATTTACGCGTTAACGAGCTGATACTTCATGACCATGCTAATCCAAACTCATCATTGACCGAGTAGCTGTGCAGTTGGGCTTGGTGCTGTGAAAAAAAAATATATTGTAAAGAATAACCATGCGAACCTGACATCCGTATGGGTGAAGATCACAGCGGGCTGATAGTTGTTCAAATAACTTACAACACCAGTGTAAGCGGACGACACTACCGTTAGTAATGCTGCCAAAAGTGCTCCTAGGTATGGTCGTCTGAAATGAAAAAAAAAAATAACTGATTGGATATACGACGCATGAGTACCTTGCTCTCGCTAATGGTGCATTTCACTTCAAGTCTCGGAACACTCAAACAACACTTCAAGGAACGCCTAAGGAAGCATTTACGGCTTACATAGTCAGCACAAGTGGACAATAATCATACAATAATCATGCACAAAAAAAGCTCTTTGAGGTGTTCTCGTAAAAAAAACAGATTTAAAAGAATGTTTCACTCCCTTACGACCATAGTGAGTGCACTCTGTATCAAAAAAAAATGTAGTATGCCATATGTTTAGGCGTACATACCGGTTGCTTACGTGCGGCCAATTTTAAATTGAATTTATTTCTCTTACCGAATCATAAGCAGAGGGATGAATAGCAAGGCTACGTAGAGCTGAAAGTCTATGTTGATGTACCACAGGTGTCCCAGGCACTAGAACCAAATAAACAAAACAGATAACTATTTCAATACAAATAATAGGAGTCAAGCGCATTTCACTTTAGATGCACAGTTTAACACTGAATGGAAATGGCGAAAACTTCTACTTCCGAGCGCTGTTCGACGTTTGATCTTTTCTTTCATTTAATTAGCTCATGATTCTGCTTCTTCCTGATGCAACGTGGTTTCTTTTTCTTTTCTGAAGGGCCTCACTATATTGAGCTATTTTTATTGCAAATTTATGCTAACCAGATAATAATTGGCGCCAATAATCTGGACATTCAATTTCATAATTTCTTGTGTCGACATCAACCAATGAGCTCAGAAAAAGCCATCTGAATAAAATATTTGTTAAATGACCTACAGCTCCATCCGATGCTGACGTTTTGCAAAGCGTTTCTGAAAAAATATGCTCGTTTTTCCTTGCTTTTATTCTTTTAAATCGTGAAAACAATGCATGGGAAATAATTTCCAAAACTTGATCTGTCATGCCACTCATATCATGTTTATTCTAACAAAACTAAACCTACAAGGAAATGCACACTGTTCATGTTCGTGAGAAACATCATAGCATAAGTACACGGTATAAGTTATGTAGCTGAAGCTGTTCTCGAAAAATTAACACTACAAAAAAAAGAAATATGAAGAGAAAGCTGCATCTACATAAAAGAAACTAGTTACAATTAGAACGTTCTTCTTTTGTTTTTTGAAGAAGTGGTGCGGAAAACCGGGCATATCGCTGATTTCAAAAGGGATTCTGGAATTCGGTTATAATCTCTCGTAAGATTCTTTTCATTACGTTATATTTTAAGCACTCGTGTTCCCAGATTTGAATGAAGGTCTATAATATTAGTATTAATGTTTATAAAAATGAGAAATTTATGAATAATCTTTCCGAAAGGTACCCTGTTGTAACGAGAAACAGCAGTGGTGCGCTTGGCGTTGACCCGGTTGAAAACACGACTACGCATGTTCTAGAAGAGCAGTTTGAAGCAAAACTCGGTGTAGCGTTTACTCGAGTAAACGTTTGTTTGAGACGCAAGCACACGGGAGGCGGTACGCGTTGAAGATGCTTGCACTCGGCTTCCTTGGCTCGCGTCTCGTCGGTGTTACCCGCATGCCGTTTCTATTCTCGAGTGAAGTTGTTCTTGACTCGCACCTCGTTGGTGTCACTGATCTTCCACTGCTGACGCTTGCGTTCGGCTACCCTAGCTCGCGCCTCCTCGGCTTTGACACGACCGGCTTCGCTAACCCTCGCAATGTCGGCGAAAGCTGGCAAAAGTACACGCACACTAGCGGGAAGCATGGCGCGACGGCGTCTCACCCGTCGGCGCGGTCACGTGGCAAGCAGCGACCCGCGTTCCCCATTGTCGGCACCGCAAGATTCTCGAGCCGGCTAGCGGCTTTTTGCCGACAGATGGAGGGACGCAGCGCGGGTGGGATCATGTCCATGTGAGGAGTAGACTCGAGCATTGTAAGCAGTAGAAAAGGTGCACAGAGAGAGAGAGAGCTCACACCCGGCGAGCGCGTGGCAGGGAGGCAGAAAGACGTCTTCGCGCACTGCTAGGAGGGCGTGAGCTACTTGGCACCATTCCAACACCTGCGGAAAGGGGAGTGGTGCGAACGGAGGGACAGCGTTACACAGGCTAGTCAAAGGGCTGCTTCGCCTCTAATATAAAAGCGCTGTTACGGGCTTACAAGACTAACTCGCAATGCTTTTGATATTCATTAATGGATCGCAGCACAGCTGCTGGTACACCCCGCGCCATGCATCAGCACTGTTGCGAATATGAATGGCTCTGGGAATGTAGACAACCGCTTAAAGCGCGCCGAAGCACTGGTAAAATATTTCGAATATCTCGCGAAGCTAGCATTCTAGTACATGTATATATGGGAAATAAAGGTATCCTCAATAGGCATATCTCACTGAAGCAACATTAGGGGTGGTTACGAATTGGGTGGTCAGATTTATTAATTTCGCGTGTGTTCATGTGGCATCACTATCACGTCACTAAAATTTTAATGCAGTATTTCACGTCTCACCTATCTTCGCTGCCTCACCAGCCTATCTCTCTACCCCAAAATATTGTTCAGCTCTCTTCATCAACCACCTTACTTTTCACCCGCAGGGCGCACATCTAGCAGCCTAGGTCACTCGCACCAAGTCTTGCGTCGACGTGCGCAAACAACTACTTTTCAATCCTCATCCTTTTTCATTGCGATATCAATTACAGGGACACTGTCGGCTGGATTTCGCCGCCTGCGTCGACGTAGGTGTCGCTGTGACTCACCATATACGTATACGTATATATATGAAAACGCAAGAAAGAAAAAAATACCAGAAAGAGACTCCAGTGCGCGGAATCGAACTTCGCACCTCTGAAACGTTAGAGCAAGACGCTAACTACTGAGCCACAGAGGAGCACGTTCTTCAACGTTCCAACAGCAAGCTATTTAGGCCTACTGCTTACCGCTGGCGGCGAGTATCTCATAGTAGGGAGAACAATCGTGTTCTCAGCATTAGCAGCAAGATAGCGCAATTGAACACGCGTCGCCACATCGTCACGACACGGCGCTGCTCGCTCTAATCTCTCACGCGTACTTTGCCCCGCCGAGAGGAGGGGCTGGACGCTCCCTCGCGCACCCTTATGTCACAGTGGGGAGGATCGTATGTCTTGGCTGGCCTTTGACTTCAACTCACCGGAATGATTCTGTTGTAGTTACAGGGCGCACAAAGTTCACTTCAACCGTTGCACAGTGTTCTTTTGCAAAAAGGGTGTGCTTTTCAGACACAGCGAAGAAACAACTGAGACGCTTATTCGCGTTCATGTGTACCTGTGAGTACGCTTCGTGCGTTATTTGGTCGTGTGAAACGCGGGGCACGTTTTGGTCGGCCTGCCATTCCGCGCGTGGCTTTCCATATGGTTGCTATCACGTTCATTGCGTAGCCTTTGCGGCAAAGCTGTGACTAATTTCAAATTGCCTCAGACTGGAACGACCTCCCGGAAGAAATAACTGCCATCACCTCCATCCCTCTTTCTACAACGCTGGACAGAATATCTTAAAACTAACAATGCACAAAAAAGAACGTTGGAACACATGATGTTCATGGCGCGTTATCACGATGAATACTTGGTTGTTAGGTAAATTCTGTTTTCTTTTATTTTTCATTTCTCTTATTTGTCAGATACTGCTCAAGTATATATTGCGAGGTTCCAGCAAATAAATCTTGTTGTAAGTCAGTGCTGCTGTCTGTCTCCTTTTTTTCTTGTCTCTCGTTATTGGCGCTGTTTTTTATGTGAATCATGTCATGCCAACTCGCCCAAGCAACCACCTTAGCATAAAGAGGGTTACAGTGAGGTACTAACCAAATTTTATACTATTATATATATTGTACTGTAGAAAGAACATTTGTCTATTTGTTCTTCATGTATCCACCCTTTACGTAATACTTCCTTGGGGTGGGGGGAGGGTCTTCAAGTATTTAAACTCAATTGAATTCAATACTACACAGAATAATAACGTAAAGGACCATATTTCTTAAAGTTCTGATGGCTTTGTGCACACAACCCACTGACTCACCATCTGGAGAAAAGGGGAGAAATTGTTGGTGTGCAGCAACACAGTCCACCATCTACGCTGACAGGTGTCCAAAAACGTAGCCTTGTAATCGTTGAGCACGGGACCATCAGCCATAAGAGGTAGAAGAAGCCAGACTCCTACCACAAACATGGCAGGCACTGTCAGCCTGCAAGGCATTGCGTTACGTGTTCTTATCCACACCTATAGATGGTATACCTCACCAGTAATAGGCGAATGAGGCAACTTACTATAACACAGGTGAAAAGCCTACAGATTAACTTTTCGTCAATACATACCGGCCATAAGCAATGCTTTATCCAGTGAACTGTCCTCTTTTAACACTTCCGGGTTCACATGCACAGAAGCACCCGATAAAATTTACACATGGCCCACGTTAAGCAAAGGTTGAATATTCGGTCCCTATGGCAGGCAAATCTTTTCACCCAATTTAATCTCTTCAATGTATAATATACTAGAATGCAGTCTACAAACAATGACCACCCGACTTTGACCGCTGCAGCTTTGTGGACCGCACCACTGTTCTCTACCAGACTTTATACATGAAGAAAACTTCTATGTTGATTTTTTATTCAAAAATTTATCATGCCTTGGGGTATACTTTGGCAGACTCCCTATCACTTGCATAGCTTCACTGTCTGTATGTTATCATCATGATAATCACTTGAAATTTCTGCACCACAGTCAGAAATGACCAATCCTTCACACACTTATAACTTTTGTACACATATAGCGTTACTCGCTGATATCTGGGCATGCACATAAGAGCGCTAGCCGAACCTGTTCATAACAAGCTCACTCAAACCATGATGAAGACATTCAACAAAAAGCTAAATAACTCGCTGAGAATCCTGAGTAAAACCTGACTTCCAAATAAAGAAAACATATTGCACGGCTGAGCTGATCAGTGATACTAAATATTCAAGGGCAAGCATATTTGACCTCAGCCCACTTGATAACGCATCTTCATAAAGCTGTGGACCTACCTTATGTAGCGACGAAGAATAATCAGCGGCACCCAAAAAATTAGCCTCGTTTTTTTCCTTAACGATTTCTGTACATTGTACGACAGCAAAAAACCACTGAAAGAAAATGGGAAAATTAACAAAATGCATGAATCACGTTTTAAAAACTTCTTCAGAATGCTCTGGTTTTCGAAGTACGTTGGCCGGGAGAAGTTGAATACATACCTGATGAATAGAAACGTTTCAACTGAAGGGAAAGCATTTGCTATAAGTGTGGTCAAGAAATCTTCCACGAGATCCACGACGTTCATTAGAGACCCTAGCGGGAAGGAAGTAGGAAAAAAAATGCTAGAACGCTTTGTTTTCGCCAATCTTAACAAAGCTTACACGACTTGTCTTTCAAAGAAGTAGTTTCAGTGCATAGGTGTGTACACGCCAAGCCCACACACACGCACAGACGCGAGCACGCACGCACGCACGCATGCGCACGAACACAGACGCTAATACGCCCGCCTGCATACACACACGCACGCTAAAATTGCACACAATCCTCACACACTTCAGGTTACTCCTCTCAAATTATTCGTGGCAGATATGATCAGTAGCATATCTTCCATGATTTAATTATCATTCGATAATTAGATCACGGGTTGTTGCAGTGAAAACTGCGCAGTAGATTATGGGAGATGCTTCAGTGGAGGACTTTTAATTAATATTGGGAAGTTGGTGTTCTTCATTATGCACACAACTCACCGGTACACCAAAATTTTTTTTTTCATCTAGCTGGGAATACACATGTCCTTCGTTTGGACCCAGAAACGCGAGCTGGTATATTGGATCCGTGACTTCGCCTTCAGCTCCACGACGCCAGAGCAACTGTATGAGTTAGTATTGCGAAGGGTCATTGGCATCGTCGATAGGTATCTTCGTTCTTCGCACGTGCCAGACGGCTCATAATGATTCGTTGTAGAATGGACTTAGTGCGGACAAAAGAACAGATCGTTTGCATTGTTCGTTCCTCTTCTCTGGTTCGTTGGCTCACTTTCTTCTACGATGAACACCTGCCAATTAACTCCCCTTATTTTCGTTCGGAGCTCCATAACTACCGTTTTGCTCATCAATATTCATGCGAAATTTATAGAACACAGCGTTGAAGCTTATCCTTTCTACATCGCTCTATTATGTGCGAGGAAATTCTTAAAAAAGTACATTCAATTGAAATAGCGACCACTAAAAACTTTTCTTTTCTCTATGTACAACGTTCAAAGGAAGTGTTACCAGTGGCGGTTGGGTCTGCGATGAGAAAAGCATGGCCTAGCATCACCCACGTTGAGCTGTAGAACCGTAGTCCGTGCACAAACATCAGCTTTGAGTCAGCGGGGTCGCTTGGGTCCGTCTTGAGCAATTTCTCGGTATTAGAAATGATCGAGAAACCCAAGATCACATTGCGCATAATACCTGTTGTTTAGGAGGAAGGACAAAAACGAATCTGCATTCTCAAATAGCTCAAAAAAAAGGGGGGGGACGAGCAAAAAATTTGTTTTCTTACAGATTTGAAAAGCGCTTCGTGAGTATGAAACAAATACTTCACCTAAGTTATAGGAATACAAGTTCAAACACTCCCCGTTTCTTCATGCGTGTTTTGCAACTAAATGTTCCTCCGCCTCTGCCGACAGAGACCAGAACAAAGTCAAGTCAACGGTGTTGGCTCTCAATAAGCAGCTCCGTGTATATGATTCTTCTAAACGCTGCACCCAAGAACGGTGCTTCGGGTATAATTGCCTAGGTGTAACTGTCTGAAAAAGAAAGTAGGAACAATCATATATGGCCCATGTGACAAAAAATGTGCATCAATAATTTTGTCTCGTATGTATACTTACGAATGAGTTTCATTCGTAGTCTTTAAATACACTCAATAGAGAAACCACCGGAAAAAAATTTTTATTTGTTATCGAAAAAATTTCGTTGCAATAAAAAAAATACGCACACCAGTAGCAGTATGCCAAACCCCTCGGCAATATGCGCCTTTTTTCTGCTTTTCGGGGCTTCGGCGTTGACCATGAACTTTTCTGAAGCGTCAAAAACTGACAAGTTTTTTTTTATTTTGATAGCAATTATATGGACAATCTCGGTTGCTTTTGTGTCGTCATTCACCGTATTTGTATACGTATCTATATATATGAAAATGCAAGAAACAAAAACTATTCTACTAAAAGACTACGACGTGAAGAATCGAACATCGGACCTCTGAATTGTGAGTGCGAGGCGTCAGCCACTTAGCCGCGATGGAGCACCATCCTAAACGTTCAAACGGCAAGCTATTTACCTTTACCACTTACCACTGGTAATGGGCATCTCGTGGGCAACTATCGTGTTTTCAGCATTACCAGCGAGATGGCGCAATGAGTACGCGTCGTCAAATCGTCACGACGCAGCGACACGCTCTTTCATCTCCCACGCGTAGAGTTTCCAAAATATACGCTGGAGAGAACTCTGATGCTAGGTTCTATGGGAGACGCAATACGTAGTGCATCAGAGAAAATGGGAATTATGGGTATGACATGAATTTGCCTAGTCTTCGTACTTTACGTTCGTTCTGGCTTCGCCTGGCTTGAAGCTGCTTTATCATGAAACGACAATCGGCAAATGTTCGGCAGTTACGCTTCACCACCTTATTTTTTTAGGCTTACCACTCTGAATCGGGTCACGAAGTGAAAAACTGTATGTTCTTCCTTTCGAAAGAGAACCAGAACACAGCAATAAACAAAGTCACAAGTGCGTTCACCGAACGCAAGCAAGAAGACTAGGCGAATCCATGTCATAACCATTATTCTCCGGGTCGCTCAACGATCGCAGCCCCACAGTCCCCTCTACTTCACTTTAGAACACTCTATGCTTCTACGCGTACGTTGCCCCGCAAAGAGGGGGCACGGTGGACGCTCACGCGTGTGCTAGCTTATGTCGCGGTGGAGACCATCTTACGCTTTCGCTGGCCTTGGGATTTTGCCGGAACAATTTTGTTGTAGTTACCGGGTGCACAAATGTCCCTGAAATCGTTGCACAGTCTCCGTTTGCGAAAAGGGCGCGCTTTCAAAACACAGCGAAGTAACAACTGAGACGCTCATTTACGTTCATCTGTACCTATGAGTACGTTTCCTGCATAACTTGTGCGTGAGAAACGCGGGGCACGTTTCGATCTGCTTACCATTCTGCGCGTGACCTTCCCATTTTTGCTATCTCATTCATTATTTCGCTTTGCGGTAAAGCTAGGACTATTTTTTTAGGGCGGCAGCTTTTCAACAGGCCAAACATCGCAGCACATAAGCAAAGCGCGAGACATTCAGATACACATGGGAGCAAGCAGATATAGAATCTACAGCGTGTGTCTTGCCATTACGTTACTTTCGTGGGTATCTTACTTTAAAACACTTTAACGGCGTGTGCCGAAGTAGTTGCTAGCAGTGACTTTAGCAAAAAGAACTGTTCTCGGCGAAGAAATTATTGTTGATTTATCATGCGGTGAGGCACATGCGCTCACCCTTGACAAGTTCTTGTACTTTGTACCCTACGTTCGATTCACCCAAACTCAACATGCTCAAAAATCTCTATTAGGCCTCTACAAGGCAGCTCTAAACCTCCCTGTCACTACCTTTACCACTAAGCTCTTTGCCACAGGCCTTTTTCATCCATTACGTTCTCTTATTTCTCTACACCACGACTCTCAGACTGCCCGTCTTTCTCTCACTCGTCAAGGCCCATGATTGTTGGCCCAAGTGAGTATCCCTCACATTCCCGTTTCCGTTCCCACCTTGTCTTCTGCCGCTAGCACCCCTGCTTCTAACCTTCACATTCTTCCCCTCCCATCCAATATATCTCCCGTTCTTCACGCCAGCCGGCCTCATGCGACAGGACAACATCGTTGCCCTCCTCTCCCTACACAGGGAGTTGCCTACACGGATGCCTCATACATGGCTCCTCGGAGCTTCTGTGGCTACGGTACCTACCATCCACACTTTTCAGTACCTGACACGCACACCAGCAGGCCATACTTGCACCCGATGTTACGTTTGGCCAAGCAATTCATCTGGGCAGACGCCATTGTGCGTAAGCCGGTCTGCAAGGGGGGCTTTTAACCCCATCGGCACCCAGTCTGCAAGACGTTGTCCGGTAGACGTTCCGGGAAACATTCGTGTCCTAACGAAAGCTTCGCGAGGCAAGCCTTTTGTTAAACGGGCTCGTACTGCCGGGTAATGGCGCCACTGGGGCAGGCCTCCTTAAGACTTGGCTTTTGTCATCTACGCGAGGCCATCTCAGCGCACCGACAGCCCGGAAGCGTGGGAACGCGTCGAAGAAGCCATTCACTGGAATCGAGCGTTGGGACTGCCTGAAGCTGAAAGCAGCGTGGACCACTGCTGACCGTCGAGTTAGCGGCCATCTCCCCAGAGGAGCTCAACTTTCTCTCTCCGGACTCTACCTCCTTGCCCTGTGGTGCCTTTAAAGCGTGGGCCAGGTGCGTGTTTGTGTGGTGCGTTCCTGTTACCATTGGACCATTTCGCCCAGCCGAGTGGTGCAATATCTGCACCCTTTCTGGTGGGTTGACCACACAGACTTCGTCCCTTACTTTGGGGCAAGAGTGATCATCGCCTCCTTCGGACAGCGGTGACGGCGGGCTATAAAAGCTGAATCTTGAGCGGAATCTTGTACGAAATCATGAGCAGAACCTCTGTTGTACATATTGCGGGATTTTCTGAATCCCTGTACAGTTCCTCTCCTTCTTCAATAATGTAAATAAATTTTTCGTTCCACTTCTTACGAACGCGTGTCCCCACTGGCGAAGATTAGCTATGCGGACGACGGCGGGGTGCCAGCTGCCCTAAAGAGATACCCGCCATACCTTCTACCATCGACCTCCTTCCTACCCTTAACACCGCCAAATGCACTTTCGCTCGAGGTCCTTATATATTGCACCGGGCACCATTCAATCCCTGGCCCACACCTTCGGAAGGCAGTGAGAGCTCCACGAATAACGATGGGCAGATATTCTTGCATCACACTATCAAGGAGGTATATACATCCAGCTCCGGCTAGACAAGCGTCTCTACTCTCCCCCTCATTCATCACTCACTGCGCTCGAGGCTCGAACTCTACGACACCTCCAAATGAATTGCCTGATAACCCCCTCTCGCCTTTTCTTTTATAATAATAGGTCTAACCCCTGCTGTCCCAATCGGCCCTCCCCATATGCCGACCTGCCACACTGCCTGTTTTACTGTCCAACTGCTCAGCAATCCCGCTATTACCCGCCCCCATCCCTTTCCATCACCTCCTGGCACGACTGGATCGGCGCCGAACGGGAAGAACAGCGTTGACTGGTCGCACAAGTGGTCGAAATGCTCTGCCTGTAAATTGTGGCTGAATAAAAGTCTATTACTACTACTGCTATCATGCGACCGAATGTAAACAGTATTGGTCGCACCGACGCTTCTTGGCGAAAACGTGTGTGCCCGACTTTTTGAAATAAATAGTGCTGCAATTTTACAACTTCCGAATTCCCAATTAGTTCATGTCAAGAAAAAAAGAGGTTGAAGATGACTACCTAAAAAGTTTCGCAAATTTTGAGAGTGTTTTATAAAGCCTCTTTGCTGTGGAGACGGGGCAAATGCATTGAACTCTCTGAGTGTTTTCCGAGGAATCCTGATTTCTTCGTTGCTGCAGCGGAAAATTTCATTCGTGAAGGCTTTCGTTATTCAAGGGTTCAACGGTTCTGACTGTGAAAATCACTTAATCAGTGAATAGAATTACTCAGGAACGCCAGGAGGAGCATCCCCCATATAGATATATATCATTATTTGTGACCACTAAATAGCAGTGCATAAACATGACACAAAAATATAGTATTTACAAACAGGGCTAAAACTGAGCGCTTTCTGTGTCTAATGTTGTTTTAGCGCGAGCTAATATTATCAAACTATCGATCGGCCGTCTGCCTGTGAACGGATTGAAATAATTGCAGTAAATGGTGCTGTAATTCATAAATAAATATAAATCAACGTATCGTGAAAGGTAGGCCTTTCACATTTCTGAGCACTAGCTAGAGAATTCCTGCGAGGTACAGAAGAGTACTCCATTACGCGCTCATGTGCAGCGACAGCGCCCCCTAAGTGTAATTGCGAGTGAACGGTGTCTGTTGTACAAAGACTAAACACAAACAAAACTTTGAGCGCGCTGTACTAAATCCTTCGTAGAAAGGCTATCTCCAGAAGATAAAAGTTACATTGCAAGACTAATTTGAATCAGGACATTCGTAGGAAATCCACTGCTCATGCTACCATGGACCATTCATTGCAAGATTGTCCAGCTCATGCATACTGTAGTAAAGAAGGCTTACAGCCAAGTTCCCACATGAGCTGAAAAAACCTCGGAGAGCGTGCGGTGAACAAGTGCAACAAGCCTGGATGGCTCTGTGTAATTCTGCCAAAGATGTGAACGTGGAAACAAGTAGCTGCCATACTCGATGTGGGGAAAACCACCAAGAATCTTAAAACAACTGTCGGCACTGATGGCTTAGTGGCACTAGGCCAACAGTAAACGTTTTTTTTTTTACATTTTGCCTGATACAAGACCTTAAGAAGTAACGCCTAAAGCTTGGTCTATTATACTCGTGCTCTAAAGCAGTGTGGCTGTTGAATATTTAATTCGAGAAACAGCGTGGGAAATCTCAGTGTAAGGCACAATGCCTTCCCAAGTGGCGTTTCTCCTTCCGTTTTTCGAAATTAACTCAAGGCTGGTGAATAAAGCATAAAAAGCACAAAATATTGAGTATTTTTATCTATTCTTTAAGACAGTGATCATAAAATCAACAAGAACAGACGCAAATAGCAATTTTAAAAATGGAAAAAAAAAGAAAGAAGATCCAGAATAAACGCGGGAAGTCTGTAGTAATTTTTCGAGTAGGTACACAGTTATTGTACTCTGTTTTCTTTCCAGTGTTAATGTAGATTTGAATTGTAACCATTTTCAGTTCAAGAACACAAATACTCATTGCCCACTTTGTTGTCTAGTTTTTTTTTGCGATATAGTGAAGATAGACAAGCTCTAGGAGAGATAATGTAAATTTGATAACGGCTCACACTTGGGCTTGCATGGCCTCAGTTTAAAGGATACTGGAAGTTATTCAGAATGGCGTTCACACTGTAGCGGGCGTAAATCAGTGCTTATATGAGCAGTAATCGGGATGAAAGCTTGGCTACAATAGAGGAACCAACTTGAGATACATATCACGCGGGAAATATAAAGTATGAATAAAAGAAAAACAAACAAATATTTATTCTATTAGTGACTTTGCAGCCAAGGCATGTAATTTTTATCCCAGACCTTTTCTTTTTCCGTGCTTTTTCTTGAGAACAGTCCGCAATGCAGCATCAACCATTGTGCCAGCCACCACCAAAACTACAGCAGTGACCAGGGTGTACCTAAAAAAAAGAAATAATATTAAGCACACTAGCCGCAGCATGCCCATACTGACTTATATTTGTGAAGTTCATGATGTCAACTAACACGCCAATCACTTCCTAAAAACGCACGCTTCTTCTTCTGAATTTACGTTATAAAGATAAAAATTTGATTTACGTGCATAACTGCCGATAGATTACCCATATAGGTTTAGGATGCAAAACGAAATGTAGCAGCACTAAGGCAACGACCTCGTACAGTCTAGTAAACAGGCCCCAAAAAATGTTAGCTAACTTTAACTTTGCTCTAACTAGTGCAGTTCACACTTGGAACTTTTATGCGAGTAAGTTCCTTTTCTAAAAGAAGCTGTGCGCACGCGAAACTCACAGTATGCCAGCCTGCCAACCGAGGATCTTGGAATCACCCTTAGCCTTGCAGCCTCGTACGCGGACCTTCATTCCTATTTTCTTGCCGACTGAAAAAAAAGAAAAGAAAACAAGTGTCTATGAGGCGCTCATTCTTGGAAGCACGTAGAGTGCACGAGGAAAGTCTTCACAAGATAGCTATGCCTATACCGTGCAGGCCAGCAGTTCTTTCCGCCATTGGGCAACGCACATGGCTAAGTTCTGCCGACAGCGTGTAGCAAGCTTGTCACTTGTTTGTCTGGTTTATGTGTAATTACTGGGTCCAGCTTTGGCTTCGTATATAAAACACTCTTGCAACACCTGTTGCCGGAACAGAGGGCAGACAAATAGTTTATGCCCTTGACTAAACCTACGTTACCTCGAAACTGTTTGTGCGAGAACGCCAACCACTTATCACGAGAAGCTAATGCCTTTCTTGGCATCAAGGTCTCCTTCCTACGTCTTTCACTGCTTGCCGCATTTTGAACTTGGTTGAACAGTGGTACACAGTGAATTTCTCGTGTGCTTCGTTCATTCTTCTAAATAATGGAAGACCCATGAGCTTCGCCTTTAAAGGAGACCTGAAGCACATTTTTAAGTAACCATAGAATGGATTCATTAAAGAGCCTATTGCCTCACGAAATCAACACCGCAAAAATTATAAGAATCCGTCCAGCACTAGTGGAGGTACAAATACTTATCGCACGTTGCGATCTCATCCTCTCTTCTCTCGTACCGACAAAAGCGGTGCAAGATAAGAAGGGAGTGATGGCATGGCATAGGAAATACATCACGCACCTCATGACCTTGAGCATTTTTTCTATTTTTTTTTCGAATACACTACTATTTCTGTGTGATCACGTGCACACGCGCCGACAAGTCGTGGCCTCTCGCTGTGATACCTGATTTGACCGATCACGTCATGTTAAAACCAGCCAATTGCTGATAAATGACCTGCTACGAGTGGTTTTGGGGTTTCCTCCGTCATTTGTCGAGTGAAGAGAAAGCAAAACTTAGCTTACTCTGATCATTTATTGTGCATTCCAGGCCGTGTTCTGTGATATATTATTCGACTCGCGTGTTCTAGGGAGTCTCTACAACTGATCGGCAGTGTTTTCTGACCGAGGTGGAAAAGTGTTGCAGCGCCGCTTAATAGCAATATTCTGTTCCCAGTGCGTATTTCAAACAGAGTATGAAATCTTTTAGAACTTGTTATGCGCCGACTACGTAGCCTTCAGAGTCCAGTAGCGTGTGTGCATGCCTTTTGTAGAGGGCGACGGTCCTTAAACAATGAAATCATGATAATTTCTTGTTCTGACGCCCGATCTGACGCGTGTCCCAGGCGTTACGGCAGTGTTTCATGTTGTATTGTGACACATGTGCACAGGATGTGTGTGTTTGTAAAGCATCCGTTACCTTCACTTTATTTTGAAGCCGATGAAGTGTTGTTCACTGTATTTGCAAACGGAGGCGTGGCTGTGGCTGTGTGGTAGAACACCCGCTTGCCATGGAAATGACCAGGGTTCGATTCCCACTCAGACCCGGATTTTTGTTATATATTTTATTTTCATCTTTTTTCATTTTTCGGTGACTCAGAAATGATTAATTTTCTCTCAGAACCGCTGACGCCGATACCAGAATTTCTGCGAAACGAGCTCTTTAACGCTATCGCGTTAAAATTCGTGCCGTTGATTAGCCTTTTAAACGCGAGGGCACAAATCAAGGTCCAAAATGTTATTTTATTGGGCTAACATTAAATTCCGTTAAATGATCAAAAATCATAGAAAGATCAGCGAAAGAACCTACATGAGGAGTTTTACCTTGCGTGCACGTAATTTTTCATCTGACATCAACCTTCTTTTTGTAGAATGTATTGCGAATACGGCTCAATTTTAAAACAGTGCATATGTGCCATGGGTAATTGAAATCATCCATAGCCGACGAGACATCAGCAAGTATGACCTTTCTTGTTTTTTGCCATGTGCTCAAAAATTCAAGACGCCAGATCATGTTCAATGTTTATGTACAAGAAAACAAGGGGGGAGACAAAGGGGCGCTCGCGTTTACAAAAGCTTTTGCATTTGAATTGATTCGTGAAAAATATTTCTCTCCAATCTTGACACTGAACACGCCACATGCGAACGCGATCGATAAGTGGCCAAAGCTCTCGCAAAGAAAAAAAGCTTTGTGAATTGGGGTCAGGCCTTTTTACATTGTATATAATAAAATGGGTATTTGGTTGTCAGCTGCAAGTTGTGCGAGACCTGTGTTATTCGCTTTCTCTTTTGAAGGTGCTTTGCCTAGCAAGTGTTACCCTGTGTAACTGCAACTTTCAGTACCTTTACACATCACTAATGTAAATTGCAAGGCATGGCTATAATGGGAGACTGTGGCGTTCCTGACGGGGTGGTCGGATAGGTGTATTTATTAATTAATTCGCAACTTTCTTGAAGCCTTCTTCATTGCACTTCCTTTGGTGCGTCTCTAATAAATGCGGGAAATAAACTCCCACACAAACACTGAATGCAACTACTTGATTCAGTTCGGTGCTGATCAAGACTGAGAAAATAAAAATAATTATTTTTTTGAAAAAAAAATCACTACTTTCCTTTATCTTCGGCTCATTTCTTTTCACCCAAAAAAACAGTTTATTGAAGTGTATTTGTCTTATTATTATACATGCCTTTAGAGTTGCACTTATGGCTTCAACAAAAGTTCTCTGACGCCTCCCTTGACTCAAATGTATGCCCGACTTGTCGAACACGTTAATTGAGGCTACCAAAAATGTCAGTCCGTGGCTTGTCTTTCTCTCTCTCTCTCTCTCTCTCTCTCTCTCACTCTTTTTCCCGAAAGCCTGTGAATACAGATCTACGTACGTGTGTTCATAATGTATGCGAGGTCCCCCGCAGAACAGGTAGACGGAATGCAGGCCGACTGTCGGACGCCGTGGGCCATCTTGTTCTTAATCCAGTTCAGTGGGTTCTTGTAGTCCTGCGTGAAAGGCTTCATTTTAGACTGTACAAGAATTAATACAGAGGTTGCTGCCCTTTTCAAAACAATCAGATGAAAGTGCCAAAATATATGGCCCGTATTTAAAGAGACTGATTTGTGCTAGAATTGTTCCTAAACGAACATTTAAATCGATGCTGACGGTCATATAATATCACTGGCGAAGGCAGCGGGCTAAAAGCACGAAAGACTGAAAAGAAGTAATAATATTACGTGCGCCACAATAGCTTAACTACAAAGTGTTTTTGTCCGAAGTGCTCGTCTTCAACTGCCCAAACGGCTTCGCTAACGATATGCTCAGCATCACGATTAGCTGAAATTTTATTTTACGGGCAGTTCTACATTAAGCATTTTTGTTAATACGGGCCCTGCTTTTTTCTTAGATGAGAACTGCAGGCTTGAGTGCATGTGTATGAAACCCGTTCACATATTATAAAAAAATTAAATATATCTTCTCTGTCAAGAACAGCGAACCATTTCCGCGACTTGGCCACCAGCTTATTTGAAGAAGTAATGCATCAGTGCAATGTTTATAAATTATTGCTCACACCATGTCCAGTGCCGCATGGTCATGGTACTTGAAGAGGCCGTGCAAAACTTATTCAAGTAGCCATGAAATTGATTCACTAAATTAACTTATTGCCTAAGCAACTGACCACCATAAAATTTTTAGAATCCGTCTAGTAAGAGTGGAGTTACAAAGATTAGTCGCACGCAGCAACTGCATTCTCTCTTCACTCGTCCCAACAAAAGCGCCGGAAGCTAAGCAAAGAGGAATGGAATGGGGAAAGAAAATACGCACTCGCGCCTAGTGACCTTGAGTACTTTTGTCTCTCTTTTAGGGGCAAAGCTTCTCTTAGTCTAACCTTGTCACTGGTCACGCATAACCGAGAAAAGAGACGAGGAACAAAAAGAAGAGAAAAAAGAATGACCATTTCTCGTCTCAGTTCGTAGATGGCGTTACTCTGACGCCACTCTCCGAAGTGTCGCAACTCTCCGATTGGCTGCTTCGCGTGCTTTGCCTGAGTGCGAGGAAAACAAGTGCCTCTCTCAGTCCCTGGATAGTCGCCGTACGTGGCGGATTGTTAGTGGGGCATGAACGAAACAGAGCGACGGGCGCGTTGAAGACGCTTGCACTCGGCTTTCTTGTCTCGCGTCTCGTCAGTGTTACCCGCGTGCCGTCTGCATTCTCGAACGCGATCGAATGCAAGGACGCATGCACGGGCGTATGAAGGGGCGGACGCTTCGTCCCACTTATCATCATTCACTCTGTGGATATGCTGTGATTTTTTTTTATTAGAACACGTGGATTTTCAGTGTGGCTTTTCAGCACGGCTTTTCAGTCTCACGCGTGGACAGCTCATGGCCTCCTCCGGCGGTCCCAGTAACTCCGGAACTTGTCATTCTAAGATGCTACATACTGACTTTTCAGTATGTAGCATCAATATTCGATAAAACAAAAAGTGATTTACCTGATTTCGAGAACTTATTGTAAATTACAGGCCACATGCTGCCCTGTATTATTTTCCCTACGTGTTCTAGGAAGCTTCGACTACCGAACAGCGCTTTTTGACAATATACTCAATAAGTGTTACAGGGCCTTTTTAAGCAATAATGTGTCACTGCCATAGCTGCTAAATGCGAACACAAGGTTCTTTTTATTGCTAAATTTTGATAACTCTACTCTTTCAGAATCAGCTTTTTACATGTTACGGAATGTAGGAATTTGATTGTAAAAAGCATAGAATTTCTTCTTCTGATGACTTTGTTTGGCGATTGAGGTTCACTAAAGAGACGTTTGCATCGTTGGACGATAACTGCGAGACACAAGGCGCGTCTACGAGCTGCTACGACGCAGTCTGAACACTAAACAATCATTCTCAATTCTTTTTCCAATTTTAGAAAAACAACAGTATTTGTTTAGTTCTTATGACCTATGAATAGTCGCAGATTATTGGCAAACTGCGCGAATGTACATATTTATTTTTTAGACGTGATACACACAGATGTTCGCACACAAATAAGACGCCAGCTACGTTTTAATTCTTAAAGGTGTCTAATATAACAAAGTTCACGTAGGGTCCAACTCTCCAAGCGTAACAAGTCCACAGCACATACATTACACAATTTAGCATAACAGGAGATAACATTAACAAAACAACGTATTGAACAATCATATATATGTGCACATAGGGGATGTTAAAAAAATTGAAGAGCGCCCACTGCGTACAGTCAACAATCACATAATTGCCTGAATGTATATTTAGAGTGCCATGTAATACATAACACATAATTATTAACAGCTGTCCTGGTGTGTAGTGATCATTGGAACGATTTTATAGCTATGATGTTTTATTTTATATCAAACGTCACGGAACATTACACCTGTGCTCCTGCAAGCAAAAATGATCAAATGTCCTAATATTGTTTGCACGTATTGTATAATTTTACTTACTGAGTCAGATAGCCAAAAGCAGTGCATGGTGACTACAACCACGGCAAAGTTAAGCACAATTGTTGGCAGCACTTTTGAAGACATCTAAGTGGGAATCCAGAAGAAATAGATATGAACAGAGCATATAGCGTCAAACAGGATAACCGCTGGCCATGAAGGGAGATTCCAAAAGAAGGCCGAAAGTTAGGTGGGTTGATAGGATTAAGAAGTTTGTGGGTAGAACATAGCCGCTGCAAGCACAGGGCACCGGGTTCATTGGCGAAACGTGGGCGTAGTAAGGCGGAGGCTGCGACTGCTGCTGCTGCTGCTGATGATGATGATGATGATGATGATGATGATGATGATGATGATGATGATTATGATGATGATGATCATGATGATCATGATGATTATGATGACGACGACTACAATTAATTTAGCAAGTAGACTGGATGAGAAGTATTCCCTAGGTGCACGGACGACGAAGGAAATGTACGACTGAAGTCTGTGTCTTATCGAAACGTTTGTAAGGCAGTGCCGCAGGGTGTTGCAACACAGCAGGCGTCAATGTACACAAAACTTACCGCGGAGAAAAAAAATCTTTTTTTTTTCTTTAAGGTAGCAATGCGACTTGTAAAGGTGTTATTTCCTCCTCCACAGCCTGTGACTATAAGGAAGAGGAAGCGCAAACGCCGACACATGTGCTGTCTCGAGATGTGGTGTTGCTCGTTAGCTAATTCTATAAAGCTGTCCTTCACGGAAAACAAGACAAGTAAGCCAACAAGCTTTCTTGCAGTTTGAGAATCATTAAGGAGGCTCCAACTTGGAGGAGCTCCAAGCACATGCACGCGTTCGTGGTAATGGGGGCAGCGCACGCAAGAACACCAATTAAAGAAAGCTGAGTCGTGATTGCAAACGGGGTGTTTTCCTGTGACAATTATGTCGATAATAACCTACCGCGTGCCGATTCACGCACGGTCACTTCGCTTGCGTCTTTGTTTTTATTGCGGACGCTGACAGAAAGAAAACAAAACTAAAGAGCTGAGACAACGGAACAGAGAAGTAAAAACAGTTCTGCGGGTCACATGGTCCGGCTGATTTCTTGACGGTACTATACGGCAGTCACGGTTGTAAACTGCGAACTGTAGCGGACGTGAAACCACACGTCGAATAACGACCATGTAGCGTCCTTTAATGAGGGGGACCCGTTGGCAGTCACGCGGCCCAGTATGGCCAAGTAACGCCATCCATTTGTTCCCGTACGACGCGCGTGCCATTGTTCTGTAAGTAGAAGAAAATATGAGAGGCTCGTGTTTTGCTTCACTGCTTATAGGTGTTTCCTCCAAATACATCGCGCTGGTGACCAAGGATATTCGCCTAAATTAGACAGTGGCTTGATAATACACAACAGCACTTCGTCTAATGAAAATTTGATCCTCTAAGTAACGAGGACCAAAAAGACAGCATTTCAACGTATCGGGTATACGAGCAAGCACTAGAATATGCAGCCCTGTTTGCTGCAGATAGGTCATTCTTATTCAGGATTATGCACCACTGTGCAACATTTGAACCTTTCATATTGTCTCTATTTCTAGCGTGTATGCGTTTAGTTATTTCGCATGCATATGGCCTACAGCAATGTACAGCAAAATATTGCGCTTCCGATCGTGCATTAAGGCCGAGCTCATTAGTAGGATGCAAGGAAACCTGCTGCATTTTCTAAGAAATTACAAAGCAAATCGTGAGATCAGATATCTTGTACCATAGTATTCATTGTGTAGCCTCAAATATCAGCTGCAAAACAAGCACCGACCTCGGATACGCCGGGTGACAAAATGTACTTCCACAACACTTGGCGTGTGTACAGTATACGTTTAAGATGACAGTCTATCGTGATGAAGTATAAGTGGAAGCTCCTTGTGTAGCATTGGTTTTAAAGTTTCGTAAGTATAGGACCAAGTCGTGTGTGGTAACACTACATATACACATGTCGTGTACTTAATTCTATTTATAAGAATTGCTTGAAAAACTGCAAACACGCTGCTGCAGTTCTCCGGCGTGGTGCCTGTACCAAAGTGCGCTTGCACCATTATGGCGGGCACGGTTCCCACTGTTAGAGCTGTCCAGTATTGAGAACAGCGTGTCCTTATGAGCCATTCCACACAGTTTCATTGCTTCAGCCATCGCGGTGTGATGTGAAAACAATAACTCGCAACAAGACGTATAATATCGTCTACCACGTCACACTCCATTCGCTGCAGTCGACAGGTGTGTGCATAACAGAGACCTGTGCTAGTGCTTGTGTTCAGAAACGTGACTGTACTACAGTACCAGTAGCTACTAAAAAATGCATAGCAAGCCTAAATGAAGAATATGAACCCTTTAATTGTTTAGCCATTATGAAGGTGAAGAAAGGTATAGGTCATTTGATGTTTTACAAACAAAAATGAGAGAAAATAAATGTCACAGCTTGACCTGACGTATGATACTGATGGATGCCAGAAAAAATTGGAAGCCAGAAATCAATAGTGTACTTTATAACATCTCTTGAGTCAGTTAAACTTTTGCAAAGCTCAAGAAAAAATATTTTTTGTTGAAACCAGAAGTGTATCAACTCCATGAAGGTTCCCACCGAGGCCATCCACTATACTCCATCGCAAACTGTTCTAGAAGCACTGACCCTGAGGTATCCTTTTTCCTGGAACCTGGCCACCATTTTTGCGACGAACGTGTTGTTCTTGAAGTTCATGTAGACGGTGCAGAAACGGCCGGTGAAGTCTCGCTCACCATACATGTTGTCTACGGTGGTAGCGAGGCATTCGTCGAAGTTGCCCAAGTCTCCAAGTGTGCCCATCAGGAGACCCGACGCCACTTTTCCCGAGGCGTCCAGCACTGCGTTGGCGGAAGGTGAAGGACACAAATATAAAATGGCGCACATTTCTTTCATATGATCTTTAGTTTAAGAAAAAGGGTTGCATGGATCTTCTTCTGGCTGTGTAATAAAGTAAAGTTTAGATTGTAGATGCACAGATGGAAAAACTTGTATACAGGAGATATAATTGCATTGTTTAACAATTCCAGTCTTACTAATCAACTCCTTAGTAATTCTTGAAAAGGCAGAAGATTCAGTTGCTCTTTTTATATTGCCAAAAAGAGCACCTCAATAGACCCAAGAGCACTTGCAAGCTGACTTATTGGAAGCGGTGTGCCCCATACGGCCCCCTTTCCCACTACCCAGCCCAATAAAAAAAGTCCTGGCACCGCCAATGGTCGGTTTCTCTGTATCTTGAACCTTGAGGTACATGAACCAGTGCTTTTCGTCCTGTTAGTGAAGTTTACTTCGGGGACGAACAGCCGGATTCTTATAGAAAGCTCACGCGCACGGCGCTCAGAAGGCCACTCAGAGGGCGGCACAACTCCGAGCAAAAACACATAACAAGGCGTCAGGGAGTGTCACTCGAGAGAGGTACGAAGAACTGGGTCTTTCGTCTTGCGTGTGGCTCAACCTAGACGGGAAAGCTCCCTTTGCAACCTTCAGCCGCTGTTTCGCTCGTAAAGCGTCTATAAGGAGACACAAAAGAAATAGACGTGCCACCCACACACACACACGCATATATATATATATATATATATATATATATATATATATATATATATATATATATATATATATATATATATATATATATATATATATATATATATATATATACATATATATATATATATATATATATATATATATATATATATATATATATATATATATATATATATATTTATATATGGGGGGAGGGGGAGGGGGAAGAAGGAGGGGGGAGGAATGAATAATTGTGCTCCACCGCACTGGTTGCGAGCAGCCGGCCACGCAACCGGTGCCTTCGATTCAAGTGAATTTCACCATTTTCCGTTTTGCAGTGCAATGCTTCTTACGCTGTCTTGTGGCTCATCATTGTTTCGCTGCGTGTTGTGGGATTCCCTCAACAAAGTACGGAAGGTTATATTTTTTCCAGCAATAAATTGTTCATTTTTCGTGGCCGAGAATAATCGGCTAGATAAAATAAAAATAAAAGGATTTAAACTGTCATTCAGCAATATGCGTGACACCTTACTAATGTAAATTAGAAAGAGTGCGTCCACCGCGGTGGAGCCGTGCTCACGGTGCTCGGTTGCCAAATCGAAAGTCATGGTTAAGATTCTGGCCACGGTGGTCGCAATTCCATAGAGGCCAATTTTCAGAGGCCCGATTATTGTGCGATGTGAATGGATGTGGATAAATACATTGTTCAGAACTTCCGGAGCCGTCCTTTACGGCAGCTATCAATGCAATCCTAATGCATTGCGATTCAATTCTATTGCTTTAGTAGCCAAAATCACGGTGTCATTATGAGGCATGCGCTAGACACGTGGAATAATTGTGGCCAACATATATTGAGAAATAACCGAATACAGAAAACTGACACAGCTGATGCGTGTTATCATAAAGGGTTACCGCAGTTGGCAGTCGATACTATTTCATTGCCGCGTATTCAGCACCAGATTTTTTTTCACTCTCTCTCTCCCTGCTTTTCCTGGATTATTCTCGCATTAGGTTTAGCTAAGCTACCAGTTCCGATAATCCATCTACATCCATGGTCACTTGATACGGCAAAGAAACTCCATGGTTATGCTGCAACGTGTATGCCTCGTATTGCGCTGCATGTAACTGTACCGAGACAGGACACCCCGGATACGTGTGCGGCGCGCAAGAAACTGAATTTCACACGTATACTGTTACGCAAACCACGCGTACACACGCAGATTCCTCCAGATTGGCCTTGCGAGGAGTGAAACAGGATAGCGAAAGTGCGCCGCTTGCATCTTCCTGCAACCCTCAGTGCGAGAGCGGTTACGCTGAATGGCTGCCTCAACGTGACTGTGGTTAGCTGTAGCGGATTCGTGCGTTCCCTGTTGAGTGACTTTGAATTGGCTCAAGATCGCAGATAGGGCCACACTTCACGGTCGCGCTCACTAGAGCGGAAACACCATAAGGACGCTACTTGTGAAAGTAGCGACGTCGCCGTAAGAAGGCTGATGGATTCTATCAGCACTTGACGTCCCGTGCACACGTGCACGCACACGCCTGTTTTTCCAGGCAAGTCCTGCGTGGCCTAAATAAAAGATTAGGCGTCCGTTCCCACGACCACATATCTAGTATGAAAGACAAAAAAATAAATAAATATTTATAAGTTTATAATTTATATATCAGTGCAATTAAGAAATAAGAGATTCCGCAGTGCTGTAGATATTATCATTCTCGTGAATTTGTCGCGTTTACTGGCTTCGCTGGATGCCAGTCCTTTCCTCGTATCACTGTTTTCGTTTCACCTTAAGCGAAAAAAAATTGGGCCAAAATAAAAAAAGACCACGTGTTTGAGGCTCTTATATTGTCGGGATCTCAAATGATATCGTCGTGGGCCTTAGCTGTTGTGGGCTTTTTTCCCTTTTTATATGCAACTTGTACTTTCTATTTTTTTTTTGGTGTTCATATTAACGCTGTGAAGCATAAAGTAGATGTTATCAATAGACAAACGTTACGACTGTCTTGTTAGAGCGCACACTCTACGCTGTTCCTGATTGCACTCAAGTCAGTGACACTGTTATTTCAGAATTTGTTGTGGTAATTTTATTGTCAATATATCGGTTTTATTGATTTTTTAATAAACACAACAAACTTTGTGGCACTGCCAAAAGAGTAAAAGAAAAATGAAGCTACTAATAGGGATGAACTTGTTTGAGGAATGACGAACTTTCATGTTAGCGTGAAAGCAAGACGGCTCGCAAATTTCTTGGCTCCGTAAGCCGCATTGATCACCATTTATAAAACGCTCTGTTAAGTTAAAGTTTTGAATGATCGTTTCATTCTGAGAGCAGTAATGTCCCCATTTCTATTCGATCAACAAAAATCAGGTCTAAAGCTCAATAATCAACTTCCTGTCTGAATGTGCAGCTGCCACACAGAATCGAAACAAACTGCTAATATAATAATTCAGCCAGCCGTAGCAGTGAGTGTAGTGAAAGTTAGCATATCAACGATATGAGATATTTCGCGGATAAATACGCCTATAGAAAAAATGTACAACTGTCACGATTTAGCGACATGTAAAAAAAAATCTGTGTCTTCTGTTGCTGCAGATCTATGGAATAAACAAATGGCCACTGTTTAAAAACTACTTGCGCCACGTGACAGCACTGAATGCAACGTCATACCGTGTATACATACAGCGAAATGACTCAACCTTATTTAGTGAAAAGCTTCACTTTTATAAATCAACGAACCCCAGAGGTGCTACCTTACACGACTATTGTACCGTTATTTTTTATGCCTGTTGTCACGAAAGAAGAGGGGCTCATTCTATGCGAGTATATAGGAACTGCTCGAACTCAGCGCATACTTCACCACCTGACAAATGATGCAAACGCTTTCAGTGGTCCACTGTTTAAGTGGTGGTATTCCGACATGGTGCTTCTATATGTTGACAGAATTTTACAGCATGGAGTTGGAAATTGAAGAATACAGTACTTCGATATCATACAGTCCTTCAATATCACTGAAGAGGATCTGCTAAGAAATTAGAGTCTCTCCCGTGCGTTCTTCACTGAACCAAAATAAAGTTTTTATCATCATCATGGCGCCCGTAGCATGGCGCACGCGAACGCTGTCCCTAGAAAGATGCCTTCCGAATATAACAGGGCCCGGCGCAAAGCTCAGGCTGTAGCTCTCATAAAAGCCTTCGCCCACGCACCTGGGGCCACATTTGTTGGCGCAGATCAATACTCTCATGGCACACTTTTTGTGGCTGTTACCACTTGCGATGGAGTACTTCACTACGCAACCAGCGTCTCTACTGCCACTGCCGAGATGGCTGAAGAAGTGGCCATTCCCCTTGCTACTCTAGGCACCACATGTCACACAATACTGTGTGACTCTGGCTCTGCGATCACTAACGCAAAGGCCGTATCTCCCCTCAAGCGCTTCGCATCCTCTGTCAGGCACCACACTCTAAACAGCATGATCTCCCTGACATGGATTTCCGCCCACGCAGGCCCGATCCATTCACCTTTCCTCAACCTGATTGAGGTCACTCACTCTATTGCGCGAGTCCTCGTCAACCGCGCAACTAGAGACGAGTTGGACACTAAGGATAGTCCAAATACAGTGATATTCTGCAGTCCATTTACCTCGGACACCGAGGCTTCCCCTCGCCTTACTCCAAGCTCTGCCGGACGCACGCCGCCACTCTGCATCTACTGCAAACCAAGACGTAACCCTCACCTGCCAGCCTCTACCTCATATTACCGGACGTTTACACTACTCCCGAATGCCGGTGCTGTGGCTATCACCCGGCTATGCTCCCGCATATGCTGTGGGAGTGCCTGGCACAGTACACACACACTAACACCACGACCCTCCCGTCGAGGCTGCGCGAGCAGGAGGAGGAGAAAAGTTTTACTTAAACAGAGGAGTGAGGCTCTGCATCCGGATCACCGCCTTCGATGCACAAGCACGGGCGACCGAGTATGTCCATAAGGCGGCGTCGAAGCAAGCCCATGACTGCCCCTCGTGGGAGGCCACTTGCGGTCACCTAATCTCGCGGCCCCCTAAACTTGCTGTTTTTTTTAATCAAGTTCATTCCTTCCCATCATTATAATCACCCCATCGCAACAATCTGTCTTTTCTAGAATATCTATATAACAGTGTGACATGGGAGCTGTCTCTGATATATGCACTGATTGTTCTGATAACGCACAAAACTTGATGCGCATTTATGAGAGGTCACTACATCACACTTTCTGTCTCCTTACAGTTATGATGGAAGGAAAAGTGTGAGAAGTGGAAACATTAATTATAAGGGAAGCTTAGGGAAGTGATTTATTTGTGAATTTCAAGTGCTACGTCCCATAGCCGTAGTCTGACAACGCAGGGGGTAGGGGTGGGATTATTTGTCATAGATAAGATTTTCTAAACTATAACATACAGTTTTGAACGCCGTCCGAAAGCTTAGTACAGACGCGTCTTTACATTCTGTCTCTATAAGTCTATGACCACTGCTGGTAGATATCGGACACCGAATTCTTGATGATTTGATGATTGATTTGTGGGGTTTAACGTCCCAAAACCACAATATGATTATGAGAGACGCCGTAGTGGAGGGCTCCGGAAATTTCGACCACCTGGGGTTCTTTAACGTGTACCCAAGTCTGAGCACACGGGCCGACAACATTTCCGCCTCCATTGGAAATGCAGTCACTGCAGCCGGGATTTGAACCCGCGACGTGCGGGTCAGCAGCCGAGTACTTTAGCCACTAGACCACTGCGGCGGGACAGCAATATAACGCCAATATATATATATATATATATATATATATATATATATATATATATATATATATATATATATATATATATATATATATATATATATATAAGGGAAAGAAGTGTATACCTAAGGGCTCGTTTTTGCGTGTTTTGACACAATATTAATGAGATCTAACAGACAATACTGCCAGGGAATGTATAGGAAAAGTTATTGGAACCAATTTAAAGTAAATAAGAAGGAAAAAAAGTGGGTGAAAAAAAATATATATATAACATGACAGTTTGTGTGTGAAGAAATAACTTTTTAGAAAATTGAGTTTCGGTTTCCTTTGCCAAGCAGGCAACATCGCTCCTCAGTGTATACCAGGGACCGTCGTGACCTTTCATAATTCTTAGTCACATCCGTAAAACTCCTCACTTTACCTCCCCGAGCCTCCTTCATGATTATAACAATTGTGGCTTTGTCATATGGTGGATTATTATGGAAGCAATACATGATTTTTCGCAAATTTAAGTGCGAAATGTTAAGCGTATAGTCTGGCAGCTGCTAGTCACGTATTGACATTACACATCAACCATACCCTAGATTGATATAAATGTGGGGTTTAACGTCCCGAACTCACAATATGATTCTGAGAGGCGCCGCAGTGGAAAGTTCCGGAAATTTCAATTACCTGGTGTTTTTTAACGCGCATCCAAATCTTAGCACATGTGCCTACAGCATTTTCGCCTCCATCAAAAATGCAGCCGCTGCAGCCTGAATTCAATCCCGCGACCTGCAGGTCACCAGCCCAGTACCTTAGCCACTCCGCGGCACTCCGCGTATCACCGCGGCAGAGCTCATTCACTAGATATGTTGCATAGTAGCCTGGCTTCTAGTGTGTGCATTCAGAGAACTGGCACTGTATCTATTGAGCACAACCCCGCCCTTCAAGGAGAATTCTTTCTTGGCTTGCTATTTCAACCTTATAAACGCATTCACTTTTTATTTGTCTCCTAGCGTGGGAAAAGAGCGGAATCTCTCGAACATATTATAATCCACTCGAGGCGTTCATTTTCAAACACGATTACGAACATTCTGACCCGACGTTCGTGACACCTTACTTGCTTTTGTTTCTTATCTCCTTCAGCAGGAATGCCTTACGACCTATGTGAGAGTGTTTTTCCATCGTCCTGCAATAAACCTCAGCATTTATGAAGTGTGCAAGGGATCGTGTTGATATTCTTACGCGTATATTCATAACCACCGATTTCAACACGCTCCTCCCTCCCTTCGTCCTCCGCTTCTGGATATGTCCCCATTCCTGAGAATTAGATAGCTCAAACTTCCCTCTCACTCTCTTCAACTTTATTTATTCAACTATGTATTTTTGGTTTGCTTTTCAACTTTCGGGCGAAATCCGTTTTCGTGGAGCAAGATAACTTTCGACCATAGTTTCGTTCACACCCACGATGCTCCTTATAATCATCAGTAGCGGAACACCTCCGACGGCCTCGTCACAATTACCACAAGCGCGTTGCAACCACGCGCACCGCTATAGAAACAAGGGCACCCGATAAGATGCCGCAGCGGGACATGCCTCCTTCGAGGCAGCACTCTGCACCACATTTTGTTGGCTGTATACGCGTTACAATCGCCTCGGGAAAGTCTTCGATCACGTGATAGTCTTGAAGACACTCTGCCCGGAAGGACGACAGGTGTGTAAAGTGCATATATCGGACGCGGTCCACGCATGGAGAGGGTCCGTGTGGCACTGGTTCTCTGCGCCAACGAGAAGTGGGCTATTTTCGAGGCCTGATGTCGTCCTTCGGAGCGTTTCGCACCGCCGAGTGGAGGCCGCCGCTCGGCTGCTCTGATGGTGCATAATGAACTTCACGTGCCGGTGCTTTCGGGTGCCTCTTGGTGCCGCTCTTATTCACCAGTCCTCTTTCTTTTCCTCTTCCAACTCAGAGCTCACGTGCGCCCGCGTGTGCTCGCTTTTGGAAGAGTGCGGCTTGTCAGTATACCGCTGATATTTTGTTTTCTTGTGGGATTTAAAGCATAGCACTGACTCAGTGTCACTTCCTAGACGGTTTGTTGGAAGCGCCATGGTGGGTGCTGTATGCGCGCGCAGTGAAATACTGTTAATGCGTTTGGTCACGACAAGCTCTATTTGAATCCTTCTAAGGGCGTCATGCTTTTTCCTTTTTATCTGTGCCGCCATGACGCAGTTTATACAAGGAAGCTGCATTTGATGCTTGGAAACACACTCGCCGTCACTGAAGTTCTTTTCGCTTAGGAAGTCTATCCTTTCTGAAGGTGCTTGTTTTTTTTTAAATTTCAGTTCTCTTTTGCAATAGTCCTTGGTATAGCAATGCCTTAAACACATTTCTGATTGATATGTGGGGTTCAACGTCCCCAAACCACCATATGGTTATGAGAGACGCCGTAGTGAAGGGCTCCGGAAATTTCGACCGCCTGGGGTTCTTTACCGTGCACCCAAATCTCAGCACATGGGCCTACAGCATTTCCGCTTATCGGAAATGCTGCCGCCGCAGCCAAGATTCAATCCCGCGACCTACGGGTCAGAAGCCAAAACCTTAGCCACCAGACCACCGCGTCGAGGCTTAAACACAACTCTGGCATGGGTGCTTTCGCGCAGCGCATCACCGGGAGTAATGACCGTGGTAACTTCGCCAAACACCTTGCATCCTTCTTTTCCTTCGGGTTCGTTGACGCAACAGCAATATATAGGACAAGCATCTTATGCTAGTTCAACTGGGCAATTTCATGGCCTATTCCTTTAAGTGATCTCTTCAAAAAGTACTGATTTCACAGAGGTCATACAGCCAATCAACTTAATCATTACGCAAAGGCTTCTTTCTGATCACGCACATTCCTTGTCATATTGAGGTTAAGACTTGCGTGTAATACACACAGTAGTCACAAAGAATAAACTTTATTGTGACAACAATTATTAATTTAAAAATATTGTTTATTTCGCAAAGACACCATGTGTAGGTTACACTGGGCCACAGTTGCACTTCAATATCTTTTCATAGAGCAGCAGACGTTCCCCTGTAAAACGAAACGGTGCAATGAATTCCTAAGATAGTTTGGGAAAGCAGTAACATTAGGAGGCAAATGTGAGCTTGTCTGTGTTTCTTTTATTCTCTGTATGTGTTTTTTGTATCTGTACATTTGATTTACTGAGACCAAGTTGTTCGCGTTTTTTTCTCCCTCCTTCATTATTCTATGAAAGACAGCAGGCTTCAGAGATTCCTTCAGTATGAACTCATGTATAGTGCAACGGCGTCTCTGTCTTTTCGAGTTTTCAGTTGTGAAGGATTTCTTAGAGACTTAAACTCACTTTGTACGTATCTATCTATCTATCTATCTATCTATCTATCTATCTATCTATCTATCTATGTATCTATCTATCTATCTATCTATCTATCTATCTATCTATCTATCTATGTATGTATCTACCTATCTATCTATCTATCTATCTATCTATCTATCTATCTATCTATCTATCTATCTATTTATCTGCCTACGTCTGGGGGCCCTTGTGACCACCTCTTTTATGCAAACCAAAATTGGCAGTGGCCGCACTTTCGGTGGAGGTGAAAATGCTTGGGGCCCGTGTGCTAAGATTTAAGTGCACGATAAAGAACCCCAGGTGGCTGAAATTTTCAAAACCGAAAACACTGAAATTTTCGGAACCCCGAAATTTCGGTGTCTCTCATAATCATATGGTAGTTTCAGGGCATTAAACCCAAACAACAAAATTTATATCTACCCGCGAACGGTGACAACAGTCATTGGCCATTTAAATGTGAGAACGTTAAGAAAAACAGGTTTCGGCAGCGTTCACCCCCCGAATGTAAAGAACAAAACTTGGGATTCCAGATCGAGCCCTATCATTCAGCATGGCAGTCCACTATTCTGCCACACAGCAATGCCAGGTCTGTAAACTACTCTGAAAAAAAAAAGCAATGCAGTCGTAATGTCCCTACAACGTCAGTTCTGGTTGCAGTCTGGGATATATGATGATATAAGAAAGCAGTAAGCTTTGCATGTGCACCTCTATCATAAGTACAGGTGTCATATCAGGTTGACGTCTCTAGTGGTGCCAGTGTTGACGTGGATTTTAAAGTAGCAAAATAAATATTATGGTCGGGTACAACTTTAGAAGGCAGGGGATTTTTTCCTCTATCAATAGGCGCGCACTTCAGGTTAAGTCATGAGCCGGACAGCCGGGGCCCTGCCGACTGATATTATGCTGCCTTCGTTGTTCCCAGCTCAGCGCGCAAACGACTGATCATTGGCAGCAGTGTGATAAGATAGCTGACCATCTAGCTTCCCGAATGAGCGTTTCGAGCTCGCCAACGATAATCAGGGAACAATAGTGTTTCCATTAAGATATGTCAACATTGAATATGGGCATGTGCCATCCGGCATGTGCTGTATCAAATCCATTATTACAGTTATATCAAAACCCTCGTAACGATACACATCTTGTTTATACCGACAAATAAGCGTTTTAGAATCAGTCACAATTTTTGAGCGCGACTACTTCTTTAGTCGTGGAGTGAATTGGCTGCTGCGCTTCGGTCATCTGGGCGGGACCTCTCTTATCTTCTGAAGTTGTACCCAACTATACATTTTTATTGCACTGATTCAGCATGCTATATTCAAGTGGTGCTCGACCCCGGAGGATTACTCTCAGAAAATTTACGCATATAATATTCACATCATCGCTCAGTAAAGTGCATTTAGTTTCGATAATACTGATGTCTTTGCAGTGCTTGTGTGCAAATGTTACGTCAAATCATAAGTAAACTTTTAAGCGCCAATGTAAACAACAATAATATTATCTAGGTTGCACATCGCAAAACCACAATATGACTATGAAATATGCCGTAGTGGAGGGCTCCGGAAATTTCGACCACCTGTTTTTTTTTTTTTTTTTACCGTGCACTGGAATCTGAGCACACGGGCCTCCAGCATTAATCGCCTTCATAGAAAATGTAGCCGACACAGCGGGAATTCGATCTTGCGATCTTCGGGTTAGCAGCCGAGTGCCTTAGCCAGTAGACAACCACGGCGGGGCAAGGGTGGCTGATAAGTTGGGCCAATAAGTTTAGGCCTCCAGAGGCAGGCCTGCTCTTTTTCAACGTTATTTCACCGTAATTGCGCGGGTACAATGAATCAAACGTAGGCAACGCAATTCAACAAACACATATTTAAAAACGAGTCATTGACTGACGTATCGATTCTAGCCCTCCTGAGATGAGACAATGCTTGTGGCATGTGTTTGACATTACGATGTTGTTCTGTTAATACCAGTCACATGAACAGCGTCACAGCGGCTATTATCACATTTTTGTTGTGTCGCTAGTAAAATAAGGTGTCGGGCAATTGTAAGTTGAACATGTCACCTATTAGACATTCATCTGCTCTGTTGAAAAGATCAGCGGGGTTCAGGCAACCTGAACCAGATATTTTTTTCGGCTTCTCCTTTGCCCATTGTTATTTTTCACATTTTGGGGGACACCTTGCATTCCACCTGACTGCGGTTCTCTAGCTCCTGTTTTAGCAACACATTCAGGCCGACTCCGTTTCAAGAGAGCTATAAATAAGCTGCCTGTTTAAAAGCACACGAAATGCAGTATTGTTTTGTGAGACAACCACTGATCTTATTCGAGTCCTTTTCGCCACCATCATTGTTCTTTATTCTTACTTAAAGAAGGCCTCTCCCAAATATTTCCAGTTCTTGCTATGCTGTGCACGCTGATTTCCTTTACTACCTGTGAAATTCGTCACCCCATCTATCTTCCATTTTCTAGTGCGTTTCCAGTCACTTGGTATACAATTAGTCATCTTCACCTGCCACCAGTTGTCAATCCTGCTCATAACGTAGCCCGCCAATGTCACTTTTTTTTTCGCTTAACGTCAGCAATAATGGCTACCTCTGTCTTTTCTTTTATCCACTCTGCAGTCTTCCGGCCTCTTAATCCTACGCTTATACACCAAAAATGTCATTAAATAGGGTTTCCTGCGATCAGTAAAAATTCAGAATGAACATGATATTGTGCCATTAAAATTTCCAAGAAAACAATAAACAAAACAAATGTCTATTACGTCAATTTCTTTTCATGTTTTTGGTAATTACACAAAATATATTCTTGTCTGGAATACCAGCCTTGTAAAAGCCAGCCGGCATTTTCATTATCCTGCGACTTCCTTTTCAATGCAACCATGGCTCTGAACTTCAGTGTTAATTTATACCGAAGCGAGCTCTCCCCTCCCCTATTGCGTATGGCCACCACCACCATCACGCGCACAGTATAATTCCTTTACAAGCAGAATTGTTGGCAACTATTATTTCGCGCATCCCGATGTAGCAAACGAATTTTATGCCATCATGCCAACCGCGTTCCTTTGCGGTCCTCAAGTTTTTCTGAATTCCCTGTTATCCTCCAAATTTAGGCCCTGTTAGTACTGGCACTATTCAATATTCTAATTTAACACTTCGTCATTTTTTTTCTTTGCTTCCGTCTCTCATTTCCTCAATCTCTACTTCATCTTCCTTTCCTCTGCCTCTTCTTGAAAAAGTGAGCAGAGGATGGGCTTCTGCAGGTGGCAGTTGCCAGATTGCTCTCTCCCTCTTTCCTCTGTACTTGTGTATCTATATTGCCACGTTCCATTTCCCAAGTTTTTGTTATCGTCCCAAAACACCACACGATTTTCAGCGCAAACCGCGCCTGCAGTTTTCGAGAAGGTGCGAACGGTACAGATTGTGCGAACACTGTGCGAACGGTAGAGATTGTTCTGGAACCTACGCCACCGCCAGCGATAACGCTAGAACATTCGACGGCAAGAGTATAAATGCCGACGCGCTTCGCCGCTTGTCCGTTGTTGATCGAAGGCCGACACTCCGTTCGCCGCTATCAGTCCGAGACTGCTATCTGTGCGAGACTGCTGCTGTAGTCGGACTTTCCGTTTACCGCGCACAGGTTCGCCCAAATAAACAGTTAAATCCCAACACGAAGACTCCTGTCTTCGGCCACGTCACGACCCCGTGACATCTGGTGGAGGTGCTGCTTCGTTCATGTACCGGACGCCCCCGTCAAGCCGTGAACCCAGCCCACGTCGCGGAGAAGACACAGACGCCAACCAGGAGCAGCGAAAGAGCCGCCGACAGCAAGGCCTACCACCGGAGTACGGGCTTCTACAAGACAAGGCGCGGAAGACCAAGGCCATGACCGCGACTGTAGCGACAATGACAACCGCAGCGTCCCAGCCCACGATGGTCATGCATCAACCCAGGGAACCACCAATTTTCCATGGGTCATCGTTCGAAGACCCGGAGTCCTGGCTAGAAGCATACGACCATGTGGCCGCCTTCAACCACTGGGACCATGACGAAAAGCTGCGTCGTGTGTTCTTCTATTTGGAAGACACCGCAAGGACCTGGCTCGAAAATCGGGAGTCCACGCTTCGAACGTGGGATGTTTTCTGCGGCGCATTCCTGCAAACGTTCGCGAGTGTCGCTCGCAAAGAGAGGGCCGCTGCTTTATTAGAGACCCGGGTTCAGCTACCAAATGAAATTGTCACCATTTTCACAGAAGAAATGACCCGACTATTCCGTCACGCTGACCCAGACATGCCTGAGGAGAAAAAAGTTCGTTTCCTCATGCGAGGGGCCAAACAGGAGCTCTTCGCGGGACTGATGAGAAACCCACCGAAAACCATCCAAGAATTTGTAGCCGAAGCGACCACTATCGAAAAGACCCTGGACATGCGCACCAGAGAGTATAATCGTCGCCTGACCGCAGACTGCGCTGCTGATCAAGAACGTAACTCCGGAGACCTGCGTGAAACGATCCGAGCAATTGTGCGGGAAGAGCTGCGCAAGCTGTTGCCTTCGGCGCAGCCTCAAGTGGATTCAATCACCGACGTTGTGCGAGAAGAAGTTCGGCAATCGCTTCAAATTCCCCACGCACCGCTGCCCGAGCCTGAAGCTATGAGCTACGCCGCTGCACTGCGCCACAACGCTCCTCCCCGTCCACGCCAAAACGCCACCCCATCGCACTTCCGTCGACACACGCCACCGCCGCCACCACCCCCACCGACGTCATACCGTTCTCCAGCGGCCCAGCACAGTGCACCGAGGAAGACTGACGTCTGGCGTACCCCTGACCATCGCCCGCTCTGCTACCACTGCGGCAAGGCCGGACACACATACCGCCGTTGCCAGTACCGACAGATGGGACTGCGTGGCTTCGCCGTCAATGCACCGCGTCCACAGCCAGGAGAACGACCACGTGACATCGCCGACTACCTGACAGGAACTCGGTGGACACCACGAAGCCTTTCGCGTTCGCCGTCGCCCAGCCGCCGCACGTCACCGCACCACCGGCAGTACTCTGGCCCAACGCGGGGCCGGTCTCCTAGCCCGTATCCGGGAAACTACGGGGAACCGGTGGAGGTGCGGTTGCTGTGCGACGAACTACCGAAGATCCTCCGACGACGACGACACCGCGACGGAGCTTTCCGAACACAACGCCCACCAGGCAAAGCTCTGACGGCGAAAGCTCACTTACCGAAGGTGGCCTGACGACGCAACATGGAAGCAGCAGAACAAGCCGACGCAGCCGTGACCCGACGCCAAGCCCTAACTGTAATGCAAGACGGCGAACTAGCGACCTCGACGTTCTTATCGACGGCCACAGTGTGACCGCTCTCGTCGATACGGGAGCCGACTATTCTGTCATCAGTGGGTCGTTCGCCGCGAAGTTAAAGAAAGTTAGGACAGCTTGGAAAGGCCCCGAAATCCGCACAGCCGGAGGTCATCTCGTAACGCCTGCAGGAATCTGCACAGCGAGAGTGACAATTAACGGCCGTATTTATCCTACAGACTTCGTAGTCCTACAGCGTTGTTCGAGAGATGTCATCCTTGGCATGGACTTCCTATGCCTCCATGGTGCTGTCATCAACCTAAAAACAAAGTCTATAATGTTATCCACAGAAGAAGCACTACCACCGCGCACGCCATCAAAACACCATGCCTTGAATGTGCTGGAAGAGCAAGTCACCATTCCGCCTCGCTCAAGTGTCATTATTTCAGTCGGCGCTCTTAAATCACCTGACTTGGAAGGCGTCGTTGAAGGCAGTCAGAATCTGTTGGTAACCCGAAATATTTGTGTCGCAAGAGGAATTGCAAAGCTGCGGGGAGGCAAAGCAACGGTTATGCTCACGAATTTCAGCAATGAGTACAAACATGTGAACAAAGGAACAACGGTCGCATACATCAAAGAAATTGTCGAAGCCACCAGTGCTTTCGCCCTCGCCGATTCTGCGGACCCTGCTCAAAGGAACCATGCCCCTCCCATAGCTTTCGACGTCAATCCCAGACTTCCGAACGATAAGCAAGAACAACTCAAGGCCCTGCTCCTGCAATACGAAGAATGCTTTTCGTCGTCATCGAAAATTCGGCAGACCCCAATCACGAAACATCGCATCATAACCGAAGAAAATGCCAGACCACTCCGTCAGAGTCCGTACACGGTTTCGACGCGAGAACGTGAGGCCATGAAGAGACAAGTTGACGAAATGCTGCGGGATGACATTATCCAGCCGTCCAAGAGTCCATGGGCATCCCCGTGGTGTTAGTGAAGAAAAAGGATGGGACCCTACGTTTCTGCGTCAATTATCGCCGCCTGAACAAAATCACAAAAAAGGACGTGTATCCTCTCCCACGAATAGACGACGCACTTGATCGGCTCCATAACGCCAAGTACTTTTCGTCAATGGACCTCAAGACTGGCTATTGGCAAATCGAAGTAGACGAAAGAGACCGAGAGAAGACGGCGTTTTTAACACCGGACGGCCTCTTCGAGTTTAAGGTGATGCCCTTCGGCCTTTGCTCAGTGCCTGCAACTTTTCAACGCGTTATGGATACAGTACTGGCAGGATTGAAGTGGCAGACTTGCCTTGTGTACTTGGACGACGTCGTCGTGTTTTCCTCGAGTTTCGACGAGCATCTTCGGCGCCTTGAAGCTGTGCTTCAAGCCAAGACTTCCGGACTCACACTGAAGCCAGAAAAGTGCATTTTTGCGTATGAGGAGCTCTTGTTTCTGGGGCACGTTATCAGCAAGTCTGAAGTTCGTCCCGATCCAGGGAAAATAGCCGCCATCGCCGACTTCCCGCCGCCCACTGACAAGAAAGCCGTACGCCGATTTCTGGGCCTGTGCGCCTATTATAGGCGGTTCGTGAAAAACTTCGCCCGAATCGCCGATCCTCTCACTAACCTTACCAAGGCCGACGTAGAGTTCAAGTGGGAAACACCACTGGAACACGCTTTCCAGGAGCTTAAACATCGCCTCCAGACGCCTCCGTTACTTGCCCATTTCGACAAATTCACCGAGACAGAAATACATACTGACGCAAGCAGCGTAGGTCTTGGCGCCGTTCTTGTGCAGAGGGCTGACAGATTTGAAAGGGTTATTAGTTACGCCAGCCGATCGCTATCCAAAGCAGAAGCAAATTATTCCACAACAGAAAAGGAGTGCCTCGCCATTATCTGGGCTACGTCGAAATTTCGCCCCTACCTCTACGGCACCCCCTTCAAAGTTGTGAGCGACCACCACGCCTTGTGTTGGCTAGCCACCTTGAAGGACCCTTCAGGTCGCCTCGCGCGATGGAGCCTGAGACTTCAAGAATATGACATTACTATCATTTACAAGTCCGGCAAAAAACACTCCGACGCCGACTGTCTCTCTCGTGCGCCTGTCGACCAAGCGCTACCCGACGACCCGGGTGACGACCCCTTCTTGGGAACGATAACTACCGATGACTTCGCTGAACGACAGCGGGCCGACCCGGAACTTAAGGCCCAAATAGAATACCTCGAAGGCAGGACCGCCGAAGTCCCGAAGGTATTCAAGCGCGCACTTGCGTCGTTCTTTCTATGAAACGGTCTGCTACAAACGAAAAACTTTTCACCGCTTCGAGCTAAGTACATCCTTGTGGTGCCTTCAGCTCTGCGACCTAAACTCCTGCAGGTCCTGCACGACGATCCGACGGCAGGGCACCTCGGTGTTTCTCGCACGCTCGCGAGGATACAAGAAAGGTACTACTGGGCACGTCTTACCACCGACGTCACTCGTTATGTGAGGACATGCCGGGACTGTCAGCGACGCAAGACACCGCCGACAAGGCCAGCGGGACTTCTGCAGCCAATTGATCCACCTTGCCGACCTTTCCAGCAGATTGGTATGGACCTACTGGGCCGTTTCCGACGTCGGCTTTCGGAAACAAGTGGATCGTGGTTGCTACCGACTGCCTCACCCGCTACGCCGAGACAAAAGCCCTGCCAAAAGGCAGTGCATCCGAGGTAGCTAAGTTCTTCGTCGAAAATATCGTCCTACGTCACGGCGCCCCGGAGGTCCTTATCACCGACAGAGGAACGGCATTCACTGCCGACTTAACTCAAGCGATCTTGGCATACAGGCAAACAAACCACCGCCGGACGACAGCGTACCACTCACAGACCGACGGCCTCACCGAGCGGCTTAACAAGACGATCGCCGACATGCTGTCAATGTACGTAGATGTCGAACACAAGACGTGGGACGCCCTTTTTCCGTATGTGGCCTTCGCATACAACACGGCGGTGCAGGAGACGACGCAGATATCTCCATACAAATTGGTCTACGGAAGGAGCCCGGCAACGACGCTCGATGCCATGTTACCCAACGCCACCGACGAAGAAAACCTCGATGTGAACGAGTACCTTCAACGCGGCGAAGAAGCCCGACAACTTGCGCGTCTCCGTATTAAGAATCAACAGACGACCGACAGCCACCGTTACAATCTTCGACGACGCTTCGTGGAATACCAGCCCGGTGAACGTGTTTGGGTGTGGACGCCGATACGCCGACGTGGACTAAGCGAAAAGCTTCTGCGACGGTACTCCGGACCGTACAGGGTGGTTCGACGTCTCGGCCCACTTGATTACGAGGTTGTCCCCGACGGCACCACGAACTCTCAACGACGCCGATCGCGACCTGAAGTCATCCATGTCGCGCGCCTCAAGCCGTTTCATGCGCGTTAACACACTGAAACAGGGTTTTTTTTGTAATATTGTTGTATCATAATTTATTCATTGTACTTTCTTGCTATATTATTGTACCTTCATCTTTAGTTAAAGCATCGGGACGATGCCCTTTTTTCAGAGGGGGACAATGCCACGTTCTATTTCCCAAGTTTTTGTGATCGTCCCAAAACACCACACGATTCTCAGCGCAAACCGCGCCTGCAGTTTTCGAAAAGGTTCCGGACTGTAGTAGATCATTTCGATAAGATCAGCCCACTGTGCGAACGGTACAGATTGTTCTGGAACCTACGCCAGCGATAACGCTAGAACATACGACGGCAAGAGTATAAATGCCGACGCGCTTGGCCGCTTGTCAATTGTTGATCGAAGGCCGACACTCCGTTCGCCGCTATCAGTCCGAGACTGCTATCTGTGCGAGACTGCTGCTGTAATTGGACTTTCTGTTTACCGGGCACAGGTTCGCCCAAATAAACAGTTAAATCCCAACACGAAGTCTCCTGTCTTCGGCCACATCACGACCCCGTGACAATATACTCTAATCAAAGAAATAAATAAATAGAGAGGAAATTAGGATTCAGTGCATGTTTGAAACATTGTTTTGAGTTATGGCCTGATACAGCTGGCAAATGGGAAGCGACAAAATGGAAGAAAAGCGTTTGAAATCTGTTAAGTAGCTATGAAAACAGATATCTTAGTTCCGTAATCTCATCGTTACAGCGTATAAGCGGACGTACTTAGAACGTCAATTTCCATATTACGTGATCATTTGACATCGCTCTTGAGAGTTCTACAAAAGTCTTATTTGGACGCAGGTAAATGGCATATTTCAGAGGGGATGAGAAATTGCTTGACAGAGTGTCGTTGGAGTCACTGTTTGGACGAGGCTTGCCTTGATTAAGGCAGTGATTGCTAGACAGTTGCTACACTGACGAAGACAATCCCTCTTGCCGAGAAGTTGGCTGCAGCGGCAATCTCCAACTATTTTTCATCCGTTTGGTACTCCATCTTTCCTCATGGGTCTTGCTCACATTTTAAAGTTATGCTTTGTAACTATACACCAAATTATTCCACTTTATATAAAACATTCACCGCTATTTACAAAACTACATGATAGCTTTTTGGTTCCTTGTTATAACATGGTGGACTTGACAGTATTCTTTTTTTATTATTGTTACAGCTTTTAACCGTTTTTGTAGAAAAATTGATATCCTGAATGAAAGAAAAGTCTACTTCATAGTGTCACTAGTCTTTAACATTTTTTAATGTGAGAAGTGTAGTAAAATTGGATGCCCTGGTGAATTTAAAAAATTACTTCACCGTTTTCATACATTTAGATAGGACAACAAAAACATGAGGTCCGTCTGCGCGGGTTACTGTGGTTACATCACGTTCCATGCATGTCCGACCACAGATACTGCTTGCATCTAAAACAGTCAGCTTCTCACGCCTTTTATTCGAAACTGGTGCCTTCCCCTTAAAGATGTCTGCTTTAACGACCGTAGCAGCTGTTAAAGAAGCTAAGGGCTAGAATGTCGAGGAGTTTGTGCTGTCAAAAAGGGAATAAAAAGTTAAAGGAGATACCAAGCCAACTTAACTGCTTCAGAGTTAATTGTGAATTATGCTTTCAAATATTATGTATATGATATTTTGTACCATTCCCCACCCTGATCGTTTATGACCGACCTTTGCAGCCGAAAACAGAGCGAGCGTGAAATGATAAACACTGGACGTTCACATTGCCACCTCATTTATATTCGGCGTCGTGCCTATTTCGGCAAAAGGGGTAGGTGCAAAATTACCCCTTCGGCACCTCTTCCTGCCAACGCCACGCCATTGAGCCACTATTACAATTTAGCTCAGGTTATATTGCTCATGCAGTTCCTTGCTTACAGCTCTCAATCGAAAGACACAGAAGTTATGAATGATGTTACTTGCATTGCACCGGGATCAACATACCTCTACAGTTCTAGTGTAACGAAACATGCGCAGCACCTCACCCGTTTCGCGTTTTTACGGCACACATGAACACGCGATAGTATAAATTCTAACTTTGGAACTCGGAAAGAGGCTACCACGCTAAACAAGATCCCCACAACACGCCCTACCACGGTTTGAGTGTAGCTATAAACTGCTTATCCATGGGGTAGAAAGCAGCACGACATGTCCATTGTAAGAGAGAACTTCAATTAATACGATCTAATGCAGCCTATGATAATCGTCAAATGAGCATTGAGCCTGACAGTGCCAGAGTTCTTCAATACTTTTACTGGTCGTGAAGCTTCACCGTTACTCTATGGGAGAGCTTTGTGCACTGCGAGCGCCGGCCGCATGGGGGCGTTGCATCACCGCGCGGGCCCCTGTGGCTAGCATTTTTGGATATCAAGGGAGCGTACGATAGTGTGGTTCAAGAGGAATTGTGGGGAATACTGGACACACTAGGCGTGGAACATGTAGTCACAAATCTTTTAAAGGGTATCTATAAAGGTAACAAGGTAGTTATAAAGTGGGAAAAACAGGTATTCAAGCCTGCAGAGGTAAAACGGGGGCTTAGGCAGGGGTGCCCCCTGTCACCCTTATTATTCATGATGTACCTAGAAGGATTAGAGGCAAAATTAGAGGGAAGTGGGCTGGGCTTCAACCTCTCTTTAGTCAAACAAGGAAAACTTATTGATCAGGTACTACCAGCATTAATGTACGCAGATGATATAGTGCTAATGGCCAACAACAAGGAAGATTTGCAGAGATTGATGGACATCTGCGGTAATGAGGGAGATAGGTTCGATTTTAGATTCAGTAAGGAAAAATCAGCAGTCATGATTTTCAATGACAACGAAGGTAGTGAGCTTAGAATACAGGAGGTCACGCTAGAGATAACAGATAAATACAAATATCTGGGCGTATGGATAAGCAATGGGACCGAGCATCTGAGGGAACACGAAATATACGTGACGACTAAAGGTAACAGGAATGCAGCAGTCATGAAAAATAGCAGTCATGTGGAATTACAATAGGTATGATGTTGTGAGAGGAATATGGAAAGGGGTCATGGTTCATGGGCTGACGTTCGGCAATGCGGTCTTGTGCATGAGATCAGAAGTTCAAGCAAGATTAGAAATTAAGCAACGTGGAATAGGCAGGCTTGCTTTAGGAGCTCACGGGAATACACCAAATCAGGGAGTACAAATTGATATGGGATAGACATCATTTGAGGGCAGGGAAGCTAGCAGCAAGATAAAATTTGAGAAGCGATTGAGAGAAATGGGGGAAGAGCGTTGGGCTAGGAAGGTTTTCAGCTACTTGTACATGAAGAATGTGGATACAAAATGGAGGAAGCGAACCAGGAAGTTGACTGGTAAATATTTAGAAAACAGCAGGTGGCCAAACCAAAAAGAACTATCGGTTAAGAAGAAAGTGAAGCAAACGGAGACTGACATGTGGAGAATTGGCATGATTAAGAAGTCCGCACTAGAGATCTATCAAACTTTTAAGCAGGAAATTGCCAGGGAAAGGATCTATGATAATACTCGGGGTAGCTCTCTACTGTTTGAGACCAGGACGGGAGTACTGCGAGCCAAGACATATCGGGCCAAATACGAAGGGGTAGACAGAGTATGCAGTGCGTGTGGAGAGGAAGAAGAAACTGCCGAACACTTGATAATGTTCTGTAAAGGGCTTCACCATATAGTTCAGGATGATGGCGCAGAGTTTTTCAAAGCACTGGGGTTTAGGGACCGGGAGGGCAAAATAAACTTTAAGCGGGTAGACTTAACTAGAAGGAGGTTATCTGATTGGTGGCTAAAGTCAAGGCACGAGTGAAAATTAAACTCTTCACTGCAAAGTACGAATCCCCAAACTCACTTTTTAGGGAAAAAATAAATATAGTTTTTGGTTCATTAGGTATTACGGCTTGGTGGCGCTAGCCACCGCCCGATCTAAAGGGTGCAGCCATATCCATCCATCCATCCATCCATCCGGCATCAGGCAGACCGGAGGGAAGCTGGCTGCTGTTGCCGCTATGGGGTCAATTCAAATTATTGTAACGTATCGTCTCTCAGTGTTCCCCGTTTGACTACTATTGTGCCTAGAGTGTTGTTCCTGAATATTGGGAAGGATGCCGTATACTTGCTGTGTACCTGGTTATTGATCCGGTTAAAAAACATATGACGAAAAAGTCTCGATGTTCTTGCTGCCTACAGACAATGAAAAGCCGGAAAATTGTAAGTCCGCAATGCCGCGACAAGATACTGGTGGTTTCACAATTGTTTCCACTGATGTGCGCGTGGGAGAAAAACACTTCGATGAGAGTGACAACGTCCGCATGCACCAGTGGCTAATCGGAGGTGTTGTTGTGAAGTCAATGCGACGTTTCGAAACATTTGGTGACGCTGTGCCGAAGATTTTCCACGAGCTCACGGCGTACTTGTATAGTCTCAAAAGATGCAGAGCTCGCCCGCCTACCAAGCGTCAACTGGAAGCATCAGCTCAGCTGGATACTGTGGCAGCATCGACACTGCATGAGCCCTTTTGACATAGCTGCATTGGATAATGACGCGCATTTAGTGAAGGCGAGCACACCGGCCGCCTCTTCTTAGTTTCATGCCAGTTGGTGATAGAAGTACGGTGAGTGAAATGTTCACCCTTTTCGTTTATACAAACACTAAGAAGACAAAAAGTGTAGAGGTGATATTCCAAACAGGCGGAGCCACATGCAGCTCCTGACAGCTTCCAAAATTCAAAGCGCACATCCGTTGCAGGGAACAGAGACTTCAGCGCTACCAATAGAAGTTGTCTACGGTGACGGTGCAAAAGAAGTTGCACCAAAATGCTGTACAAAACTCGCGCAAGCTGCAAAAGCGTAAAACGTCAATTTTCACTATCAGTGCTGCATGAGCACAAGAAGATAACTTTTTGCGTCACATGTTGACACCACCGGCGTAGGACGCAGTCCTTCAACTTTCACGTTGGGGGAGGCATGTAAGGCTTTCACCATAACAGTGAAAACAATAAAAAAAGAGCTGCGAAAACACAACATAGGCAAGCTACAGAGCCGAGTAAAGAATTGGGAAACTATATTGCATCGCCAACCGAACAAACGTCATATGAAGTAGTGTTTGATCCCCGTCACTTGCTAAATTAAAAGGACTGATTCATTCAAAGTGGCTGTGTAAATACGAGGATATATATATATATATATATATATATATATTATATATATATATATATATATATATATATATATATATATATATATATATATATATATATATATATATATACAGGGTGTCCCACATATATTGAGCCAAGAATTTGAAAGTGAAAGGCACTTCGGAAGTGAATTCAACCAAGCGCTTGCTACTATAACAAGCCTGTAGGTATCAGGGTATTTTTTATTTCTCCCCATACTAATTAATATTATATATGTTTTACCTAATTTTTCAATTATGGGCTGGATTTATTGATTGATATGTGGAGTTAACGCCCCAAAACCACCAAATGATTATTAGAGACGCCGTAGTGGAGGGCTCCGGAAATTTTGACCACCTAGGGTTCTTTAACGTGCCCCCAAATCTGAGCACACGGGGCTACAACATTTCCACCTCCATGGGAAATGCAGCCGCCGCAGCGAGGATTCAATCCCGCGACATGCGGGTGAAATTATGGGCTGGAAACCCAAAATATAAACACTGACATGTCGAGCGCTTTCAGAAACCACTGACAAAATTATTGCCAGTACGATACCTTTTGCGCTGTTATTTTTACTCGTTGTAAAGAAAGCCTATAGCAGCAGTATAGCAGTGTGCTCGCAGTCCATTACATGGCTTCTTTTCACATTTCACGGGCTTTCTTTACAACGAGCGAAAATAACAGCGCGAGACGTATCATGCAGGAAACAATTTAGTCGGTGGTTTCTGAAAGTGCTCTACACCTCGTGTTGATATTTTTGGTTTCCAGTCCATAAATATAAATTACGTATTTATGAAATAATAATAATTAGTATGGGGAGAAATAAAAAATAACCTGACTAACTACAAGCTAGTGTGAGTAGTATGCGTTTGATTTTTTCAATGGGCCAAACGTACTCGGGAAGAGAAGAAACACAACTTAGCGGTTGTCTTAATTTTATTACTAACGGTTTTGACCGATGGATGACTGAGTTGTTCGCAAACCTTGACGAAGAGTGGTCCACCGGTCAAAACCGTTGGTAATAAAATTAAGACAACCGCTAAGTTGTGTTTCTTTTCTTCCTTTATATATAAATATATATATATATATATATATATATATATATATATATATATATATATATATATATATATATATATATATATATATAAAGGAAGAAAAGAAACACAACTTAGCGGTTGTCTTAATTATCATCGTATGAAGACACTGAGTGTTTCTATAGCCTGAAAAGTTAGATATGCACTGCAAAAAGTTGCAGGAACTGCACTTCCGCGACACTTTAAGAACCACCAGAATTGTGAGGACAATGTTGATAGATCGCACAAGTTTTCACTATAATAACTTCTTCACGAAAAAAAACGCATGCTTTTATAGCGGTAGCATATATTACAGTAGAACCAGCATGCCGTCGAATCTCTAGCCTCAGGGCCTCATTAGACGCTGAATTTCACTGTATGAGAGCATTCTCGAATTTTCTTGAAGCTAACAGCACTCTGAAGACGTACTGAACCTCCACGGCTACATTTAATAACGTTTCATAGCTCCATCGCGTGCCGTACAATTGCAGCGCCACGGCCACTCCAATGCTTCGCCGTGGGCGAGGGCACCCGTAGCAGTTGCTCTTATTCCTAATCAAACTTTCGATGAAGCTTCAAGACCAGTAACAGTATTCAATCACTCTCACAGGGCCTTCAGCGCCCTGTATTTGCGAACGTACAAGCAAGATGTTTGCACCACCACCACCCCCTCCCCACAAAAAAAAAGAAAACTATCGTGCTTTTTTTTCTGAACAAACAGTGTGTTTGCTCATTCTTCAATGCCTAAGCTGCCAACGCTTTGCCTCTGAGACCATGGCAATCCTGGCCTTCCTTCCAGATACTGACCTAAATAGGGCGCTGTAAATATAGGTTTGCGTGTTAGCATTCGTTAATGTTTACTGTGCGTGTGTCCTTGGGTGCGCATGGCTGCCAGAGTGCGTAGCCTGTGCCCATTACTTCCGTAAAACGTTTCATTTGAATAAGTTTGATAGACATATGCCACGCCATCTCACAATCGGTTAAAAACGTTCAGCCTTCAAAGAGAAAAAGCGTTCAGACAATTTTTCGCACAAATATATTTCCTCTTTCTTTCTTTCTGTTTCTTTCTTTCTTTCTGTTTCTTTCTTTCTTTCTTTCTTTCTTTCTTTTTTTCTCTTTTTTGTGTTTTGGCAAGCGTATTTGTTAAATCATAACAGTCTGCTACATGGTTCTGAGACTACATAGCACAGTATCGTCGGAGCGCATGCATCGTTTGCCAGCTGTAACCATCACGTCCGCTTTTTTTTTACATCTGCCGAAGTCTAGCTAGTAAGCATGAGCGTAACTAGTTGTTTAATAATGTGTACATACGCACAACGGCCGCCGAGGAGGTACAATGGTTGTCGTGCTCAACCGCTGACCCGTAATGCACGGGTTCGATCTCGGTCGTGGCGGTTGCTTTGTGATGCAAACAGTAATGTAGAGGCCTGGTTAATTAGGGTTAGATGCATGCTAATGGCCGAAATTTTCGAAGCCTACCACTACGGTATCACTGCTGACTGAAACGCGGTTATAAGCACGTTCATATTTTTTTTCCTTTGTAATCTTTCCGCCAGCCCCGCCGCGGTCATCTGCTCGGCTGCTGACCCGCAGGACACGCTATCGAATTCCGGCTATGGCGACTGACTGTATTTACGATGGAGACGAAAATGCTCTAGACCCGTGTGCCCAGATTTGGGTGCCCGTTAAGGAACCCCTAGTGTTCGAAATTTCCGGGTCCCTCCACTACAGCGTTTCTCATAATCATATGGTGATTTAGGGACGTTAAACCTCAAATATCAATCAATGATTCTCTCCGCTACTTTTCGGTATTCCACAAAACTTATTTGTAATAATAATGTAGTTTGGCGCATAAACCCGAGAAATCATAACGTTGTTTGGCTCATAAACTCGAGTACGCGCGATGTAGCACCTAACTTGCGGAATGCGTGACAGATAAACCATTGCTGTTCACAATAATAGATATAGCGGGGAATGCAGATAACTTTTATTTCCCCTGCGGTTATTTATTGAGTTCCTATATCCAATGACGGCGTTTTTTTCTTTCTGGCTTGTTCCTTTCATTTCATCCTTTTCGAAATTCGGCCGAGATCGAATGCTGCACTTGGCACTCAGCAGTGCAACACCAATCCCGGCAGCTATAGACTGCCATGAGCTGCGGTTTATTGATGCAATTAATAGAGAATATGATTATGGTATAACAAATAACGTCACTATATCGACGTCCCCACGGTGCAGAATTCAATGAGAATAGGCGTATCTAGTGTTCTTATATCCTTGTGGTATGAGGAGTAAGTGATATAAGGCTCATGTCATTTCAATGTACGCTGCCTAAAAGCGCGACATATGCTTTGCCGCACTTTTCACGATTGCAGGATGATATCTAACGTTTACCCAAAACCCGAGAAATGATATGAATACATCATCTCATTGTGTGTGTTTGTGGCCCTGCTTCTTGTCGGGCTGCTCTCCTCTGCAGGCTACATATTTATGGTGCTTAAGCAAAGAAGCCATATTGTGAATTAGCTTCTGAGACGTTTGGAGTTCTTGTGTCAATTATGATTAAGCTATTTGTTTAATTAAAAAAATAACAAAATAATTCATTTTAACATCTTGGGAATCGTACCTGGGAATTGACGTTATGCGAAGCATACAGAGGGAAGGTGAGCGTGTTGCAATTTTTTTTTTATTGAGTGACATGTCATGAAATGACGCTAAATATATGTACAAATGTTGCACGCCCAGACATATGCTGAATGTTCGCACATGTTTATATAACCAGTTGCTTGCACTTGTGCAACGATGTCATCAGGAACATGCGTATTAGCAACACCAGAAGCTGATATGAAGGGCTGATGCTCGCGAAGATGCTAGCCCTGGACACTTCTGCATAAATCAACTTAAGCACATAGCAACTAACCACAATTGACGTTAACCCGACGTGTCGGCTGTATCAAAGGAGTGCATATGTAATGTTTCTCAAATTGGGTAGGCAGCATTGTAACTACTATTGGCGTTTCACGAAGATTAGCGTCTATTTAAAAAGTAGTTCTGAGACCTGGCGTATATTGCTCTGTGGTATAGAATGCTTGACTGCCATGCGGAATGCTTGGGTTCTATTCCTGCTGGGACCCTGGAATTTATTATTTGCATTCGTCGGGGGGTCGGCGCTGCCTGTAAGGTTTTTCTTAACACTGACATTTAGTCTATGCCTTCGTTGGGTCGACGCTACCGATGTCGGGTATTTCTTAACGCTATCGCGTTCAAATTGCCCATGTGTGTTCTCATCGTTCCTCGGTAAATACTAAGTGTCAATCACCTGTGGCACACACCCGCATACTAGCGGCACATACCCACCCGTGGGTATGTGCCACAGTCTGGCGGGAAGTTTTTGACGACGTACGCGACGGGATTGTGACATTATTCATGTATTGACCAGCGCGTCATATTTGTCAATCCATCTTACCCTTCCATGCTAATTTTGGTTCTCGCCAAGTTAAGGGGATGACCACGAGAGCACCCAAACGTAAGAGGCTAGATAAATAGATACGCTAAAAGTCGTCGAAGTTCGCTAAGAAATGCTTCGTATTTTAAATAGATATAAAAAGATGTTTTTAGCGTAATAGTGACAACCGTATGAGCACCGACAACGTACACCTATGTTCATGAGAATGCGGCATCCACGGCCATAAACTGAACCCATGACTTCGTGCTCAGTATCAAAATGGGAATTAAAACGATTGGCATAGGCATAAGGAAGAGATAATCCTCCTCTCCCCATGCCCGCTCTATTTTTTAAAGTTTCGGATGGATATATATTTACACACATACATACAAGCACACGAATGAACATACATAAATGTTCATTGAACCCCCCACAGTGACCACACAGCGGTCACAAGAGATAGGAGTTAATTTAGAGGAAATTTCATATAATCTCGTCGATACAATCTGTAAGGCCACGAGAAAAGGAAATTTTTCTTCCACAAACCTAGTTAAACAAAGCAAGCTCAAAGACGTGTTAAAATAGACGTACTCGGCGGCAAACTCAACACTCAAGGTTCATGTGGCGTCGATTGATTCTGTCACGCATAACAGGTCACAAGGAGAAGCGACATTCGGAGCCACATGAGCCGCAGTCAACGTACTTTTATTCGTCATTTAGCGCTGGACTTTTTTTTTCTTGTTCAGAGTCTGTAACACTGTTCTTCAATGATAAGAATAAATAATAATAAACGGACGTTTTTTTTTCATTCAACTGAACATTTGAAATGAGGCTCTGAAGTGCGTCCGTCATTGCAGTATGTTCGTCGGCTGTTGATACGTCATTTTAGATATTGCACTCGAAAGCAAAGCTACGGTTTTCAGAAACATCTGTTTAAATCTACTGCTTCAATATTACGTTTCCAGCAAAGGAAATAAACAAAAACACTTATCATACCACTGTGGTATGCTGAATGACATAAGGGGGATTGCACTGCACTTTTTTCTATCTTTTCTCAGTAGTTTTGTTTGTTTTTTCAGAGTTTGTCTAAAACTCTTGAAATACTTGCCACTTTTCCTAATAGTTCATGATGGTAAGAACTTATCTGCACATGTTCGTTTCAATTTGTTCAATTTATGTGGAACCATTATCAACAACAATAGCGAAAAGGGCGAATAAAGCAAGAAGAAATAGTCATAATTATTGGATGAATTTAGGTAAAATATTAAGCTAGCTGAAAAGGTTAGGCTAAATAAATTAGACATTTGTCTCACCTAAATGCTTACAACTAGTTCCTTTTAAAACATTATTTGCGTGATGCTATGTATTATTTGAGCGTAACGATTTTCACTTAGTTTTAGTTTCGCAGCTTAGAACTCAGAGGTACTACAGAAGCTAAGTAACCTCTGAATGATTATGGCACACGTAAGCAGCGCCAGCCAAGACACTTCACAATTCTGAAGTACTGAATTTCACGCCAATAAAAAATATAGAGAGAGTGAGAGAGAGAGAAGGACTAAAGCAAAACGAAAACAGCCAACTTCCACAGCTTTATCCTTGTGAGTTCACGTAGAGCAGTAAGCTGTCTTATAGAGGGAGTGAAAGCTTAAAAGTTAAGGTGCAGTTACAGTACGCGTTGATCCGTAGGCAGTGCCTCTAAACCGGAGTGGTTACCTATTTGTTCATGCTGCAGTAATATTTCACTGACAAGCGTACAGATTCGGTCCTGTCAAGACATCCTGCAGCGAGTTCAGTCACTACAACATGAAAGCGCGTACCATTATACGCGAAATAAGATTTCTCGTGGCACGTATATGTAGAGTCAATTGGATACCCTCATAACTTTTGCACATTAAACCAGAGCAGTTTGTTTCGTGAGCAAGCTGCTTCCGGAAAACCATGTGTCCACACGGTATCATGTTACTAATCATAGTAATGAAGCAGTACAATGAAGGAATATATGGGGTGTCATGTAGGTGTATATGACAATGACGTATTACCGCCGGGAGTAAACAGGACAGTAAATTGACCGAACTCTACAATTTAGCGCAAGAAATATCATATCATACAGTCAGTGCATAGAGAAACCCGATCAATAGTGTTACCGCAGCAGCTACTAAGGCCATCGTACACTCTGTGCAACATGCAACAACTACTCTATTATCCATTGCTAACACGCAAACATGCCACACAGTCGGCCAAGAAACAAAGCAGAACAGTAAATTTGCCCAAGCTAACTGTACCATACAAGGTAGTGTTTCCTAACTTTTGTTAACAATGACGAAAGTCTGCTAGTGCTGGATTGTGTTGTCATATATCGCCTAAATAGCGACCTTCCAAATGCTAACACAGTTTCTGACAACTCCCCAATAGAAAACTTCCGCTGCTGCTTTTGTTCACTACAAATTGGCAATTATCCTATACGTGGCACAGCACTTGACCGAACACATGCGCTATGGGGTATCTTTGAAACAGTTTATTAAGCCAAGAAAAGGGCATTAAAGATAGCTGGGCCATTTGCGTTTTACGCCATGTTAAAGAGTGTTGAGTGGGCTATATATTTGCATGTTTCTTTTTAAAACTTTATGGATACGGTGAGGTAAACTGTTCTAGAAGAGAAATTTTCTAGCGTTGGTTTTTCTGGAAATACCTCGCAACCTGATTTTAAGAGAGACAGCAGGGCTACTATGTTACGAAGCAGAAATACCCCGATTGGCGCTTTTCTTCAATAATGAACATAAAAACGTTTTCGACGCAGACGCTGATGTTGTGCGTACCTCCTTGTCTAATAACATTCCAGCACCTTATTTGATGACGTGAAGTAGCACTGTTTCCAAATGTTCTACGAAAACCAAAAAATGTACACGCAATTTTCATTAGATTTCTAAACACCGTAAGGCTACATACAGACAGCACAGTCACTTGCAACTTTCAAAAAAATTCTGCAAGTCATTTACTTTTTATACAATGCTCCAAGAAGATTTCAAAAGCATTGATCAAAAGGCAGGCACGAAACTTTTTGAAGTGCAACAGCTTTCGCATGTGACTGAGTTTATAGCGAATATGTGGCCTTGACACATCAAGTCGGCCAGAACTGCCCCGAAGCTGTGCGGGGCCTTGTATTCTTATGTGGTAATGGTCAATTTAGCCACAGAAAAGGCCGCCTTGAGCCCGTTCTGTGGCTAAGATATGAAGCCTAGCTTACACACTACGACGTTCCGTTCAGCTCATTTCGCACTGCTTAAAAGGAGCCAGTTTCGCACCCTCACGTTCTATTGAGAGAACTATTCGTGTCGCACCACACCACTGCCTTCAGTGCCCACACGAAGACGAAATAGAATATAGTCAGAATTTGTACTCACTGCGTATCGCCCACGGTTCCAGGCGGCGGAAGGCTAAGGCCATCTTGAGCAGGCTTTGCGAGCACTCACCCGAGACAGCGGGGTCAAAGCCGAACTTTGTTACCATGGGCAATGCTTTTCTGTAGGCGGCGTCTATAGTGTCCTGTACGAGGGCCTCGACGTCCGCTGCCGGCTCGTCGACCGAATTGCCATCAGCACCGTCCCTGCTCTCTGATGACATTGAAGATGCGACACCCTGGGAAGATAGCGTCGATGTCGCCGACTCCCCGTCAGTAGGCTGGCCGACGACGCCAGATGGGCTCGGCAACGCCTGTTGCGAGAGACCGTTGATGGCCTGCTGCGACGTTGCACTCTTGACCAAAATCGCGGCAACGACAAGGGCCCAGAACATCATGCTTTGAAATAAATGGTAGCCACTAGCATCCAACGATGGTTGGCGATGTGAGTTGTGGCTGTGCACGCGTTTAGCTTTGTTTAGATAGGGTTCTGGAGTGGGCTTCTGTGCGGAATATAAGGGCTGATGCTGAAGAGACGCACGTTAAAGATGGAAGTTTTCGACTGCGATGTGGAGAAGTGTGAGGGTAGGAGCAGCTAGCAACGAAAAGTGAAAAGCAGGGTGCTACTTAGCGACACGACGGAGCACCAGCAGGGGAGCACCTCATGTTAGTGCGACAGGTGCCGGCATAACTGCAGCATCATGCCATCAACTGAGCGCACACTTGGAAGAACCGCGCACAGCATTCACTGACTCGCGCGCTCGTGGTGCCAGGATCAGTGATCGCGAGGCATGCCGGTGCGGGCGCGGGCGCCGAAATTTCGGAAGCGAACCGCCTTTTTCCGAAAGAGGGGAAGCAGATGCGCCCTGGCACAGTTTCTCTCGCAGCCGCTTTCCTCGCGACTTCGTCCAGGAAAGAGGAGGAGGAGGAGAAAGTGGTCCCCCGAAATGCCACCCGCCATTTAAACATGGTGCCTAGAAAGGAAAAGTTCGCTTTCAATGCTATACCTATAATGATCAATAATCCTGCATATTTTAGCAATCGATACACTGAGCTTAGAAATGATTTTGGTTGTTTCCTTGCATATCCCGGAAAGATGCTCGTCCAACGATCGTATACCAGCACGCACGACGAACTTGCAGCTCATTCGTTTTAATGCTGAGGCATTTTGTCGTTTCCTTAGCCAGTTCCTATCCGAGAAGATATAGATCCCACTAGGAATCATACGTTGATGGGAAACTAGGCACATATTGCTTGAATATAAAACAGAAGACAAAAAGTAATTATTTCGGACAAAAAAGCACAGAATGTTAATCATTGCTTGTCCTGTCCTCTCTGGTTTGCGTTATTTCTAGCGCTCCGTCATACACTTAAGCGCTTTCTCGTTTGAGTGGGCAAACGTATAGAAGTGTGTCACGTGAATTGAAACGTCAATTACTATTTCGCTCGGGCCCAAAAAAAAGTACGTATTAGATGAAGGAGTGCTCAAAATCATTGACCCAAGACTACAGTTTTGTTTATTGCGACCATATTGGCTAGGACCAGTGAAAAACGCAATGAGAACCCCTCCACTAAAACGCTTCCCACAGAAATATGGTGGGGTAGTAGATGGCGCTCTCTTGAGACTGTTCTCGAAGCTGTTATGCGTTCAGATCAAGGGCGCAACACGTTGGCCTCGAACGTGGGCCACTGGCTCTTTTCTTATCCGGGCCCTTGTCATCTGCTGGTCGCACTTTTCTTTTCACATTTTTGTATAGTGCCTGCTCAGAAGTCAGGCATGCTGTTTTCGGAGCGTATGCTACATGCCCGTGTGGACGTTCTACAAAACGGCCTCCACTCAAATGCGTGTCCGTGACGAGAGGAGTGACCAGGGAGACGCCCATCCCTGGTCGGAAATGGAGCGCATGCGTTCCCTACACGGATGCGCACAAAGGGCGGCTCACAACGCCGACGAGGCGTTCTCTTGCGGTGGTGAGCCCGCACACACAGGGACAGCCGATGCTGCAGTGGTCAGTCTGTAATGCTCGCTGCGCAGAAATTACGTTACCTTCTTTCTCTGTTTTCGTCAGCTTGGGAATCAGCGCAGCTAGAGTGGCGCGTCTCGTGCTTCGCAGTGTATAGTACGCAACTTGGCAGGTGGCGGACACGCGTTTTCCGCGCCACCGAAGCGTAACCTCGCGGAAAATCCGTAATCGTCACGCCGGCACGCGTTTCGCATGCCTCTTTTCGCATGCTTCAATCTCACGTTTTTTTTTCTTTCTACCTCTCCCACATCAACCTCTCTTCTTTCATCTTTTTCTTTTGCAAACGCCTCACTACTGCCCTCACCAGAAAGCGCAGGGAAGTGTTTGACTCAAGCACACAACCTGACGTTCACGTGTAGCTTTCGTTATGCTTGTAAGTGTCTATTTTTTCATGTGCATGTATAAAGAGTACATAGCGGGTGAGGCACCAACTCCAACTTTATGCGCGTGAAAAGGGAAAGCTCGTACTCTTTTCGCGTCTCGCGTCGCAGAACAAGTCCATATTTCATCTTCCTGGTACGGTCCCGTTCAAATATAGAGAGAAGAGAAAAGGAAGATAAACAAGCAAGATAAAAGCAAGTAAACGGAGATGCCGGACGCGCATACTTGGCTCTGCCTATAGGTTTGTCACCTATAAACCCGTCACTTCCCAAAGCGCTGCTTTAGCAACGCCGGTTTGCTGTACGTGCTCTTCCGAACATCACCGCGTTGCTGTTTTCTTTTTTTGGCCTCGCAAGTGACTTCAGTCGTTTTATTGATGTTCGTAGTACAGAATTGCAGCGCAGTAATGCATTGCCATGCAAGCGTGTGACACGTTGCTGAAAGGAAAAAAGAAAAAAAGTGTAGCAATAGGACCAAGTGGAAGTAGCTTTCGTAAAGACGAATGTTAATGTTACGTGAATAAATTTTGTAATCGCAAGTCGAATTTTATTTATACACACGGGCTAAGGATGGCTTGGGGTAAGGACGACCTTTGAGCTGCAAAAAATAGCACAGCGAATGCTGGTGTACTACCCAAAAGTTTTAATTATTAATGCCGTAATGGGTATCAAGCAAGCGTGTTTGCAGCAGTTACCCAATGAGTGCTTAGAAGTGGCTCTGAAAAGCCGCTCTTCGAGCTTTTGCTGTGACTGTGCTGCGCCTTCCGCGCAGGCCTGGTGTTTTTTTTTTTATTATTATTATTGATAGCAGCAACGTTCATCTCGTGTAGATATTCAATATTTGTTTCGTAAAACAGCCTCATGCATAGGTACACGCATGCTATGTACATAGTTTATAACGATGACACAGCCTCATTTTCCATCTTGAAGGCGTATTGAGCTGAAACAAATTTTCCGCAATTACGCAGCAAACCTGAAAGAAATGAGTGCGTATCCATGGAAAAAGTAGGCATTTGCGCGAGAACGTTAATATTTCTGTCTTCATTTCTCCGAACCACCGCAAAATTTTGTGTTTTCAGCTTTTCTATATGCGACGGTCATGACCAGAGGCCGCATCCGAAACCGCAACGCTCGGAGCTCCCCGGCAGTTCCTGCTGAGCGGACATGCGTTCTTAACGAGCCCTTATGCGCCAAACAGGTACTGCTGCTCTTGTGAGGTCAGCCATCAAGTTATACGCAGGACGAATACGATGCTTCATATACTCCACTCTCCCACGTTCCGGCCAAGTATACACAATTTCGCGTTAGACGTCTCTCGGTTCTTACTCGAATCAGACTGGGAACACCGGCTTTGCAAAGTCTGCTGCAGTTTCTGTGTTCTTGCACTGCATTCCTGCGGCACATCCGCTATGGTCTGTCACTTGGTACACTGTATGGCACACTTACATAGGACGATGCAAGGAAGCTCAGACGAAGCTTCCACAAGCAGTTGGTTGTCAATAATTTATTAATAAAAGGCGCATTCAAAATCAAGCGCTGTAGTTTCAAGTTACTTGTTTGAATATGTTTGTCACATATGTATACAATGATCTTCTAACTGAAGGCGTACCAAGAGCTATATGCCATCTACTAGGACGAAAATATTTACATATTTATGTTCATATATAAGCTCCAGGGCCTATAGGGAGAACGCAGCTAAAGCGGATGCTTGGGTGTGTTGGTGCGACATGGTGGAAACAAAAAGAGTGCGAGATACCGAGCATGAGAAGAAAGGAGGACACAAGTAACAGCACCGACTTACAACAAAGTTCATTCGTCAACAACCCGCAATATACATTTGCGCAGTCTCAAACCAAACAAGAAAGGAGCAATGATAAACAATGATAAAGACAATGATAAACTATCATAATTTGGAACTGCGCAAATCTGTATTGTGGGGTGTTGACAAATAAACTTTGTTGTAAATCGGCGCTGTTATTTGTGTCCTTCCTTTTTCTCTTGATCCGTCTCTCGTGCTCTTTGTTTCTTCTAGGCACAACGAGCATTTCTACGAGAAAAATGGGCACATTTATCAATGCAACAAAAATTAGCGTTTTAATATTCACTTGGCATTGTTACTCACCAACAACTGCAATTGCCGTGCGCGGAGAACACGTTCGTCTTTGTCACAAGATGCGACGGTGGCATTTACATGATAATAGTTTACAATGGCAAGTGGTGTGTCCTTCCGCACGAAGCACCATGTTTTGCATGCTGTTGCGCGGCACCATGTGCCGCAGTTACGTTATGTTGGACCACATAAAATAAACTCAGATTGACAGAAAGGTGAGTGTTCGCGTTACTATATTGCATAATATTTTGGGAAAGTTTACGCCCAAGCCTCCACATCACGTCGTAGCTATAAGGGGGAAGGTCCTAAATAATTTTGACTCAACAACGTTGCTTGTAGGTCGAGTTGGAGCATGTCATTCATAATGGTATTGGGCACAGACACTGGGCAACTGACAAGCGAAGGGGTGCGTCTATGTCCTCTTGCTTGTCTGTTGCCTAGTGTTTGCGCCCATTACCATGATGAATAATCTTTACCCCTTGGGACTGTTTGATGGGTCACTAACTATAAGTACATCAGTATATCAACATTTTACCCGTGCTAAAATGCAGCTGCCAGGGCCAGAATCTTACTCGTGACCTCAAACTGAACAGCGCAATTCTGCCATGGTCATTAAACGACAGTGTCGTTCAAACCATTGTATTAGCATCACCATTGCAATATATATTTTTTTCTTTCTTTATTGCCTTCTTGACTACAGGTCAAGCTAATATGACAATCACTATCACACGTGTTTCATACGTGACAACACGTCAAACAAAGATATTACATCTTCATTACAGTCGATAGTCTTATACACATCTGGCACTTTTATAACAGCTTCCACGAAACACTCATTAACGGATAGACCTCTCACATCACAGTGTCTGTACGATAGCATGCTACGCCAAACCGAATGAAGACCAAGTACAAATATAACATCCAATAATACATCACATTGCGTCACATAGCTTTGCATTAGAACAGGTTGCTTGCAAAAGCATAAAAAATCATGCTTTCATAAAAGCTGCCGCGTCTCCAAATAGCACACATTTGCAGCCTCTGACTAGGGCTTATGCCTTGTATAAGCACTCTTCCTTGGTCGTAATTAGGTGACGGCTATTTTAAGGCAGAGAATTTTTAGGGGGATCCAAATTTTCCTGTTTTCTTCATACCGTATGACAGTGTAAAACTTACATAGACACACTGAGAACGTTCTAAGATGACTAAACTCTACGAAAAGAAATACATGGTAAAGAATTGAAATATAATGGCTATCCTGCCCAACACGGTTTCATTAACTACCCCGTATGTGCACATGTAGTCGAACAAGCTAACCACTAATTGTGTTTACTTACCTTACTTACCACTGAAAGTGTTATGATGAGCAAACAAAGTGACGCACACAATTCTTTATAAAAGCTGCCGCGTCTCCAAATAAAAGCTGCCGCGTCTCCAAATAGCACACATTTGCAGCCTCTGACTAGGGCTTATGCCTTGTATAAGCACTCTTCCTTGGTCGTAATTAGGTGACGGCTATTTTAAGGCAGAGAATTTTTAGGGGGATCCAAATTTTCCTGTTTTCTTCATACCGTATGACAGTGTAAAACTTACATAGACACACTGAGAACGTTCTAAGATGACTAAACTCTACGAAAAGAAATACATGGTAAAGAATTGAAATATAATGGCTATCCTGCCCAACACGGTTTCATTAACTACCCCGTATGTGCACATGTAGTCGAACAAGCTAACCACTAATTGTGTTTACTTACCTTACTTACCACTGAAAGTGTTATGATGAGCAAACAAAGTGACGCACACAATTCTTTATAAAAGCTGCCGCGTCTACAAATAAAAGCTGCCGCGTCTCCAAATAGCACACATTTGCAGCCTCTGACTAGGGCTTATGCCTTGTATAAGCACTCTTCCTTGGTCGTAATTAGGTGACGGCTATTTTAAGGCAGAGAATTTTTAGGGGGATCCAAATTTTCCTGTTTTCTTCATACCGTATGACAGTGTAAAACTTACATAGACACACTGAGAACGTTTTAAGATGACTAAACTCTACGAAAAGAAATACATGGTAAAGAATTGAAATATAATGGCTATCCCGCCCAACACGGTTTCATTAACTACCCCGTATGTGCACATGTAGTCGAACTAGCTAACCACTAAATGTGTTTACTTACCTTACTTACCACTGAAACTGTTATGATGAGCAAACAAAGTGACGCACACAATTCTATAAGCCAGTGATGCGCCTCGAGGCAGCGGTTACTTTGTAATAATATGTACTCTGTAACGCCTTAGTAAACGAAATAATACTGTAACGAAACAATGTTATCTGGTGTTTTACGTCCCAAAACCACGACATGATTATAAGAGACGCCGTAGTGGAGGGCTCTGGAAAGGTGTTCGTAATGTGCACTGACATCGCACAACACAGGTCTCTACCATTTCGCCTTCATTGGAATGTGACCGCCATTGCCTAGATCCAACCCGCGACCTTTGGGAGCCGAGCACCTTAGTCACTGTCCAACTGAGGCAGACTACCATAATAAATGTGCACGACATTATCTGTAAGGCGTTATGTGAACTCTCTTGACGCTAACGATGAAGAAGAATTGGTAAGCTTTTTGTAATAGCTTGGAAGTATACAACGATACACTCATTGCACAATTCCCGCTACGCTTGTGAAATACCTGGTTGTTGTTTTGCTCATCTACCAAGCTATATATCTCAAAATTTGCCAGATATGTAGCCTTACATTGGTCTTCAAGTGGAGGAGTTTTAAGCAGTGGCATTTCTCTGTGTTATAACACTGGACTTCCATAAGCAGTGGCATCGCTCTGTGTTACAATACTGGATTTCGAAGCAGATAGCATGGCTTCGAATCCAGTCCAATCCTGAATGTTCATTTGTCATTTCATTTTCTTCACTTCATTCTGCATGATAGCTGTTACGAACACCGACGGTGGTGGACAACTACGCCGCCTGAATAGGCTGCTGCGGAGATCACATAACAGCTTTCACTGTAGAATCATTCACCGAAATCTTAAGCATTAAATTCCCACCACACAGCAAGACAAACTGCGACCAATGCGAGAAGTATGTATACCCTCCAGCACTCGTATTTTCTTTGCAGTAATAGGCCAATAAAACTAATCATTGTGTCTGGCGTAAAGTAACTGATGTTTAAGCTGTTCGGTTGTGAGCAAATAAATGTCAACCCCCGCCCCACACACAAGCTGATAAAGTTCATAAAAGCAGCACCTCTATAAAGCTATCATAAAAGGCACACTTTTGCCCCGCCGCGATAGTCTAGTGGCTAAGGTACTCGGCTGCTGACCCGCAGGTTGCGGGATTGAATCGCGGCTGCGGCAGCTGCATTTCCGAAGGAGGTGTAAACGTTTAGGCCCGTGTGCTCAGAGTTGGGTGCAGGTTAAAGAACCCCAGGCGGTCAAAGTTTCCGGAGCTCTCGACTACGGCGTCTCTCATAATCTTAAGGTTGTCTTGGGACGTTAAAGCCGCATGAAAATCATATCAATCAAAATGCACACTTCTGTACGTGGTTGCAGCTACACCAGAGTGAATTGTGTGTGTCTATAGCGTCGAGTGCCTGAAACGCTTGCTCTCGAGCGATACGCTTGTTCCCACACACACGTGAGATGGACCAAAGCTGGTCACTTTGACTTAATACTTTTGATAGTCGATCGCTATTAGGTGGCTTTGTTTTGGGTACTTCGCTAAGAGAAAACTAGGCAGCGTTAACTCGAGGGTATCGGGATTGCTGCGTCCTGTGCGTAGGTAAAGCAAGGACGATGGAGGCTTCAAGTCAAAGCAATGAACAGCATATATTTTAAACACGGTGTACGGCAGGGTCGGCCCAGGGTGAGACGGCTACGCAGCGACCATCAATCCGGGCAGGAGCAATCGGTCAGCGAGGGTGACAGTCTCAATCCTTCGTAATAGCCAAGGCGTCTCTCCCTGAGGCAGCACGCAAGTTGGTATATTGAAGACCGCAAGTGGGCCATGCGCACCGCCACTGCGTAACACGTGGCGCTATCTCTTGTTAGCCGGTGCACGTGCCCCCCCCCCCTCTCGAGAAAGGGGCTGGGGACCGAAAGCCTGCAGGGAATGTCCGACTGCAGGTACCTTGTGGCGAGACAAAAACAATAACGTTTTCCATCTTGCTACCAACGGAAAAATTGGAGTCTTGCGCCAAACACTTAGGTGAACATAAGAGCCCAAGAAAAAAAAATCATGAAAGAAGGAAACGATGCGCCATCTTCCCACACCATTGTTGCTACGTTACCAAGGACGCAGATTGTATCACTTGCTGGGCGTTGTTGATGAATGGGTGGTCAAGCTCCGGTGAGGAGTGCCTGCCTGGATATTTAGCAGCTGAATCTTGCGCAAAAAAAAGGTTTGACATTCAAGACATGAATAGGACCATACACTTAATTAGTCATGTAATCTTTCAACATGTACGAAAGCTTGTATTTCCGGGTTATTATATAAGGCCCGTCCCGCCTGTTTGCTACGTAAGCAGAAAACCCTTTCGAAGCGTCACCGAGGTGGTGTGTTCGTTATTCGTGACACCACGTCACGAAGGTCAAATTTAAGGTTCTTCCGACGTTTATCATATTGTCCGACCGGTTCTATGCGGGATACATCGAGATGCAGTCTGGCTTGTACTTCGTCCGTCAGCCAGTGCCTCAAGTCATTGGCAAACCTTACATAAGGCCTCCCAGTAGTGTCTGTACTGTCAGAGCATTGTCCCGCGGAAAACTCGATCATTTGCCCAGGCTAAGTTGCGCAGGAGGGAAAGCTGCTGACAGATTCACTGTAGCTCGAATCACAAGTGCTATTTCTTCCAGTTTCAGATCCCAGTCCTTGTGACGCTTGGTATGCGCGACAAGCATAGATTTAAGATTTCGGTTTACCCTTTCTGTGATGTTGGCTTGCGGGTGATACACAGACGTGCGCTTGTGACAAATTCCCGGGGTGTCACAGAAATCCGTGAACACCTTGCTGGTGAAGTACGTTGCGTCGTCCGTGATCAGCTGGGTAGGGAGTTCGAACCTGGTGAAGGTTTTGAGAAGGCAGTCCCATACTTTCTGCGTAGTCAGCTTGTGCAAACGAAACAATTCAACCCATTTCGCGAAATTGTCAGTGACGAGTAGGCACTGGTTTCGCCGCGGACTGATGGGAAACAGACTCATTACGTGAAACCCTACAATTTGCCAAGGTGACGGACTCTAAACTGATTGCGTTGGTCCTAGCGGTAAACCACCCCGTGGTTTTCCTCTTTGACAAACTGGACCAGAACGCGCGTGTAACACATCCTGTTTCATGCCTGGTCATGTTACTATGCGACGCAGCTTCTCGTAAGTTTTCTTCCCTGAAGAGTGACCAGCTAAGGCACTGTCATGGTAGTACGCTATGAAAGATTTGCGAAGTTTGCGAGTAATAACAATTCGCAATGGGGATTCCACATACCATCGTCAACCTGGGAAAAATACAGGAGCACGAGGCCTCCTACGCCAAGCAGGTAGCAGTCTCTCCTTGTCGTTTTCTGTCTCAGCTGGATCCCGGCCCGCAAGCTTTTCCGAGACTTTACGACAGAAGCCATCACTCTGCTGCACTGCAAGAAGTTCCTCTTTAGTCACCAAAGTACCCCAACTGGAATGGATAGTTTCAGATGGTATCGTCACCACCCACACACTGTTTTCAGCTCTACTAGGGAGCAACTGTATTAGTGCTACCCTTCTTGTACTCAATGACACAATCGTAGCACTGCGACGTAAGCGCCCATCGGGCCAGTAATCCAGAGAGCTTAGGTGGCCGTTTACGCTAAGACAGTGCTTGATGATCTGTTTGAATAATAAACTGAGCGGCATCAGAAAACATGTAAAATTTCTTTAACGCAAAAATGCTGGCCAGACATTTCTTCTCGGTTACCGAGTAGTTCCGTTCCGCACTGGTCAAAGTGTGGCTTGCGAAAACAACGGGTCTCAAAGCACCAGCGCACTCCTGTAGAAGTACTGCGTACACCATAATCACTTGCATCGTTCTGCAGCAAAAAAAGGCTTGTTTATATCTGTAAGCTGAAGGGAGGCATTGTTGGTCATCACCCTCAAAAGTGTGTCCAAAGCTGCTTGTTGCTGGCTGATCCAGAGCCACTTAGTCAATTTCTTCAGCTAAAACTACCAGAAACTTTTGCAAACTTGCAGTGTTTCAGGGTGGCGAAAAATCTGCAATTGCGCGGAGCTTATCTCGGTTTGGCTTTAGCACACCATTCTCAACGACAAACCCAAGCAGGTTGATCGTCTTAATAGCGAGCTGCAATTTTCCGGGATGAACTGTTACACCAGCTGCTGACATGCACTGTAGAACCTTATGCAGGTGTTCAAGATGCTCTTCAAACGTGCGCGAAGACACCGTTACATTACCAAGGTGCCAAATTAAACTTTGCATCGCCCAAAGCCATATACTCATGCGCTGAAGGATATGGCTCGGACTGTTAAAAAGACCAAAAGGCATATGCACAAACTGAAAGAAACCTCTATGGCATGTGAATGCCACTTTCAGAATATCATCAGTGTGAACTTCCAATTTGCAGGTACCCATGAGATCAATCTATAGTGGTGAAGAACTTCGTGTTTCCAACCGCATAGGTTATGCTCAATATTGCTGGCACAAGAATTTTTCACCATGACAACGTTGAGCTTGCAGCGGCTGCATTTCCTATGGAGGCGGAAATGTTGTAGGTCCGTGTGCTCAGATTTGGGTGCACGTTAAAGAACCCCAGGTGGTCGAAATTTCCGGAGCCCTCCACTACGGCGTCTGTTATAATCATTTAGTGGTTTTGGGACGTGAAACCCCACACATCAATCTATTAACGTTGAGCTTGCGGTAATCCACACAAAGGCGTGCCGTTATACCGTCTTTCTTTGGTGCCAGTACAACTGCGAAGACCCACAAACTTTTCGAGGGTTCCACGACTACGGTGTCGAGCATCTCGTCCAGTGCTTTATCGAGAAGGGCTCGCTTGTGCTGGCTCAGCAGTCTCGAATTACAATGCCAAGGCTGGGCGTCACCAGTGTTGAAGCGATGCACTAGGACGTCGGTCCTCCCGGGACGTTCTCTGAACATTCCCGAGAACGGTTTAAGCACACCCTCCAACTGCTTCCGTTGGTGTTCTGTGCCAGTGAAGTTCCTCAGGGGCTGTACGATGGCTTGCGACCGGGTTGTTTGCGGGGCTCCCACGTCTTTCATGCCACCTGGTATCGGCATTGGGTATACTCCGGAAAGGGTGTTGCCTCAGACTGTCTGTCAAGACGGCAGCCTCTTGCCGGAAAGTCCCCTTGTCTGAAAGAAAATGAACCCCTTGAACCCCTTGTCTGCAAGAAAATCTCGGCTGAGAAGCATTGGCACTGATAGACCAGGCAAACAAACAAATCGCTAGCATTTTGTTTTTCCATTTAAGCTTATCCGCAAGCCAACGCTACGTTCAGCGTTTGATACATTGTTTGATGCTATTCTGAAATTAAAAATTGTGTTCCAAAGCTTCACCTTTTTAGCTTTACACTGTTCCAGCAACACGTCACCGATTAAAAATATTCTCGCGCGAGTATCAAAAAGGACCGGTATGATAATACGAAGCGCTTTAACGTTCACTGTAGTTTCTGGCGACTGAACCTGTGCCATGCGGCAAACAGTGAGAACGATGACTGACTCGCCAGCTTGTTATTCGTCTGCGCGTACCGGGCAGCGTTATATGCTCCTGACATTGATGTCTGTGGGCTGTGACATGCTGCCAATGTTTAATGTCGCCAGCCGCAGAAGTTTCCCGAATGACCTGTATTCACGTTACGGCACGCAAAATATTGCCGCCCCACATGACGAGTTTGACCACAGTGGTAGCATACGACTTCGCATGTCTGCGTTGGCCAGTTAGTCTATCACTGAAATCACGCTTTTCGTCACAGTGGCCCCTGGAGTACTCATTACAGGAGCGCCTATAGCAGTTGGCTCACGCAGTACTTGTGAACCCAGCACGTCGGGACTTGGGGTCCGGCCGACCATGCTCTCGTGCTCGAGTAAGGTGCGAGGGCTCTGAACTATGAAGCTGCTCCGCGTACACTTGCTCCCAGGAACAGCTGACCCCAGATACAGTATTGAATGGGACCTCGCGCCGCCCTTGCTCATATACGAAGGGGTCCAGGGCGCGGGAGGAGACAGCCGTGACAGCACCTGGGCTCGTCAGGTCACATGAGGTGGCACTTCAAGCCAGTGACGGCTCAAGAGCAGATGGAGGCGATGGTGGTGGCACGTAAGTGCTCTGAACTAACAGGGTAAAACACACCATAAGCCTCCTGTGCGAGATTCTGAATGGTTGGAATGTCCGCCCGTATGACGTGAATCTGGGATGAATCTGTCAAATGACCCAAACGACTTTGTCCTTTTCCGGGGCAGTCGGTGCTGCTCTGCGATGTAATTCTTGCATCGCCCGGACGTACTGAAGCAAACTTTCGTACGGACGCTGGGTTCTTCATTCAAGCTAACGCTGGACTCGCTGCTCGTAACCAGGGGAAAAACTTTTTCTCGGAAGTGCTTTTCAAAACCTGCCCAGGTGCCTCCACCATCGTCCAGCGGCATCCCGTAAAGCCAGCGGCCGGTTCGAGCCATCGCGTATGATTCCGAGGCACCAGTAGCTCTAGCATAGCTGTTTACTTCTTCTAGAAAGTCAGCTACTAATTTTGGGTGCTCGTAGCCCGTACACGTGGGCAGCTTGACCTGCGGTCGGAGCTGTGGCTCACTTAGATTGTTGTGATCCATGGCCAGACTGCTCACAAGGTCTATGGTTATGTTTCACAACTCAGTGACACGCTGAAATGTGTCCAACTACTGGGCCAGCTGCTGTTTCACGGGCTGGAGAAGCGAGTCCTCCTAGTCACCGGTGGTCACGATCATTGCGTATCGAAGCTGTATCCCGTCTGCCTGAGCCATGGGGGGGACAAAAATACCGCACTAAGAAAACACACGCATAAAACAATGTTCCTGCTCTTGCAACGCAGAAACTCGAAAATCAAAACAAGAGGACCAAACCTACGTCCACCGTACCATACCAACGGGCGGGAGCAAAAACCACGTTGGGTGCCAACTGTGGGTATCGGGCTTGCTGCGTCCCGTCCGTAGGTAAAGCAAGGACGACAGAGGCTTCATGTCAAAGCAAAGAACAATATTTATTCAACTGAACATGATATACGACAGGTTCGACCCAGTGCGAGACTGCTAAGCAGCGACCCTCATTCCTGGCAGGAGCAATCAGCCAGCGCGAGTGAAAGTCTCTGTCCTTTTTGGCAGCCAAGTCGACTCTACATGGGGCAGCACGCAGGCTGGCTATCTCTTGATAGCCGGTGCACGTGGCTTCCAGAAACTGTAATGGTAGTTAGATCATATTTACGAGGTGCTGAATGGCACGCATGGCTTTAGTAATGCCTCAGCGTAGTGTATACTTGTAGATACTAACCTCTTTTTCTTCGTCAAAATTGTCATGATTTGTAATCACTTGTTGCTTTCATAGACTGCTTTGTTCAGTGCAGAGAAGTAGGCTGAAGAAACCAAGCTGAACCTTTTTAGCCAGCAACGGCGAACTCTGTAGTTCCTTGGGACCCGAATAAAAATTGTTGACCGACCGACCGACCGACCGACCGACCGACCGACCGACCGACCGACCGACCGACCGACGGATGGAAGGACGGACTGACAGACGGACTGACTGGCTGACTGACTGACTGACTGACTTACTGCAGTTGTGTTGCCTTCATTCATCATATAAGTACTTTTTAGGGGCGAAGCACCTGAGGGTTGAGCTTTGTCCTTTCGTTGGCGTGAGAGATAATGTCCGTTGTCCTGGCTTGGACGAGCTGGGAGCGCCGGCTGCGAGCACGCCAATCGTAAGTAAAAGAAGAGAATGATGATCGTGGGTGCACAAGGGGACACGCTGTCTCTTTCGCTGAGTCGCCCCAAGTGCTATAAAACACGCTTGCTCCCGGCTCTCTCTCTCTCTCTCACAGTCATGTAGTGCACGTCACTGAGAAAGAAAGAATGTACGGGGGTTAGTGATCCTCCGGAGCTTTGCCCACTCGCCATCATTCACTTCGTGGATATGCTGTAATTTTTAGTCAATATTAGTCATGAATGTTTTCCTTACGTTTGTTTTACGGTAATGCTGCATGCTGTAAATGTTGAAGGGCCTGCCAGTCTCTGCATTCCTTTCCCCATATTACCGAAGACATTTCCCATTAGTAAATATTATGCCGAAAAATAACGAAGGAAACAAAACTACTGCAGTGGTATTATTATTATTATTATTATTATTATTATTATTATTATTATTATTATTATTATTATTATTATTATTTTACGCCCCTACATCTGCAGAAAGAAAATAATAACTTTTATAAACGCATTTTTAGCTATTTTGTTCCGTTTATTTCTGTAAATAGGGCCACGATTTATGCGCCTTCTGATTTCAAACAGAGAGACCATGCGAGGGAGATGCGAAAGAACATGCGCCGTCAACAGAAGCGACGCATTCTACTTTTCACGAAACAAGGAAATTCAGGTTGGTGTGGAAGAAAAAAGAATGAGCTTGCTTGGAAACAGGGCAAGCGTGGGCCTTATGTGTGCATTCTGAGCTAGAAGGAAGAGCGCTAAGACGTGTTTGTGCGGCAGCGAGAGTGAAAAGACGCGGCTAAATCTGCAATCCTTCATGCACCCGAGGCTCACTCTATCGTCCGGCTACAGTTTCTTGTTCAGTATAAGAGGAACCCAGACGGTTCCCTTTAATTTGTCTTCAGGTTAGAAAGGCCCTAATAGTTCTTCTAGTTTATTTAGGTCCTTACTAAATAGGACCCGCACAAGTTGCCTCTCTGCCCTGAAACACTCAAACGCCATTTGCTAGTGTGTAAAAAAGAAAAACAAAACCGGGAAAAAACTGGGAATATTGTTATAAGTTTGGCTAAGTAAAACACTTCGCAGCACAAATGCTCATTGCTCAATATTTTACAAGCCTAGCATCGAAAGGTAAAAGTTCACAATTTTTTAAATGTATTACTAGCATAATAACCAATGTAAATAGAATAGCAAATAAAAATTATGTGGATAAGTCATGAGCTCTAGTGTAGGACCTAAAGGATGCGTACGAGTGTATATTATGAAGCGATGATGACAACTCTTTGCTCAAGGCTTGTCAACCTTGTTTTAAAGGTAAGTTCTCTTTTGGCGAATTCATACTGTTTTCGATGTTGGCCTAGCCGGCGCTTGTGGCGGGTAACGTGACGAAAGCAAATAGCAGAGCCACTGAAACCAGCCAATCAATGCAACATATTGAGCAGGAGTTCGTCGTAGAAATGTCACCGTGGGCGGCGGAGCACAAAGAAAAACAAAATTAAGGCCTAAACATGCAACGCTGAAAAAGAAAACATTATTTCCACAATAGTAACGTGCCATTATGTCAAATTATATAACAATGTAAACGCCAATATCGGTAAATGTAACACATATACCATGAATGTCCACTTTGATTGACACATGTTCTTCATTTTTGTGTTATTTGTTTTTTTTTACTTCAGAGAGTGAAGGAAACCCTTACAAAAAATTGCGACAGCAAAGCCGCGTCGCCTCTATATGGTATGGCAGTGACTGACGTTACAATTTTATGCACATATTCACGCTATGAATCCCTAGTGTTTGAATATTAACAAAAAACTGTGAAATGAAATATTTCTGGGCTACGTAGACTTATCGTACTTTACTTACCTGTTTAGCACTTGACTGACACAATGTATTTCAGCATCACAATATTTCTTTTCGTCACGGTTATTTAGTTTAAAAAAAATATATAACAGAATCCAAACTCTGTATGCTTCGGAAGTACGCTGTGTGAGTTTAAGAATGTTTGTTGGGAGCAGCAATAAATAAAATCAAGGCTCGACGTATACGTATAGGACTAAAGTAACAGTATACAGTAAGCGTTCCTGTATTACTGGAGAGAAAAAAAAGAAAGAAAGAAAGAAAGAAAGAAAGAAAAAAGGAAACAAAGAAAGAAAGAAAGAAAAAAGAAAGCAAGAAAGAAAGAAAGAAAGAAAGAAAGAAAGAAAGAAAGAAAGAAAGAAAGAAAGAAAGAAAGAAAGAAAGAAAGAAAGAAAGAACAGCTATTTCTGCCGTGATGGGACGTGCTTAACTCTGCCTGTCTCGCGAACAACATCGCACCTTCATAATTACGATAGCTGCAAACAGCAGTTCGGACACGACAAGATCTATTACATAATGGCGGGAAGCAGAGCGGGCCATCGGATTAAGATAGCGATCGCTCGTGCGTACTCAGCGGCTAGAGGCGTATTACGAGCGTCGGAAAGATCGTTGTCTCAGGCACGTGCCAGCGTCCATTTTCCCTCCATTCATTTTCATCTCTCATTTTCTCAATGGGGCTGTTATATCGCTCTTCTTTCTTTCCTCGATTATAATATCCCACGCTTACTTGGGCGATAAAATTAGGCTCATTCAATGAGACCGTGCGCGCGTAATAGCGGTCTTCTCATTGCTTGCTACGAGTTTAGATTTCGCTTGTTTTGTTTCGTAGGTTGCGCTGTCTGCTAAAAGCGATTCGCGCACCGATGCACCGCTAATAAGACACGCAGCAATGGTTGTGTGCTAGAAATGAGCGCAATAGAAAAATTAAATTATCTTTTATACAGAATGGGGCCAAGGAGAAGCGCTTTTTACATTAGTTAACCTTTTCAACCTGTCCTTAAAAGGTTTAGCGTTTGCAACAAGACTTTTCTGTGGGATTCGCTTCAGGCCTTTCAGTTGTGGGATTCACTTCAGTTCCGCAGATAATAGTGAAGAAAAGATAAATTCTTGCCGTCTCTGTTTTTGAGCATCGAAACACACGGATGCAGAGGTTCTAATTTAAATAACTGTATATAGATGTATTCAATGAACAGCGCATATGAAATTATAGAAGAATATGACAACACGGACCGTGCTTTCACAAAAAAACAGAGATATACATGATATTGCAAGAAATCTGTCCACAATTCTAAAACATCTTGCAAATGCGATATCTGTTCGATGCCTTTGGATTTACTTTTTTGAAGCCACAGGCATTTTAAGATGGCCAAAGAAATCACTGAGGATATTATTGGGAAAATTAAATAATCATTTTTTTTATATATTGAAGTAAGGCACTCAAGTTAAAAGGCGGTACTGAAGTCATTAATTGAAAAACCCATTGCAGCTTCGAGATTCCGAACCATCAACGGACTTCCTTGTGTGGGGCTTGCAATTACAGCACGTATGGCACGCACAGGTTCACACACGTCTAACAACGTCTCCACTGTAATCGTTGTATTGATAAGGGACGTCACTTTAGACATCTACTGTGCAATGGTTTCATCGCGTTCTGCCATCTGAAAGAACCGCCTAACTACACTATTTAAAAGTTATTCAATTTACCTTCATAATTACTGTCTCAAATAGTGTCGCCAACCATGTTCAGATGTCTGCACTACAGATAAAGCAATTTCGAGAGCAGTGAGCAAACAACACCTTTCCCTAATTTTTAAGCATTTCGCACACATTTCTTGAAACACCCTGCATTAAAAAAACATGAATCGATAGTGATGGCAAAGGTCATAATCACAAAGCAGCGCAATCAAAATCGCGAGTTTTCAAACGTAGAAATCGGGAGGAGCTGCAGCGGACTGGCAACAATACATCGCTTGCTGAATTCCAGGAACACTACAGATAACTCAAAACAGCTGGAAAATCAAACAATAATCAAAATAAGAAATGGGCAAGTATAATCAAGCAAGCATGCTGATCCCGAAAATATAGGTAGAGATAACAACCAAAATGAAGACAGAGTAAAAAAAGAGAAAGATAAGTTTAAAAGGCGGGATGTCTGAGAATAACTGAAAATATAGACTGTTGAAAATATAGACTGTTTTGCCATGCATAAAAAATAAGGGTGAAAATACAAATATTTTCACTCAAACACGTTGTCGGTGGCTTTTGCTCAATGACTTGCATTATGGTAAGAGGTGCGATTAGATTATTAGCTGATATTTTGTCTTATGAACACTTTAGCTCAGGTTCATTTAATTTTTATAATCCTTTTTCAGTTCATAAGGCAAAAAAATCAGAATTAAAAAGAGACACGGACCCAGATGCGTGCTGACAAAAGGGAAACATGCTATCTAAATCTCATGGGCTGACTGAACCTGGTATTGGAAAACGGTGCGCGCTCTATAATAAAAACACGACAGCATTCGTACGTACAGCAGGGGGAGTGCAGGGGATATTTCTTCACATATATAATATTTGCACATCTGCATAAGGTGACCAGTTTTCTGACCTTTAAGAACAAAACATCAATGCCGACAAAACCCACTCAATTCGCAATGTTTAACAAAGCAGCATTTGCGTTGTCGTCTTCTCGTGTCCTGTTGTCCAAGCTGTTTAATGAGTATGTCGAACGTCTTCCAATTAGCCGAAATTGCCACTCTTGTACGGTAGGATATTTTCGTCTCTTTTTTGCTAAATAAGCTCCAGTTTGTACTTCAGCTATAGCCGGACCCAAACTGAAATTCTCTCTCCATGAGCGAAATTGAAGTAATCTATTTGATAGCACATCATTTATGTCTGCAAGCTCTAAGGAAAGCAACTAATAATGAAGCAGAAACACCTAATCATAAGCTTCACCGCGCACAGGAAACACGGATTCCCGGGGAGTTCTTAGCTAGCCTTATTTTAAGAATGCGTCAGGTTGCGGCTGAATGAATTGAATATTTCTTTCATATTTGTGTGTGTGGGGGGGGGGGGGGTAGGTGGGTACGTTGATGCGTGAGCGTTTAGGCGAATGTGATATGGAAGATCTTGTTTGTTTTCGCTCACTTCTAATACACATAGAAGTGTAACTTCAATTGGGCCTAAAAAGGTGGAGAACGTTTTTGCGCCTCACGCCTGATTTAATCTTGAAAGCGCCGTAAAAATCAGATATATGGCTTTTACTACGTCTTCTGTAACCAAGAGAGGGGTTAATCTGGTGGGAGTGCCGATGTCGTTTGATCCGGCTGCCTTTATCGTATCGTGGCTCTGCTCTGAAGGCAGTGGAAGCGATTCCAAAGTAAAGTATAGCGGGCGTGTTGGTTGAGCACAGCGTTGTTTCGATGGACGTGGTGTAAAATAAGTGTGGTGTGACCACATCAAGAGTTGAATGGCCGTCGTGGATCGGTAAATGTGTCCCACGCTCCAGTAGCTTGCTCAATAGTACAACCTAAAAGAAAAGACAACGTACATATCAGCTGTTATGGCACACGTGTGATGATTGATGGTGGATGTAATAACCAGTGCGACATCAACAATACCTTATATTTTATTCGAAGACGTGGAGAGTACTATGAGATAGAGGTGCCGTACATTCTCAATATCTTTTGCAGAGGAAAAAAGTGCCACACTATATGTTTAATTTAACTGACTTTATTAACTGAAGCGAATGCTTGTAATTGCATCGTGTGTATACACATTCGTTATGTTGGCGAAGCTCAGGCACAAAGCCGGAGCCTAATGCCAACTAACACTCTTTCCTAGAGCGAAATATGCATGAATGAAAACGTCCGCCATTTTAGTGGGTCATATATGATACAAAGTTAGAGCCAAGGTTTGCAGAAACTCAGTGAAACTGTCCAGGCCTCTGCCCTTTGATCACGTTATTCCAGCAATAAGGTCAAGCATTGTTGCAGTGTTGAAACTGGCGCAAGAAATAGAGAAGAGAAACTGCGAAATAAAAATGAAAAGAAAAAAGTATCGTTGAACTTGCGGGACATTTCTGAAACATATCAAGAAACTCAAAGATAGCTTGTTTCATCACCATTATAATCATCATCATAACTACTCCCACTGCAGGGCAAAGGCTTCTCCCATGTTCGCCAAATCAACCTATTTCAGTGCTTTCTGCTTCCATGTTATACTTGCAAACTTCTTATCGTTGAGAGGCAGCTAATATATACCTACCTCTTGAGGGTTAGTGGCATATTACCATTCATAATTTTAGAATGCTAGCCGAATGTGCTCCACCCCTTGTTTAGTCAATCTCTATTCACCTGTAGTAGTGTTAAGCTTTCGGAATAAGTAACGTGCGTTGTGAATGCAGCATAAGGCCGAAATGTTCTGATTGCTGCCTCTTACTGCACGTATACTCGATTGGTTAATGGCATACCACACAAAATCATTTAACGAAGAGTTGCGCAATTCACTATTAATTTCTCACAAGACACAACAGAAGTTGCAAGACACAAAATTCTTTCTCTCTTTTGCAATGAAACTTTCTGCGCCGGCACTTCGAAATCCGTGAACCGTAACTATAGGCCTGCTTTATTTAAAATATACTTCACACCTCTAAATAGACTGCGAACATCTGTTCATACTTGAAGAAAAGCCAGCCATTAACGGGAAATGAGAAAGTAGCAGACGCAGACGCACAAACCACTGGAGCACTGCGGTGTGTGCCTCTTTCTCGTGTCCCGTGAATTTGGTGGCTTTTCGTCAAGTAACATGAACCAACTGGCCCAGATTTCAACACTTCTTCTGTTGATGCCGACGAAAGGGCAATGTGTTGAACATTGAAAATGGGCTTATATACGGAAGGAGGTGCTTCTCGTTATATCAGTAAATGGATATGTCTGCTGTTCTTGCACAGCTTATTTTATCTAACAGAGTATACTCGAAATATAGAGTATAAGACAAAGATGACTTTGCCATAACCATTTTACGCCACCTTAGGTAAACTTTGATAAATTGAATGCCAGCACCAACCCTGCTCGAACGGTTTGCTTGGAATTGCCACAACGTCTAACCGTACAAAAGTAATCCATACGAATGTGCATGTTCGTCTGAATGCACACGTGACTTTGTTCTCTGCCGTTGTTAATTAATTAGCACTTTTCAACCATACAGAATCACAAATTAAAGGCGACGTGGCCTAGCCCGTACATTTTGCCGCAGTGGATCAGAGCGGCGTTCAGTCGGAACTTCCGGACTCGGCACCAGAATTCGTACGCGAACTGCAAAGGGAAAAGAAACAACCTTAATTGAGCGCTGTTATACATAGACCTGGCGAGACTGCGGGCGAAATGCATCGAGAGCGCCTTGCAGGCAGTGGCGGTGGCGACCGGCCGCTTCGCGCGTAAATCCAGCGCACGCCGCTCAACCCCCGGATGATCGCTTCGCGTTCTGCGCCCACAAGACGTATGTAGCACACGCTACGAAACCAGCTCGCCGCTGACGCTGTAGGACCAACAGGAAAACGATTAGGCCGGCCCTGGCGCACAAGCCAGTTCGATTTCGTTCGGGGCTGCCGGGGGGCGCGTGTAAGCGAGAGCATCGAACACTTAGCTTCGGAGCCAGTGCAGTAGAGCAAGGCCGCGGCTGCCGTAGCCACCAGGACGCTGGTCCGCCCGGCAGCGGGACGCCCCGCGACTGGTGGGACTCTCTTCGCTACCTGTGTGCCGTCACTGGCAGCTGTAAGGTGGTCGTGTCTCCGCGCAGTTATTTCGGGGAGGCTGATTGATTCGCGCCGACGGCCGTAGCGAAACATTCCCGCTTGGCTTATTCCGTCAGTGTACACACTTCTGCGTAAAGCTTGGCGCGAGTAAACAGCTCTCCATTTGTCACTGACCTCGGGCAAGGACCTGCTCTTGTTTCGTTCATAATAACCAGGGAACACAAACGACAGATTAGTGTAATTTGTGGACATTCGTTGCATAGGGGTTGGAAATCAGATTCTGGCGTTGTGAAAGAATGGTCTGTTTTTTAGAGGGGGGGGGGGGTGGAGGGGGGTGAGCCCGGGCTTCGACATGCCGTTAACATTTTTACAGCACGCTTTAAGTTAGCAAGCAAGAAATCTTTTCACATTCATTCTTTCTGCCTTTATGGTCTGCACCAACCTTAAAAGGTACGCATTGGTGTTAAAAGATTCTCCTGAAGATGGCCTAAAGCTTTGCTACATAAACAACTTGCACCACCCGTAGATGGTTAAACAAACCCACTTGCACAGACGCTCAGTTGATCACGACATTGCGAAAAAAAGATGAGATATATTGCGTATCATCGCAGCAATGGGATATTGTTTTTACAGAAGAAAGAAAATGGGTGAAGCTGTAAGTCAGGGCATTCGCTTCCCTTGTAAGATCTGTGGGTCTAAGTTTCAAAAAAGCGCAACCGTACTTATCCCACAAATGCGTGTTCCTGAATCCATGGTCTTTAAAAAATGCCTAATAATTAGCAGACTACTACATGTTGACGCTGCCCGGCATGGAAAAGTTGTAATGGCGAAATTGTTACTTTTTACGCGATTCATTGTTGTGGTGAAGTATTTATATTATTCCCAGTTCAACGTTCTTAATGATTCAAAGAATTTCGATATGAAAAACCTACAAATGCTTCTTTTTAAACGCCACGAGAATTGTGAGAGAAGTCAAAAGATCTTCCACCACATGCGTTTCTGATAACAACACACCTTCTTTGGTAGGTTGTAATTGTCGTCAGATCCAATGGCATGTGTTTCCGAAGTGCGCCTTCTCGTATTATGCATGTGTTTGGATGACACGTATACTTTGAAGACATTGTTGAATGAGCTACAGTCATTGAATGCCCAAAGTACAGAAAAAAAAACCAGGCCTGCGCGGAACGCGCAGCGCTGTTACAGCGAAAGCTGCAAAAACGGCCTTTAAAAGCCCCTTTTTTAACTCTCTTTGGGTTGCTGCTGCAAGCGCACTTGTAAGATACCCACTACGGCATTATTCATTGTGCAGTAGGCAGGCATTGACTATGCCATCCTACGTCATTCTTTGGAAAGACATGGTAATCATTGCACACTTGAGAGAAAATCGGTGCATTTTTTTTCTTGTGACGTGGCTGATGGCGCTGAAGAATGATGCCAGAGGCCTTTGAATCTCCCCAAGTGGGTATGCGCCACAGTTAATAGATGAACAAGAACAAGCTTTTGTAAATGGTTGGAGCATTCGACAACCCCTTCTTTACTCAATTCACAATATGTGACACATGGTTGTTCTTTTGCCGTTCTTAAACACTTTAATACTCGTTTGACGCGATGATAGTAAAAAGACTTGAAGGATAAAAAAAAGGAAGAAGGACAACAGTAAGATCCACAACGCCGCTAACAATCTGTCTCCAAGACCACTTATTTGCAAGAAGCGCAACAATACGCTCTCAATACCTTGCGTGCTGAGGATGGTCTCGGCCATTGTCCTAATACCCTTTCTTTCGACCATTGGCGATCTTCTAGTCTATCTAGAGCTTTCGACAGTTCTTTTTTTGGCGCACTGAAGCGATGACACTCGCAGGTGGAAAACGTCTCCGCGCATCCACAGTTGTCCCACGTCGGGCTGCTGGCAATTCCCATTCGAAAAGAAAAAGCATCCGTAAAGGCCACCCCAATCCACAGACAGCACAAAAGTGTCTCATCAGCTCTGGTTATTCCTGATGGAAGACGGAGCTGTAGGTGTGGGTCCAGTTTATGAAGGCGGACATTGGTAAATGCAACACATTAAAATCAGCACAACGTTACGAGGCAAACGTAAATTATGCCAACTAACCAACTCTCTCCTATTTTATTACAAAACAAAATGCAGAACTATCTACCTAAAGCCAAAAGTGTTTCTCCAAAACACTTTTTGCAAAAAAAATTTAAGCACCGCAAGCCTCATTTGCATCTTTTTGGAAAGTTCAAAACCATAGCTCGTATAATACGTTCTTGAAAAATCCATTTGTCCTAAATTAGGTAAAAAAAATTTTTACCTTTAAAACAATGGTAGCTGTGTTACTTTAAACAAGTTTTACGAGCGTTCGTTGACTTTTATATGGCCTTAAATATGGAGAACTTAGTCCATACCAGCGATTTATTCATAGAAATAGAACTTTACGGGAAATGTGATAGTTGACATTAGCATTTTCTCAGAATGTTTTACTGTATAGAAAAAATTATGTCAGGCGTGAACAGTGCGAAAATAAGTTTACAGGGGGCGACAATGTTGCAAAAATGTTCAACTTTGCACATGTTCGGCAGTGAATTGAGGCAGTCGCACTAAAGAGATGCCCTATAGCAGCATCGGTAGTAACTTCCATTGGCTATGAAGTCATAAAGTTTCAATTATTTATTTAGGTTTTAAGCAAGCAACATATTTTTAAATTTGTGTGTTACCACTCTCGGGGTTTGGACGTGTTTATAGCCATTCAATGAAGAAATAATGACAACACCAGGGAACAACAAGCATCATCGCAGAGTAAAGCACCACGAGATCGGCGCTCGGGCTCCACCATCTTCCTCGTCCTGTCGCTATCTCGAATCTTCCACCTGCCCGTTATGTTCGCCCAATAAATATCTTTACATTTGTTGGATCGTGCTGGACCACATCGCCCGCACCCTGCAACTCCGATCCCGCACCCTGCCGTCGACCATGCAAGCTGGCGCTGCCCAAACAATACCTCTCGTGGCCGCTATACTTGCCCGGCCTGGTTCACCAGCGAGACCTCCAGATCTTTGCGGGTACCGAACACCAGGATGTCGAGGAATGGCTGTCATCATACGAGAAAGTCAATGGGCACAACAAGTGGGATGACGCTGCTAAGTTGGGCACTGTCAATTTTTGTCTCACCAACATGGCCAAGCTGTGGTATACGAACCACGAAACTGAGTTCGCGAATTGGTCCGCCTTCAATGAGGCAATATGTGCTGTTTTTGGTCGCCCTGCCTTACGAAAGCTACGCGCCGAACAACGTCTGTGCATACGGGCACAGGAGCCAGGTGAAACTTTCACCTCGTATATAGAAAATGTCATTGATCTCTGCCGCCGTGTCGATGCTTCCACGAGCAAGAGTGCAAAGATACAACACAATATGAATAGCGTCGACGATGACGTTTTCAACACAATAGCGTCGACGATGACGTTTTCCAGATGCTTCTCACGAAGTCTCCTAGCTCTGTGGCCGAAGTCGTGACTTTGTGTCAGAGCTACGATGAAGTGCGGAGGCAAGAAGCTCAGACGCGACGCTCATTCCAGACAATCCAACCAGTGACCGCACTGGACGCCATGATTGACGAGACAAACCTTCTCGCACAAATGAAAGACTTCGTACGAGAGGAAGTGGCTCGGCAGCTTTCTCTACTGCTTTTCCTCAATGCCAGGAGCTCTCGCAGCAACAGCCACTGCGACATCCACCACCATTGGCTGCCATGCTCCAACATGTGGTCCCGGAGCAAATTTCCGAGGCTATGACAGTGCCCTTTCAGCAGCACCCCGTCACCGCGCCTCTTACTTACGCTGGGGCACTAAAGCGGCAGCAGCTACACTAGCCCCCGCCGTTCCAGGGACTGCCGCGTACCTCAGCCCCTGCTCAGCCATCCCCCGCCTGGGTTCCTCCCATTGCTACCACAGCCTTAACTCAGCCGTCCGCCGCATGGGCTGCTCCCCTCGTAGCGAATACTTGGAGAACGCGCGATAACCAGCCCATCTGTTTTGCGTGCGGCGGTCCTGGCCATATCGCCCGATACTGCCGTCATCGCGTGCCGGGATACACAGACGCCCGGTCACAGAACAGCTTCATGGACCTTCCTCCATCTCGTCTGGAAAATTGGGATCCTCAGTAAAGCTAGTCTTCACGAGAATGTCCACGTACTATGTCTGGTCGCTCACTTTCACCCCGTCGTCGCTCCCTTTCACCCATGCGTCATCGGCCAGCTCCTGAACACGAGGGAAACTAACCGTCGCAGATAAAGAGGCAAGAACTGCGCTTCAAAATGCTCAAGTCCTCGGAAATCACCGTCAAATATTGTCAAAGTTTTTGTAGAAGGTACTCGAGCATATGCTCTTGTAGATACTGGTGCTGCCGTTTCCGTGATAGACGCTAAACTTTGCCGCAAGCTCCGAAAAGTGACTTCGCCTCTTGATATGATGTCCCTGCAAACAGCGAATGGAGACCCGGCTCTGCCTGTAGCGGCCTGTACTGTCCGACTGATCATCGCGAAGGACCACTACACTGTTGAGTTTATTGTCCTTTCGTCATGCTCACACGACATCATACTTGGATGGGATTTTTCATCACGTAACCATGCACGTCGCTATTGAGTGCAAGATTGGAACTTGATTTTTTCCCGTTTTACGACCAACCAACCAACCGCATTCAGCCTGCCGTACACAAATTCGTCGTCAAAGGAGGCACTGAAATTTCTCCGACAGCAGCTGTGTTGCCCCCCGTGTTCTATGACGGCATTAGGGAAGAAGCTGCATTCTTTGAACCATCAACCCTCTTCCTTAGTCGAAGAACACTTCATCTGCCTTATTCAACCCTCTCCATTTCTGAAGGAAACAGTGCTCTTTGCCTCATCAATCCCCTTCCGTATCCCGTCAAACTGTTTCAAGGTGAATCGCTTGGACACGTGCATGCCATTGATAAAGGACAATTTTTACCATGCCGCCAGATTGTGCCGCCAGATCAGTGCCCTCAACCCTTCCAATGTACCAATTTCCTAGCTTTTCGATTCGTCTATAGCCGACGGACTATCGCCATCTGAATGCTTTGAGCTTCTTCAGCTGCTCTACCAGTTCCGTGAATCCTTTGACGTTGCTCAACCTACCCTTAGCCGAACTCCCAGTTTTTTTTCACTGCATTGACAAAGGTTCAAAAGCGCTAGTACGACAGTAACAATGAGCCCTAGCAGTAAATAGAAGCTTCATGGACGTGGAGATAATCCGGACAACGTAACCAACTTTGTCCTTGCTTATTTAAATTTTTTACAGGCTGGTATAACGCTTACTTAATGAAAAACGCAAGAACTACTTGACAGCATTTAGCCACGCGCAGCCGTTCACTGGCGCTCAGTGTATACTAGATATGCTTACGCAGCACCGGGAAGTAGTAACAATGTGTGCAACATGCCGCGACCTATATGCTAACATTCGGAACTTTAAAGAGCACGATGAAGAAAATGATCAATTGAAGTGAAAAACAAAAACGAAAAACGCCAGGCCTGCGCGGAAGGCGCAGCACAGTCCCAGTGAAAGCTAGAAGAGCAGCCTTTCAAAGTCTTTTCTAAACACTTCTTGGGATGCTACAAGCACACGGCTGGGTCCCCTACACGACATAAATAATCACAAATTTTGTGTAGTAGGCCAGCATTCTCTATGCTATCCTTCAACATTCTTTGTAGAAGCTTGATATTCGCTACACACTTGTTAGGAATTTTGTGCGATTTTTCATGCCGTGGCTGACGATGATGAAGAAATATGCCTGAAGTGGGTATGCGCGATAGGTAATAGGTAATCAAGAACAAGTTTTATGATGTGTTGGAGCGTTTTACAAAATACTCGTTGCACATTTCCTATTGTGTGACGCCTGGGTGTTCCTTTGATTATCCGAAGAGCTTTATTACTCATAATATACCACGATTCCTTTCCCAACAGCAAGCCTCCCTAGGCCAGTTTAAGACTGCGTTCCACGCAACAGCGTGGCTTAGTGGTAGAATACTGGGCGTGCACGCAGCGTATACCTGAGTTCAAATCGTATTGTGTCAATAATGTTTTCTGTTTACCAAGCACTTTTTTTTTGTTCCATACTGGTTACGGACTCCGCCGGCGGACAACTACGGTGCCGCGCATGACCCGTGTTCTGATCCTATAACAGCTTTCACTGTAAAAAAGGGTGTGCTGCTTGGCAACTAAGTTGCAGTTATGCACCAACTTATGGTCACTGGTGCCAAATTGTCAATTATCTGCGATTATGTTGGTCCTAACTGCAACTTGTCCGTGATGCAAAACATTTTTATTTTAGTTATATTTAGATCAATTTCTTAATCGTGCTACTTTTCATAATCCAGTGTCTTCCTCATAAATTGAACTGCTTTTGAATCATAGACAAGTCACAGTTATGGACAAAATAATCGTATATAATTGTCCAATGGGCACCAGTGACCATATGTTGCTGCATGACTGCGACTTAGCTGCCAAGCAGCACATCCTTTTTTTTTCACTTTGATTGATCCTTTCCTTCATCGTGCTCTTCCTACTTCTAAATGTTAGCATATAGATAGCGGCGTGTAGCACACATTGGTACTACTTCCCGGTGCTGACCCGCCACGCTGGTCTAATGGCTAAGGTACTCGGCTGCTGACCCCCAGGTCGTGGGATCGAATCCTGGCTGCGGCGGCTGCATTTCCGATGGAGGCGGAAATGTTGTAGGCCCGTGTGCTCAGATTTAGGTGCACGTTAATGAACCCCAGGTGGTATAAATTTCCGGAGCCCTCCACTACGGCGTCTCTCATAATCATATGGTGTTCTTGAGACGTTAAATTTCACATATCTATCTTCCCGGTGCTGCGTAAGCAAATATAAACGCAGGCTGCCAGCGGACGGTAGCACGTGGCTATATGCTGTCTACTAGATCTCGCGTTTCTCGTTAACTAAGGCTAACACTAGCTTATAATTTTTATATAAGCATGGCCAAAGTTTATTACGTTGTCTAGATGATTCGCGCGTGTGTGCAGCTTGCACTTACTGCTAGAACGCATTGTTACGACTATAAACACGTCTGAAGTGTGGTAACACACAAATTCAAAAATATTTGTTTCGCCTAAAACAAAACTTATTTGATCAAACTTTCTGAGTGAATAGCCAATAAAGGTTTGTTACTAAATCTGCTAGTGAGCATATTTTTAGTGGGAACACCTGAATTTGGAATTTACGCGTTAACATGTGCAAATGTGAACCTTTTTTTAACTTTGTCACCACCTGTACACTTTTTTTTGTATGGTATATGCCATAATTACTTTTTTCATATACGGTAAAACATTCTGGCATTATCGTAATGTCAGCTATATATATATATATATATATATATATATATATATATATATATATATATATATATATATATATATATATATATATATATATGGGACATTCATTTTTGAAATGGGTCAAACGTACTTAGGAAGACATGACACACAGCTTAGTGGTTGTCTTACTTTTATATCTAATGGTTTCAACCAGCAATCCGGTCGAAACCGTTTGAAATATTTGGAAATATTAAGATTAATATAAATATTATTGTTAATATAATTACAAGTAATAACTATATATACTAATATTTTAATATTAACAATACTATCATAATAGGATTTATATTATTCCTAATATATATTATAAATATTAAGAATATGATTATTATTACGAAATAGCAATACTAGGATTAAGGCAACCGCTAAGTTGTGTCTCATCTCTTACATACATACATACATACATACATACATACATACATACATACATACATACATACATACATACATACATACATACATACATACATACATACATACATACATACATACATGCATACATATAGATACATACACGCGTATAGATAGATAGATAGATAGATAGATAGATAGATAGATAGATAGATAGATAGATAGATAGATAGATAGATAGATAGATAGATAGATAGATAGATAGATAGATAGATAGATAGACAGACAGATAGATAGATAGATAGATAGATAGATAGATAGATAGATAGATAGATAGATAGATAGATAGATAGATAGATAGATATGTTCGCTCTGAGAGATATTCAAGGAAACGTTTTTGTTACAATCACAAGAAAAGAACAATACAATCATCACTGCTCGCCCTAAAAAATAAATACTAGAACAGCAAGAGGCTGGGCAAGTTATTTTTCGTATCCTTTGCTTGAAAACTATCAGTTCGTGATTATTTGTTGGTGATCTTCGTCTTAGCATAATTACAGAAAATAAGAGTGTACTTATGATATTTGAATATTGAATGTCAACATAAGATTCTGCATTAGATAGGGGGTGGGGAAGTGGAGTGTGCCGGTACGTTGTGTTGCTTTCAATGCGTTACGTTTAGAACCTTTTCAGTATCTTCGTCATCATTTTCATGCATGTATATGTGCGGCTCACAAAATAATGAGCTAGCAGACTGATTTTTTCGTTCCTCAACTGGTTCGAAAGGTGGGGTGGGGGAGGAGTACGTGGGCCTCAGCAAAGCACGCCTATAATTCAACATATACATAAGTAGAAAAAGGAGCTGCACGTCTATATTTTGTTATCTTAAAATCACAAATATCTCGCCACACAACTGTTAATGTTGTGCGAATGAGACTTCCATATGACGAGCATGACTTCCCTTTTAGGGCATCAATGTCACCGCCATGCCGTGCTACCGCCATGCACTTCTACCAATATACGCAAGAGTACTGGTCCGCGTCATACATTTCCACTTTGCTCCGCGGCTGTGTTCGCAAGTTGTTAATTGACCTTGTCTTCCTTATTGAGCCCAACTCAATGAGTTGGTGCTCCACCATATCTCTTCGCCTTGAAGTTGCGGGCAGACAACGCCATGCCTACATATCGTTTTAACTGCCTTGATCCTCACAGCACGTGTCCTCTAGGGCAGCTACTGGTCTCGTGTTACTAAAGGGAATTCTGTTGTTTTTCTTTCTGTCGATCGCGATGGAATACATTACTTCCTGCACATGGTCGTTCATAATAAATTCCATTCGTTTGTATAGAGAGCAAGTAGTTGCCTTTGTTTCTGTAGAAAACACACTCGTTTGTACAGAGAAATTTGTTCGCATAGAGCAACGGTCTCAAACACGCCGCCCACAGCCGCACACGCCGTCCTGTTGCTAGCGACCCAGGGCCCGCTTATGACTGTCATCGTGCGACATTTTAATAAATATTTTCAATAAGTGTATCTATGAGCAAGCCTTGCATGACCAGTCCTAAACACTTTTTTTCGTGGGGCACCCCTGTGGTTACTACATGTTCATACATAATTGTGACACAAAATTGAGTGTCTGCATTTATATTTTTGTAACTTCGTAGATCAAGATTGGTATCGACATGTTCTTTATATTTTGGCGCAATATGTTCTTCAGAAATGACCCATATAATATATATGTGAAGGGCTTCTGAAATAGCAAAGTTAGCTTGAATAATTACAAACTACACCCCCTCGCTCTTCCCTTCTTGAATATCATGGCCCTGGCAGAACTAAACTTTAAGCCTTGTGACCCGGTAGTTGAGATTAGTTAAATGCCCCTGATATAAAGCGGAATTGCAGCCATCAGGACAACGCACGGGGGCAGAACTTGCTTGTGGATCGTCGATGTCTTCCATAGAGCACCCGTGTACATCAATGAAGGAATGAAAGAAATGAATATTGTCTGCTAGTTCTCATTGATACCTTATACATAGAGTGTTCCGAGCGCGTCCAACAGATTTGAAGACAAACTTGACTTGTCGGTCTCTCCTGAACTTGCCAGCCATTATGCCTGTCTTTAAAGCTTTAAAGAGCTCGTTTTCTAGAAACTCAGGTGTCCACGTTATTGGTTCAAAACGAAAATGAGCGTTTCCCCTGACTAAGGAATAAAGAAATATGCAAATAAAATAAATAACAAATATCTTCGGTTTGAGTGTAAAACAAACTCAGGTCTCTCACGGCCCCGCCGCGGTAGTCTAGTGGCTAAGGTACTTGGCTGCTGACCCGGCTGCGGCAGCTGCATTTTCAATTGAGGCGAACATGCTGTAGGCCCATGTGCTCAGATTTGGGTGCCCGTTAAAAAACCTCAGGTGGTCGAAATTTCTGCAACGGCGTTTCTAATAATCATATGGTGATTTTAGGACGTTAAACTCCTCATATCAATCATTCAAGTTGTTGCCATCACCTGAACCTGCTTCGAAAAAAAAATACTCTATACAAATATTCTAGAAAGAAGAGTTCCTTCAACATGTGTATAATTGCGTGGCAGAAGCGTATACTTGGTCCAGGCGTCAAAAAAATTTTATTTACGCAATTCATGGGTGTTTGAGCCCACCCATTACAAAACGTTCAGAAATGTTTTTGTCATCACTACCAGCAAAAGCATCAGCTATACGGGTCCATACTGGGCCCTTCACTCATTCGCAAAAAGAATGTGGTCAACGACGCAAAAAAAACAGCACGAAACTCACGACCGTCAAAGAGACGGACAAACCGCTGATTTACCACACGTTTCGCATACACGGCCCCTTCTCTTCATGCAGGTTTGCATACCGGATCTACTTCTTTTGAACCTCCCTGCCTTTCTGGGTGTCTCATCTCTTTTTTCTGCGGGCTGAATTACGAACAAAGGCCTTTTTTAATTCATTCCTTGCAACAGAGTACCGCTTGGAGATTTCTCGATTTGCTTTTAACTATGAGATGAAGGACATCAGCCAGAAACTTCAACAGAGCTTGAACCAGAAGCTTTGTAAACTCAGTATACTTGCAGAGGCTGAGTTCCTAAAGGTACTAGCGCAAGAAAAGTTACCAACATAGAGAGAACAACCCCACGGGCACCTGCCTAAAATTGATCTGTTGGGTTGTCTTAGACGAGCAAGAAAATTACGTGCAAACAAATATTGAGTCCAGTTGCGAGTTGGTGGTCATGTAAGACACAGAGTTGGCGCCAAAAACCAGCTGTGAATTTCTGCCCGCAGGGTCTGGTCCTCATTGCGTCTTGTCCTTCCAGTGTTCTAATGGTTCAGTACGTATTGTCCGTCTGAATAAGAGAGCTGAGTGTATTAGGCAATAAACAAGTTTTAAGGACAACATGGTCGAAATCAAAAAGAAATGGTCAAGGGCAGGGTTCCTAGCGCAAAAGCAAGATAACCGCTGGTCGTTAGGGATAACAGACTGAGAAAGATAGATAGATAGATAGATAGATAGATAGATAGATAGATAGATAGATAGATAGATAGATAGATAGATAGATAGATAGATAGATAGATAGATAGATAGATAGATAGATAGATAGATAGATAGATAGATAGATAGATAGATAGATAGATAGATAGATAGATAGATAGATAGATAGATAGATAGATGAAAGGAAAAGCAAGGAGGTTAACCAGACACCCGTCTGGTTTGCTACCCTAAACTGAGAAAAAAATGAAGGGTATAAAAGAGATAGGAGAAACGGGAGAATGGTACACATAATCCCGAGCACACTTGAAGAAGAACACACTGCTTAAAGGTGGTCGCTCAGATTGGTTGTGTTCAGGTACTGCAGCAGCACTTTAGTCTGGATTCTATGAAATAAGAAGCAAGTGAACTGGAAATTAAACCTTCATGTTGCCTAAAGTTCCTTAATATACCTTCTGTTGAAATACTTTGCTGCACAAAATCACTTTGGTGAGTGTTGTACCATGTTTACCGATACGCTAGAGGTATAGCCTATCGACTAGAATATAATCTTTCTTTGCCTTTTCAGAAATGCTCGTGTCTGCAAATAACTATATCATGAAAATTGAGTGCTTCGGTGAATTCAGTTTATGACGAAATATAGCATGACTGAGTGTACTTTAACTGTACATTGATTTTAGCTGTGTTAGCAACTAATTGTGGTAAAATATGCTGCAACGTATTCTAACACTGCATAGGGTTACTGCATGTGAGGGGCCGCAGATATAGTGGCTCTATCCTGCACAGTGCTAAAGGAAGTGGAAGAAAATATGCGCAATAGTTTCTTTTTGATTGACAATTATGCAAGTATGAACCCTGAAACTTGAGCAATATTGGTGGGCGCTGCGGTTGGGGTTGGATTTTGGCCGTTTCGGATATCGTTTCAGTGGACAAAAATACAAGTCCAATGACAGACAGACAGACAGACAGACAGACAGACAGACAGACAGACAGACAGACAGACAGACAGACAGACAGACAGACAGACAGACAGACAGACAGACAGACAGACAGACAGACAGACAGACAGACAGACAGACAGACAGACAGACAGACAGACAGACAGACCAAACGTTTTGCGTCCAAAGTCTCGAAGAAAGACAATCGTCTTTAAAAGAAAGAACGTGGAGCAGGCTGCGACACTAAGGCTACTGTTTCTCCAGCCCTGGCTCTGAAAGTAGCGCATCCGCAACATAACTTTGAAGGCGCCCGTACGCCAAGCGCCAGAATTATGATATTTAGTATACGTACGCTGGCGTTGGTGAGAAAAGGACGCGTTTTTCACCGCGGCACGTCCATTTCATTGCGCGCTGAAAAAAAAGGCAAAAAGAGAGAATGAAAAAAAAGAGAGATCGTAAACCATTGCCTGCGTCGCGCTTGCAACTGGGTCATATTACACAAAAACGGGGCCATAGGCGGACTTTCATTTTTTGACAGCAGTCACCCTCTGGTGGGAGACACTGCAGATATTCATCATCGAGGACAAGGAAACAATCTACAGCGTTGCTCGAACCTTTCTATAGATGGCGATGCACTCGCTAAACTAGCAAAATATGTGTGAAGAAGTCGATTTCCTTCCTCCATGGAAAAAGTAGAGAAAAAGGCGAAAAGCTGTTGGAACAGAAATTAGCAATGAGAATGAGAAACGGCGCTAAGCATTCAGGGGGCATAAACAAGAGAAAGAGGTGCAGTGATCGTTGAACGATGTCAACACAATATGGAAAACTTGTCTAGGGAAAAAATCTGATGGCTAAACTTTAGGTAGAAGCAATGATGAAAGGTGAAGGCAATCATTGGGTGTCAGAATTTCAGGAGTATGCCACGACTAGGTTATTTTGGGACCGCATTAACCCATCAGAGAGAGAAAGAAACGATAGGGAAAGGCAGGGAGGTTAACCAAGCTAAGATCAGCTGGCTACACGTGAGAGGAAAGGGCGAATGATAGATGAGATAGAAAAGAAAAAAGAAAAAAATGAACGCTTAGTGAGAACACACAACACAAACACGCGCTGGTAGGACGTGTTTTCAAGCACAGTATATATGTTGTTGGTGAAGAAAATAAATGAAATGGGCAGGTAGGAGCTGATGTTACATTCGGAAAGTATACCCACTGAAAGGTGAAGGAAGCCCACCGGGATGAAAAGCTAGTTCCTGAGAATTTTGACCTTTTAGAGCGGAGGGGAGGAGTTAATGGAGGTCTGATGCACATTGGGGATCAATGTTATGCGAATGAGACAACAGTTAAAGAACTGCCTCTGGCGCTTTTATTTCTTTTTGAGCCAAGTGTTACGAGGTGCATCGACAACTTAGTGAAAACTGAGATGTTCCTTAGCACGCAATAAAGTTTGTTCACTGACTGACTGCGTGCATGGCAGATGCTTACAAGGCCCATTCACTACACTGTGATGCCAAAAGGGCACTTTATAGTACGACGTAAAAAGTTGTAACTCGCGCTGAAGCACCGACACAAGATTCATCGTAAGTAAATACACGCTCTGGCTCTTCGACGAGCATATCGTAAGCAGCGCTCGTTGGCGTAATCTTGTGAGGTTGAGAAACGCTTTACTATATGTATCAGAGTCATAGTTGTATATAGGTAATATTTATTACTTTGCTGTGAGAACGGATGACCAAGGCGACACAACTTTAGCAAACATAAGTCAGCACTATAGGCAACACTAACTGACAGTTAGCTAACGTGATTCTGGGCTAGACAGCGATTAACCAACATTAGGCACTATTACACAAACTAACCGTCAGTGAGCCTACTAATGTTGCTTTTATGCGAGTAAATACGTGACTTATCAGGAAGAGTGTGTCCTGTTATCATTTCGTCATTTTTATTGAGATTATTCCAGCTAAAAAATTGCCTATGGTGATCTAGTCAATTTTTTCATTCGTATCATGACATGCGTGCCATGTGTATTCTATAGATGTGAAGAGATGTCATTTATCTCCCGATATATCTTCCATTACTGCATGCTTGACATGCGCGTATGTAAATATTGATATATCTATACGACTCTAGCCGTCAGTTGGGCAAGCTGCATTCGTTTTCACAGTGTTGAAGAGAGTAATCTTTATGCCATATATATGTAACGAGCACTAATTTATGTTATGACACGCATATTACCATATCCAATCTGAAGGCATTGCTGGGATGGTATCTTCTAATTTACGTCATTCATGTAGTACCATACGTGAAATGTATGGCATGCCACCAATATCATGGCATTCGTTTATTGCTGCATCTTTCTGATACATGCACGGTTTGTGATAACGGCGGCTTCACAACGTATGAACCATGTCGTTTGTGTCATTCATGCCATTACCTACAGATTACATTTGGCACGCATATATACACACATGCCATGCCACGAGCATTCTGGCAAGATAATAAGTTGAACGCCATGACATCACGATTACAGCTTGTCATATAGACCCCTTTCATAATTCGCAAGTGCGCTTCTCAGCACTGCATATTTTCCCTACCAGTGATGGCAACTGTCACTCAAATTGAGACCAGGTACTATAGCTAAACACGCTGGGGCTCATCTATTACACGCATTATTGTCGAGATAGCTAAATCTACATTTTCGATGTCTTAGTGGAAGTAAACTGCGCTTGAACACTGTTTGCAGAAAGTGACTAGCCGCCATTAGTAGCGCAACTTGCATAGCAGGAAAGCTAGCTTTACAATTATGAAAAGGGTTTATAAGGATGCAGTACATTAAATGCATGTCATGTTGGGGCCTGTCATTTATATTCTAGTACACTCATCCCATACCACGTAAATTTTGGCATTTTCGAAGTGAACGGCGTTATAAAGAGTATGAAGAATAAGAAGAAAGGCGTTATTTCTACTTGAAAAAAATCTAAAAAGTTATGACTTACATGATAACCATTAGCCAATATAACACAGGTACTCCCTAATTTAGTTAAGAGGTTTTACAAGCCAAAACCCCGATAGGAGGCACACCGTAGTAAGGAACTACAGATTTACTTCACCTCCGGGGTTTCATTACGTGTCTTTAAAGTAAAGTACATGGATATCGCACTCACTATGAACTGCAATATATGTGCCAGAAAACTACTTATTGAAATGCGCAGAATTTTACCTACATAATGACGGCGCGTACATACACGCTGCTTTGCATGGTGAAGTGTAGAGGGTAAAGAGAAGCTTTGGGGCAGGAAGCAGGCCGGAAGGAAGAACGACAACATAGAAGGCAAGGAGGCGAGCCAGGCACATAGCCAGCTAGCTACCCTACCCTGGAGGAGTGGGAAAGTAGTGTATAAAGATGAGAGAAAGATGCAGGAGGCAGGGTAAGAGAAATATAAGCAGGTTAATGTATAACCGTGATAGGCTCATGGATGAATCGATGGATTCATGGATGGAAGAACTTTAGTTGTGGTCCTCAGAAACCCGACTAGCACGCAGTGTTCATGTTGATGTGAAATAAATATAATGTGGTTGATATTAGCAGATTGTACCTTATCAATAGAGTTTATTTAGGAACAAAAATAAATTTCACAGCTTCATGCTGATTTGAAGGATAAAACATAAGCCAATTCAGGAGCATGATTAAAAACTTTTTTGAGAATGTCCGACGGTATTTAGCGGGGTGGGGCGACAAACAACTCAGCCTAGGTGACAGCCTCGAGTCCTCGAACACGGGCGGCTTTCTGGGCGTGCCGTGCGGCCCACATTTGATCGGTGAAGTTGTGACCAGTGATGGCAATTAGAGCATTTTTCCTACATTTGGCAGCTGTTTTATTCTGACGAGCAAAAAGTTTGTCTGGTGGGAGTGGATTTTTTTAAGAGAGTTCTTCATACACAAAGATTTCTGCTTGATGCCTCACGCAATACATTGATTCAGAATCGTCCTGCGACAACTAATTTTTGTGTATTCTTAAAGATGCGAAAATTGTTTAAAAAACTACAGCAGAATAGGAGGGCTCCTAGACACTTGCTGCGCCCGCCTCAGACCAAAAAAATTTGTGCGGCTTCACAGCAGCGATCACGTTTCTTTAGACATCTCCACGAATTTCAAGCACTTGAAAATCTTTATACGGATGCTGACACAAAAATGTTTGCTCGTTTTTTTTTGCGAATGCTTTACTGGGTGCCTGTTATGACACGGCACGTCGTTTGCTGCAGTGTGGGACAGATAAATACAAGCTCCTCATTACCGACCACTCTACGTTTTGGTTTGAGAGACTGCCAAAGGCGACAAGCCGCAAGGGGAACTGTCATCACGTAGCGTGTCCAACGCTTCACCACGTCAGCACACAGAACCGTGTTACACTTCCGCACGAGAAGTCCTTTCGAACAGGGATTGGGAACGCATTGTCGCCAACGAAAAAACTTTCAACGCGTGCGCTGTTGCCACGGACTGGCGAGCAGCCACCGAAAAGTAGTCCGCTGGCGCAAGCGCAGAGAAAGAGAAATAGGGGCTATGGCGTCATCATAACTAGTACCAGCTGTATGCAGCGTAGTGACGTCGGGGAAGCACTGCGGTGACCGTGTTACTTTCAAGGGTGTTGATGCCGCGAAGTGCGCGGAAAAGCACTGAATCGCACACGCGAATTTCGAAATTAACATAAAGTGCCTTCCAGGCCGTGTTCGCTGTTGATACCTTGCGGGTGATGATCACCAGGATGAAGGAGCAAGACAAAGTGTTGCTGTAGCTGAGTGTTTGCCGTTCATCTTCAGACTTTTCACCTATTTTCGCATTTATACGGGGAACATATTTCCCTTTTTTCGGCGGCGATGGAAGTGGACTCATCTGCACGCCCTCCCGATTTGCCGGCGACAGCGCCGGCAGCCTCAAGGAAGCGAAACTGCCTTTCCAGTGACAGCGAGGCTACCTTCATTGACACTGCCGAGAGCGCCGACAGCTCCGACGACGAATACATGACCGTCATGAGCCAGAAAGCAAAGCGGAGGATGCTCAGGGCATCCGTGGACGCATCTGCTGTGAAGGTCCCGCAAAGCCCGCCGAGATACACCGTCCTATTTTCGCCTACGCAACCATCCATCAACATGAGACTACTGAACAGGCAAGTTGTGTCTTCAGAGCTCGAGGCACTGTTACCGAACAGTATTAAGGATATCAGAGTAAATCCCTGGAAAAATGTTGTAGCAGTGGACGTCGCTCAAGCGTCAGCGTAGATTCACTGAGCAAAGTCACGGTCCTCGGCGGCATGACTGTTCACACTATCATTCCGCTAGGAAATCAGACAACTACAGGCGTCATATATGACATCGATGTGACCATCTCGAACGAAGATATGCCGATTCTTATTAAGCCTGCTGACGATTAGCCCCAAATACTACAGTTGTGCCATCTAGGAAAGTCGAGATGTGTGAAGATAGACTTTAAGAGTGATTGCCTGCCGACACATGTTAAGGTGGGTCATTTCCGACATGCTGTGCGGCCATTTGTCCCTAAGCCGCTTCAGTGCCGAAAAGGTCAGAAATTTCGTCATGTGAGCGCCATCAGTGGAAATCCAACAACATGTTCTCGTTGTGGTGCATCACACTCTGCCGACAACTGTAAGGCTAATAACTATAATTGCCCGAATTACCAAGGGCCCCACGACGCCACATCAAAAGAGTGTCCGAAAATAAGGCAGGAAATTTCGGTTTCGAAGAAAATGATGAGGGACCGTTCGACTCACCGAGAAGCGGTTGCTGTCGTCAGGCGACATCGGTCTCGTCGCAGACGCTCATCTAGAAAGCCTGCCCACAGTATCAAGCCTTCTGTAAAGCCTCCTTTCGTTGAATCGGCCTCAACACCACCCGCCGGACAGAAGGAACACGTGCACTGAGAATGCTGCCCCTGAAAAGGATGCTCTGGAAGAAGCATGGCCATCACTTCTAAGGATAACCCCTGCAGAAAAACTGGAACGTGCACCGGTAGCACCACTTCCTGCATCTCGCCAAGATCAGGCGACAGAGCTTGACCCTGCAATTTTGACGATGATCAAGTCTCTCATCAATGTCATTCGCACGCTTATAGGCAACACGAACACGCCTACAGCATGATGCGCAGTGCAAGTATTGGATGCCCTGAGTCCAGTGCTTGCCAACTTTGCATAAACAAAATGGCTCGTTCACTGCCTTCATTCAGAGACAAAGTACGTAGTGCGACAGTTTTACAGTGGAATGCCAGAGGACTTAAATCACGGGTCTCATGTTTTCGACAGTACGTTTCCCGCAACAGATTTCCTATATTAGTAATATGTGAACCAAATTTGTCAAAAGCGATAAAGCTTTGTGGCTACGAAGCCTTTACTTCATCGACTTGTGGTGAGCCCAGCAAAGTAATTATATATATATCCGCGCAGAATTAACCTACGTTCCACATTTGGTGCTACCCCATAACGAACATCAATACGTATGCCTCCGCGTTGCAAAGAAGAAGGTAGCCTTCTCGCTTATCGGCGCATAAATCTTCCTATCTGGTCAGTTCGATGATGAAAAACTACATGACATCTTGACCGCTACGACTGGACCCTGTATTGTTATTGGTGATTTCAATGCTCATCACTTGCTTTAGGAAAGCACAAAGATTGATTCCAAATGCCGGAAACTTGCTGAATCGCCTCACGCCACGAACTTAACGTTATGAATGACGGCAGTCCAACGTAGTTGCGTGGTTCGATATGTAGCAGTTGCTTGGATCTTGCATTGGTGTCACGGCGATTCACCCAACAAGTGCGATGGTTCACTCATATTGAGAGTCATGGCAGTGATCATATTCCAACGTATCTGAAGTCACAGGTTTTGTAACTTTCTCCTCATCAACTAACAGAAGAGTTAATTGGACAATGTACGAGACAAAGGTGGAAGAGGCATGCGATGGTAGCGCGTGCGGCCTCGACGAGGTAATGAAAAATGTCATGGAAGAGGTGACGTGTGCCTTTAAGTACACATCAAAGCATACAGAATTTGATATAGAACTGGAACGACTACGAACGATTTGTAGGCGGGCCGACAGAAGGTACAGGCGCACTAATTCGATTCATGACCTCAGAGACGCTCGACGTCTACAAAAGAAAATCCAACGTCGAATGGACAAGCTGGAGGACCAAAGGTGGAAGGAATTTTGTGAATCACTCGATCCTCGCAAGCCTATGTCCCATATATGGAGGACGGTGCGTGGCCTTGGTTCGACTCCACAACGACGTCCATTCAGCACATTGGCTCTCTGTCAAGGCCGCCTGCAGGTTGACGTTGCTGAAGATTTATGCGTCAGGATTGCGGGCAATGTAGTTATCATGAGTGACGAAGTTCTCGGGGATGTTCCTGTAGCACAAATTTCTGAACTGAATATGCTTTTCTCACTCGAGAAACTGGATGCAGCTCTAGCCACCTGCAGACGTTCATCGTCACCTGGGCCGGACGGTATTACATACGCTGCTTTATGCCATCTTGGAAGACGCGGCCGAGACCAGCTACTAAAATGCTACAACCAGTCATGGAACGATAGCGTCGTTCCAGAAAGGTGGAAATCCAGCCGCTTGGTACCATCCTCAAACCTGGAAAGTCGTCGCTTGATCTGGCATCACATCGACCCACTGTATTATCCAGCTGCGTGGGGAAAATAATGGAAAGAATAGTTCTGACACGCCTCGAGTGGTACCTTGAACGTTCTAATATATACCCAGAGGCCATGGCTGGTTTTTGAAGAGGCCGCTCTTGTATTGATGATGTCATCAACCTCGTAACCTCTCTGCAACAACAGAAATACCTCAAGCGCATCTCGGTTGCAATGTTCCTAGATGTAAAAAGTGAATACGACAACGTAACGCGCGATATCATTATAGATGCCTTGGCAAACATTGGAATCGGTGGAGAAATGTTTCGATGGATTCGGAGCTACCTACAGAGAAGATCCTTCTTCGTGCTTACTGCGGAAGGCCGCACCATTGATCATTACACCACTCGTGACGTTCTACAAGGCGGGATTCTCAGCCCTACGCTGTTTAACCTCACGATCATTGGCCTTGTACAAAGTCTACCTCGATCAGTCAATCTCTCTACATACGCTGATGGTATATGTATCTGGGCTTCAGCAGTGACACGACCCCAGGTACGCGCATGACTCCAAAAAGCAGCCAGAATAACGTCGACGTATCTCCATGCTCGAGGCCTCACAATTTCCACCGAGAAGGGCGCCTTAGTCCCTTTTACCCGCAAGCCCATGATCTATTATCCTGTTTCCATCGACAACGTGAACCTTTCGTATACGAGACGTCATCGATTCCTGGGCGTCATTATCGATGGAGATCTCTCGTGGAGTGCTCACATCCCACACTTGAAGAAGAGGCTCAGCTCTATCATACACGTGATGAGATTTCTCCCTGATAAAACGTGGGGCACATCAGTGTCATCTATGCTTAAGCTGTACATAGCGCTTTTCTTGAGATATTTGTGGTGTAGCACGCCCGTGCTTTCTAACGCCGGAAAAACTGACATCAGGGTCCTGCAAAGTAATCAAGGCCAAGTCCTCCGCACATGCTTGGGGCTACCTCGGTGCGCTAATATGTTAGCAACAATCGGTATTGCTAAAGACCATCCGATCACAACATATATAACTGTCGACACACTCCGGACATCTTAACATAACATCTTAATACATAAGAAAGGAGATGACAAGGACTTGAAGAATTACAGGCCGATTCGCTTGCTCTCTGTAGTATACAAGCTATTTACAAAGGTAATTGCTAACAGAATAAAGAAAACCTTAGAATTCAATCAACCAAAGGAACAAGCAGGATTTCGAACAGGCTACTCAACAATCGACCATATTCATACTATCAATCAGGTAATAGAGAAATGCTCAGAATATAACCAAGCACTATACATAGCCTTCATAGATTACGAGAAGGCGTTTGATTCAGTAGAAATATCAGCCGTAATGCAGACACTGCGGAATCAGGGTGTCGATGAAGTATATATAAACGTCCTGGAAGAAATCTACAGCGGATCAACTACTACCATAGTGCTTCATAAAGAAAGCAACAGAATACCTATCAAGAAGGGTGTAAGGCAGGGGGACACAATCTCCCCAATGCTATTTACCGCGTGCATACAGGAGGTTTTCAGAAGCCTAGAATGGGAACAGTTAGGGATAAGAGTTAATTGAGAGTACATTAGTAACCTGTGCTTCGCCGATGACATTGCATTGCTGAGTAACTCAGGGGACGAATTGCAACTCATGATTACGGAGTTAGACAAAGAGAGCAGAAATGTGGGTCTTAAAATGAATCTGCAGAAAAAAAAGTAATGTACAACAACCTCGGAAAAGAGCAGCGCTTCGAGATAGGTAATAGTGCACTTCAAGTTGTAGAAGAATATGTCTACTTAGGGCAGAGAATAACCGCGCAGCCAAACCACGAGATTGAAGTAACAGAAGAATAAGAATGGGGTGGAGCACATTTGGCAAGCACTCTCAGATTATGATAGGTAGATTGCCACCATCCCTCAAGAGGAAGGTATATAACAGCTGTATCTTGCCGGTACTTAGCTATGGAGCAGAAACCTGGAGACTTACAAAGAGGGTTCAGCTTAAATTGAGGACGACGCAGCGAGCAATGGAAAGAAAAATGGTAGGTGTAACCTTAAGAGACAAGAAGAGAGCAGAGTGGATTAGGGAACAAACTGGGGTTAAGGATATCATAGCTGAAATAAAGAAGAGGAAATGGACATGGGCTGGGCATGTAGCGCGTAGACAGGATAACCACTGGTCGTTAAGGGTAACTAACTGGATTCCAAGAGAAGGCAAGCGGGTTAGGGGGAGACAGAAGGTTAGGTGGGCAGATGAGATTAAGGAGTTTGCGGGTATAAATTGGCAGCAGCAAGCACAGGACCGGGTTAACTGACGGAACATGGGAGAGGCCTTTGTCCTGCAGTGGACGTACTCAGGCTGATGATGATGATGATGATGATGATGACACTCCGGACACATATTCGTCACATATCCAGAGTGCCTAACCACCACCTTGCTAGCTTGCCACTAGAAAGGCCAAAGGCAGCGTTTTCCAAAGTTGTTGCGGCTAACCAGAATTCCATCTCGTGGAGATTCCCGCCCGCAACCATACCACTATCTCCAGCGTGGTGCATGAAAAGACCCACTGTGCACCTTGAAGTGCCGGGTATATCTAAAAAGGCAAGCCTGTCATCTGCAGCCCTCAAGCAGATCTCACTGGACCTTTTGCATTTGTCATATGCTAACTGAATGCATGTTTACACGGACGGTTTGGTCTCGGGAAGTTCGACAGGTGCCTGTGTCATACCATCTCGATCAATCACCGTCGAATCCAGGAAATCACACGTCACGACATCTACGGGATCCGACCTCGCCGCTCTTCGAGCCGCTGTGGAGTTTGTTGTGCAAGAATCCCCTAGTAGATGGGCCATATTCTGCGACTCCAAGGCAGCCCTTCAATGCGTGCGAAGTCTACGACACGGAAACTACCACCAGATGGTGTATCGTATTAATGAAATTTGTCATCGCGCTGCTGATCAAGGACACGACATTGTTTTACAATGGTTGCCGGGCCACTGTGGCATCAGTGGTAATCACCTCGCTGACGACGCTGCCCGATGTGCCCGCGATGGAGCGCCCACACTGTTAATACCCTTGTCAAGAGTAGACGCCGCTAGAGAACTTCGTCACATCGCGCATAATGCCACGCTTGCGCACTAGAATTCTCCCCTTAACTCCAGTCATTGCCCTAAGAACCTAAAGTCATTACTCCAGAAACAACTGCCATCCAAGATTTTTCGACGTGACGCTACAATGCTGGGCCAGCTGTGGACTGGGGTAGCGTTTACTAAGTCATTCAGCCATCGCATTGGCCGGGCAGATTCATCCATGTGTGAAAGTTGCAACTGTATAGAGACTTTTGAGCATCTCTTGTGCCACTGTGCCCAATTTGATGAAGATCGCCGGACTCTCCAGCGTGCCTTGAATAGACTCGATGACCAGCCATTTAATGAAGCAAAGATCTTAGGAGCCTGGCTGCGCAGCACATCAGCACAGAAAGCCACACGAGTCCTCCTGAGATACTTGAATGCAACTTCATTGAGGGACCGCCTGTGAAACTCGGCATTCTATGTGTGATGTGACATATGTCTATCCTTCTCTCTTTTTTTTACCCTCTTCCCCTCCCCATGTGTAGGGTAGCAAATTAGACGTATAGTCTAGTTAACCTCCCTACCTTTCCGACATTTCTTCTCTCTCTTCTCTCTCTTGCGGGTGATGTTCACAGTAATCGATCCTACAGGTGATCTCGCCCGCTAAAGTTTGTGTCAGAACCATTTTAATGTGCACAAAATCCTAGTACGTGGGCCTCTAGTATTATCACCAACATCGAAAGCGCCACCTTTACTACCGGGATCGAATCTGCTTCTCCTGTGTCAGCAGATGAAGACAATATTATCCCTTTACCACTGCGTCGGCCACTCGTCTGAGTTTTGTTAAATATTTCAGTCATAAACACTTTTCTATTCCGGAGTTGTAATAGTAAAAACATGTTAGTTTTCAGAAATATTGTACCAAACAAAGAAAATGAGCCTTCACTTTTATATTTTTATGTATATACTGTTGCGACGGAGGGACTTCGTCAGGACTCGGAGCCATCGAAGAGTCTGGGTGAAGACAAACCGAGGAGCCGGTGCTGAAAACTAGAACGTTTATTTACAGTATCCACAAGATTGGGTAGAGTGATACTACATGACAAAAAGTAAAAAAAATCTCGTGCGTTTCTGCGCTCGCATTTTATATCCTTCTTCTTACCAGGATTCCCTGCAAGGGAACATAATTGAGTCACGGAATCTCCAATGGTATCATCGTCTTCCACTCCGTCCACGAAGAGGCAAAGTCCCAAACCACTCCCAGGAAAATTGGAAAGGCACGAACAGTTCGTCACACAGGGAGGGGGCAGTGCACATAATACGCTAGTTGACAGCACGGCACAACTGTCACTGTGCGATGACCTGAAACCGCTGCGCACAAAGTTCACCCATCTGGCTGGCAAGGTTCAAGGTTGACTCATCAAGGAGGCGGTTGCCGCCTTGCCAGGGTATGGACGCCCGATGCGCTACATTCATGTACCACCTGGCCAGAGGGTGCGTGCCCATAAAGTTCAGGCCTTTCACGAAAATTACTAAATGAGTAACGTGCCCCTTTTGTCGCAGTATGGAGGATTTGGTTCACATGTTCTCTCAGTGTGCACTACCGGCCACCCTCCATCAAAGGATGGCTAGCTTGTTTGGTCACCCCGGTGTTCCTTTCCTTTCAACACCGTTCGTTTTCTGCATCCCCTGTCAGAACAAGCGGTTAAGCAGTACGTGCTTCTGCTCGTTGAGTGCTCCTACCAAGTTTGGGCAGCACGGTGTTGTGCCGTTTTTGGTGGTAGGTGACCCGGACTTCTCGAAGTACCTGCAAAAGTACAGAAGGAGATTTCGTCCTCTACCAAGAGTGGCAGCGCTTAGGTGCAAAAAAAAGTTTTACGAAACATGGAACTGCCCGGCAGTGATTTTCAGTCAGTCAGGAGGGCAGATAATCATTAAGTTTTAATGATGGCGTTCTTTAGAGTCCCACGACTTGACCTAGTGAGCTGGTCGCCCCGAGTTTAGTTTGTGTGGTCGTTCGCCTGGTTTTTGCGTGCGCTACGGTGATCTTAACGCCTTGTCGGGCTTTACCCGCAAAGTCCGTGTTGGACCCTTCGGCGTGCTCGGTGACTCTAATCGTCGAGGTGGAGGGGGACTCCCTTTCTCGTGAAGGGCTAAGCCGGCTTTTAGCCGTGCTGCTTAACCAGGGTACATCGGGTTTGCGTGCAGCGGCATTCGCTTCTGCACCAAACAGCAGTCCCGTAGTCCCCAAGGGACGGATTGTGTCTCGCTGGACCTTAGCGGTAAGGAGACGGGTCATGACCCTAACATGCACCCCTTGCCCACCTTGCAGGGTACGTCCGCTTTGTGTGTCGTGATTGAGTTACCGCATCGAAGGGTAGCCCCTATGTTAGGCCTCCCTGGCTTGTACGCTGGGAGGCAGGCCGCGTCTGTTTTGCACCTGGCGCTGAGCGGCGGCCCCCTTGCAGAGTATGGCCGTCTGCCCGAAACAAAAACTTCCCTCTCACACGGCCCTGGGGGGGAGGACATGCCGGGACAGACGTATGGATGATAATTAGTTGATGAGTTACGCGAGACTCTGAGACAAAGGGCCTCCGGGCACCACGTCTCCTTCCTATATGAAAACAGCAGCGAGTGGCCGTGGCTGTGCTGTCGCTTTCTGTATACCTCAGGAAGCGCGGCAAAGTTAAAGTCCTTCCACGCGTCCAAGCGGGGCCAAAACATGGGCGCCGATCACGACATCGCGTCCACCACCAGAAAAAGGACTCGTACATGGGCAGCCAAACGCTGCCCCTCGAAGAGGCGTCGCAGCGCAGCAGCTCTGGAACGCCTGCGATTCAGGTTTTCTTACCGCCCAAGTGGGGTCAGCAGGTCTGTCACTGGTGCTGTCCGTTGAGAGGGTGCCCGAAGGGTCCAAGGCTGAGACTCTCATTAGTGATCAAATCCACAAAATACCCAAGCAGCGACATGGCGGCACACAACCCCTCCTGATATATGCCAGGCTCCTGAGCTCTTTGCTTGACTCTTATAACTGAACCCAATGTAAGCAGAGCAGCAGCAACCCTATAGGATTGAAGGAATTGCCCTAAACAAAACCATAAGACAACACCCCTAACATTTTCAAGAATTTTTCCTTAATTCCATCTCATACAAGATGCAACTCACCTACCTAGCTTCGACGCAAATGGTGAGTGAGATCGGGAAACTCATCTAACAAATATCTCTTTCTCAATGCCTGGCCTCAACAGACTAAGTGTAGAGGCATACAAAGCCGTAAACATGTTAAAACAAACGAAAATAAACACGGTATGACAAAACAAAATAAAGCACTTGCTGTCATAATCTGAAGGCGCTTGCTCCTTATCACAAGAAGCCTCTTCTGAGAGCATTGCTTCTTCGCACTCTCTCACGAACAAACCCCTAATGTCTAACAAATAAGTGGTATCTCAAAGAGAGGCTTTTACTCCGCCTTCTTTGTTCAAACAGCTCGCCAACAGTTAGTTAACTTCAAGGTCAAACAGTGATGTATTAGGAAACCAAAAGCAAACAACTAGATAACTTTATGTTTGCTTTTTCGATGACGAGAAAATTACAACTTAAAATATTTTACGTACTTCTTGCTCATCGGCAAATGAACAAACTTTATAAAAAGGCAATCTTCTAGCGATACCAATGCAATCCTTTTTTGTGGTTCTTCGAGGACGTCTCCCAACGAGCCCATTTCAGACGACCTCTAGGGAGACGTGCATTCCATGATTTTCGAGGCGCCACAGTTGGACGGAGGGACAAAGGGCTAACCTGTTCGGCGCACTCAGTGGTGGTGACCCTTGTTCTGCGGAACCCATAGAGTTTCATACAATAATACTTATAGGGGAATCAGGCGCTAGTGTCTACGCGAGCTCCTTCAGCAGTGCATGTACCCCAATGAGAATTATGGGAAGTACAGGCTTTAAATCAGCTTCGGATGGATTACATTCTTGAGATTGGCGACGTTTCTTTTCTGATTGTAAAATTATATATTATGAATTTATATTTAATTGAAACTTGCATCAATTATTTGTACGCAAACTTTATTGCAAAACGTTTTTCTGACCAGATGGCAGAAGTTTTAATGAATTATTTTTTACAATAATCTAAGACATACATACATGTTTTTTTCTCGAAAGTACGTATTATTTATTTATGTAAATAACAGTACAGTAATAAATAGAAGCACATCGTTTCGTCTTCTGCGACACTAGATGCGTCTTTGCCAGTTGTCTGCCCCCCACGCATCTCTGGTTTTGTTGTGAAGTTGAGTCAGCGGAGCGTACGGTGCATCTACTTAGCTTCGTCGCCACTTTGCAGCCGATTTAAAACGAGTTTAGGCAAGACGCGCGAATGGAAAACATGATCTGGAGGCAATATCCTGCACTGGAATGAGGCGCTACATGTACGCGCAGCGGTGAGTGCACGACGCTTCGTTTAAACTGTCAAATAGAACTCGCAAATCTCCAACCTCACAGCAAATCAAGAAATCTAGTGGTCGTCAGGCTCTTCAAACAATAAAAGCACTGCGTCAGCCTTTTTCACCACACCCTACTACCCGCACTGCGCGAAGAACGAAACTGAAACTTTAGGAAAAAGTCCGTAGAAAGTTCGCAGGCAAACCTTATCCCATCTGAAACCTCTGCTTCCCATAATTCCCATGGAGGTACATGATCACAGCGCCAGATTTCTCCCTTGGTATTATTGTAGGAAACTCTATGGCGTAACCCAAATGACACACGGGCATACCGATGTTTTCGTTTCCTAAATGTACGCCTGCCTTTCAAGCGGTCACCCTTTCGCCAAGGTGGGGGACGGCTTTTGTCATTACTCTGGTCTACGTACCCTCTCGCATTGTTTCCCCGACTAAACGCATAGCTTCCTCGATTAGTCTGCCCCGAAGGAGATGAGAGCGGGCGGCCACGTCAGCATGTCAATTTCTTTGAAATTATTTGGTTCATGGTGCGCTTCCCACCCAATCTCAATCCCAGCGGAACCCTCGACCCAAGACTTCCAGCGTGCTTTTGCGGGATCACCGGCCTGACCTTCAATCGTTTCTCGTTGGGCCTTTTTCCGATCTGTGTCCTAACATTGTGCTTAATGTGCTGAGGTCCCAAGGCATGGTGCTTGCGTTTAGCAAACCTCAGCCCGCTTGTGGCAACTTCGTCCTTTCGCTCTCACCTTACGTTTTCGCCGGCGCCTTTTTCTTTCGGAGCGGCAAGGAACGCTCTCATGCTCAGTACTAGCGCTCACAAGCACGCTGCTTTTGACATCGTCTAAAATTTCAGGCAGCTTAACTAGCTTATCCTCCGCATTAAAAGGTATCTGCGCTTCTGCCACAAGGGAGAATCCTACACTTTCTAAGCTGCCGGCTCGCCTTCCACGTGTCTGGATCCATCTCTGTCGGGGATATCCCCTTTTCTCGCCCCTTCGTATTCGGCCTCCTGCTCTTTTTGACGAGCTTTCATCTTGCGCCATGCGAAGCGCCTCTTCCTCTCGTGTTTTCTGAGACTCTAATGTGTCGTCACCCGCACATTTGTCGTGTCCAGCCACCGGATTATTAGCTCTTTCTATTACCGGAGTTCCGCGGCAGTCCCCCAAAGAGAGAACACTCTTACGCCTTAAGCAGCCGATGGCAATGTGACCAAGCTCTTGGCAATGGTAGCATACGACTGGCTTTGTAGCCTTGCAAGCCTTCTGTCTCTCTTTTGCGTTGCGAAGCACATCTGGTCATATCGCCCTTCGGCGAACTTCATACAGCACTGCGTGAAAAGCTGCATGGCGACTCGCCTCGCTTTCCAACTCCCGCTGTCTTCTTGCTTTGCACAATATTTCTAACGTTCGCATCCTCATACTATGTTATTCTTTTTCCTGTTCTCGTTTTCACTTGTCCGGAATATCCTCCCACATCTCCTCGATCTCCTCGTCATCTCTGCTGCTTGCTTCAATTGCTTCGATGACCTCAGCTTTTTAGGTATTTTGCACAATAAGTCCCGCGCTCCCAGCATATCGCGTCTAGGTTTGATATGTGCAACTATCTCCAAGCTATGGCTGCTACTTTTTTGCCGACAAGTTTTTCAAGAAATAGTGTTGAAGCAAGGTTCCCATGAACAGGCTTCTAACTCCCTTGTTACATGGAAGAACCAAGTTAAGCCTGGCAACTCTCATTAAGAAAAGATCGTGAATTCACCAAGCCAGAGTAGAATTTCTGCGCAGATCATTCCGCTGCTGCCATCCCTGTTGTGTCTGGGGAAATTTGTCGAGATCTGGAGCCATTAAAGGGTGCGGGCGAAGGGGAATCGAGGAGCTGGGGCTGAAAACTGAAAAATTGAACGTTTATTTACAGTATTTACAAGATTATGTAGCGTGATACTGCATTAAAACAGGAAAATCACTCTCGAGTGTCTCCGCGCTTGCGTTTTATATTATTCGTATTCCCGGAATTCCCTGCAAAGGAAAACAATCGAGTCTAGGACCCTCCAATGGGATCGTCGTCTTCCACCCTGCCCACGAAAAGGCAAAGTCACACACCCCTCACGGGAATAGGAAAGGCACGCACAGTTCGCCACACAGAAGGCAGGGGGGGGGGGCAGTACACACTATACGCTAGGGGACAGCATGGTACAACTGGCACGGGGCGATGACCTGGAATCCTTATGCACAGAGTTGACCCATCCGGTTGGCAAGGTTCAAGGTTGACTCATCAAGGAGGCCTTGCTGCCGGGCCGGCCATGGTGTGCACGAAATGAAGACTCGAAAGGCCTTTGGAATGCGAGAAACATCACCGAAGATGGTTATCTCGCACACGGATCATTGTCAGGTGCATTCCGACGACTCCAGCAACGCAGAGGGGACCAGTCTGTCTAGACAGCCCTTTCAAGGTGATCCGTCGGTTGAGTGGACCCGAAGCGCTTGAGGCGAGCCAACTGACCTAAAGAATTCGCTGTGCTGTCGCTTTTTGAACACCTCAGGAAGCGTGGCAAAGTCAAAATCCTTCCACGCGTCCAAGCGGTGCCAAGACACGGGGACCAATCACAACAGAACTCATTGATATATGGCACGACCAAATGAAGAAGGATAAAAAAGCTCTAGAATGGTAATTTAATCATGTTCGAAACAGCTCGAAAATTGCACATCTCATTTGAAAGAAATATTCCGAAGTTTTCACAAGGAAAAGTTTCATTTATTCTTAACCGACAAAGCATGATGCCACAAGCTGAAGCAAGGCCGTATAAAGCAGCAACTAGAGCTTCAGCAATATTTATAACGCAGGTGGAAATACAGCAGTAAATACAACTTTAATTAGGTACATTGCCGACAAGTTTTAAACAAAACTGGGGTAAAATATTAAATACTATCTCATGAGCCTGCATTATCAATAATGTCATGACCACATGATGAAGATAGTGCATAAATGACTGTGTCAATTCGGTCACCCTGATGTTTCAAGTTGGAACGTGATCATCCTGTGATCAATTAAGCATTGATGATTTTGTAAAGCCATGGGCAACATGCATCTTGATTATTCGCTGATTAAAGAAAGAAAAGTTACCGCTCCCAGTTCCTACGTTTCGTTCTTTCGAGGCTTTTTCATCTGTCCTTATTAGTAGTAAAATATTTAAGAAACTATACCGTATTTTAACATGCAATATTTAATTTCGTGTTCAAGTGCGAAGAGGATGCATGACAATTGTGGAGCGAAAAATTTCGATGAGCTTCGTGGACGTTTGCATCATCACAAAGGCCTCTCCTATGTTCCGCCAGCCAACTCAGTTCTGCGCTTGCTGCTGCCTTTTTATACCCACAAACATCTTAATCTCATCTGCCCACCTAACTTTCTGTCCCCCCCCCCCTAACCGGCTTGCCTTCTCTGGGAATCCAGTCAGTTGCCCTAATGAACAGCGGTTGTCCTGTCTACGCGCTACATGCCCGGGCCATGTCTATTTCCTCTTCTTGATTTCAACTATGTCATCCTCAATTCCGGTTTGTTCCCTGATTCACTCTGCTATCATCTTGTCTCTTAAGATTACATCTATCATTTTTCTTTCCATCGCTTGCTGCGTCGTCCTCAATTTAAGCGGAACCATCTTTGTAAGTCTCCAGGTTCCTGCTCCGTAGCTAAGTACCGGCAAAATACAGCTGTTATATACCTTCCTCTTGAGGAATAGTGGCAATCTACCTGTCATAATTTGAGAGTGCTTGCCAAATGTGCTCCCCCCATTTTTATTCTTCTGTTACTTCAATCTCGTGGTTCGGCTCCGCGGTTATTACCTGCCCTAAGTAGACATAGTCTTCTACAACTTGAAGTGCACTATTACCTATCTCGAAGCGCTGCTCTTTTTCGAGGTTGTTGTACATTACTTTTTTTTCTGTAGATTCATTTTAAGACCCACCTTTCTGCTCTCTTTGTCTAACTCCGTAATCATGAGTTGCAATTCGTCCCCTGAGTTACTCAGCAATGCAATGTCATCGGCGAAGCGCAGGTTACTAATGTACTCTCAATTAACTCTTATCTCTAACTGTTCCCATTCTAGGCCTCTAAAAACCTTCTGTAAGCACGTGGTAAATAGCATTGACTAGCTTGTATCTCCCTGCCTTACACACTTCTTGATTGGCATTTTGTTGCTTTCTTTATGGAGCACTATGGTAGCAGTTGATCCCCCTGTAGATTTCTTCCAGGATGTTTATATAGCCTTTGTCGACGCCCTAATTTCGCAGTGTCTGCATGACAGGTGATATTACTCAATCGCACACTTTCTCGTAATCTATGAAGGCTATGTATAGTGGTTGGTTGTATTCTGGGCATTTTTCTATTACATGATTGATAGTATGAATGTGGTCTATTGTTGAGTAGACTGTTCGAAATCCTGCTTGTTCCTTTGGTTTATTGAATGATAATAGTTTCTTAACTCTGTTAGCAATTACATTTGTAAATATTGTCAACAGCTTGTATAGGACGGAGGGCAAGCTGATCGGTCTGTAATTCTTCAAGTCCTTGTCACCTCCTTTCATATGTATTAAGATTATGTTAGCATTCTTCGAAGATTCTGGCACTTTTCTCGTCATAAAACACCTCGTATACAGGGTGGCTAGTTTTTCTAGCACAAGCTTTCCTTCATCTTTCAGCAGATCTAATGTTACCTGGTCCTCTCCAGCAGCTTTGTCTCTTTGCATTTCTTCTAAGGCTTTTCTGACATCTATTATTACTGGTGGGATGTCATCTTGAATACTGCTAGTTCATATATTGAAGTCCTAGGTGTGTCGGCTACTGTGCAGATCTCTGTAAAACTGCTCCGCTATTTTTACTTTCATATTCACATTGGTAGTTACATTGTCTCCCTTGTCTCTTAGTGCATACATCTGGTTTTTGCCTATCACAAGTTTCCTCTTCACTGCTTTGACGCTTCCTCCGTTCTACAGAACGTGTTAAATTTTTTTTCATCTTACAACTTACATTTTCACATCTTACAATTTTTACCTTCTTACAACGAATATCTTACGCCTAATAATCAATTTCGTGAGCTCTGCCAATTCTATTTGGTCTGTTGTACTTGACACGTTCATGCTTTCATGCTTCCTAATGAGGTTCATGGTCTCGTGGGACAGCTTACCTGTGTCCTGTCTAAGTACCACACCTCTAATTTCCACCGCATACTGCGTAATGATACTCGTCAGATTATTATTGATTGTGTCAATACTAAGACTGGTTTCCTCGATAAGAGCCGAGTACCTCTCTGAAGCGAGACTCTCAATTCCTGTACTTTCCTTCTGAGTGCTAGCTCATTGATTGGCTTCTTGCGTATCCATTTCTGTCATTCCTTCTTCATGTCTAGCCGAATTTGAGACCGTATCATACTATGATCATTGAATCATACCTTGCCAAGCACGTCCACATCCTGCACGATGTCTGGATGTGCACTCAGTAAAAAGTCTATTTCAATCTTATTTTCGCCATTAGGGCTCCTCCATGTCCACTTACGGTTCCCTCGTTTTCAGTAGAAGGTGTTCAAGATCCGTAAGGTATTACGTTCTGCGAATTCTACTGATAATTCTCCTATGGCATTTCTAGTGCCGATGCCATAATCGCCTAATGCCTGGTTTCCTGCTTGCATCTTCCCTACCTTGGCATAGAAGTTGCCCATCAATATAGTATACTGTGTTTTTACCTTATTCATTGTTCATTCTACGTCTTCACAGAACCTTCCAACTGACGCGTCATCATGGCTGGATGTAGGCGCATAAGCCTCCACCACCTTCATCTTGTATCTCCTATTGAGTTTAATAACGACACCTACTGCCTTTTAATTAATGTTAAAGTATTCCTCCATGTTGCCAGCTATATTTCTCTGGATAAGGAGCCCCACGTCTAGTTCTCTTCTGCCAGCCAGCCCACGATAGCAAAGAACGTGCCCGTTCTGTAGCACTGTAGAGGCCTCATATGTTCTCCTAACCTCACTGAGCCCTATTACATCCCATTTAACACCCTCTAGCTCTTCGAATGATACAGCTAGACTTGCCTCACTGGATAAGGTTTTAGCGTTAAACCTTGCCAAATTCAGGTTTCAATGGCGGCCTGCCCGGACCCCTGAGATTCTTAGCACCCTCTGCTGAATTGCAGATCGGACCGCCGCCGTGGTCAGTTGCTTCACAGCCGCTGAGGACAGAAGGTCGTGAGTTAATTGACGTGTGCATGTGGGAGGTAGTAGCCAAATACTGCACCAGGGCGGCCAATCCTTGTCTGGTGAGGGAGTGCGTTACCGGTGGTGGTCACCGGTAAGGCCGCATTCCAGGCCTCTTAATGCAGTTCTATCACCATGCCGATTTCTTTTCAATACAGTTGGGAACTGCGTGGCGTCGGGATTCAAAGTTTCAAAGTTTCAAAGTTTCAAAGTTTATTTGCAGGAAAGAAAAAAAAATACAAAAACTTCCCTGCGGGAGGCAAAGACTAAAGGCTAAATAGCCTGACGAGGTCTTGACCTCCTGATACAGTCTGCATCAGTGCCATATTACACATATTCACACATCAGTAACATACATATACAAATAAGTGACATTATACATATCTTATTTAGTTACATAGCTTATTTCTACATGATATACATTCAGAATATGTTTTACATAAACAGGAAACAATTTTGGTATCAAACGATTCTGTTTAAGTATCATTGTTCACAGTAAGAAAAAAATCAACTCAGTATACAAGTATTCCTAAATATAAAAGCCTATGGATCTACTATGTCTTTAGTCAAAAGAAGAAAGGATTTATGATGACATTTAAATTGTTTAGTTTTCAGAGTAAAGTCTATATTCGATTCGTGAAGGTTTAGCAATTGTATGATCTTATAATCAATAGCCTGCTTGCCATAGTTCGTGCGTGTTTTCTTAGTTTTGCGGGTAGAATTTCTGAAGCCATATGTTGTTGATACAGTGCGTGGAAAGGAATCCTGTAGTTTATGTTTGTGGATGTGTTGCATCAGTTTAAGATTATATACTTTCCTAGCAGATAGAATTCCATGTTTAAGAAAAAGCGGCTGAGTGTCTAAGTCCTTGGGGTGACCTTTATATTTTTCTATTACACGGAGCGCGCGCTTTTGCAAGATTAATATTCGATCGTAATTGGTCTTAGTTGTTGTTCCCCATACAAGCATTCCGTATAGAAGCTTGGAGTAAAACATGCTATAATATAATGATTTACATAACCATGAAGGGAGGAGGAAAGCAATTTTACTCAATTGATTTGTGGGGTTTAACGTCCCAAAACCACCATATGATTATGAGAGACGCCGTAGTGGAGGACTCCGGAAATTTTGACCACCTGGGGTTCTTTAACGTGCACCCAAATCTGAGCACACGGGCCTACGACATTTCCGCCTCCATCGGAAATGCAGCCGCCGCAGCCGGGATTTGAACCCGCGACCTGCGGGTCAGCAGCCGAGTACCTTAGCCACTAGACCACCGCGGCGGGGCAATTTTACTCAAGCACCCTACAGAACGAGCTAGATCTACCAAGAGACTATTTACGTGCGGTGTCCATGTTAAGTGCTCATGAAACCAGACTCCAAGGAATTTTTGTGTGCTGACTTGTTCGAGTCGCTGATTGTCAAACAAGATTACTATATTATCACTGATGTGCTTGTTAATGGGCCTGAACATAATAAATTTTGTTTTTTGTGTGTTTAATTTTAGTTTGTTTTTTGTTAGCCAGCCTGAAAGTTTCGAGAGATATACATTTGTCGAATATACATTAAAACCATGAACCTCTTGCCCGCGAGGCGGATGCTCTAACCACTACACAATTTGTGCTAACCACTACGCCATCACTGCTGAACACACATGTCTAAATAGCACTTAAGGCTTCGTACCTCTCGTTCCAGGGTGGCACATATCCAGACACATATTCAGTACGAAGGCCTTTGTGGCCCTTCCCAAAAATAAAAAAATTGCAAAAGGACGTGATATTGTTGTGTTAAACATGAAGGAACAGCAAAAAGTAGAAAACTTAGCCTCTTACATTTGATATTCAATTTCGCCCTACGACATCATGTCCCTCTGTATGTGTCAACTCACATTATAGAGAAAAAAAAACTGATTGCCCCGCCGCGGTGGTCTAGTGGCTAAGGTACTCGGCTGCTGACCCGCAGATCGCGGGTTCGATTCCCGGCTGCGGCGGCTGCATTTCCGATGGAGGCGGAAATGCTGTAGGCCCGTGTACTCAGATTTGGGTGCACGTTAAAGAACCCCAGGTGGTCAAAATTTCCGGAGCCCTCCACTACGGCGTCTCTCATAATCAAATGGTGGTTTTGGGACGTTAAACCCCACAAATCAATCAATCAGAAAAAAACTGATTTTCGAACTCAAGCACGATAGAACTGAATCCATAACAAACGAAACAGTTTAGTTTAAAGGATTTGCTTGTTTTGGTGACGATTTTTGACGTAGCGCTGGTTTATATACTTTGGCTCAGTTTGATTGAGATTGATACAGGATTTAGCCTTCTTTTTATTAAAAACTATCTTTCTGTGTTCGCGTTATAATCGTAAGTTGCCCCACTTCGATTGCAACTGTTTGAAGATATTTAGGCGCGCTTTATGTTCCCATGAATTTCATTTCAGTTTGAGTTTCTGCATTTCGCTCTTTAATACACACACAAAAACATACAAGATGTTTCAGCTAAAAGCACCAAGCAATAAAAATTAAAAATGAGTGCTACGCGTTTCCAGCAAGCGCAGTATTGTTCTTAGCTGTATGTTGGACGTAAGAATATTTCGATCGCTAAGCACAATATTCAAGAAAGATTGCTTAATAAAGTTTTTAAATACTGACTCTAGTGCAAAAAACCTTCAATACAAGACTTGTAGCTCTTATCCAGCAATAACAAAATTTTCAAGTTATGGTACCATAACCACTCTGGTTAATTTTTTCCATGGTTTTTTTTTTCAAAATGCGGGAAATTCAGAGAATACCAGGTGATTTCCGCCTAACACGCGGCGCTTTGAGTGCCCTCAAATGTAAGTTGAACGAATTAGCTAAGGCTTCTCACGCACGAAGGTTGCTTAAACAGGCTATTGGTGACTACGATGGACATTAAGCGATTGTTGGATGGCACCATTAAAAAAAGGAGGGTGGACGTAAAAAAAGAAACGAAGAAAAGAACCGTCGACGAAAAAGCGGCTGCCACGTGCATTGAGATACGAGACCGCAGGCAGCATTCAGTGCAGCGCAGACAATTTTTTTTTCTTTTTAGGCCAACAATAAACATGATGGTGGGAGAGAGGGTGACATTTTCATAAACGAAGGATATCAAAAGCACGATGGGAATATGTGGTGCGCAGTTTTTTTAGACACGCTTCGACAAGGGAAAGTCTTACCCCCGTATTCACAAACGCTCCTCGACTCGACTTTCACCTTTCACTTGACAGAGTTGAGCAATGCGCCACCACTCGGCTGAAAATGACGTTACGCTACTCAAAAATAGCAACATTTTTATCACTGATATGCAGTGACTTGCCGTGCCTAGAGAAGGCGCTCCCATCGGCTTTCTCAAGTGAAGGTGAAGCGTCGAGTGAAGGGACGCTCTAGAATACGGGGTTAAGTCTGAAACGATGCTTTTAACTAATGAACAACATTCAAATATGGTTCTCGCCCTCGGCCGAGCAAACAAAAACAGGAGAGAGGCGTGAAGATTATTTCGCGGATGGCACCCAGAAGTTTGGGCAAATAGTTCGACATCGGTGCGAAATTAGGAAACGCTCAAGAAGAAAGCCGCGTTCAAAAAGCAGCGTCATTGCATAAAAGGTGTGACTGAGTCTTTTAAAACAGACATTCTCGCATACAGGGCAGCCCATCCCCACGAAATCGTGCGCGACGTGAGTGCTTAGGCCGACGTTTTCTGCAGTAGTGCTTGGCGCGTGCTCAAGAACGGAGGACTTCTCCCATACCAGGTTCACCTGCATCAGCAGCTGGAAGACAGAAATTTGCTAAGCCGTCTTGACTTCTGCAACTGGGTACTCATACAGGAAGAAGGAAATCCAGGCTTCCTGGAGAACATAATCTGGACCGATGAAGCTCGCTTCTCGCGCAATGTCCAGTAAATTTTCACAATGGTCATTACTGGAGCGCTACAAATACTCACTGGCTGTTGCAGTCACAACAACAGGTGCAGTGTTCTTTCAGTGTTTGGTGCGGCATTTACGGCGGCAAAATTATTCGCCCGGCCTTTTTTTATAGAACACTCACCGCAGAATGCTACATCAGCGAAATACTAAATGGCCCACTGAGTGACTTCTCCTGGGCCTCCTGACTTCCCCTGTGCAAGGGAAAGCCACGGAGTGACTTCCCCTAGCACAGCTTGGAAATATCTGGCTCGAGAAAGACGGAACTCTTCCGCACAGCTGCGCGCGGTCTCGAACGTGGCTTAAGGGAATTTCCCGAGAAATTGATCAGCCGTCTTGGTCATGTTGAGTGGCCCGCAAGATCCCTTGATTTGACTCCGCTAGATTTCTTTGTATAGGGATACATTAAAGACCACGTCTACACCGAAGCAACAACAACACCCACAAGACTGAAACCTAATATATATAGCAGATCTGTGTCGCTCTATTACTCCACGAATGCTACGAAACACAACAAAAAATATGGCGACTCGATGTGGATTGTGTATAGGGCTGATGAAGGGCTGTTTGAGCACGTTATTTAACTGCCCATGACGTCTCAATAAAAGCACTTTGGACTTAGCAATTACGCTGATTTCTTTCCAACACATAACTTTTCTACTGTATGAAGGGGGCCTGCAACGCTTTATGAGCGTGGTCAGGAAACTCTTCCGAGCGGTATATAGAGGCTCCCGACAACAAGTGAGCAAAAGTTCGACATCGGTGCTTCGACATAACACAGCACGTGGCCTGGAATTCACAAGAACTTATCGAATTGAGTTGAAAATCGCTTTCTCTTCTTTCGTCAAATCACAAAATATGCCCCAAAATCACATGTAGCAAGCCCATGTATCAGCCATTGGCTGATTGAACATGGCGCACTCGCTCGTTACAGATATCACCGCGAGAGGCTGCTACTGCCCACGCGTGCGCGCGCGATCACACTGAAAAAGCTGCGCATTTAAAGAAAAAAAGAAAGAAAAGGGGACCAAGGTAACGAGGTGCGCGTGACGTTATTCTGTAACGCTGCCATCCCTCCCTGCTTAGTTTCTTGCGCTTTCGTCAGGACAAGAGAATAGAGGATGCAATTGCAGCATGCGACAAACCTTTATAATTCCACTCGCACCATACGGATTCTTAAAATTTTCGCGGCGTTGAATTCGTGAGGCAATAGGTTTTTTTAGTGAATCTATTGCATTGTTGTATGGCTACTTGAGAATGTGTGGCAGGGTCACTTTAAGAATTAGTTATAAGAGCACATAACACTTTCTTTACCATAGAACACAGAATACGTGAACTGAATAAATTCACGTGCTACATCACGCCAAACAGGCTTATAAAGAATGTTCCACACTCGCTGCCATGGCTACTGGTGGCGGCGCTGACTGATACACCCACGTTCAAATCTACATATATACCCAATAAAGTAACCGGGGGAGTGACCATCGTGGTAGCTCAGTGGTAGAGCATCGAGCGCGTTATTCAAAGGTTGCAGGTTCGGTTCCTGCCCACGGCATGTTATCTTAACGCCCCCTTTTTTTTCTTCACATTTACATTACAATTCTGTCTAATAACTTCCCCTATAAGTTTCTTAGTATTATTGTCTATTATATCTCTCTAATATATATATTTAAATATATATATATATATATATATATATATATATATATATATATATATATATATATATATATATATATATATATATATATATATATATATATATATATATATATAAGAGACACCACTAGCGGTTGTCTTCTTTCATTATTTATAGCTAAACCATCAAAAACACTTTCAAGAACACAAGCATTCAACCACGAAACACAAGAAAAGCTAAAAAAACTTCAAGTAAATGTCCAAAAAGGATAGTCCAAGAGTTTATAAGTCTTGTCAAGATGTTATTTAAATCTAAGCAGCTTGAAAACCTCCTGTAGCTGTGCTAACGCCCGTTAATATACCGCTAGAAAACTTTTTAGCAAGAATTCTAAAAAACGTCTTTGTACATTTTTTAAAGAATCTTTGTAAACGTTTACTATACTTATATAATTAGAAGCCTAGTAAACTTCTTGCCAACATTCTAGAAAAACTTTTGCTAGATCAATTAACACCTTTTTAGACAATTACTTTTGATGCAAACCAGCTTGTTGAGCGTTTCTCGTGGTTAATTTGTTGAATCACGTCAGCGTTTTACAATCGGTGCATTTAGCTGTTCACTCTTGAGAGTGACAAGTAGGGACAGCGGCTTAATTTGGCATCAAATTAATGCTGACACTATTTTAATCAGCAAAATTGGTGCCATATTTGTTGAAAGAATCATTAGTGACTGCCATCTATCATTACGATAATCTGTTTTGCTTTGAGACAAGACGGGCTTTTAAACGTCAAGTCATTACTGTTTCTTGTGTTGCCTTAAACGCATCATACTGCACATCCAAACGTAAATGCAAAATTTCAACAAATATTGTTGCATACTTGTAACCTTTATTATACATAACAATCACTGCACACTTTGTCCCAAAAATTGCATGCTTTATAGTAACTATAATTATACAAAGCTATTGAGGGGCTGGCCAGATACGTGGTTCAGGAACCTGCACACATAAAAAACGCACAAACTGTTCTCTTCGAGCAGACTTCTATCAGTGGGACAAAATTTAACAGGCTAGCTTAGCAAACACTATATAGCGAATATATGAAGGTAGAAAATTTGTTACTGCCAAAAAGCAGCAGTCGAACAATTGAATTTTTTTCACCCAGTGCGCTTAAATTTAGGCATGTTTAGAAGCATGAGTAGTCGAAAATAATGGGTTTCACCACAAATCTGTGTTTAACAAACAAATTGTGCTTTTGGCAACACCCCGAATTCTCATTCCATCCCAAAATACTCGCAAAAAAGATACAGTGAAGTAAAAACGCTGCAATATTCCAGAATGCCTTCTGTCCATTATCATTAACAATGTTAAACGTGGTTAGGTATCACTGTAATATATCACACATGGTTAGGTATTGGCAAAGCTAGGTATGAATAAGTATGACAGTAGAAAATCACTTGATTGCACTTACAGCATTAAATTCGAGAAGATATTTAAATAAGGTTACAAAAACATTGAAACAAAATATTCAGTCAATAATACAGTGAAAACAAAACCATTTATCTGCTACAGCCTTATTGCAATGCAAAAAAGTTCAATTTGAAGTGACTAACTGTAGATTACACGAAAATTGAACATGACATAAAACCTTAGAAAGCAGCACTGACACATTCAGAGACGCGCTTGGTGTTTGTACTAAAATTCAGCCCTAAGAACAGAAAACTGCCTTTAGATATAAGTTACGTGTCTAGGGGGACACAAAGTAAGACAATAATGCTGTCAGCTGCCCCATCAACTAAGAATACCAAAGTTTTGGTGCCTACAATAAGTGGGTATGTTTGCATAGAACAGTTTGTGGCAGTCGTGTTTCTACACACTCCCACTTGGAAAAATGCTTCGAGCATGGTTATGCTTTGCGGTTTTCCATTCGGAAGCTTATTGTGCTTTTTATGATTACGCATGCAAGGCAGTGAGGATCAGCAAAACATTACTCCCTGGTGGAATGAACAGTCAGTGCTTGCTATCACCAGCCGGTAGTAAAAAGGTAACCATTTAATACTTGTCTATGATTTTGACCCACGGTCAGATTATATGCAGCACCTCAGGGAGTAGTAGCTGTGTGCTAGTGCTCACTGTCTTGCATGCATAATGATACAAGCCACAACTAATCTTTTCAGCGGGATATCTGAGCACAGGCATGCCATAGTTATTTGGACCTATGTAGAAATGTGAATGGCTCAAATTTTTAATACGTGCATGGCCACCTGCTGCAGTCACTAATGAGTTCGTTTTTTAATCTTATTCAAGGGCACGGCTGACAGTGACAATTATTGTTGCACGTTGTATTCCCCTGAACACTTAGCTATCTGCAAAGGTGGCTTTTACACACACAACTTACAGCACTGACTTTTTAAAAGAAAAACAAAAGGCTTAATATTGAACATCCTGAACATGTAAGCTACTTGAATACAGCAACCAGGTGGCTCAGTGGAGTTTCCTTTCCATAGGAAACAGAAGCCATGCGCAGCTGCTGTACATTCAGTAGCTAACTTTTCCACGAGCCATCATTGATGAAAGACTTGTCCAG